>NC_053390.1:382673507-383273507 GCF_905171765.1 Bufo bufo
TGGTTCAGAGACACTGGTACAAAGCAATGAAGGATCAGGCAATATGCATAGTCTGGAGATGGGTCAGGGTCAATGCAGGCAGAGTACTTGCATATCCGTAAGACAAGTCTAAGGTCAGGGCAAATGACAGTAGGGCAATCCAAGAGAAACAGGCTAAAGTAAAGTCAGGTGGCTAGAAGTTAGAGTCACTATTCACACTGGAGTTCAGTACACAAGTATTCAGACAAGGAAAACACTTTTGCTGGTTACTAGATACTAGGAAATCTAAAGCTTGGCACACTGCTGGGGAAACATGTTGACGTTCACATGATATTCCTATAGAACAGGGCAGGAAGCAGTCTGCATACAACATCAAGGATGCCGGTGGTTGGGACCACCGCCGGCAAGAGATGAGGACAGTGGCTGGCAGGGTGAGTAGCACAGCATTTGCACCCCTAGGGGAGAGCAGGGCAGCGGAGGGCATTGGCCACCAGTGCAACGACAAAGTATACAGTTTCCTTTCTTTGCAATATTGATGACACTAAAGGATGCCTTTTTTAATACGGGGCACTACCATAGGCCATAAGTAACTTACTGGAAATTTTACCGGTGGGCCAATTGCCTTTCATATGCAGTGGGCCATACACATCACATCTGCTCTTCAACACAGCAGGCAGGCAACCTTTGGGATTATTACCGTAGATTTATAAATAATTTTTTCGGTAATTGCTAGGCCCTTGACCGACCTCACCAAAAAAGGGGCGGACCTGGAGAACTGGTCTGTTGAGGCTACTGAAGCTTTTGAGACACTTAAGAAGGCTTTCAGCTGCGCCCCAGTTTTGATTCAGCTGGATCAAGAGAAACCTTTCATCATGAGGTGGATGCCTCTGAGGATGGAGTGGAGGCGATCCTCTCTCAGGGTCCCGCTAGTCTTACCTATTGAAAGGTCTTGTGCCTTCTTTTTCAAAAAATTTTCTCCAACCAAGAGAAATTATGATGTGGGGAATCGTGAATTGCTGGCCATTAAATGGGCATTTGAAGAGTGGAGACATTTTCTTGAGGGGGCTAAGCATTGTGTTACCGTTGTTACTGATCACAAAAATCTGATGTTTTTTGAGTCTGCTAAGAGGTTGAATCCCCGTCAAGCCAGATGGGCATTGTTTTTCACACGCTTTAATTTCTCCATCACTTTCAGGCCAGGAAGTAAGAATGTGAAGGCAGATGCCCTATCCCGGAGTTTCTGTGCGTTTCAGCCTACGGACGCACCACCTGAAACCATATTACCAGCTAGTGTCTTTTTAGCAGCCGTGTCTCAAGACCTCACGGCTCTTATTGAGGCAGAACAACATCTGGCCCTGGCACTCACACCAACAGATAAGTTGTTTGTTCCTGAACAATTCCGTCTCCGGCTGTTGGGTAAGTGTGATGACTCTGTTTTGTGTGGACATCCTGGTATCAAGTGTACTAAAGACTTGGTATCCAGGTCCTATTGGTGGCCCACCCTGTTTAAGGATATCAAGTCCTATGTGTTGGCCTGCGAGGTTTGTGCCAAGTCCAAAACCCCTAGAACTCGTCCTGCTGGTTAACTGCGACCCTTACCCATTCCCAGTAGACCCTGGTCCCATATTTCCATGGTCTTCATCACGGATCTACCACCTGCTGAGGCTAAGACTGTGGTTTGGGTAGTGGTCGACAGATTCAGTAAGATGGTACATTTTGTTCCCCTTGCTAAACTTCCTAATGCTAAGACTCTGGCCTCCTGTTTTTGTGGAACAAATTGTACGCTTGCACGGTGTGCCCAAGAACATTGTGTCTGATAGGGGTGTCCAGTTTGTGTCGAGATTTTGGAAAGCCTTCTGTCAGAAGTGCCAAATCTCGTTGTCCTTCTAGTCTGCCTGTCATCCTGAGAGTAACGGGCAGACAGAGAAACTTTATCAGTCTGTGGAACAATTTCTCAGGTTATATGTCTCTGGTGATCAACAGTTGTGGGTTAAATACCTTCCTTTGGCAGAATTTGCGATTTAATAACCATGTTAATTCCTCCACTGGTGTCTCCCCATTCTTTTGTAACTACGGTTTCCATCCTCGTTTTCATTCTGATTAATCTGTCTCCTCGTCTAATCCTTAGGCAGATAAGGTCTCATCTGAACTGTGCACAGTTTGGGCCTGGGTTCAGTCGAACCTAGAGAAGGCTCAAAATAATCAGAAAGTCAAAGCTAATAAGAGATGTTCTAGGGGGATGGATTTTCAGGTTGGGGATCAGATGTGGCTGTCCTCTAAGAATGTGCCTCTTAAGGTGGCCTCCAAAAAGTTTGCACCTCGGTTTATAGGTCCATACGAAATTACGGAGGTAATCAATCCAGTGTCGTTTAGATTAAGGTTACCTGATTCGTTCCACATCCATGATGTCTTCCATAAATCTCTGCTGAAAAAACATGTTACTCCTGTCGTTCCTTCACAGCCTGCTCCGCCGCCAGTACTGGTTAATAATTCTGAGGAATTTGTGATTTCAAAAATTTTGGATGTGAGGAGGGTCCACAACTCCTTACAATACCTGGTGCACTGGAAAGGCTATGGACCAGAGGAAAGGTTCTGTGTGCCAGCTAAGGATGTTCATGCTGCCAGACTTGTTAAAAAATTTAATTTGGAACATCCTGAGAAGCTGTCGCCTGGAGCCTTGGGTCCGGTGGCCCCACGTGAAGGGGGGGTATTGTCACGATGCGGTGTTCTGGGAAGCAGGGACGGTCGGGACGTGCTCGCATCATCAGCGCACCTGGCGTCGCCCGTTCCCACACTGGGGCTGAATGCTGAGTTGATCATTCACGCTCGGCTGTATGGGCTGCATTGGAACTCAGGAGTCATGTGACGCTGGCCACATCACATGACTCCACTAGTGCTCTATTTAAACAGGCAATCTGCTGGCCACAGATTGCCTGTTATTGAGGTCCTTCCTGCATGATACTCACCTGGTTAGTTTGTTCCTGCTTGGCTTCCGATTTTCCGTCCATCTCATCCTCTGGTCTTGGCGTGCTCTCCTGGTTTGACTTCGGCTTGTCCTGACGATTCTCTGCTTGCTCCTCCGGTACCTTATTTGCTCTCTTGGTTTTGACGCGGCTTGTTTGACATTCCTGTTCTTGTGTTGTTTGTCTTCCCTGCACTATCCTAGCTAAGGGTTTGTCGACCAGTTGTGCCTTGTCACTAGGACTTGCAAGAAAAGTAGGCAGGGACAAGGGTGAAGGTGGACTTCAGTGGTCACTACCCCATCACCTCCTCATGGGTCATCTATGTTTTATGGTGTCCCTGCAAGCTATTGTATGTGGGTGAAACCACCTGCAACATGAAAACTAGATTGAACAATCATAGACAGACCATTAGAAACAAGAGAAAAGATCTACCAGTGTCTAAACACTTTGCAGATAAGAAACACAAAGAGAATGAATTGAGATTTATGATCCTGTATCAAGTAAAAATGCCAAAGAGAGGGGGTTATAGATTAGTCCTATTGAAAAAAACTGAATTGAGGTGGATATTTAGTTTGAACTCTTTGAAACCTAATGGCATTAATGTAGACTTTAGGGTTATAGTGGGGATGATGAGTTGAGGCATTCTATCCACAGTCCCATAAGATCTCCACTATTCGGCTATTGTAGTCAGTGAAATGTAGTGCTTCATATCAAAATAATTGTATTCTTTATATATAAATGAATATAAAATGATTTATAGTTTGTCATATTTTATTGCTTTGCAGTTGTGAAGAGTTGCATCGTGGAAGAGGGATACCATGACCTATACTGTTAAAATGTGGATGAACAGGATTAGACTTATATTGTTTTATTAATTGTATTAGCAATAGAGATAAAGTCTGTGATGGGTTAATAGAGTACGTAGTTGGGCTTACTAGGGGGTTTTGCTCCGTGACCTTTGATCCCTAGCATTTTATAATGAAGGGGATCCGCATGTGAGCACAGCCTGTACATTTGCCCAATAATGTGCAAATATAGGTGAGTTGCACGATTGCAATAAAGATTGAACCTGCAAGACGCTCTAGATCGCAATAGTATAGTATTATTAGGTTGCCCATCTTCCTGCTCTTAAACAAGATGGTGATCACTATCAACAAACGGACAGGATAACAAATGCTGGCTTAGGCGCCCTGAGAGGAGGAAGATGCCGAGGCATTTGGCGATGTACATGCACCGGCTCCATGATGTAAAGTGAATTTATAGGATCATGTTTCCCTCTTACTACGATGTATATATGTATATATAGCCAAGTATCTTTTAACTAGTTTTTAAACATGCACATACAGTGCTGCCCATAATTATTCATACCCCTGGCTGGCAAATTTTTACTTAAAGTTACTTTTATTCAACCAGCAAGTAATTTTTTGACCGGAAATGACATAAGTGTCTCCCAAAAGATAATTAGACGATGTACAAGAGGCATTATTGTGGAAAAAAAACAATTCTCAGCTTTTATTTACATTTGAGCAAAAAGTGTCCAGTCCAAAATTATTCATACCCTTCTCAATAATCAATAGAAAAGCCTTTATTGGCTATTACAGCAATTAAACGCTTCCTATAATTGCAGACCAGCTTTTTGCATGTCTCCACAGGTATTTTTGCCCATTCATCTTTAGCAATGAGCTCTAAATCTTTCAGGTTGGAGGGTCTTCTTGCCATCATCCTGATCTTTAGCTCCCTCCACAGATTCTCAATTGGATTCAAGTCTGGACTCTGGCTGGGCCACTCCAAAACGTTAATGTTGTTGTCTGCTAACCATTTCTTCACCACTTTTGCTGTGTGTTTTGGGTCATTGTCATGCTGAAATGTCCACTGGTGCCCAAGGCCAAGTTTCTCTGCAGACTGCCTGATGTTGTCGTTGAGAATCCTCATGTATTGCTCTTTTTTCATGGTGCCGTTTACTGTGAATAGGTTCCCTGTCCCTGGTCCATTGGCTGAAAAACACCCCTAAAGCATGTTTGACAGTGGGGATGGTGTTCTTTGGGTTGAAGGCTTCTCCTTTTTTACGCCAACTGGACACTTTTTGCTCAAATATAAATAAAAGCTGAGAAATTATTATTTTTTCCACAATAATGCCTCTCGTACATCGTCTTATTATCTTTTGGGAGACACCTACAGTATGTCATTTCCCGTCAAAAAATTACTTGCTGGTTGAATAAAAGTAAGTCAAAATTTGCCAGGGGTATGAATAATTATGGGCAGCACTGTATGAACATTTCACAGGATATAAATAGGGATGAAATATGTATATTATAATCACTAGGAAGAATGACTCATATGTATTATGTAGAGGTATATGCTTTTTCAATACTTTTTGCACATCACAATCATGTTTATCTGGAATTTATTTAATCAAGTGAATTATGTAGTAGCATGAAAAATTGTTTACACACCAATTATTAATTGATCACTGATTGTCTAAGGGGGGGGGGATATAAATGCATGCACTTGCACTTTACTGTTTTACTTGGCTTGAGAAAGGTTCTGAGAGAGGCCTGAAACGTTGCTGCTGTGACATGTGCGAATAAAGACAGTGTTTTCACCATTTACAGAAGGTGTGCCGTGAATTTCCTTTTATATTTATACACCCGAAGTCAAGGGTTGGACGCAGGCACCCATATTGCTGTACTGGAGGAGTGCTGCCCCATTTTGGACAAATATATATATATATATATATATATATATTATATATATAAATATATATTATTTGCAGAATAACCGGCTTTTGCAGGGGTCTATTTTGTATAATTGTATTAGCAATAGAGATAAAGTCTGTGATGGGTTAATAGAGTACGTAGTTGGGCTTACTAGGGGGTTTTGCTCCGTGACCTTTGATCCCTAGCATTTTATAATGAAGGGGATCCGCATGTGAGCACAGCCTGTACATTTGCCCAATAATGTGCAAATATAGGTGAGTTGCACGATTGCAATAAAGATTGAACCTGCAAGACGCTCTAGATCGCAATAGTATAGTATTATTAGGTTGCCCATCTTCCTGCTCTTAAACAAGATGGTGATCACTATCAACAAACGGACAGGATAACAAATGCTGGCTTAGGCGCCCTGAGAGGAGGAAGATGCCGAGGCATTTGGCGATGTACATGCACCGGCTCCATGATGTAAAGTGAATTTATAGGATCATGTTTCCCTCTTACTACGATGTATATATGTATATATAGCCAAGTATCTTTTAACTAGTTTTTAAACATGCACATACAGTGCTGCCCATAATTATTCATACCCCTGGCTGGCAAATTTTTACTTAAAGTTACTTTTATTCAACCAGCAAGTAATTTTTTGACCGGAAATGACATAAGTGTCTCCCAAAAGATAATTAGACGATGTACAAGAGGCATTATTGTGGAAAAAAAACAATTCTCAGCTTTTATTTACATTTGAGCAAAAAGTGTCCAGTCCAAAATTATTCATACCCTTCTCAATAATCAATAGAAAAGCCTTTATTGGCTATTACAGCAATTAAACGCTTCCTATAATTGCAGACCAGCTTTTTGCATGTCTCCACAGGTATTTTTGCCCATTCATCTTTAGCAATGAGCTCTAAATCTTTCAGGTTGGAGGGTCTTCTTGCCATCATCCTGATCTTTAGCTCCCTCCACAGATTCTCAATTGGATTCAAGTCTGGACTCTGGCTGGGCCACTCCAAAACGTTAATGTTGTTGTCTGCTAACCATTTCTTCACCACTTTTGCTGTGTGTTTTGGGTCATTGTCATGCTGAAATGTCCACTGGTGCCCAAGGCCAAGTTTCTCTGCAGACTGCCTGATGTTGTCGTTGAGAATCCTCATGTATTGCTCTTTTTTCATGGTGCCGTTTACTGTGAATAGGTTCCCTGTCCCTGGTCCATTGGCTGAAAAACACCCCTAAAGCATGTTTGACAGTGGGGATGGTGTTCTTTGGGTTGAAGGCTTCTCCTTTTTTACGCCAACTGGACACTTTTTGCTCAAATATAAATAAAAGCTGAGAAATTATTATTTTTTCCACAATAATGCCTCTCGTACATCGTCTTATTATCTTTTGGGAGACACCTACAGTATGTCATTTCCCGTCAAAAAATTACTTGCTGGTTGAATAAAAGTAAGTCAAAATTTGCCAGGGGTATGAATAATTATGGGCAGCACTGTATGAACATTTCACAGGATATAAATAGGGATGAAATATGTATATTATAATCACTAGGAAGAATGACTCATATGTATTATGTAGAGGTATATGCTTTTTCAATACTTTTTGCACATCACAATCATGTTTATCTGGAATTTATTTAATCAAGTGAATTATGTAGTAGCATGAAAAATTGTTTACACACCAATTATTAATTGATCACTGATTGTCTAAGGGGGGGGGGATATAAATGCATGCACTTGCACTTTACTGTTTTACTTGGCTTGAGAAAGGTTCTGAGAGAGGCCTGAAACGTTGCTGCTGTGACATGTGCGAATAAAGACAGTGTTTTCACCATTTACAGAAGGTGTGCCGTGAATTTCCTTTTATATTTATACACCCGAAGTCAAGGGTTGGACGCAGGCACCCATATTGCTGTACTGGAGGAGTGCTGCCCCATTTTGGACAAATATATATATATATATATATATATATATTATATATATAAATATATATTATTTGCAGAATAACCGGCTTTTGCAGGGGTCTATTTTGTTTGCTGTTTGTGTGTGTAAAAGTTATCCACAGTGCCCCATAACAGGGATATCCACAGTGCCCCATAACAGTGATATCCACAGTGGCCCTAATAACAGTGTCCTCCATAGTACCATGCCCCCCTTAACAGTGATCTCCACAGCATCCCACCTCACTTAACAGTGACCTCCACAGCACCCTGCCCCTTTAACGGTGACCTCCACAGTATCCTTCCCCCTTAACAGTGACCTCCACAGCATCCCATCTCCTTAACAGTGACCTCCACAGCACCCTGCCCCTTAACAGTGATTTCCACAGTTTACCACCTTCTTAACCATTTCTCAACCACCCATTGACTATAAACATCCTGGGGGTCGGGATTTATCTCTGAATGGACATTTTAGAACGTCCACTCAGAGATTGCAGCTGCACACTAATCATGCAGCTGCTGAGCGGGGGTGCCCACTGTCAGTGACAGCAGGGCTCCCCATAGAGAAGGCAGGGACAGTTCCTCATACAGCAGTTACGACCACATATGGGGTATTTCTGTAAATGGCAGAATCAGGGTAATACATATTAAGGTTTGCTTTGTTAACCCTTGATGTGTTACAGAAGAAATTGATTAAAATCTGCAAAAAAAATTAAATATGACATTTTGAAATGTCCTCTCTATTTTGCTTTAAATCCTGTGGAATACATAAAAGGCTAACATTTCTAAAATCCGTGTTGAATAGTTTGAGCAGTGTAGTTTCTAAAATGGTATAATCTATGGGTGGTTTCTATTATGTAAGCTCCTCAAAGTGACTTCAGAACTGAATTGGTTTTTAAAGTTGATTTTGGATTTTTATTTTTTTTATATAAAATTAGCTTCTAAAAATCAAAACCTTATGTCCTAAAAAATTAAAATAACATTCCCAAAATGATGCCAATATAAAGTAAACATATAGTGAATGTTAATAAGTATTTTACGAGGTATCACTATCTGTCTTTAACCACCTCAGCTCCCCTAGCTTAAACACCCTTAATGACCAGACCACTTTTTACAATTCTGCACTACGCTACTTTCACGGTTTATTGCGCGGTCATACAACTTACCACCCAAATGAATTTTACCTCCTTTTCTTCTCACTAATAGAGCTTTCATTTAGTGGTATTTCATTGCTGCTGACATTTTAACTTTTTTTTGTTATTAATCGAAATTGACCGAATATTTTGCAAAAAAATGAAATTTTTCACTTTCTGTTGTAATTTTTTTTTAAACTACATTTCTATATAAATTTTTCTCTAAATTTATTGTTCTACATGTCTTTGATAAAAAAATATGCAATAAGTGTATATTTATTGGTTTGCGCAAAAGTTATAGCGTTTACAAACTATGGTACAAAAATGTGAATTTCCGCATTTTGAAGCAGCTCTGACTTTCTGAGCACCTGTCATGTTTCCTGAGGTTCTATAATGCCCAGACAGTAAAAACACCCCACAGATGACCCCATTTCGGAAAGTAGACACCCTAAGGTATTCGCTGATGGGCATAGTGAGTTCATAGAAGTTTTTATTTTTTGTCACAAGTTAGCGGAAAATGATGATTTTTATTTATTTTTTTCTTACAAAGTCTCATATTCCACTAACTTGTGACAAAAAATAAAAACTTCCATGAACTCACTATGCCCATCACGAAATACCTTGGGGTGTCTTCTTTCCAAAATGGGGTCACTTGTGGGGTAGTTATACTGCCCTGGCATTTTAGGGGACCTAAAGCGTGAGAAGAAGTCTGGAATCCAAATGCCTAAAAAATGCCCTGTGAAATCCTAAAGGTGCTCTTTAGAATTTGGGCCCCTTTGGGCACCTAGGCTGCAAAAAAGTGTCACACATGTGGTATCACCGTACTCAGAAGAAGTAGGGCAATGTGTTTTGGGGTGTATTTTTACATATACCCATGCTGGGTGAGAGAAATATCTCTCTAAAAGTCAACTTTTCCCATTTTTTTATACAAAGTTGTCATTTTAGAGAGATATTTCTCTCACCCAGCATGGGTATTGGTAAAAAGAAACCCCAAAACACATTGCCCAACTTCTCCTGAGTACGGAGATACCACATGTGTGACACTTTTTTTGCAGCCTAGGTGCGCAAAGGGGCCCAAATTCTAAAGAGCACCTTTAGGATTTCACAGGGCATTTTTTACGCATTTGGATTCCAAATTATTTCTCACGCTTTAGGTTCCCTAAAATGCCAGGGCAGTATAAATACCCCACAAGTGACCCCATTTTGGAAAGAAGACGCCCCAAGGTATTCCGTGAGGGGCATGGCGAGTTCCTAGAATTTTTTTTTTTTGGCACAAGTTAGCGGAAAATGATGATTTATTTTTTATTTTTCTTACAAAGTCTCGTATTCCACTAACTTGTGACAAAAAAGAAAATTTTACATGAACTCACCATACCCCTCACGGAATACCTTGGGGTGTCTTCTTTCCAAAATGGGGTCACTTGTGGGGTATTTATACTGCCCTGGAATTTTAGGGGCCCTAAAGCGTGAGAAGAAGTCTGGAATCCAAATGCGTAAAAAATGCCCTGTGAAATCGTAAAGATACTCTTTGGAATTTGGGCCCCTTTGCGCACCTAGACTGCAAAAAAGTGTCACACATGTGGTATCGCCGTACTCAGGAGAAGTAGGGAAATGTGTTTTGGGGTGTATTTTTACATATACCCATGCTGGGTGAGAGAAATATCTCTGTAAAAGTCAACTTTTCCCATTTTTTTATACAAAGTTGTCATTTTAGAGAGATATTTCTCTCACCCAGCATGGGTAGTTGTAAAAATACACCCAAAAACACATTGCCCTATTTCTCCTGAGTACAGAGATACCACATGTGTGACACTTTTTTGCAGCCTAGGTGCGCAAAGGGGCCCAAATTCCAATGAGTATTATTGTTGGATGCACTTTAGGAGACATTTTGAATACTGGGGACACTACATGGAAATTATTACTGGAGGTATAATAGGTGTCTTATTGTTGGAGGCACTATAGCAGCAGTGTTATTACTAGGGGAATTTTAGGGGGCATTATTACCCCTGGTAGCCTAATCAGAGACATTATTACTAGCAACACAGTAGGGGAGTATTATTACTCGAGGCATTTAAGAGGGCATTATTACTACTGGGTGCACAATTTTTTCTGCAGTATAGTGTTTGGGGTCATTGAGGAGCACATTGGGTACAATACTGGGGATGGCAGCAGTACGACACTGAGATGGTGAATAGTTTACTGGAAAAGTGAGGAATCTAAATGTCTTTGTGGCAAACTCTGCAGTCAAGACATGACTGAAAGAATATGTCATGGGAGTCTAGGCAAAATAAAAAAGATAAGGAAAGAAAACATCTGCATCACAGGATATGTCACTGGATGTAATAGATATGTAGTCAGTGGCATAACTCTAATAGAGGCAGACCACGCAGCTGCTATAGGGCCCGTGGGGAAAAGGGGCCCACAGTGTACCAAAGGCCCCACCCCCTAATAACACTTATTACTGTCCAGCTCCAGTACTGTATCCCTATCATCAGTAGAGAAAGCTAAAGAACATGTGATGATGTCATCACAGGTCCTGTAACTGTAGTAAAGGAACTGCAGAAAGAATGGTGTAGTTCCTAGGTTAGTTATGAGGATCTGCCAGGACCTGTGATGTGATGACATCATTATCATAACAGGTCCTGTACATCTAGTAAAGGAACTGCACAGAGCATTATCACAGGTCCTACAACCCCCAACAGCATGGAAAACTGTACAATGAGCTCTTCACTGAAGCTAGAATGGAGTGGTAAGAAGAGGTCCTCCTCCTTTCTCTTCATTTGCACCCCATTATCTATTTTAACTCATATCTTATATATATATATATATATATATATATATATATATACAGACGTAGAAAAAGGGCAGCACTCCAATAGATAAAATATCAAAAAACTTTATTTACCCATAAGGCTGTAGCGACGTTTCGGCTCTAACACAGGAGCCTTCCTCAAGCAGTGTGTACAGATCAAAATCCAAACATATATAGTGTTACAGATAGCCATAACCAATTACATGTTAAGTGAACATAATTAATGAAAAAACAAAATATAAAATACATCATGCATGTGAATACGAATAAAATCAGCAATACATTATGGTTCAATCATGATGCACCTGATAGCATAAAAATAATTATCATGAATGTGAAACATAGTGAAATATTTCTATAAATACATGGTTGATAATATAATCAGTGTCAACTGTAGATAATTACATAAAGTGTCATGTGCTTACTAGTACAGGTGATGCATATTGAGGATGCAGGACGAGGGTCAGTTGTAATCCCTGCTGACATGTGCGGTCCGGCGTGCCTAGATCCCCACTGCGCATGCCAATACGACGTGTAATACATGTTGCCGGCCAGTATCAATCTCGTCACATGACGCATACGCTCTTACGTCACCGCACAAAGACGGCCATTATGGATAAGGGCAAACAGCCCATTCTGTCGCCCTGACGATCATGATAACAACTAAGTCCGATACAGTGTGGAGTCGGGGCAGTACTGGCATGGGACAATGTCAAAGTGTCACAAGTGGCTAAGTGGGCTCGGCTAAGGGATACCACAGCAATGAAGAGTGGATCCACCAGCCGTGACCACAGAACGGCCGCGCATCTGCACGCAAATACAGAGTCGCGGCCGCACCGATCAAACCCACCTATTGCCACAACCTGTCACCACAACCTTCAGAGGGCTCTCCTCTTAACCCCTACCACACATGTAGCGGACAATAACAAACACAAAAACAATTTTCTGGAGGGAACACGGAAGTCGTTTTTCGCATAGACAATGGTATCCAGACACCACGACCGCAATGCCAGCATGGACGCCACACCGCCTATCGTCACCCCAAGCTCGGCAGCATAACACCTGTAAAAATAAAATGTGAACATAAGTGCACAGAAGTGAATACAAGACTTACAATATTTAAAAGACTATTAGAATAAACGAAAATTTATGTATAGTACACACAAGTCACATAATCAACACTGGGACAGTCGACATTAAAAAATACAAGGATAGAGGGCAAGACACGCAGCTAACCAACCCCAACCTTATAATCCACATTGAGACCATGCGGATGGAGGGAGTCAAACGTGTAAATCCATTTTAGTCCTCGCTTTTTTAAAAGGCTAATCCTGTTACCACCTCACCTAGGCATTGGTACATGATCAATAATACAAAATCTCAGGTCTTTCTCGGTATGTTTCTGGTTGGCAAAGTGTTTAGATACTGGTAAATCCAGTCTTTTTTTCCGGACACTAAGCCGGTGATTGTTAAATCGTGTCTTGAAATCAGTTGTCGTCTCACCGACGTACAACAGATTACAAGGACAAACAATAACATACACAACAAAGCTGGAGTCACAGGTCAGATAATGCCTTATCTGATATGAAACCCCAGTCTGCGGATGCATGAAAGCTCTACCCTTAAGAATGAATTTACAGTTTACGCAGGACAAACAGGGAAAACAGCCGACACTGGCACCTGTCAGGGTCAGTTGTCTCGCTGTCTTCAAAGTTCCCACGTCTGCCCTTACCAATTGGTCCTTGAGACTCTTGGACCTGCGGTAGGACATAATGGGAGGAGAATGGAATTCTTTGACTGTGTTCAGACAACCGCCCAATATCCCCCAATGACGCCGAATAATATTACTTATGTCGACGCTCTGTTCACAGTGGGTAGAAATAAAAGGAATCCTGGTCATCTGTTTTTGTTTTGCCTTCCTTTTTAGAGTGTCATCCCTATTCAGTTGACTAACCAATTTCTTTTGTTCATGTAATAACTTAATTGGATACCCTCGTTTCTCAAATTTGTGTAACAGTGTATTTAGGGTATTATTGGATGCCACAGGGTCTGAGACAATACGTTTGACCCTTAAAAACTGAGAGTACGGGAGGGATTTTACCATAGACCTAGGGTGATTGCTGCTATAAGTCAGTAGCGTATTCCTGTCGGTTGGCTTAGTAAACAATTCTGTCTGCAATTTACCATCCGACAGGATCACGCGGGTGTCCAAAAACTGCATTTCAACACAAGAATGCACCAAAGTGAACTGTAGTGCCCTATCAATTCCATTGAGGAAATTGTGAAAATCACAGAGTTGTTGGGCATCTCCTGTCCAAATGAGGAAGACGTCGTCTATGTACCGCCACCACGCCCTGACATGTTGGAAGTGGTGGCTTCCATAGACGACGTCCTCCTCAAACTTGCGCATAAAAATATTGGCATAAGTTGGGGCCACATTGGACCCCATCGCCACGCCCTGTTCCTGCACGTAGTAAGAACCTTTCAAACCGATATGCACTGGACTTTATACTGCTTAATATTGAATTTTTACAGGGCGAATTGTCCAATGTTATGCTTGAACTGGCAAGTGTGGAACAACAGCTTATTAATCTATCCTCAGTTGAGGAATTTGGGACATACAATGATGCATTTTCTACCCAGTTACAGAGTTTTCGTATGGAGATGGAGGAAGGCAAACGTTTTAAGTGGAATCGAGACTCTGATGACTATAAGAAGGGCAATATATACTCCTGGCAATCCAGTGACAAGACTGTCTACACGAATAAGGAGGGATGGAAAAAGAAACAGAAATCTACTCAAGATGCCTTTTCTGCTGACCAGGCTTTTTTAGGGTTGAGGGAGACAGAACTGTCCGGAGACAACGCATCCGGCGCGGAGGCCGTAGACACAGGCGACAACAAAAAGCAGCGCAACAACAGACCCCGTCCTCCTGGCAGGAACAACCCGCCGAGGAAGAAGTAACCGTGGTGAATCTTTCTTCAAAAAATTTGACTGATGCCCAAGTGAGTGTATTAAGTAAGGGGCTTTCTTTTTGCCCTCGAACCAATGCAGACTGGTTCGAACTTGATTTTGACCTGTACAACTTCTTTCGTGCTATTAAGTTAAGGATTTGGTTCCAGAACAGGGGGAGGATCGAACATGCCAAGATGAGTGACTTCTCTCTTGGCATGTTCGATCTTTCAACTAGAAGCACCTTTAACCCAGTTATCAATGAGCCTGCAATGGAGGCATATATGGCTGCCGTTAAATCTGACATACAGAGATTGAAGGCGATAAATTCTGTACAACCTTTTGGTCATCCCAATGTGACAACTGAAGAGATGGTTGCTCTTAAAGAATTAAAACTCGACCACGAACTTACCATTAAGGCCGCCGACAAAGGCGGTGCGGTGGTCGTGCTTGACACCCAGAAATACATTGCCGAAATCAAGCGGCAATTGGGTGACAGAACCGTCTATAGTCACATTGATTTTGACCCAAGGTTCAAGATTGCTGAATTGATTGAAAATGTATTGACGGAGGCTTTACACGCGGGGGTTATTGACGAGGGACTTGTGGATTTCCTTACTGTAACACATCCTGTCACTCCGGTGCTTTATGTGTTGCCCAAGATCCACAAGTCCCTCGTCGATCCACCCGGTCGCCCTATTGTTTCGGGCTCCGATTCAATCTTCAGCCATGTGGCTATTTTCCTTGACAAGGTTTTATGCAGTTTCGCTTGTGGGGGCAGCTCATATATTCGTGATACTAGCGATTTTTTGCTTAAATTGCAGGATGTTGAACTTGTTGATGTATCTTATGTGATACTTGCATCATTTGATGTAACTTCACTTTATACATCAATAGATCATCAAAAGGGATTGGCTGCGGTTGGTTCTATGTTGGAGAAATCCACACTTACTGATGGTTCCCAACATTTTATACTATCTTTGTTGGAGATTGTGCTTAGGCACAATTATTTCTTATTTCAAGATTCTTACTACGTGCAGGAACAGGGCGTGGCGATGGGGTCCAATGTGGCCCCAACTTATGCCAATATTTTTATGCGCAAGTTTGAGGAGGACGTCGTCTATGGAAGCCACCACTTCCAACATGTCAGGGCGTGGTGGCGGTACATAGACGACGTCTTCCTCATTTGGACAGGAGATGCCCAACAACTCTGTGATTTTCACAATTTCCTCAATGGAATTGATAGGGCACTACAGTTCACTTTGGTGCATTCTTGTGTTGAAATGCAGTTTTTGGACACCCGCGTGATCCTGTCGGATGGTAAATTGCAGACAGAATTGTTTACTAAGCCAACCGACAGGAATACGCTACTGACTTATAGCAGCAATCACCCTAGGTCTATGGTAAAATCCCTCCCGTACTCTCAGTTTTTGAGGGTCAAACGTATTGTCTCAGACCCTGTGGCATCCAATAATACCCTAAATACACTGTTACACAAATTTGAGAAACGAGGGTATCCAATTAAGTTATTACATGAACAAAAGAAATTGGTTAGTCAACTGAATAGGGATGACACTCTAAAAAGGAAGGCAAAACAAAAACAGATGACCAGGATTCCTTTTATTTCTACCCACTGTGAACAGAGCGTCGACATAAGTAATATTATTCGGCGTCATTGGGGGATATTGGGCGGTTGTCTGAACACAGTCAAAGAATTCCATTCTCCTCCCATTATGTCCTACCGCAGGTCCAAGAGTCTCAAGGACCAATTGGTAAGGGCAGACGTGGGAACTTTGAAGACAGCGAGACAACTGACCCTGACAGGTGCCAGTGTCGGCTGTTTTCCCTGTTTGTCCTGCGTAAACTGTAAATTCATTCTTAAGGGTAGAGCTTTCATGCATCCGCAGACTGGGGTTTCATATCAGATAAGGCATTATCTGACCTGTGACTCCAGCTTTGTTGTGTATGTTATTGTTTGTCCTTGTAATCTGTTGTACGTCGGTGAGACGACAACTGATTTCAAGACACGATTTAACAATCACCGGCTTAGTGTCCGGAAAAAAAGACTGGATTTACCAGTATCTAAACACTTTGCCAACCAGAAACATACCGAGAAAGACCTGAGATTTTGTATTATTGATCATGTACCAATGCCTAGGTGAGGTGGTAACAGGATTAGCCTTTTAAAAAAGCGAGGACTAAAATGGATTTACACGTTTGACTCCCTCCATCCGCATGGTCTCAATGTGGATTATAAGGTTGGGGTTGGTTAGCTGCGTGTCTTGCCCTCTATCCTTGTATTTTTTAATGTCGACTGTCCCAGTGTTGATTATGTGACTTGTGTGTACTATACATAAATTTTCGTTTATTCTAATAGTCTTTTAAATATTGTAAGTCTTGTATTCACTTCTGTGCACTTATGTTCACATTTTATTTTTACAGGTGTTATGCTGCCGAGCTTGGGGTGACGATAGGCGGTGTGGCGTCCATGCTGGCATTGCGGTCGTGGTGTCTGGATACCATTGTCTATGCGAAAAACGACTTCCGTGTTCCCTCCAGAAAATTGTTTTTGTGTTTGTTATTGTCCGCTACATGTGTGGTAGGGGTTAAGAGGAGAGCCCTCTGAAGGTTGTGGTGACAGGTTGTGGCAATAGGTGGGTTTGATCGGTGCGGCCGCGACTCTGTATTTGCGTGCAGATGCGCGGCCGTTCTGTGGTCACGGCTGGTGGATCCACTCTTCATTGCTGTGGTATCCCTTAGCCGAGCCCACTTAGCCACTTGTGACACTTTGACATTGTCCCATGCCAGTACTGCCCCGACTCCACACTGTATCGGACTTAGTTGTTATCATGATCGTCAGGGCGACAGAATGGGCTGTTTGCCCTTATCCATAATGGCCGTCTTTGTGCGGTGACGTAAGAGCGTATGCGTCATGTGACGAGATTGATACTGGCCGGCAACATGTATTACACGTCGTATTGGCATGCGCAGTGGGGATCTAGGCACGCCGGACCGCACATGTCAGCAGGGATTACAACTGACCCTCGTCCTGCATCCTCAATATGCATCACCTGTACTAGTAAGCACATGACACTTTATGTAATTATCTACAGTTGACACTGATTATATTATCAACCATGTATTTATAGAAATATTTCACTATGTTTCACATTCATGATAATTATTTTTATGCTATCAGGTGCATCATGATTGAACCATAATGTATTGCTGATTTTATTCGTATTCACATGCATGATGTATTTTATATTTTGTTTTTTCATTAATTATGTTCACTTAACATGTAATTGGTTATGGCTATCTGTAACACTATATATGTTTGGATTTTGATCTGTACACACTGCTTGAGGAAGGCTCCTGTGTTAGAGCCGAAACGTCGCTACAGCCTTATGGGTAAATAAAGTTTTTTGATATTTTATCTATTGGAGTGCTGCCCTTTTTCTACGTCTGCATCATTGGATTGGCTTTTATCCACATTGGGCTTTTTGCACCCTCCATTCCCCTTTTTTCTGTGACGGTGCTGCCAACTTTTTTTCTTTTTTTATATATATATATATATATATATATATATATATAGTACTGCAGACAGTTGCAACCAATATTAACTCACAATAATCAATTATCTGTCCACACTGCACTTTAATACCATGTACTTTTCACATCAATACATTACTATATATATATATATATATATATATATATATATATATATATATATATATATTAGTGGCAATGTGAACATTGAGGTGTTGTTTCCCTGGGTTCCAGTCTGGGACTTGAGGCATGCTCATGTCCAGGGATCCTATTTAATCCTGCTACTGGATCTTGGGTGTGTCTCATTATGGAGTGTCTTGTGAAGCAGACCCCTGGTGAGGCTCTGTGTGAGTGGTCTCAGCCGGGTGGGCTGAGGGGCCACGAGGCTAGGCGATAGCCTGAACTTTGGGGGACGCGGTGACGCCTGTGAAACAAGGATCACGAGGCCAGAGTCGGGAGGACTACTGGGCCACAATACCCCAAAAGGTATTGAAGTGTCACAGCCTGGAGGTTGCTGGACTAAATGGCTGAGGAAAGCCGCATTTGTGTTCCATGCATGAACAGGGCTCTCTAGGCGAGTCAGGGTTACGCTTATGTGTTTAGTTAGAGCCTAGCCGGGCAAGGGTTTGTTATTTTGTGTGGATGTCACACGTGATAAGTTGAAGCTGCGACTTCTTAACCTGTGCTTTTCTAAAGTGTCTGAAATAAAGCAAGAGTTTGGACATTATAATCGTGTCTGTGAAGATATCTGGGAGTGTAACCCCCTGAAAAGAGACGATCCCCTACAATATATATATATACACAGTGGATATAAAAAGTCTACACACCTCTGTTAAAATGTCAGGTTTCTGTGATGTAAAAAAATTAGACAAAGATAAATAATTTCAGAACTTTTTCCACCTTTAACCCCTTCAGGACCCTGCCATTTTTCACCTTACACTGCGTGCAGAATTATTAGGCAAATGAGTATTTTGACCACATCATCCTCTTTATGCATGTTGTCTTACTCCAAGCTGTATAGGCTCGAAAGCCTACTACCAATTAAGCATATTAGGTGATGTGCATCTCTGTAATGAGAAGGGGTGTGGTCTAATGACATCAACACCCTATATTAGGTGTGCATAATTATTAGGCAACTTCCTTTCCTTTGGCAAAATGGGTCAAAAGAAGGACTTGACAGGCTCAGAAAAGTCAAAAATAGTGAGATATCTTGCAGAGGGATGCAGCACTCTTAAAATTGCAAAGCTTCTGAAGCGTGATCATCGAACAATCAAGCATTTCATTCAAAATAGTCAACAGGGTCGCAAGAAGCGTGTGGAAAAACCAAGGCGCAAAATAACTGCCCATGAACTGAGAAAAGTCAAGCGTGCAGCTGCCAAGATGCCACTTGCCACCAGTTTGGCCATGTTTCAAAGCTGCAACATCACTGGAGTGCCCAAAAGCACAAGGTGTGCAATACTCAGACATGACCAAGGTAAGAAAGGCTGAAAGACGACCACCACTGAACAAGACACACAAGCTGAAACGTCAAGACTGGGCCAAGAAATATCTCAAGACTGATTTTTCTAAGGTTTTATGGACTAATGAAATGAGAGTGAGTCTTGATGGGCCAGATGGATGGGCCCGTGGCTGGATTGGTAAAGGGCAGAGAGCTCCAGTCCGACTCAGACGCCAGCAAGGTGGAGGTGGAGTACTAGTTTGGGCTGGTATCATCAAAGATGAGCTTGTGGGGCCTTTTCGGGTTGAGGATGGAGTCAAGCTCAACTCCCAGTCCTACTGCCAGTTTCTGGAAGACACCTTCTTCAAGCAGTGGTACAGGAAGAAGTCTGCATCCTTCAAGAAAAACAAACATGATTTTCATGCAGGACAATGCTCCATCACACGAGTCCAAGTACTCCACAGCGTGGCTGGCAAGAAAGGGTATAAAAGAAGAAAATCTAATGACATGGCCTCCTTGTTCACCTGATCTGAACCCCATTGAGAACCTGTAGTCCATCATCAAATTTGAGATTTACAAGGAGGGAAAACAGTACACCTCTCTGAACAGTGTCTGGGAGGCTGTGGTTGCTGCTGCACGCAATGTTGATGGTGAACAGATCAAAACACTGACAGAATCCATGGATGGCAGGCTTTTGAGTGTCCTTGCAAAGAAAGGTGGCTATATTGGTCACTGATTTGTTTTTGTTTTGTTTTTGAATGTCAGAAATGTATATTTGTGAATGTTGAGATGTTATATTGGTTTCACTGGTAAAAATAAATAATTGAAATGGGTATATATTTGTTTTTTGTTAAGTTGCCTAATAATTATGCACAGTAATAGTCACCTGCACACACAGATATCCCCCTAAAATAGCTAAAACTAAAAACAAACTAAAAACTAATTCCAAAAATATTCAGCTTTGATATTAATGAGTTTTTTGGGTTCATTGAGAACATGGTTGTTGTTCAATAATAAAATTAATCCTCAAAAATACAACTTGCCTAATAATTCTGCACTCCCTGTAAGGACCAGGCCATTGTTTGCAAATCTGACATGCGTCACTTTATGTGGTGATAACTTTAAAACGCTTTAACTTATCCAGGCCATTCTGAGATTGTTTTCTCATTACATATTGTACTTCATGACACTGGTAAAATTGAGTGAAAAACATTTATTTTTATTTATAAAAAAATGCAAAATTTACCCAAAATTTTGAGAAATTTCCATTTCTCTACTTTTATAATAGATAGTAATACCTTCAAAAATAGTTATTACTTTACATTTCCCATATGTATACTTCATGTTTGGATAATTTTGGGAATGCTATTTTATTTTTTGGGGACGTTAGAAGGCTTAGAAGTTTAGAAGCAAATCTTGAAATATTTCAGAAAATTTCTAAAACCCACTCTTTCAGAACCAGTTCAGGTCTGAAGTCACTTTGTGAGGCTTACATAATAGAAACCACCCGAATGACCCCATTTTACAAACTACACCCCTCAAGGTATTCAAAACGGATTTTACCAACTTTGTTAACCCTTTAGGTGTTCCACAAGAATTAATGGAAAATAGAGATACAATTTCGAAATTTCACTTTTTTGGCAGATTTTCAATTTGAATCTATTTTTACAGTTACAAAGCAAGGGTTAACAGCCAAACAAAACTCAATATTTATGGCCCTGATTTTGTAGTTTACAGAAACACCCCATATGTGGTCGTAAACTGCTGTACGGGCACATGGCATTGTGCACAAGGAAAGGAATGCCATACGGTTTTTGGAAAGCAGATTTCACTGGGATAATTTTAAGCTGCCATGTCACATTTGAAGACCCCCTGATGCACCCCTAGAGTAGAAACTCCAAAAAAGTGACCCCATTTTAGAAACTACACCCCTCAAGGTATACAAAATTGATTTTACAAACTATGTTAACCCTTTATGTGTTCCACAAGAATTAATGGAATATAGGGATGACATTTCAGAATTTCACTTTTTTGGCAGATTTTCCATTTTAATCCATTTTTCAAGTTACAAAGCAAACAGCCAAACAAAGCTCGATATTTATGGTCCTGGTTCTGTAGTTGACAGAAACACCCTTTATGTGGTCGTAAACTGCTGTACGGGCACACGGCATTGCGCAGAAGGAAAGGAACACCATACGCTTTTTAGAAGGCAGATTTTGCTGGACTGGTTTTTTTGACACCATGTCCCATTTGAAGCCCCCCTGATGCACCCCTAGAGTAGAAACTCCCAAAAAGTTACCCCATTTTGGAAACTACAAGATAAGGTGGCAGTCTTGTTGGTACTATTTTAGGGTACATATGGTTTTTGGTTGCTCTATATTACACATACAGCTTCCTGCCTGTGACATCCAGGGGGCTGGATCTCACAGGCTCTCCACTGGAAGGCAGCCCAGATGCCTAAGGAAGGCATCGGGCTATCTTTCATGCCATCGGGTCCCTGTCAAAGCAGCACGAGGACACGATGGCAGCTCTGACCGCGGCACATGAAGGGTTAATGCACCGGCATCAATGATTTCACCGATTCTGGCGCATGCAGAAGGGGTCCGACTATCAGTGACTGCCGGAACCCTGCCGCCGATCAGGCCGGCGCAGCTCCTGTACCCGCCCGATCACCATGAAGTACATGTACGTCACGGATCTTTAAGTCTCGGACAGAAATTACGTACATGTACGTCATGGGTCCTTAAGGGGTTAATATGACCTATAAACTGTACCACTCAATTGAAAAACAAACTGAAATCGTTTAGGTGGAGGGAAGAAAACAAAAAAACTAAAATAATGTGGTTGCATAAGTGTGCACACACTCTTATAACTGGGGATGTAGCTGTGTTCAGAATTAAGCAATCACATTCAAAATCATGTTAAATAGGAGTCAGCATACACCTGCCATCATTTAAAGTGCCTCTGATTAACCCCAAATAAAGTTCAGCTGCTCTAGTTGGTCTTTCCTGAAATTTTCTTACACTCATCCCACAGAGAGCTTCCAAAACATCAAAGGGATCTCATTGTTAAAAGGTATCAGTCAGGAGAAGGGTACAAAAGAATTTCCAAGGCATTAGATATACCATGGAACACAGTGAAGACAGTCATCATCAAGTGGAGAAAATATGGCACAACAGTGACATTACCAAAATTGATGAAAAGACGAGAAGAAAACTGGTCTGGGAGGCTACCAAGAGGCCTACAGCAACATTAAATGAGCTGCAGGAATATCTGGCAAGTACTGGCTGTGTGACAACAATCTCCCGTATTCTTCATGTCTGGGCTATGGGGTAGAGTGGCAAGACTAAAGCCTTTTCTTATGAAGAAAAACATCCAAACCAGGTTACATTTTGCAAAAACACATCTGAAGTCTCCCAAAAGCATGTGGGAAAAGGTGTTATGGTCTGATGAAACCAAGGTTGAACTTTTTGGCCATAATTCCAAAAGATTTGTTTGGCGTAAAAACAACACTGCACATCACTAAAAGAACACCATACCCACAGTGAAGCATGATGTGGCAGCATCATTCTTTGGGGCTGTTTTTCTTCAGCTGGAACTAGGACCTTAAGCTAGAAGGAATTAATATCAGTCAATATTGGCACAAAATATCAGTCAATATTGGCACAAAATCTTCAGGCTTCTGCTAGAAAGCTGACTATGAAGAGGAACTTCATCTTTCAGCATGACAACGACCCAAAGCATACATCCAAATCAACAAAGGAATGGCTTCACCAGAAGAAGATAAAAGTTTTGGAATGGCCCAGCCAGAGCCCAGACCTGAATCCAATTGAAAATCTGTGGGGTGATCTGAAGAGGGCTGTGCACAGGAGGTGCCCTCACAATCTGACAGATTTGGAGTGTTTTTTCAAAGAAGAGTGGGCAAATCTTGCCAAGTCAAAATGGCTCTGACTATGTAGTACCTATCCACTTCAGTTTAAAATGTCAAGATTACCTTGTTTCTGATATGTGGAATCGAAGTACCGCTTTATCCAAGATTTCGATATGTACGAATTCTTCTGCACGGAGGTTATAGCAGGTAAAAAAGGCTGTTTGGATTTCGCCCCGGCCAGTAGCCAAACTCCACTTGTACTCAGGCTCACAAAGGGAGCCGGTGAAGTCACCTCTTGAGCTACGGGCTGCTGTAAGCACCAAAAACCACCCAACGCGTTTCGAGCAGTAGCTTCCTTTTTATTCTCCCCGCTCTCAATGTTAATTACCTCCAGCTTCATAAATTCAATAGTTTTTAATCGAAACCAAATAACTCGATTTCTGTGTTTAAACCCTTCGGGACCAATGTGTCCATATTAACCACCTCCGGACCGCCTAACGCAGGATTGCGTTCCGGAGGTGGCAGCGCTGCGCAGAGTCACGCATATACGCGTCATCTCGCGAGACGCGAGATTTCGCTCAAAGCCGGCCCGCGCATGCGCATCGCGGGCCGGCAAAATTAAAAGAAGTATTTCGTCACCAGCCTGCCAGCAACGATCATTGGCTGGCAGGCTGGCGATTTTCAAGAAATCCAATCCAAAGTCATATAACAGATTATATTAGTAAATATGATCTGTTATATGGCTTGTCTGCTCCTGTGCTGGTCCTTTTCGTCGGTTGGATCCAGCACAGGAGCAGACTGAACTGTGAGTAGCACCAACACTACACCTTAGCCCCAGATCACCCACCTGCACCCCAATTAACCCTTTGATCACCCCTTTGATCGCCCCTGTCAATCACTAGTGAAAGGAAAAAAAGTGATCAGTGTAAACTGTCACTTTTTTTTTTTCACTGGTATTGGCTGTTAGGTTTTAGGGATAGTTTAGGCCCCTTGGTTAGGTAGTTAGCGTCAGTTAGCGCCCACCCCACCGCACCGCAGTCACTTTTATTCGCTGTTTAGCGTATCGCTAATCAGCATTTGTACTTTTATAGTATCTGTAAGTGATCAAAACTGATCACGGTCAGATCTATAATAGTATTAGTGTCACTTTAGTTCGCCCTCCACCCAAAACGCAGTGTTTGCCCGATCAGGCCTGATCGGTCGCCCACACGTGCGTTCACCCACGCCCGCCCCACCGCAGTGACAAAAAAAATATATTTTTTGATCACTGCACATTCATTTTACACGCACTGCGGCGATAAAAAAATCAGTTTTGATATTTTTTATCAACCGCAGCGGCCTCCGGTACTTCGCTAGCCTCCCCTTTGTAAGACAGGTTTGCTTTTTTTCTTGGGTAGTCTCAGGGAATACCCCTAAATTTAGTAGTCCAAAATGTCAAACAGGGGGTATTCTTCTGAAGAGGCCTACAGGATTCTGACCCAGTCGGATGAGGAGTGGGAACCCTCATCTGACGAATCTAGCGGGTCAGAATATGAACCTGTGGAAAGCAGTGGCTCTCTGACCCAAAGTTCGGACGAGGAGGTGGAGGTCCCTGGCAGCACCAGGCGTACCCGGCCCCATGTCGCTAGACCACAGGTTACGCAGGATCCGCTTCAAGAGCAGCAGAGTGGGGCTGTCGCTGCCGGATCACGTGGTGAGGCATACACCAGCAGCGCAGCCCTTCCTGGACCTAGTACCAGCACTGCCGTACAACCTGGTGAAGTAGCGAGCACCAGAAGGGCAGTTGAAGCTGGTACGGTGGCACGTGCAATAGTTACCCCGTCGCAGCCACCGCACAGACAGGCCCGTAGAGCCCCTAGAGTCCCTGAGGTGCTGGCAAATTCTGATTGGCAGTCACCAACTTCAGCCGCACCAGTAGTTCCCCCTTTCACCGCCCAGTCTGGAGTTCGGGTTGAGACGGCTCAAATCGGTTCGGCCCTGGGATTTTTTGAGCTGTTCTTGACTGCGGAGCTCTTGGACTTAGTCGTGGCAGAGAACAACCAGTATGCCACACAATTTATAACCGCTAACCCTGGAAGCTATTATGCCCAGCCTTTCCGGTGGAAACCAGTCCAAGTTTCCGAACTTAAAATTTTTTTGGGCCTTCTCCTCAACATGGGCCTGACAAAAAAGCATGAATTGCGGTCATATTGGTCAACGCACCCAATTCATCACATGCCCATGTTCTCTGCTGCTATGTCCAGGACACGATTTGAGACCATCCTGCGTTTCCTGCACTTTAGCGACAACACCACCTCCCGTCCCAGAGGCCACCCTGCTTTTGACCGGCTCCACAAAATTCGGCCCCTCATAGACCATTTCAACCTGAAATTTGCAGATTTGTATACCCCTGACGTGACGTTTACATGATCTCCTCCATTCACGCAGACACGACAATCCAAATTGAGCGAGCAACCCGTGTCATTGAAAAGCCCCTCTGTGTCCACGACTATAATGCGCTCATGGGAGGGGTGGACTTCAATGACCAGATGTTGTCTCCGTATTTAGTTTCCCGCAGAACCAGACGCTGGTATAAGAAGGTGTCTGTATATTTAATTCAATTGGCGCTCTACAATAGTTTTGTTCTCTACAGTAAGGCTGGGAGAACAGGATCCTTCCTCAAATTCCAGGAAGAGATCATCAAGAACCTCCTTTACCCAGGAGGTTCCGTGGCCCCATCCACCAGTGTAGTTAGCCGTCTACACGAGCGACATTTCCCCAGTGTCGTTCCTGGTACCTCAACCCAACCGTCACCCCGAAAAAGATGTCGTGTCTGTAGCAGGAGTGGAATAAGGCGTGACACCCGCTATTTCTGTCCTGACTGTGCTGACCACCCTGCCCTATGCTATGGAGAGTGTTTCCGGAAGTACCACACACAGGTACACCTAGCATAGGGATCACATCTCACCAGGACAGGCACACAGGGCTATTAGGGCCCATTCACTCACAGCTGCTGCAAACCTCTCCTTTCACCTGGGATAAAGTGCATAACGTACTTCGCCACATCTTTGGGCGATTTGCGCTTTGCACATTGTCCCATGGGGAAGGAGAGGTTTGTTCTATAAAGGTAAAAAAAACTAAACAAAAAAAAAAAATACCAGTAAGTAAAAAAGTTAAACGTTCAGTTAAAAAAGTTTAAAAAAAGTTTCTATGTTCTGTTCAACAGTTAATAAAGTTATTGCTTTGCGGCCTGGTTTTTTCTTTTTGTTTTGTTTTTTTTTACCTTTCAGGTGGACCAACCGATCGACCAGCTGCAGCACTGATGTGCATTCGGACAGAAGCATTGCACTGCTGTCAGATTACACGCAAGTCGGTGTATGCGGCGCTGCAAGACGAGATTTCTCCTCTGCAGTAAAAGATACGTTTGCCGAGGCATATGAGCTGAGGAGGTGGCGGTGTTCATATACTTTGGCAAACACTTTGTATATATAAAAAAAAAAATCCCGGCAATGATTTATTCATCCACATCGATTGATGTGAATGGAGAAATCTGGTTTGCCAGGGCATACGAGCTGAAGTGGGTATGGATGTTGGGCGGAGCTCCTATGTCCTGGCAGACGCCTTTCCCCTCCTTTTTCTTTTTTTGGCAGAGATTTTTTCATCCACATTGATCGATGCGAATGAAGAAATCTGTGCCGTTCATTTTTTTCTTTCAGCCCAGAGGCTGAACGGAAAAAAAAAATCTCATTACCCGTATGCTCAATATAAGGAGAATAGCAGAAACTCCTAATGCTGGGCATACATGTAATGATTGCGGAGACACTCAAATGCCAGGGCAGTACAAACACCCCACAAATAACACCATTTTGGAAAGAAGACACCCCAAGGTATTCGCTGAGGGGCTTATTGAGTCCATGAAAGATTGAAATTTTTGTCCCAAGTTAGCGGAAAGGGAGACTTTGTGAGAAAAAAATCAAAAAAATCAATTTCCGCTAACTTGTGCCAAAAAATTTTTTTTTCAATGAACTCGCCATGCCCCTCATTGAATACCTTGGGGTGTCTTCTTTCCAAAATGGGGTCACATGTGGGGTATTTATACTGCCCTGGCATTTTAGGGGCCCCAAAGCGTGAGAAGAAGTCTGGTATCCAAATGTCTAAAAATGCCCTCCTAAAAGGAATTTGGGCACCTTTGCCCACCTAGGCTGCAAAAAAGTGTCACACATGTGGTATCTCCGTATTCAGCAGAAGTTGGGGAATATGTTTTGGGGTGTCATTTTACATATACCCATGCTGGGTGAGATAAATATCTTGGTCAAATGCCAACTTAGTATAAAAAAAATGGGAAAAGTTGTCTTTTGCCAAGATATTTCTCTCACCCAGCATGGGTATATGTAAAATGACACCCCAAAACACATTCCCCACCTTCTCCTGAGTACGGAGATACCAGATGTGTGACACTTTTTTGCAGCCTAGGTGGGCAAAGGGGCCCACATTCCAAAGAGCACCTTTCGGATTTCACAGGTCATTTACCTACTTACCAGACATTAGGGCCCCTGGAAAATGCCAGGGCAGTATAACTACCCCACAAGTGACCCCATTTTGGAAAGAAGACACCCCAAGGTATTCCGTGAGGGGCATGGCGAGTTCCTCGAATTTTTTATTTTTTGTCACAAGTTAGTGGAAAATGATGATTTTTTTTTTTTTCATACAAAGTCTCATATTCCACTAACTTGTGACAAAAAATAAAAATTTCCATGAACTCACTATGCCCATCAGCGAATACCTTGGGGTCTCTTCTTTCCAAAATGGGGTCACTTGTGGGGTAGTTATACTGCCCTGGCATTCTAGGGGCCCAAATGTGTGGTAAGGAGTTTGAAATCAAATTCTGTAAAAAATGACCTGTGAAATCCGAAAGGTGCTCTTTGGAATATGGGCCCCTTTGCCCACCTAGGCTGCAAAAAA
Organism: Bufo bufo; assembly: GCF_905171765.1. Lineage (NCBI taxonomy): Eukaryota > Metazoa > Chordata > Amphibia > Anura > Bufonidae > Bufo > Bufo bufo. The sequence goes on from NC_053390.1 coordinate 382,701,793, forward strand.
GTGTCACACATCTGGTATCTCCGTACTCGGGAGAAGGTGGGGAATGTGTTTTGGGGTGTCATTTTACATATACCCATGCTGGGTGAGAGAAATATCTTGGCAAAAGACAACTTTTCTAATTTTTTTATACAAAGTTGGCATTTGACCAAGATATTTCTCTCACCCAGCATGGGTATATGTAAAAAGACACCCCAAAACACATTCCTCAACTTCTCCTGAGTACGGGGATACCAGATGTGTGACACTTTTTTGCAGCCTAGGTGGGCAAAGGGGCCCACATTCCAAAGAGCACCTTTCGGATTTCACAGGTCATTTTTTACTGAATTTGATTTCAAACTCCTTACCACACATTTGGGCCCCTAGAATGCCAGGGCAGTATAACTACCCCACAAGTGACCCCATTTTGGAAAGAAGAGACCCCAAGGTATTCGCTGATGGGCATAGTGAGTTCATGGAAGTTTTTATTTTTTGTCACAAGTTAGTGGAATATGAGACTTTGTATGAAAAAAAAAACAAAACAAAAAAAACATCATTTTCCACTAACTTGTGACAAAAAATAAAAAATTCTAGGAACTCGCCATGCCCCTCACGGAATACCTTGGGGTGTCTTCTTTCCAAAATGGGGTCACTTGTGGGGTAGTTATACTGCCCTGGCATTCTAGGGGCCCAAATGTGTGGTAAGGAGTTTGAAATCAAATTCTGTAAAAAATGACCTGTGAAATCCGAAAGGTGCTCTTTGGAATATGGGCCCCTTTGCCCACCTAGGCTGCAAAAAAGTGTCACACATCTGGTATCTCCGTACTCAGGAGAAGATGGGGAATGTGTTTTGGGGTGTCATTTTATATATACCCATACTGGGTGAGAGAAATATCTTGGCAAAAGACAACTTTTCCCATTTTTTTATACAAAGTTGGCATTTGACCAAGATATTTCTCTCACCCAGCATGGGTATATGTAAAAAGACACCCCAAAACACATTCCTCAACTTCTCCTGAGTACGGGGATACCAGATGTGTGACACTTTTTTGCAGCCTAGGTGGGCAAAGGGGCCCACATTCCAAAAAGCACCTTTCGGATTTCACAGGTCATTTTTTACTGAATTTGATTTCAAACTCCTTACCACACATTTGGGCCCCTAGAATGCCAGGGCAGTATAACTACCCCACAAGTGACCCCATTTTGGAAAGAAGAGACCCCAAGGTATTCGCTGATGGGCATAGTGAGTTCATGGAAGTTTTTATTTTTTGTCACAAGTTAGTGGAATATGAGACTTTGTAAGAAAAAAAAAAGAAAAAAAATCATCATTTTCCGCTAACTTGTGACAAAAAATAAAAAGTTCTATGAACTCACTATGCCCATCAGCGAATACCTTAGGGTGTGTACTTTCCGAAATGGGGTCATTTGTGGGGTGTTTGTACTGTCTGGGCATTGTAGAACCTCAGGAAACATGACAGGTGCTCAGAAAGTCAGAGCTGCTTCAAAAAGCGGAAATTCACATTTTTGTACCATAGTTTGTAAACGCTATAACTTTTACCCAAACCATTTTTTTTTTACCCAAACATTTTTTTTTTATCAAAGACATGTAGAACAATAAATTTAGAGCAAAATTTATATATGGATGTAGTTTTTTTTGCAAAATTTGACAACTGAAAGTGAAAAATGTCATTTTTTTGCAAAAAAATCGTTAAATTTCGATTAATAACAAAAAAAGTAAAAATGTCAGCAGCAAAGAAATACCACCAAATGAAAGCTCTATTAGTGAGAAGAAAAGGAGGTAAAATTCATTTGGGTGGTAAGTTGCATGACCGAGCAATAAATGGTGAAAGTAGTGTAGGTCAGAAGTGTAAAAAGTGGCCTGGTCTTTCAGGGTGTTTAAGCACTGGGGGCTGAAGTGGTTAAAAATCCACTGTTTCTTTTTTCGACATATTTTTTATGTAATCTCCTCCCCGTGTATACATTTTGACTATTTCTATCCCGAAAAATGAAGACCCCCTCAAATTCCCCATTATGCTTTTCTCTAAAGTGCCTCGAAAGAGGGTGCCCTTCCGATTTTTTGTTAACCACTTCCCATCTGGGCCATTTGCCCCCTTCCTGACCAGGCCTAATTTTACAAAACTGACATATCTCACTTTATGTGGTAATAACTTTGGAACGCCTTTATTTATCCAAGTCATTCAGAGATTGTTTTCTCGTGACACATTGTACTTCATGATAGTCATAAATTTGAGTCAATATATTTCACCTTTTATTTATGAAAAAATCCCAAATTTACCAAAAATTTTGAAAAATTAAAAATTTTAAAAGTTTCAATTCCTCTGGTCTTAAAACAGAAAGTGATACCTCATAAAATATTTATTACTTAACATTCCCCATATGTCTACTTTATGTTGGCATCATTTTGGAAATGTCATTTTATTTTTTTAGGACGTTAGAAGGCTTAGAAATTTAAAAGCAATTCTTCAAATTTTTAAGAAAATTGACAAAACCCACTTTTTAAGGACCAGTTCAGGTCTGAAGTCACTTTGTGGGGCCTACATAGTGGATACCCCCATAAATGACCCAATTTTAGAAACTACACCCCTCAACTTACTTAAAACCGATATTACAAACTTTGTTAACCCTTAAAGGAAAATGGAGATCAAATTTTTCAATTTCACTTTTTTGGCAGATTTTCCATTTTAAATGCCATGTCCCATTTGAAGCCCCACTGATGCACCCTTACAGTAGAAACTCCCAAGAAGTGATCCCATTTTGGAAACTAGGGGATAAGGTGCCAGTTTTATTGGTACTATTTTTAGGTACATATGATTTTTTGATCATTCATTATAACACTTTATGGGGCAAGGTGACCAAAAAATTGGTTGTTTTAGCACAGTTTTTATTTATATATTTTTACAGAATTCACCTGAGGGGTTCGGTCAAGTGACATTTTTATAGAGCAGATTGTTACGGACGTGGCGATACCTAATATGTATACTTTTTCTTATTTATTAAAGTTTTACACAATAATGTGTCCATGTTCTGAGAGCTATAGTTTTAATGTGTCCATGTTCTGAGAGCTATAGTTTTTTTTATTTATTTTTTGAGAGATTTTCTTATTTAGGGGCTCAATTTTTTGCGGGATAAGGTGACGGTTTTATTGGTACCATTTTATGGGACATACGCCTTTTTGATCACTTGGTGTTGCACTTTTTGTGATGTAAGGTCACAAAAATTGGTTGTTTTGACAGTTTTCTTTTTTTTACGATGTTCACCCGAGGGGTTAGGTCATGTGATATTTTTATAGAACTGGTTTTTACGGACGCGGCAATACCTAATATGTATACTTTTATTTTATTTATTTCACTTTAACACAATAATAGCATTTTTGAAACCAAAAAAATGATGTTTTAGTGTCTCCATGTTCTAAGAGCTATAGTTTTTTTTATTTTTTTTAGAGATTTTCTTATGTAGGGGCTCATTTTTTGAGGGATGAGGTGACGGTTTTATTGGTACCATTTTGTGGGACATACGCCTTTTTTACTCACTTGGTGTTGCACTTTGTGTGATGTAAGGTGACAAAAATTGCTTGTTTTGACACAGTTTTGTTTTTGTTGTTTTCTACGGTGTTCACCCGAGGGGTTAGGTCATGTGATATTTTTATAGAGCTGGTCATACAAGACCTCTGGGGGACATTTACTTCACTTTTTCCTTTTTTTTTCACTGTTGATTTCTCCTGTAACTGGGGCTGACATAGTAGCCCCAGTTACAGGAGAAATGCACCCCCTAAAGAGGCTGTACAGCGCAATACAGCCTCAGTGCAGGGCTGATCGAGGTCTGTGAAAGACCTCACACAGCTCCTGCACTCTCCGGTCACATGACCGCCGGGCCGGAACAGGAAGCGCATAGCGCTGTGTATGCAGCGATCCAGAAGGCAGGGACACCTGGGCACTGTCCCTGCCTTCTCTCTGGGTTGTCCTGCTGTCACTGACAGCGGGCAACCCGAGCAGCAGCTGCACGATTAGCGTGCAGCTGCAGTTTCTGAACGGACGTTCTGGAATGTCCATTCAGAAATAGAGAACCACCTCCCGGACGTTTATAGTCTATGGGCGGACGGGCGGTGGTTAATATTATACACATGTTCACTCACTCGTTTTTTTAACTGTCTCTTTGTACGTCCGATTTACAATTTTTCGCATGGACACTTTATTGCATAAATAACTCCTTTAGTGCTGCATGTTATATAGTCCCTAATCTTATATTCATAAATACCGCCCCTATTTGTTATCTGATTTAATTTGATCGTATTCTTCTGCGATTTTTTGCAAACCATGCATTTTTTGCATGGAAAAAATCCTTTTAACAGATGTTTATCATTTTCTTTTTTATTATACATTATGGCGGCACATTTTTTCGTGGGTGCAACTATGTTCCCAATATTGGCTGCTTTTTTGTACACAAACGCTGGGTCCTTAGAGAATAGGTTCCCTATTACCTTATCTTCTTTTAGAATATCCCAGTGTCGCTTTACAATATTCCTAGAAAAAATTGTTTGCGCATTATACGGGATGATGATAGGTGGAATTTTTTCTACTTTTTCTTTCTGTTTCATTGACATCGTTTTTTCCACTATCGTATTTTTTAAAAGTTGTTCCCTCTTAATTAGTTTGATTTCATCTTTCTGTTCTAAAAGCTTATTCACATTATATCCCTTTGACTCAAATTTATTTTGTAGCTTTTCTGCTTCTCTTTCATACTCTATCATCTCTGTACAATTCCTCCTAATGCGCAGGAATTGGCTCCTAGGTTTATTATCCAGCCAGCGGGGTAAATGACAACTACCCCTTGAAATGTAACTGTTGGAGTCAGTTGGTTTCTCATATGTTTTCGTGCATATTTTTTCTCCCCTTGAATAAATAGTCAAGTCTAAAAAATGTATTTCTCTTGAATTATAAATAGGAGTAAAATCCAAATAAAATAAATTTTTATTAATTTCGGTTATCAAAATCCCAAAATACATAAAGATGTGAATAAGCCCCCTGGTAGACCTATAGTGTCAGGGGTGGAGTGTTTAACCAGTGCCTTATCAAAATATGTAGACCAATATCTACAGCCTTGCGCACAGTCCTTACCCACCTACCTTAAAGATACGAAGCATATACTCCAAATTTTGGAGAAGATAAAGTGGAAAGAAAGCTATATAATGGGAACGCTGGACGTAAAATCATTGAATACGGTAATTGAAAATGAAAAAGGCCGCAAAATATTTTCTGCACCAAAAAGGAGAGTTACCAAATACCCAGATGGAATTTATTGGGGACTGTATTTAATTTATTTTGCAAAAAAAAATTTTTAAATATAAAGATAGCGTTTATTTGCAGACGTGGGGGACCGCGATGGGGACGAGGTTCGCACCGGGGTTGGCAAATTTGCATGTTGGTCGGTGGGAATTAGAAGCTATACACTCCAACAACGAGCTCCGGGCGGGCCTCGTCCTCTGGCGGGCATTTTATAGATAATGTTATTTTTATTTGGGAAGGGGGTGAAATTCGTTTAAGAAAGTTTTTAACTGAAATTAATAAAAATGAATTTTATTTGGATTTTACTCCTATTTATAATTCTAGAGAAATCATTTTTTTAGACTTGACTATTTATTCAAGGGGAGAAAAAAGAAACACAGTGGATTTTTAATATGGACACATTGGTCCCGAAGGGTTTAAACACAGAAATCGAGTTATTTGGTTTCGATTAAAAACTATAGAATTTATGAAGCTGGAGGTAATTAACATCGAGAGCGGGGAGAATAAAAGGAAGCTACTGATGGCACTCGAATGATTCCCTGATGAAGAGCAGCGCAATGCTAAAAACGCGCTGGTTAGTTTTTGGTGCTTACAGCAGCCCGTAGCTCAAGAGGTGACTTCACCGGCTCCCTTTGCGAGCGCGAGTACAAGCGGAGTTGGGCTACCGGCCGGGGCGAACACCAAACAGCCTTTTTTAACCTCTGTGCAGAAGAATTCGTACATATCGAAATCTTGGACAAAGCGGTACTTCGATTCCACATATCAGAAACTAGGTAATCTTGACATTTTAGACTGAAGTGGATAGGTACTACATAGTCAGAGCCAGTGGTTAATAAGGGTTAGTAGAAATAGGCTGAGCGCAGTGTCATTTTATCTTTATACAATTGATTTGTTTCGTTTTCTGTAACAGTTATTACGGAGCTATATAGATACTGCTGCTTACTCGTTGTAATTAGCGCCGGTGGTTTACTCATTACATTTTATGTTTTTCAATTGAGTTGTACAGTTTATAGGTCACATTAAAGGTGGGAAAAGTTCTGAAATGATTTATCTTTGTCTCATTTTTTTTACATCACAGAAACCTGACATTTTAACAGGGGTGTGTATACTTTTTAAATCCACTGTATATACACACACATTGCTTCTATTATACAGTATAATAGATGCAGTGGACACAGGTATGTAGTATAGCTAGCAGTGTACTGATATTAGGTACAAGGTACAGTAGATGCAGTGTGTTAAGATATATAGTATATACAGCAGTGTACTGATATGCGAGGTACATGCTGTAATTTATACCTCACATATCAGTACACTGCTGTATATACTGGTCAGGAACAGGTAGTGGGAGGGTCTATGAATGGGTACATGGGGGGCCAAATTTAGAGTCTTACTGTGGGGCCCAGTAATTTCTATGTATGCCCCTGGATGCAGTACTGTATTCTCCCGTGTGTATGGTAGTGGTAAAAGTCCAGTCAGTAAGCTGTTAGCAGGGCTACTTCTCTACTGTGGTCTGTCTTTCAGCCCTCTCCTCCATATTTGGAAAAGGGGGAAGACAGAACGTGGCAACTTGCGATGGCCACTGATGTTTGCTAAGAGATGTTCATTGTTATTCTTCTGTTTTTTGTTCACGCGCGTGAAAAACGCATCGAAAATTGATTGTATCTGCACTGAAAAAACTGAAACACTGAACACCCAGGCAGATAAAACTGACTGAACTTGGGTGTAAAACCATAAGTTTTTTCCTGAACAGACCCTGACAGAATCCATAAAGCTCGTGTGAAAGAGGCCTTACAGTGCGGCAATATATTCTACAGTACTTTACAATCAGAAGGAACATGTGCGTACAACCAAAATCAGATATTTCAGAGTAACAAAATAATCAACAATTGAAACAATAGAAGTGAGGGCCCTGTATGCAAGAGCTTACAATCTATGAGGAGATAGGGACGGCACAAAAGGTAAGAAGCCATCTTTATAAAACAAGGTACTACACATAGAACTGCATGAGCCAATTAACAGCCAGTATGTGTGTATAGCTGGTATTGAGGTAGATAAGAATCGAGCAAGGCTGTTCCAATATGTTCCAATCCCATCCTACAGTAGTTTTTAAATATAAAGAAGACTTTATGGCCAATATGTATCTTCTTTCAATTTCATACAGATTTTTTTTTTCTGTCAGATTCATAAGGAGATTCAAACAAAAAGAAACAGCTTCCATTACATGTCCGTAATGTGGTGGCATCAAATGAGTGCCTATAGCTCCATATATGGAAACTCTGGGATCCATGTGCCGGCTTTGGTGCACAGGGTTCTGTCATGTATGGACTGGAATTGCTACTCCTAAAATATTGTGAATCCGTTAAGTTTTCAATGTCAAATTTACGAAGATTTGAAAGGTTATATACAAGTCAAACTTTTCAGTGATGACTTACATGAGTATCAAAATGAACTGAAACCTTTATGTAGAGCGCCAAAGTAACAAAAAGTGATTTTCACTCCTACAGTTTTAGAATGTTCAGAATCTCTGAAAAGTTATTTCTATCTAACAGAGTATTTTGCATTTTTACTTGGTGGGCAGTAAAGAAAATTGAGTTCGTTCTCGATAGGAACTGTGAAACTGTGAATTCATTGTAAATTTATATGAAAAAAATATCTTTGTTCCACAACACAATTCTATTGGGAATAGCAGATTTGATTTAAAGGGACACTGACAGGCCTTCTGAGCATAATTAGCTCTTCATATGCCCCCCTAGGTCTTATAATAAGTTCCCAATTCATATAAGTATTATCCCTGTGCGCATTATAAAACGTTAAAAATAATCTTTATAATCACCTCTCCTTTCTGCCCAAGGGGCGTTCTTTGTGGCGCATTTGCGCCCAGCCGCGTCCCAACTGCCGGGTCCTTAGACACACCATTCTCATTAGTATTCAGTTGGCGCAATGTGATCCCAGCGAGCGAGGGTGCCGGGCGCATGCGCAGTATCTCCGAATGTCGGGGACTGGAAAATACCGCCCAGCGAAGTGAATACTAATGAGATGGGCGTGTCTAAGGACCCGGCAGTTGGGACGCGGCTGGGCACAAATGCGCCACAAAGAACACCCCTTGGGCAGAAAGGAGAGGTGATTATAAAGATTATTTTTAACGTTTTATAATGCGCACAGGGATAATACTTATATGAATTGGGAACTTATTATAAGACCTAGGGGGGCATATAAAGAGCTAACTATGCTCAGAAGGCCTGTCAGTGTCCCTGTAAGCTTCAGTGTAATTGCATATAATAAATTCTCTTTGAGGTGAACCCTATAATCTCTAGCAATTACGTGACTTCTGAAAGTACTGATTGAGCAATGCATAAAAATGGTGTTCTCTCATTATCTATTAAGAATCATTCACACGGGTGGTTATGAGGTTGCAGCAGCAATTGTTATTACAAAATTATATTAATGACAAGCTCCATTAGTTTATAGCTAATACAGAAAACTGCTTCCTTACGTGCAGAAAGACATTTGTAATCATGATAAATTACGTTAGTATAGGATTGTACTCTTCACATGGAGAAGTATATTTTACACCATGCACAGTGCATACATTAAGCATGAAGGTCTTCTAAATTCTGGCCAAGTTTTACGAATTCTAAAAAAGGCATAAGCTTAGACAGGTTGTCTAGACCTGCAGCAGATTTATCACAGGGGCTCAGGCTGAATGATAAATCTGGAGCAGAGATAGACACTTTTCTCTGACTCTATACCAACTATTGGATGGCTTGGCTTACCTTTAGACAGATTAGTGGCAACATTTTGGTGCGAAGTGGTGCATCTCAGGCCCTGCTCTTTTTCTGCAGAGCCCCACTCCTCACTAAATACTGCCCCCTTATCGAGAAGTCAGAATAAATATACAGTCAGGTCCATAAATATTGGGACATCAACACAATTTTTACATTTTTGGCTCTATACATCACCACAATTGATTTGAAATGAAACGAACAAGATGTGCCTTAACTGCAGACTGTCAGCTTTAATTTGAGGGTATTTACATCCAAATCAGGCAAACGGTGTAGGAATTACAACAGTTTGCATATGTGCCTCCCACTTGTTAAGGGACCAAAAGTAATGGGACAATTGGCTTCTCAGCTGTTCCATGGCCAGGTGTGTGTTATTCCCTCATTTTCCCAATTACAATGAGCAGATAAAAGGTCCAGAGTTAATTTCAAGTGTGCTATTTGCATTTGGAATCTATTGCTGTCAACTCTCAAGATGAGATCCAAAGAGCTGTCCCTATCAGTGAAGCAAGCCATCATTAGGCTGAAAAAACAAAACAAACCCATCAGAGAGATAGCAGAAACATTAGGTGTGGCCAAAACAACTGTTTGGAACATTCTTAAAAAGAAGGAACCCACCGGTGAGCTCAGCAACACCAAAAGACCCGGAAGACCACGGAAAACAACTGTGGTGGATGACCGAAGAATTCTTTCCCTGGTGAAGAAAACACCCTTCACAACAGTTGGCCAGATCAAGAACACTCTCCAGGAGCTAGGTGTATGTGTGTCAAAGTCAATAATCAAGAAAAGACTTCACCAGAGTGAATACAGAGGGTTCACCACAGAAGTAAAACTGATTGGTGAGTCTCAAACATGAGGCCAAATTAGAGTTCGTCAAACGACATCTAAAAAAGCCTTCACAGTATCAGGACAACATCCTATTGTCACGGGGTTCGAAGGTGCACTCGGACCCCCCATTGCCCGCAGAACTGTTGCTTAGCTCTTTGGAGTGAGGTTCTGTGGTTGACCTCATTCCCAGGGCGGCTTTACTAGCTGGGTGGCTCCCCTGCTCCTAGTCTGCCTTGAGCGCCGAGCTGACTCACTCGTTGCTCGACTTGTTGGTAGGTCTGTTGGTCATGTGATTGCTGTCCTACGTCACAGGGACTCCTCACTCCCCACTATAAATACAGGCAGCCTGCTGGCTACAGGTGCCTGTTAAGTCTATCGGTTCCTGCTATTTGTTGGACCTACTGAATATTTACCTGATCCTGTTCCCTGACGATCCTCTGCCTGCTCCTCCTGTACTGCGCATACATCCTGGTATTGTGACCTCGGCTCCCACCTGACTACTCTCTTAGGACTCCTCTTGTACTTCGCTACTGTCCTGGTATTTGACCCCGGCTTCTCCTGACCATTCTTTGCTTAATCCGTTGTACTGCGTAGCTCTCTTGGTTCTGACCCGGTCCGTTCATGTTCCGTATTTTGTCTTGTCTGTCTTCCCTGCACATATCCTAAGTTAGGGATTGCCATCCAGTTGTCCCCTGTCATCAGGACTCGTGAGGCAAGTAGGCAGGGGTGAGGGTGGAGCGCAGTGGTCACTACCCTTCCCCCTGTGTGTGTGTGGACGTGACCGTTACTGATTAACAGGCCCAATAACCACTGTATCATGAATCCTCTTACTACCCTGACTGACCATGTCTCTAACTTGACACAGAGGGTGCAGGAGCTAGGAGAGAAACTCCGTTCTTGTGAGTTAGGGCAAGGTTCTTCCACTCCTCTGTCCTCCAGTCCATATTTTGAACCCCAGATCAAGCTCCCAGAACCCTTTTCTGGAGACCGGAAGAGGCTTCTCTCCTTTAAGGAGAATTGCAAACTTTACTTCCGTTTGCGCCCCGTGTCCTCCGGTCCCGAGAGCCAATGCGTGGGGATTATCATTTCTCTACTACAGGGTGATCCCCAGGACTGGGCATTTTCGTTACCTCCTGGGGCCAGTTGTCTAACTTCTGTGGAGGGTTTTTTTCAGGCCCTGGGTACCCTCTATGACGAACCAGACAGGGCCCTGGTAGCCGAGACAGCTCTTAGGGCACTGGTTCAGGGCCATCTCCCTGCGGAGGAGTATTGCACCCAATTCAGACGGTGGTGTGTCCCCTCAGGATGGAATGAACCAGCCCTGAAGAGTCAGTTTAGGTCTGGTCTATCTGATAATTTAAAAGATCTATTGGTCAATTACCAAATTCCTGAGACCTTAGAGGAGATGATGACCCTAGTTGTCCGACTTGACAGACGAGTTAGAGAGAGATGACAAGAACGACAGTTCTGTTCTCAGATGGTGGTCCAGCCAGAGGCCTTTTCCAGGGACAACACTGAGGTCTCCACCGAGGAACCCATGCAGGTTGGCATGACCCGGGGTAATCTTCGTCGCAGACGCGGAGAGTGCTTCTACTGTGGAGATCCTGGCCATTGGATCAACAAGTGTCCTAAGAGGGACCTCTCTGACAAGTCTTCTAAAGCAAGACAACCTAAAGACCAGGTACACCCTGATTTTTCTAAAGGTAAGCTTTTGGTACCCATAACAATTTCTCTGGGGGTTAATAAGTGGCCGGGTAAGGCCTTTATTGACTCCGGTTCAGCGGCCAGCTTTATTGACTTTGAGTTTGCTTGTAAATTGGGTATTCCAATGTTTGCTTTACCTACACCTATCCATGTCATGGCTATTGATGCTACTCCCCTGATTGGTGGTACGGTGAGGTCATGTACCTCTGAAATTTCTCTGTCCGTGGGTGTGTGCCACTCTGAGAGATGTTCTCTTCTAGTCCTGGAGAACCTACCGGTTGAGGTGGTACTAGGGTTGCCTTGGCTCCGTTTACATAACCCCACAATTGATTGGTCCAAAGGAGAGTTGGTGAAATGGGGACCTAAGTGTGACTCATGCTTGTCCGTGGTCCAGGCTGGGGTTTCAGTAAGGTCTAATACATTACCCTCTGTTATTAAGGAATATTCTGATGTGTTCTCGTCCCTTACTCCAGAGGTTCTACCCCCCCATAGACCTTATGATTGCGCCATAGAGCTAATTGAGGGTGCCGAATTTCCTAAAGGTCGAATTTATAATCTTTCAGGGCCCGAACGCAAGGCTATGGAAGATTATATTAAGGAGAGCCTTGCTAAAGGGCATATTAGACCTTCAGTCTCTCCTATGGGAGCAGGGTTTTTCTTTGTTAAAAAGAAGGATGGTGGTCTTAGGCCTTGTATTGATTACCGGAGATTAAAAAAAATCACTGTCCAAAATAGATACTCTCTCCCATTGATTCCGGATTTATTTAACCAGGTTTTGGGGGCAACCTGGTTTTCCAAGATTGACCTGAAAGGGGCATACAATCGAATCCGAATCAAGGAGGGAGACGAATGGAAGACAGCGTTCAATACTCCGATAGGACACTTTGAATATCAGGTGATGCCTTTTGGACTCAGCAATGCCCCAGCTGTGTTCAAAAACTTAATGAACGATATTCTTAGGGAGTTCTTAGGTAAATTTATTATTGTCTATCTTGACGACATTTTGATATTCTCTCCTGATTTCGAATCTCATGTGTCCCATGTCAAACAAGTATTAGAGGTGTTGAGGGAGAACCAGCTATCCGCTAAGCAAGAGAAATGTGTCTTTGGTGTACAGGAGATACTGTTTCTAGGGCATGTTTTGACTCCTCACGCCTTTAAGATGGATCCTGGTAAGGTTTTAGCAATTAAGGAATGGGTAAGGCCTTCATCCTTAAAGGCTTTACAACGGTTTTTGGGTTTCGCTAATTACTACCGTAAATTTATCATGAATTTTTCTGTAATTGCTAAGCCATTGACCGACCTTACTAAGAAAGGGGCGGATTTGGAGAATTGGTCTACCAAGGCCATTTCTTCATTTGAAACATTAAAAAAGGCATTTAGTAGCGCTCCCATTCTGATCCAGCCTGATCAGGAGAGACCCTTTATTGTGGAGGTGGATGCGTCCGAGGACGGCGCAGGAGCAGTCCTTTTGCAAGGTCCTGCTAGCCTCACTAACCTGAGACCGTGTGCCTTCTTCTCTAGGAAATTCTCTCCCATGGAGAGAAACTACGACATAGGGAATAGGGAGCTGTTGGCCATTAAATGGGCATTTGAGGAGTGGAGACATTTTTTGGAGGGGGCAAGGCATCGAGTAACTGTCACTGACCATAAAAACCTAATGTTTCTCAAGTCCGCTAAGAGGTTGAATCCCCGACAAGCCCGATGGGCTCTGTTTTTTACCCGTTTTGATTTCTCCATTACGTTCAGGCCGGGAAGTAAAAATGTGAAGGCAGACGCATTATCTCGGAGCTTCCATGCTTTTCAACCCACTGAGACGCCGCCTGAATCCATCCTACCAGCAAACATCTTCTTAGCGGCTCTAACCCAGGATATCTCGGCTCGCATTAAGGCTGAACAACATTTGGCACCGGCATCCACCCCAACAGATAAGTTGTTTGTTCCCGTACAATTTCGTCTCCAGCTGTTGGGTAAGTGTCACGATTCTGCCTTTTGTGGACATCCGGGTATTGAGGGCACTAAGGATCTGGTTTCTAGATCTTATTGGTGGCCCACTCTGACCAGGGATGTCAAGTCCTACGTGTCAGCCTGTGAGGTTTGTGCCAGGTCTAAGACACCTAGGACTCGCCCTGCTGGTAACCTACGACCCCTACCCATTCCCAGTAGACCCTGGTCCCATATCTCGATGGACTTTATAACTGACCTACCGCTGGCGGAGGGTAAAACTGTGGTTTGGGTAGTGATCGATAGGTTTAGCAAGATGGTCAATTTCATTCCCCTGTCTAAACTTCCGAATGCTAAAACCCTGGCGTCTATGTTTGTGAGAGAGATTGTTCGTTTACATGGCATCCCGGAAAATATTGTTTCGGACAGGGGTGTGCAGTTTGTGTCCAAATTCTGGAGGGCCTTCTGTCAAAGATGTAAAATTTTGTTCCGCCTACCATCCTGAGAGTAATGGGCAGACTGAACGCCTTAATCAGTCTGTGGAACAATTCCTGAGGTTGTATGTTGCTGATGACCAGCAATTATGGGTCAAATTCCTTCCGTTGGCTGAATTTGCTCTGAATAACCGTGTCAATTCTTCTGCTGGGGTCTCCCCTTTCTTTGTAACCATGGTTTTCATCCCCGTTTTTATTCTGGGTCGTCCGTCTCCTCCTCTAACCCTGAAGCTGATAAACTCTCCTCCGAACTGTGCACAGTTTGGGCCCGGGTTCAATCGAACCTAGAAAAGGCTCAAAGTTCTCAAAAACTCAAGGCCGATAGGAGACGTTCAAGGGGGGTGAACTTTCAGGTTGGGGATAAAGTATGGTTGTCCTCCAAGAATCTATCTCTCAAGGTAGCTTCTAGAAAATTTGCTCCTCGTTTTATTGGTCCATATAAGATCACAAAGGTGATTAACCCGGTATCATTTAGGTTGGAGCTGCCCGAGTCATTCCACATTCATAATGTGTTCCATAAATCTCTACTTAAAAATAATTTTGAACCGGTAGTACCATCGAAAGCCTTGCCTCCGCCGGTTCTTGTTAATGATGCTGTCGAGTATGTTGTGTCTAAAATAGTGGATGTCAGGAAGGTGCGTAACTCCTTGCAGTATCTGATTCACTGGAAGGGGTATGGACCTGAAGAGAGATCTTGGGTACCTGCCAGGGAGGTTCATGCTCCTAGACTGGTTCGTAAATTTAATTTAGAACACCCTGAAAAGCCATCTCCTGAAGTCTTGGGTCCGGTGGCCCCTCGTAAAAGGGGGGGTACTGTCACGGGGTTCCGAAGATGCACTCGGTCCCCCATTGCCCGCAGAACTGTTGCTTAGCTTTTGGAGTGAGGTTCTGTGTTTGACCTCATTCCCAGGGGCGGCTTTACTAGCTGGGTGGCTCCCTGCTCCTAGTCTGCCTTGAGCGCCGAGCTGATCACTCG
The DNA here is from genome assembly GCF_905171765.1 of Bufo bufo. Classification (NCBI taxonomy): domain Eukaryota; kingdom Metazoa; phylum Chordata; class Amphibia; order Anura; family Bufonidae; genus Bufo; species Bufo bufo. The sequence goes on from NC_053390.1 coordinate 382,716,800, forward strand.
GTAGCTCGACAGGTTGGTCTGTCGGTCATGTGATGTCTGGCCACGTCACATGCCCTCACTCCCCCACTATAAATACAGACGCCTGCTGGCTACAGGCTGCCTGTTAATTTCTAGGTTCCTGGCTATTTGTTGGACTACTGAATATTTACCTGATCCTGTTCCCTGACGATCCTCTGCCTGCTCCTCCTGTACTGCGCATACATCCTGGTATTGTGACCTCGGCTCCCACCTGACTACTCTCTTAGGACTCCTCTTGTACTTCGCTACTCTCCTGGTGTTTGACCCCGGCTTCTCCTGACCATTCTTTGCTTAATCCGTTGTACTGCGTAGCTCTCTTGGTTCTGACCCGGTCCGTTCATGTTCCGTATTTTGTCTTGTCTGTCTTCCCTGCACATATCCTAAGTTAGGGATTGCCGTCCAGTTGTCCCCTGTCATCAGGACTCGTGAGGCAAGTAGGCAGGGCCATGGGTGAGGGTGGAGCGCAGTGGTCACTACCCTTCCCCCTGTGTGTGTGTGGACGTGACCGTTACACCTATGTACAGATGAGACCAAGATCAACTTGTACCAGAGTGATGGGAAGAGAAGAGTATGGAGAAGGAAAGGAACTGCTCATGATCCTAAGCATACCACCTCATCAGTGAAGCATGGTGGTGGTAGTGTCATGGCGTGGGCATGTATGGCTGCCAATGGAACTGGTTCTCTTGTATTTATTGATGATGTGACTGCTGACAAAAGCAGCAGGATAAATTCTGAAGTGTTTCGGGCAATATTATCTGCTCATATTCAGCCAAATGCTTCAGAACTCATTGGACGGCGCTTCACAGTGCAGATGGACAATGACCCAAAGCATACTGCAAAAGCAACCAAAGAGTTTATTTTAGGGAAAGAAGTGGAATGTTATGCAATGGCCAAGTCAATCACCTGACCTAAATCCGATTGAGCATGCATTTCACTTGCTGAAGACAAAACTGAAGGGAAAATGCCCCAAGAACAAGCATGAACAGAAGACAGTTGCAGTAGAGGCCTGGCAGAGCATCACCAGGGATTAAACCCAGCGTCTGGTGATGTCTATGCGTTCCAGACTTCAGGCTGTAATTTAATGCAAAGGATTTGCAACCAAGTATTAAAAAGTTAAAGTTTGATTTATGATTATTATTCTGTCCCATTACTTTTGGTAGAGAGGCACATATGCAAACTGTTGTAATTCCTACACCGTTCACCTGATTTGGATGTAAATACCCTCAAATTAAAGCTGACAGTCTGCAGTTAAAGCACATCTTATTTGTTTAATTTCAAATCCATTGTGGTGGTGTATAGAGCCAAAAATGTTAGAATTGTGTCGATGTCCCAATATTTATGGACCTGACTGTAGAAACCCTAGAAGCGCCAATTTGTACTTCCTATTAGACAGATTTTTGTTACAGACACATTAGTGGAATTCGCAATGTGGTATGAGACTGGCACTCCCACGTAAGAGTAAAAGCAATTACTGTATATCTGAAATATTCATAGTATTTATTATATAACACAAGATAAAAACTGATCATAAGATGGACTAAAAGCTTATATAATAGCTGCAGCAGATGTTCTTAGTAAATAAATGATAAAAAATAAAAATAAAAGTGAATATGAGAGTAAAAAAAGAGTCCAATGATGATATCCAAAAAATTGTAAAAATCCCTAATTAGAGAATAAAAAGTGTACAGTTATGAACAAATCCGCCCAAGCTATAATGCGGTATTTCCAATCCGTATAATCCTTGCGCCTGTCTCAGTCTCTTGACTGTATTTTAGGCTAATTCCCTTGATATAAATCGCAAGTGACTGTCCGATATTGTATTGGTATGGATATAAGGGGGAAAGTCCAGTTTTTACTCACGGTATCCTTTCTCCGTCCATGGCTTAATTCATCGGCGTCTCATCGGTGTCTCACCTTGCGCTGCCGCTATCTCTCGATCGATTGTGCCGAAATCTCGGGTCTGTCACGTGACCTTAGCTGGTGCTCGCGAGAGGTGGACTTGTACTGCCGGAGTTCAGGTAGCCGATATTACGATCTTTCTTTCTATCTTCTGGAGCGCTCCAATTTTCTATCGGAAATATGGCACACGGGCTTCCAGTAGAGACCACTCAGTGGACCACTGAGGAAAAGGAAAGATATCCCCGAAACACGCGTTTGGTTCTGACAATCAAATTCCCAATGGATATCTCTACTGGAAAGCCCGTGTGGCAATATTTCGATAGAAAAATTGAGTCACTTCAGAAGAATAGAAAGAAGATCATAATAACGGCTACCTGAACTCGGGCAGTACAAGTCCACCTCTTGTGAGCACCAGCTAAGGTCACGTGACAGACCGAGATTTCGGGCTACATCGATCGAGAGATAGCGGCAGCGCACGAGTAAGTAGAGACGCCAATGAATTAAGCCACGGACTGACAAAGGATACCGTGAGAAAAAACCGGATTTCTCCCTTATATCCATACCAATACAATATCGGACGTCACTTGCGATTTATATCAAGGGAATTAGCCTAACATTACAGTCAAGAGACTGAGACCGGCTCAAGGATTATACGGATTGGAAATACCGGCAATATAGCTTGGCGGATTTGCTCAGAACTGTACATTTTTTATTCTCTATTTAGGGATTTTTACCATTTTTTGGATATCATCATTGGACTCTTTTTTACTCTCATATTCACTTTTATTTTTTATCATTTATTTACTAAGAACATCTGCTGCAGCTATTATATAAGCTTTTAGTTCATCTTATGATCAGTTTTTATCTTGTGTTATATAATAAATACTGTGAATATTTCAGATATAATTGCTATTACTCTTACGTGGGAGTGCCAGTCTCAAACCACATTGTGAATACTTTGTTTGATTGAGTGAATCAGCTGAGACTAGAGCACCCATTCCAGATTTGTCAGAGGAGTGAGCTATTGCCAAAAATCATATTCATTAGTGGAATTCAATTTGAATTTCAGGGAAAATTTTATTTGCCACGAAGATAAATTTCCTTGTGCTTCATAGCAGCCAATCAATTTTTCCTGAATGGTGGTAAAAAAATAAAGAAATCATACTTACCTCATCCGTTTGAGCGCAAAAAGCAAGCTGCCGCCGTCTTGGTTGAAGATCTCGCATGAAAGCCTGTGCCTGGTGACATGATGTTATCACGCTGACCGACATGACAACATCATCCAGGGCCATGCGAGATTTCGCGCTAAATCTTAAATCAAGATAGCAGCGACCAGGTCTTTGCGATCAAATGGATGAGGTAAATATGATTTTTTTTATTATTTTACACTGTATTATTGCTCTGAATGTGGCATCTGAGCGGTACAATGTCTCCTTGTCTTTGCACCCACTATTTACAAAGAAATGTGCTTCATGATGAGTTAATTTGTCACAAAGCAAATTGTTTGGTAAAATTCTGCAAAGCGGACGAATTGAATTTTTTAATACTTTGCTCATCACTAATAGTGAGTAAAGACAATTGCTTTACAGTGCTGTGGAATATAGAAAAAATATAAAATGAATGAAATCAATAAAACAAAATCTCTTCTCCCACAGTCATTAAAGAGCAGTTCCAGGCTTTTTTGTTGGTGTTAATGTTCCTACAAGGCCTGTTTAAAAGGTTAAACATTGACTTATAGCATAGCTACCTTACAGCTGGTATTGCAGCTCAGTCTATTCAAGTGAACGGGGCTGAGACGCAGTACCACTCATATGTACGTCGCTGTGCTGGGATAAAAAATGGTGAAAGTCCAGCAAATTCACTGTCTCCTTTGTTTTATGGGCATCCAAGGGAGTTGAACATTCACCAGTCATATACTGACCAGAGTTGTCCCTCGATTTACAAGTTCTGCTCTGTTAGATTAAGCAAAATTTTTCAATTGTAATAATAAAAAATAAATAATCATGTGTGGATATTATTGTCATACTGTATACTTATTAGGCCTCTTGCACACGACCGTATGGCTTTTCAGTATTTTGCGGATCTGCAAAAAATACGGATGAAGTCCGTGTGCATTCCGTTTTTTTGCGGAACGGAACAGCTGGCCCCTGATAGAACAGTACTATCCTTGTCTGTTATGCAGACAATAATAGGACATGTTCTATCTTTGAACGGAAATACGGAAAGGGAAGGCATACGGAGTACCTTCTGTTTTTTTTGCGGATCTATTGAAATGAATGGTTACGTATCCAGGACGCAAAAAAACAGAACGTAAACTGAGAAGAAAAAAAAGGTTAGTGTGCAAGAGGCCTTATAGTGTTCCCTAGTATACTTTTGATAACCTTCTAAGAATCGCTTCATTAAGTGTTCAGTGCTGGTGAGCAGTGATGGGCAGTTCGCATTGTTCACATGCGAACATATGCGGGCTGCCATATTTTTTCACAAGTCCGGCGAGGCACAGGTAAGCCCTTACCTGTGCCTGTGCACGAGCCGGTCTGAAAACAAGTGCGGTCAGCGGGAGCAAGCAGGCAGTTCAGAGAACAGCCACCGGGGGCCTTCATCGGGCTGTTCTCGGAACTGCCTGCTCCCGGTGACAGCATTTGTTTTCAGACCGGCTCGCGGCACAGGAACAGGTAAGGGCTTACCTGTGCCTCGCCGGACTTGTGAAAAAAGATGGCAGCCTGCATATGTTCGCGGGCAAACAATGTGAACTGGCCATCACTGCTGGTGAGAAGATGCTTTCAGTGCCCTGATTCCTCTTAGTAGGAATCACAAAGAAGTATTTTTGGATCCAGCATTTCAAACACAGAATCAAAAAAAAAAGGAAAAAGTTTGGTACCGTGTTAGGGCTCATGCACAGGACAGTATTTTGCGTTCAGTATACTGGCCGTTTTTTTAGTTCAGTATGCGGTACATATACTGAACCATTCATTTCAATGGTTCAGCAAAAAAAACTGAAGTGTCTCCGTGTGCATTCCGTTTCAGTATTTCCGTATTTCCGTACCGTGAAAAGATAGAACATGTCACATTCTTGTCCGCAAATCACGGTGCTTGGCTCAATTCAAGTCAATGGGTCCACAAAAAAAACGGAACACATACGGAAATGCATCCGTATATCTTCCGTATCCGTTCCATTTTTGCTGAACTATCTATTGACAATGTTATGCCCAGCCCAATTTTTTCTATGTAATTACTGTATACTGTATATGTGTCACGACTGCTATCCCAGCAGCAGTCGTGTCGCACCAGACGGAGGGGAAGGGGGACCCCTATCTACGGATGGGGAATAGAACGGCCACCCCCGACTAACCCTAAGCTGGCACCTGTCTGCCCTGATACCCTAGACGGGGTGTGAACCCGTGCGGGGAGCAGGATGCCTAAACACTCAGTCACCCTAACAAGACTAGACTGGGGAAAGGCAGATGGGAGCACTAGTCACCATCACTCGTGTCTAGGAGAACAACAGGGGAAGACAGCAACAAACAAATAATCTACAGCAGAGATAGACTTATCCAGTCACGAGCAGAGAAGGTGATCCCAATGACGACAGTCCACGCCAGACAAGAGCTCCACAGCAATACCGTCCAATGATCTCCTTCAAAGGTCAGAATAGCACTGGAAGTAAGGACTATATCTGGTAATGACTGCAAGTGAAACTGAAACTAATATAGTAGCTGGGAGTGGCAGACAGGACTCACCTGAGAAGGATGCCTACAAACTCCCAGTCAGGACAAAAAGGTTCACAAGGCAAAACCCCGATGACATACCCTGAACCACGGAGCAAACTCACAAGCTATCGCGAGTAGCAAGTCGCTGCGACCTTCTCCTCCCAGACCTGTCTGGATCAGTCATAGTCGTGACAGTACCCCCTTTTCTACGAGGGCCACCGGACCCTCAAGACCAGGCCTCTCCGGATGGGACCTATGAAAAGCCCAAACGAGTCTGTCCGCTTTTATCTCTGATGCTGGCACCCACATTATCTCTTCGGAACCATAACCTCTCCAGTGCACCAGGTACTGAAGAGAGAGGCGAACATATCGTGAATCCACAATCTTTTCTACCTGAAACTCAAGACTGCCATCAACAACCACCGGTGGAGGCAGTAGTGTCAATGGTTCAGGAGGTTCTACATATCTCTTAAGCAGAGATCTGTGGAAAACATTATGGATCCTTAGAGTCTGAGGTAGCTCCAGACGAAAAGCTACCGGGTTAATGATCTTAATTACCCTATAAGGACCAATAAATCTCTGACCTAATTTCCACGAGGGAACCTTCAACTTGATATTTCTGGTAGACAACCACACCAAGTCATTCACCCCAAGGTCCGGACCTTCAGAGCGCTTCCTATCAGCCACACGTTTATATCTACCACCAATTCTCTTCAAACTTTCTTGCACACTCTGCCACACTGAAGAAAGTGAAGACGCAAATCATTCCTCCTCGGGAATCCAAGACGGCCCCCCCTCACTAAATGTACAAAACTGAGGATGGAAACCATACGCACCAAAAAAATGGTGACTTATCGGTGGATTCTTGACGACAATTATTAATGGCAATCTCCGCTAACGGTAAATAAGATGACCATTCTTCCTGATTTTCGGAAACAAAGCATCTCAAATATGTCTCTAGGTTTTGATTGGTACGTTCAGTCTGACCGTTGGACTGTGGATGGAAAGATGAAGAAAACGACAGATGAACCCCTAGACGAGAACAAAAAGCTTTCCAAAATCTAGAAACAAATTGGGTACCACGATCCGAAACAATATCGGAAGGGACCCCGTGAAGCTTCACGATGTGGTCAATAAAAACCTGAGCCAGTGTGTTAGCATTAGGCAATGCGGCAAGAGCAATAAAGTGCACCATTTTACTGAATCTGTCAACAACCACAAGAATAACAGTCTTCCCCGCTGATACTGGTAGATCCGTAATGATATCCATTGATAGGTGCGTCCAAGGCCTGTTGGGGATGGCCAGAAGTAAAAGACGCCCTGCCGGACGAGTATGATGTACCTTAGAACGAGCACAGGTAGCACATGCAGACGCAAAATTCAACATCTCCTGGCGCCACTTAGGCCACCAGAACCGACGAGACACTAATTCAGAGGTTGCCTTACTACCTGGGTGTCCTGCCAGTGTGGAGTTATGGTGTTGTTTTAGTATCTCCAGGCGTAAATCTTCTGGCACATACAGTTTACCCGAGGTGCAGGAGGCTGGGGCGTCCCCCTGAGCTTCCAACACCCTCCCCTCTAAACATGAGTGTAATGCAGAGATCACCACCCCCTTTTGCAAAATAGGCTCTGGTACATCAACATCACCCCCTCCAGGAAAACTTCGAGACAATGCATCCGCCTTAGTATTTTTTGCCCCCAGGCGATAGGTTATTACAAAATTAAACCTAGTAAAAAATAACGACCACCGAGCCTGTCTAGGGGTGAGACGTTTAGCAGACTCCAGATATAATAAGTTTTTGTGATCAGTAATCACCGTGACGGGATGAACCGCCCCCTCCAAAAAATGACGCCACTCTTCAAAGGCCAACTTAATAGCCAAAAGTTCCCTGTTGCCAATATCATAGTTCCTTTCTGCAGTAGACAATTTCTTCGAAAAGAAAGCACACGGACGCCACTCACCAGGGGACGGGCCTTGAGATAGTACCGCTCCCACCCCCACCTCTGATGCGTCAACCTCTACAATAAAAGGAAGCGAGACATCTGGCTGTACGAGAATAGGGGCCGAGGTGAATCTTTCCTTCAGAGATGTAAAGGCAGTTTTGGCTGCATGTGACCATTTGGAAAAATCGGATCCCTTTCGGGTCATGTCCGTCAGTGGTTTGACCACCAAGGAATAGTTCTTTATAAACTTTCTATAAAAATTGGCAAACCCCAGGAAGCGTTGCAATGCCTTCAGGTTCTCAGGCAGATCCCAGTCCATAATCGCCCGGACTTTCTCTGGATCCATGCGGAAACCTGAATCTGACAACACATACCCCAGAAATGGCAGTTCTTTTACGGCGAACACACATTTCTCTAATTTAGCAAATAATTTGTTGGCCCTTAATATCTGCAGCACTTGTCTCACATGGATCTTATGTGTAACCAGATCCGGAGAATAGACCAGGATGTCATCAAGATATATCACAACAAATCTCCCGATAAGGTGACTAAAAATATCGTTGACAAAATGTTGGAACACCGCAGGCGCATTAGTAAGACCAAATGGCATTACCAGATTTTCATAATGCCCTTCCGGAGTATTAAAAGCCGTCTTCCACTCATCCCCCTCTTTGATGCGAACCAGGTTATAGGCTCCTCTGAGATCCATTTTGGAGAACCATTTAGCACCAGCAACCTGATTAAAGAGGTCGGGAATGAGAGGAAGAGGATAGGGATTTCGGATAGTTATCCGGTTTATTTCCCGGCAAGGATGCAGGCCCCCATCTATCTTTTTAACGAAAAAGAACCCTGCAGCCACGGGTGAAGAAGAGGGTCTGATGTGTCCCTTAGCCAAACTCTCCGAAATATAATCTTGCATGGCCTTCCTCTCCGGGCCGGAAAGATTGTATAACCGGGTTTTAGGTAGTTTTGCCCCAGGTAATAGATTAATCGGGCAATCATATGGATGATGAGGTGGTAACCCCTGACAACCCTTCTCAGAGAACACATCCATAAAATCTGACAGAAAGGCAGGTAGAGATGTTACAGAGAGTGTAGAGCACTTACTACTCAAGCAGTTGTCCTTACAATGTTCACTCCACTCCACAATCTCCCCGGCCTGCCAATCCACCACTGGATTGTGAGTCACCAGCCAGGGAAGCCCCAACACCATAGGAGCCGGAAAACCGTGCAGGACATAACAAGAGATATGCTCTTTATGGAGGTCCCCTACCTGCAGATGGATATTATGGATGATCTGAGTTAACTCTCTCTGAGTAAGAGGGGCAGAGTCGATGGCAAAAACATGAATAGTTCGCACAATCTGGGGACTCTAGTTTTCCGGCGGCTCCTTTGTTTGTGGTCTCTTGGGTTCTGAGGGACATACCTTTACAAAATGACCCCTCCCCCCCACAACGAAAACAAACCTCTGATCTACGGCAGACCTTAGGAGGATTCACCTGTCTAGTAGCGCCCCCTATTTGCATTGGTTCGACTGGATCATAACAAACCGATCCCTGCCCTATAGAGGCCTCTGTTAAATTTAGTAGTCTCTCCCTGAGTCGTCTGTCGATTCTTATGGACAGAGACATGGCAGCCTCAAGAGACCCAGGGACCTCACCGCCAGCGCGTCTTTTAATTTTTCAGACAACCCCTGGCAGAACTGACTCCTAAGAGCCGAGTCGTTCCATAATGTATCAGTAGCCCACCTACGGAATTCGGAACAATATAGTTCAGCAGACCGGTTCTCTTGCCGAAGTCTACGTAGCTTAGACTCAGCCAGTGAGACACTGTCCGGGTCTTCATATACGAGACCCAGGGCTTCAAAAAACTCCTCCACTGATCGTAAGGCCGGAGAGTCTGATGGTAGGGAGAAAGCCCAAGCCTGCGGATCTCCTTGCAGGAGTGAAATTACAATGCCCACCCGTTGTTCCTCACCGCCGGAGGATCTAGGGCATAACCTGAAGAACAATTTACAAGCTTCTCTGAAGGTTACAAATTGGTCTCTCCCTCCTGAGAACCTATCAGGTAAAGCCACTTTTGGCTCAGGAGTACCTTGGTCTCCCGTAGCAACGGTGGAACCCAAGGATTGCTGCTGCTGCAGTACAGTTGCTTTTAATCCTGCCACTTCAAGGGATAAACCCTGTAATTGTTTCGCCAAAACCATAACTGGATCCATAGTGGAAAAGAAAAAAAAGAAATGTCACTTTTTTTATTTTTTTAAATGGCCAGATATACTGTCACGACTGCTATCCCAGCAGCAGTCGTGTCACACCAGACGGAGGGGAAGGGGAACCCCTATCTACGGATGGGGAATAGAACGGCCACCCCTGACTAACCCTAAGCTGGCACCTGTCTGCCCTGATACCCTAGACGGGGTGTGAACCCGTGCGGCGAGCAGGATGCCTAAACCCTCAGTCACCCTAACAAGACTAGACTGGGGAAAGGCAGATGGGAGCACTAGTCACCATCACTTGTGTCTAGGAGAACAACAGGGGAAGACAGCAACAAACAAACAATCTACAGCAGAGATAGACTTATCCAGTCACGAGCAGAGAAGGTGATCCCAATGACGACAGTCCACGCCAGACAAGAGCTCCACAGCAATACCGTCCAACGATCTCCTTCAAAGGTCAGAATAGCACTGGAAGTAAGGACTATATCTGGTAATGACTGCAAGTGAAACTGAAACTAAGATGAGGAGAAGTGGCGCACTGGATTGGTGCTAACAACTGGAGAGGTGCTCTCAGTATAAAGGAATCACCCTTCCTTTAGTGCAATGTAAAAATGTTAAAAAGATACTGGGCACTCTCTTAATATAGGAACCTTAGTTTATTGATAATAAAACACATAATTAATTAATATATTAATACTTAAAACAATATGACATACAATCCGGATATTAAAACTAAGTTCCTCAACTTCTTGGTACCAGTAAAAAGATAAAATTAATTAAAATATAATAGCCTCTGGGTATTTGAAGGATGAAAAAAGTCCTTGAACAAAATGTCCATCCAACCTTGGTTTGGATATAATATAAATTGTTCTTTAAGGTATAGAACTCCTTGCAAAGGGATCTCCACGGAACGAAATGGGAATACAGCTAGTGGTGCAGTGATTTGTTTATGCGGCGTCCCGCTATTACTCACTGTTTCGCTGAAATACTGTGCTCCGCTGCTGTATCGGTACTTGAAGTTCAGGGATTTCTTGTGATGGTCACGTTCCCCTGTCTGTCTTTCCGGCGCCGCTCCGTAAGTGTAAGAGCCGGCGCTTGGATGAATTTACAGCCTCCTTTTTCGCGCTGGACTTGCTATGCAGATGAGCGTAATAAGCTCTTACAGCCAGTCCTCAAAGAGTGCGCGTCGGGTCTGCGGTTTAAGACAGGAATAATTCCAATACAAGCAGTACTTTAGCACAAAGAGTCCAAGTCCATCGGGGGGTCCTAGCACCAAACGCGTTTCGGGGTCTATTGCTACCCTTTCCTCAGTGGTAATGCTTCCCCCTTCTAAATTTCCTTATATAGTCTGGTAATTGAGTAACCATCATCTGCTGTGTGGGTCGGTTTCTTTTCTCAAGACCTGGTGTGGATTTCAGAAACACCTACTTTTCCAAAAAATTAGTCTATGTTCCCCATATATCATTTATTCTTATATATATTCTTTAATCCATCCTCTATAAAACAATAATTACCACACTGCTAATAAAATAACATATTAAATTTATATTACACATGCTCAAAAATCTGCACAAGTCTGATGTGACCCGTCCGACTTTGTATAGTGTTTTATTTACATCTTAAACGCAATATGTCCTGCGATATTCATGCGGTTTTTATTCAAACTCTTTATTATCCCTACTAAACTGTGTCATCATATATTTCCACCCCAACTTGCTTTTTACCAAATAAATTACATATATATATATATATAAATACATAGATAAAAAAATATATATTATTTATTTAATGCTTTAAAATATCAATTCGCTTGTTTTTATTTATTTTTTTATTATTTTTTTAATTTTTTTTAGTTTTCTTTACATCTATTATTCATTGCAATCTTAGAAATATTTTCATGGAGTAAGGGCGGGTTATTTGTTTTTATTGTTATATAAATCTGTGATAGTATTTTCATAGAGAAAGGGCGAAATTGTGGATCCGCAGAATACATAAGGGCTGTTGAGGAACGGTTGAGACGTGTGCATATATATCCATGCATGCCTGCAAACACGTGCGGGCATGTATGGTATATATATGCATACATTAACCATCTATCCCATCATCTATTTATCCCCAGGACTGTGACTGTGACGAGGGGACATCCTCTGCGTTTGGAGGAAAGAAGGTTTGTACACAAACATAGAAAAGGGTTCTTTACGGTAAGAGCAGTGAGACTATGGAACTCTCTGCCTGAGGAGGTGGTGATGGTGAGTACAATAAAGGAATTCAAGAGGGGCCTGGATGTATTTCTGGAGTGTAATAATATTACAGGCTATAGCTTCTAGAGAGGGGTCGTTGATCCAGGGAGTTATTCTGATTGCCTGATTGGAGTCGGGAAGGAATTTTTATTCCCCTAAAGTGAGGAAAATTGGCTTCTACCTCACAGGGTTTTTTTTTTTTTTTGCCTTCCTCTGGATCAACTTGCAGGATGACAGGCCGAACTGGATGGACAAATGTCTTTTTTCGGCCTTATGTACTATGTACTATGTTACTATGTTATCATGGGGTGATGCCCATGGTGATCCCCAGGGGCTCATGGTGGCCCCTGTGGGAAATATGTGGTCCCTGGAAGCTGTGCCCCCTTATAATCCCCCTTATATTAGTATATATATGTGCCCCCTTATATATGTCCCCTGTATGTGATGCCCCAGATATATGCGAGGGTGTGTGTATATATAGATATGTGTGTATGTATTTGCACACGTGTCTATGTATATACACTTATGTCAGCATGACAGTATGTATGTGGGCTTATTGCTGCCCATTCATACCCCCGGTTTTGTATGTGTTTATAGATGAGCCCCCAAGCATCTGTGGATATATATATGCATATATGCAATTCCAACTGTTATCAGCAGAGTTGTTTAGAGGAAAACTTGTGCTGATAGCCTGTAGGATAACAGCTGATTAGCATCTAGTCCCCTTTTGTTCAGGCCCAAAGCAATCAGACTCTGTGGCACCGTTGTGAGGGGACCTTCTAATCAGAGACATCAAAGACCTGTTTTTCCACACCTCTGCCCCATGGCCATGCCCATTACTCCCAGCATTTTTGGGACTAGGAGGGGGGACTAAGGCACACTATGATGTCACATGCCTGAGGAAGGAGGAGGGGGTTGCTTTTGGGCTATAAAACCCCGAACCGGCCAGAGGTGCCCTCTCTTGCAACCAGACTAGATTCAGAGACGCATAGGAGAGAGGAGCTCCATGATGACCACCTGGATAAGGCCTAAGTATCACCCCTGGTCCTGTAACCCCTATATTTGTGTCCTCGATGTGATGTGACCCTGGGCCCTGATTTACCCTTGCCGTGTTACTGGACACCCTGATCCCCCAAACCCTTGCCTTATTGTATCCTTGTCTGTACCCCTGATCCTGTGCCACTGGTTCCCCTGATTGTATTTGTGGTTACCCCCACTGTATCTATTACTGGACACCCTGAGCCCCCAAACCCTTGCCTTATTGTATCCTTGTTTGTACCCCTGATCCTGTGATCCCCCAAACCCTTGCCTTATTGTATTCCCCTGTTGTACCCCTGATCCTGTGGCCCTATTTGTACCCCTGATGTCCCCTGTCCGGCGGAAATGTGCCTGTATTAACCCCTTTACCCTGGTGACCCTGATAAACCACTGGTGGTTACCCTGGTCATGTAGAGCATGCTTCTGCTCTGCAAACAAATCCTTTAATAACCCTTTGTTAACCCTGTAGGGACAGTGAGTACAGACTGGTGGGATTGTTTAATATACTTGTATGTGTGAATTGTCTAGTTAGTTTATGGGTGGAATATGGGAATGTGTAGTGTAGTTTAGGATTGTATATTTGTAGTGCTGTGTATTGTTAGTATTGTGTGCGTAGTGTATTGTTAGTAATAAATACTGTTACTTGTAACTATCTGTGTAACGTGTAGTTATTGGCGATAGTTAGTTAGTAAGGCGCATGCAGCTAGCATAGTGATCAGTGTGAAGCATAGCAAAGGTATTGTTATTATTATATAAAGGCATAAATGGGCGGAGTTATCACTAGATGGTTCCTCCATTATGAATATAATTATCGATATTTGCATAAATATTGGTGATTAATATTCCCCCTTTACAAGGGCTGAGTTGGATATAAGACTGAATGACCGGTGGAGGTCCGCCGCGGAGGACCGGACCCCCCAGAAATAAATTCACTGGGAGGGATCCCGTCCCCCGCCGCGGCCCCCCCCCATCTCATAGGAATCCGAATAACTCGAACTCCGAATTCAGTCCACCACCGGCACCAGGGTGTTAGCTCATATATTCCTCTGCGTCTCCACCCTCGACATCCTACCTATATGATCCCCCCCCCCCCTCCATTCTTTAGTCACCTTGTCTATTGCAGCATATTTTATCCCAGATGGGTCCTGGTTATGTACTATTTTAAAATGTTTGGACAATGCATGTGTCTCCAATCACTTTATCTAGGGATCCCTTAATTAATTTTTCTGGATATTCCTTTTCCTTAAATGCTTCTTCCATTGTTGCTGCTTCCTTTTCAAATTGTTCCTCCGTTATGCAATTGCGTTTAATTCGTTGAAATTGTCCCTGTGGGATATTCATCAACCAATTGGGAAGGTGACAACTATTATATAGAAAGTAACTATTCCTGGTGGCGGGTTTGATATATGTACAATTCTTGATAAAGAAAACAGTGTTATGTAGAAAACGGTTTTATCAAGAATTGTACATATATCAAACCCGCCACCAGGAATAGTTACATTCTATATAATAGTTGTCACCTTCCCAATTGGTTGTTGAATATCCCACAGGGACAATTTCAACGAATTAAACGCAATTGCACAACGAGGAACAATTTGAAAAGGAAGCATCAACAATGCAGAAGCATTAAGGAAAAGGAATATCCAGAAAAATTAATTAAGGGATCCCTAGATAAAGTAAGAGGAATGCAAAGGAAGGATTTTTTCGAGAACAAAAAAATGTAAGATAAAGAATGTGCAAATGAACAAATTAGGATTTTGTTACCATTTAACAACGAATATAGAAAAATTCAGGGAATCATACGCAAACATTGGCACATATTAAAGAAAGAGAAAACTATAGGGTCCCTGATCCCATCAAAACCATGCATCACCTTTACTAAGCCCCCAATTTGGCAAACTTGGTGGCACCGACTATAAAAAAAGATAAAAGAACAGAATCTTCCATACAAAATTTGGATCCACATGGAGGGATTCTACAGGTGTTGCAATGCAGTAACTGCAAAATAACAATATCCCCCGTAAAACAGAGAAGTATTTCATTTCGTTAATCAACATAAACATGTTATAAAGACTTCTTATCCTGTAGTTCCGAAAATGTAATTTACATTATAGAATGCCCATGTGGGAAACAGTACGTCGGTAGGACAAAAAGAACTTTGAAAAAACGTGTCTCTGAACATGTAGCCAACATCAAAAAAGGATTGGAGACACATGCATTGTCCAAACATTTTAAAATGGTACATAACCAGGACCCATCTGGGATAAAATATGCTGCAATAGACAAGGTGACTAAAGAATGGAGGGAGGGGGGGGGGATCATATAGGTAGGGATGTCGAGGGTGGAGACGCAGAGAATATATGAGCTAAACACCCTGGTGCCTGGTGGACTGAATTCGGAGTTCGAGTTATTCGGATTCCTATGAGATTGGGGGGGGGGGCCCGCGGCGGGGGACGGGATCCCCTCCAGTGAAATTTATTTCTGGGGGGTCCGGTCCTCCGCGGCGGACCTCCACCGGTCATTCATCTTATATCCAACTCACCCTTATGTATTCTGCGGATCCACAAGTTCCCCTTTCTCTATAAAAAATACTATCACAGATTTTATATAACAATAAAAACAAATAACCCGCCCTTACTCCATGAAAATATTCTAAGATTGCAACGAATAATAGATGTAAAGAAAACTAAAAAAATTTAAAAAAATAATAAAAAAATAAATAAAAAGTAGCGAAATTGATATTTTAAAGCATTAAATAAATAATATATTTTTTTTTATCTATGTATTTATATATATATATATATATATATATGTATATGTAATTTATTTGGTAAAAAGCAAGTTGGGTGGAAATATATGATGACACAGTTTAGTAGGGATAATAAGAGTTTGAATAAAAAACCCGCATGAATATCGCAGGACATATTGCGTTTAAGATGTAAATAAAACACTATACAAAGTCGGACGGGTCACATCAGACTTGTGCAGATTTTTTGAGCATGTGTAATATAAATGAAATATGTTATTTTAATTAGCAGTGTGGTAATTATTGTTTTATAGAGGATGGATTAAAGAATATATATAAGAATAAATGATATATGGGGAACATATACTAATTTTTTGGAAAAGTAGGTGTTTCTGAAATCCACACCAGGTCTTGAGAAAAGAAACCGACCCACACAGCAGATTATGGTTACTCAATTACCAAAGACTATATAAGGAAATTTAGAAGGGGGAAGTATTACCACTGAGGAAGGGGTAGCAATAGACCCCGAAACGCGTTTGGTGCTAGGACCCCCCGATGGACTTGGACTCTTTGTGCTAAAGTACTGCTTGTATTGGAACTATTCCTGTCTTAAAACCGCAGACCCGACCGCGCACTTCTTTGAGGACTGGCTGTAAGAGCTATTACGCTCATCTGCATAGCAAGTCCAGCGCGAAAAAGGAGGCTGTAAATTCATCCAAGCGCCGGCTCTTACACTTACGGAGCGCGCCGGAAAGACAGACAGGGGAACGTGGACCATCACAAGAAATCCCTGAACTTCAAGTACCGATACAGCAGCGGAGCACAGTATTTCAGCGAAACAGTGAGTAATAGCGGGATGCCGCATAAACAAATCACTGCACCACTAGCAGTATTCCCATTTCGTTCCATGGAGATCCCTTAGCAAGGAGTTCTATACCTTAAAGAACGATTTATATTATATCCAAACCAAGGGTTGGATGGGACATTTGTTCAAGACTTTTTCATCCTTCAAATACCCAGAGGCAATATATATTAATTAATTTTATCTTCTTACTGGTACCAAGAATTTGAGGAACTTAGTTTTAATATCCGGATTGTATGTCATATTGTTTAAGTATAAATATATGAATTAAATATGTGTTTTATATCATAAACTGTGAGGTTCCTATATTAAGAGAGTGCCCAGTAATCTTTTAAACATTGAGACTGAAACTAATAAGTAGCAGGGAGTGGCAGACAGGACTCGCCTGAGAATGATGCCTACAAACTCCCAGACCGGACAAAAAGGTTCACAAGGCAAAACCCCGATGACATACCCTGAACCACGGAGCAAACTCACAAGCTAATCGCGAGTAGCAAGTCGCTGCGACCTTCTCCTCCCAGACCTGTCTGGATCAGTCATAGTCGTGACAATAAGGCATTGCGGAAAAAACGGAATAGGAAACGAAACACAACGGAAACAAAAAAAGGAACAACGGTTCCGTAAAAAACGGACCGCAAAAAAATGAAAAAGCCGTGTGCATGAGCCCTTAGCCAGTAGAAAACTATTTTAGTGCTCTCACTGAACCCTCACTGATAAAATCTCAGGATGGATAGAAGGCATCCTCAAACTATTAGTGAGGAGCACAACAAGTTATCTGAACACCACCGACTTATTGACCAAACTGTCGACCATAAGTCCCCTCCCTACAGGCACAATCTTGGCCATCATATGGATTAACTGCTTGCCAAGTGTAACTACATACTAGGGGATTTTCTGAGAGTCTGTACAGCAACTCACCAAATTCATCCTCACCCACAACTATTTCTCTTTTGGCAATGAGATAAATAGCAAGGCAATATGGAAAACTTCTCATGGCAAAACTGGAAAGTGACTTCTTGTTATCCTTTATTGTTGGCCCCATAAAACCCTTGGCCTACTTCCTTTTCATTGAGAACATCTTAATAATCTGGATTGATTCTGAACATGAACTGATAAAATTTCATGAATGATTCAATAAATGTCATCCCACCATAAATCTGACCCTCAACTATTCAAATACAGAAATCAGCATTCTGAAGACCACCATAAAACTTCAAAACAGCTCAATACAGACATCCCTGTATCTGAAACCTGTTGATTGGCCTAGCTTCCACCTCAAACACATTAAAAAGTCTATCTATAGTCAGGCCATCAGATATAATGAAATCTGTTCCATCCCATCAGACAGGGATGAGCATTTACAACATCTGAAAAGGAAATTTTTACATCAGGGTTATCATCCTGCTTCAATTGAAGAGGAACTCACAAGAGCCACTAGGATACCCAGTCAACTACCTCTGGTAGTGACCTGCAAACCTCAACTAGACGTACAAAGGAAAACTGCCAAAAAATTAAATCATATCCTACCTAAGGCCTCCTGCACACGACCGTATTTTTTTTCCGTTTTTGCGGATCCCATTTGCGGTCCGTATGTGGAACCATTCATTTCAATAGGTCCGCAAAAACAAAGGGAGGTACTCCATATGCATTCCGTTTCCCTATTTCCGTTCTGTTCAAAGATAGAACATGTTCTAGTACTGCCCGCAAAACACGTTCCGTGGCGCCATTCAAGTCAATGATTCCACAAAAAAACGGAATGCATCCGTATGTCTTCCGCATCCATTCCGTTTTTGCAGAACCATCTATTGAAAATTTTATGACCAGCCCAATTTTTTTATGTATTTACTGTTTAAACATTATTGTATGCTTTCATTCCCATTTGCGATCTGCAAAAAACGGATTACAGACGGAAACCAAATGGAAAAAACGGAACGGAATCATATCCTACCTAAGGCCTCCTGCACACGACCGTATTTTTTTTCCGTTTTTGCGGATCCCATTTGCGGTCCGTATGTGGAACCATTCATTTCAATAGGTCCGCAAAAACAAAGGGAGGTACTCCGTATGTATTTACTGTTTAAACATTATTGTATGCTTTCATTTCCGTTTGCGATCTGCAAAAAACGGATTACAGATGGAAACCAAATGGAAAAACGGAATGGAAGCGGAACAGAAACACTACTGAAACAAAAAAATTGAGAAACGGATCAGTTTAAAACGGACCGCAAAACCAGAAGGTCGTGTGCAGGAGGTCTAAGGATGACCAACTAAAAACAATTTTCACAGATCCTCCCTTGGTATGTTACCGACAACCTCTAAATCTAATAAATATTTTTATCAGGCATTCATTGCCATGTACCACACAAAAAGGAACTCATCCCTATAATATAAAAAGATGCAAAACCTGTTCCCATATACTGTAATGACAACATATAAGATCCAGATCCCAGGAGCAGGACTATAAGATCCCTGAGACATTCATGTGTTCTACATCCAATGTTGTGTACCTGCTTAACCATTAAATATGCTATCGCCTACAAATATGTTCCAAAAAGGAACACAAACACACCATGCCCAACTTAATATATCACAAAAATATTGAATTTATTAAAATCAAAAACACATGATTAAAAACATAAATAGGGTGAAACGCATCAGAAATGTTTTCATTGTTTACCTGCTTCTAGGCAACAGGATTTAGCATGCCTCACAGGTTGGTGGAGCGCATCTGTGTGGCGGTGTCATGTGGGAACGCTGCAATGTGCTTTTGGGGGGCAGGCTGGATCGCTGGCAGTGTTTTTGGCCTGCGGTCCAGCCCATCCTCTGACGCTGTCGGCGTTGCAGCGATGACACAGTATGCATCACCTGGTAGAACTCGATATGTACTTACCACCTGGTTTGTTTGTTTTTTTTGTTCCAATTTCCTGCATAAAGTGATCTCTGGATAATATCTGACCTCTGACAGAGCTGAGGAAGCAAAATGGGCATTGATATGTGTCCTGGCCCTCTCTGGTTTCCTGGTTCATGTCCCTCGATCATGTCTACAGGTGGGAGCTTTATTTTTATTTTTTTACTCATGAAGCCTGACTTTATAGTGTTATTCTTTTAAGAGTATTTGAAATTTTATTGCAATCAATCATCAGTTTATTAGCTTAGTGTCATCGATTTTTGCTGTTGTGTTCCTTTGCTGCTATGTCATCTTTTTTTTTTTATTTATAATGTTTGCTCTCCTTTTTTATTTTTTTAAGCCTTTGTTGCCTTTCTATTTCCCTTGATTAATGGATATGGCTTCTTTTTCAACAAAGGCTACTGTATATTACATGCAATATCTTAACGCCTTACTAAACTCAGTGATGCAGTATAAACGTTTCTCTACATTTGTCCTTTGAAAGTCTTCATCGATCATCCCATGTATTAGTGAGGATGTAGTTGCAGCACGCCAGACCTGCAGGGTATAGCGAAGCGAGGTCACGGTTATGGGCAATCGAGGGTTGCTCACTGTATGGGAGAACCCTGGGCAGGCATGCGGCAGTGAAGGAGACGTAGACACAGTTCCTCTGGGGCACACTCTGTATATAGGGACCAGGCCTGATGGTGGATGAGGTGCCCTGGATGTTACAGGTATTTTGAGTGCCTGGGGCAAGGTCCCTGTTGGATTTCGTGACGCCAGTGCCTGTAACGGTGGCACACCGATTTATAGTTGGAATAATTGAGGAACACAGGTGGTATAGTGAACCAAACGTTGTTTTACTTAATAGTCCAACTTTGTACATACAGATAGTAACACAGTCCTTTAGATCACAGCTTTACAAGCAGGCTTTATTCCACACGATGGCAGGTATTAATTCTGCAAGATACTCAGAGGGTAAATCCACAATGCACTCAGAATCAGGTTTAACCTTTCCTCAGAAATAGCGTACACTGTCCTTTCTAGAACTCCTGTCTGGTTTCAATCCCAAGGCCCGGATGCCTAAATGGTGGCTTAAATCCTTGGTATATATATATATATCTTCCTCTCGTATTAAATCCTTGCTTTGCTTCCTATATAGCATCTGCCCATCAGTGTTACTTATCTTTGCTGGTAAGATCCTGACTGTGGGTTTCTCCAAGGAGATGCTGTCCTGCAACTGGGGTGTCTTCAGAGCTAACTAAGGCTCTCTTGATCTGCAGGTAGGCTAGGATCCCTCTACTAGCCTCCTGGTAACAACTAGTAGCCTGGGCTGTCTAGCTGCATGTCAGGAGGAGGCCCTCAGCATGTCCCTGGCTGATGCCTTCTAACTTCAGTCTCTGCAGACTCCTGACTCAGAACTCTCACTCCCTGTCTGGACCTTTATACTAGGGGCTCCCTATCTCCCTCTAGTGTCTGGGATGTCTAACTACACCCTAACTAGGCCTGCTATTGCATCATACAGGGGAACATTGCATATAAAAACACATTAGTAAATACATTGAATGCATAATAAAATATAACATTTCTGTCCCTTGTGAGTAGGAGTAACGCGCACACCAATTGACCCTTGTGTACTGCCCACGCCTATCTAGTGGGACACTACATAGTCAGACCAGTGGGAGGAGTCTGTTATTTTGTATGAACACAGTAAGTGAAGTTTGTACGTTGTGTTCTGGTTCCCTCTCCTATAAGCAAATATTCTGATACTGATGCTTCCTGGTATATTATATATATATATTTTATTTTTAATCTTGTTTTGCTTACTTCCTTGAGTGTATTGATCTGGAGAAAATAACGTGTTCTATGTATAATGCAGTTTTGCAGTTTTCATATTGTGTGGATGTAACTCAATAATCTCATAGTAACACATATTTTGCTAGAGCTATTTCTTGTTTTCAGAATACTGAACAGTACATGGTAACTTTTTTCTTATTTTATTTAATAAATTATATTTACTTTTTAAATATTTTAGATAAAGCTACCAAATCTCATAAACACGCAGTCTGCGTTTATATATACCAGAAGACAGCACACATCATGCTACGAGAAAAGACTGCTATGTCACAGATGGAGTATTGAAGAGTGATATCTTATCAAGTGGTTTAATACCATTGAGCACATTCAGGCTGACAAGGAATGCATTGGAGTCTAATGATTGCTTGTTTAAGTTTCCGAGTGGAACTATTAAAAAGTGTGAAAGAAAGAAAAAAAAAAAAAGAAAAAAAAAAAGTAAAACAAATATAAAAATTCAAATCACCCCCCTTTCCCCAAAATTAAAATAAATATACATTTTTTTATTCCATACGGCGAATGGCATAATGGAAAAAAAAACTATCACTTCAGCTCCCCCAAAAAATTTAATACAAAGTGATCTAAAAGTCATACACATTCAAAAATTGTATGATAAATAAGCCTTCCCCCCACAGTTCCATATATTTATAAAAATAAAAAAGTTATGGGGGTCTTATGACGATGCAAAGAAAAAAATAATTTTTAATTTTTTTTTATTCTTTCAGTATTAAAATGCAAGAAAAACTATATAAATAGTACTGCTATAATCATACTGACACAGAGATAAAGGGTGTTTTACCACAAAGAAAACGCTATAAAAACAAAACCCATAAAACTGTGGCGCAATTGTAGTATTTTTTTATAATTCCACCCCATTTGAGATTTTTTCCCACTATATCGTATGCAACAGTAAATGGTGTTTTTTCTGTTTGGTAGAGACTGGATACTCTGTGGTATAGTGCACTCGCTATCCAATTACTTTTGTTCTAACTAGCGTACCACTGATATTTTAGTATTGAAATAGTTTTATGATGTTTATTAACATAATGGCAATAAAACACAAGGAAAAATCTGAAGCAGGAATGCCCCTTTATTCTTGACATTTCCCTTTGAAGTAATACATAATAAAGGTCTTTACCTTATTCAGTGTGCAACTGAATGTGTTCTGCGAAAGGTAAGGACTGCATTATGGGAATCATGTGAACTCCACCTACCAGAGCTACAGTTTTACACATATAATCGTTCAAAAATATATTATCTTCTTTAAATAATTAATATAATTTTTTATAAACACTAACAAAGCCAAGGAGAAAATAATTTTAAGATAAATGGTTGAACTGGATCACCAGAAAACTAAGGACTATCTGGTGACCCCTGGGACTATTTGTTACGGGTTGATTCATAAATAACGTTTAAGACCTTTTTAATCCCGAAGCATTTTGGACCTCAGAACAGTGCAATTTTTTTTTTTTTTCATTTTTCCAACTCTGCATTTGAGGTCAAAACTGTTTTTATTTTTCTGTCAATACAAAACAAACATGAACCACTTCACTGCTTTGCACTCACAATCCATCAATCCTCACTCATTATGCCCAAAATGAATGCAAAGGACACAAATATATGAGAAATAGCATCGTATTCAAGCGATACAAAATCCATAGGCACAGAAAAAACACCCATAGTGTCACACCAAAGTCACTTGAAGTGCAGTGATTGTTCTCTGGTATCAGCGGTTACCCCAGCATAAATTCATCATGGAGGTGGAGGGAGCGTAAACCATGCTATCTGCAACATTTTGGAAGAAAGTGAACAGTCGAAATACAACATATATAAAACACTTATCAACACTGGCAGAAAACAACACACTAAAACTCACAAATACATGACAGGAACCGAATAATGAAAGTCACAGATTGAGGAGATGATCCAGAAATGGAGTGAATGGCAAACGTATTGCATACAGGTAGACATAGGCGTGCGCATGGGGTGTGCCGGGTGTGCCTGGGCACACCCTAATAGGTTCGTCACCTCCGTGCTCACTGCCCAATTCCTCTGTTATGTTATGTTATGGTCTGTTATGCTGGCTGCCGCCGCCCGCCAAACTGTAAATTAATTTACAAAACGTGGCTGTGGGCTGCCACTGACGTCACGTTACGCTGCATCTGTGTGCCTTGCGCGCCTGCTAGCTGGTGAGGTGAGGGCATAGAAAAAAAAAAGTATGTACCATTGCACCCCTGTCCCACAGTGCTACGCCTCCTCTGTATTACCCTGATACCCCTCAGTCATATAATATATCTGAGGGGTATCAGGGTAAATTATACAGGGGGTAATATAACTAGGATTATCAGGGTACATGAGGGGTAATATAACTGAGGAGGGCTAGGCTACTATCAAACATTATACAGGGGTAATATAACTTATCTTACCCCTCACCCCTGTATTATGTCCCTGATAGCCATCCTCAGTTATATTACCCCTGTATAATGTACCCTGATAGATACCCCTTAGTTATATTACCCTGTATAATAATGTACACTGATAGCCCTTAGTTATATTACCCCTGTATAATAATGTACACTGATACCCCTTAGGTATATTACCCCCTGTATAATGTACCCTGATACCCCTCAGGTATATAATATAACTGAGGGGTATCAGGTTAAATTATACAGGTCGGGGTAATATAACTAAGGGGTATCAGTGTACATTATTATACAGGGGTAATATAACTAAGGGGTATCAGTGTACATTATTATACAGGGGTAATATAACTAAGGGGTATCAGGGGACATTATTATACAGGGGTAATATAACTCAGGAGGGCTATCAGGGGACATTATACAGGGGTAATATAACTTATATACCCATGTATAATGTCCTTGATAGCCCTCCTCAGTTATATTACCCCCTGTATAATGTCCCCTGATAGCCCTCCTCAGTTATATTACCCCTGTATAATTTACCCTGATAGCCCTCCTCAGTCATATGTCATCAACAGGTCCCCCTTAACAGTATGTAATCCACAGATGCCCCCATAACAGTGTGTCATCCACAGATCCCCCATAACCGTATGTAATCCACAGATCCCCATAACAGTGCACCTGCGCACTGAGGAGAGACTGAAAGGAGGGGAAGATCCGTGGAAGCAAGCAGAGGACAGCACAGCAGATGACTGAATAAAAGTTTTGGAGAGTGTTTCTCTCTTTCTCAGGTCGTGAAGCAATACCGGGAAGAAAAGGAAAACTCTTGAAAGCTTGTCTTTTAAGTATTAGGATAGTACAATAAAAAGGTATTTCTGCGTAACCGCAATACTCTCGTATTTTGTAATATTATTTATATATACTTATTTTGTGTTTTTTTTTTCAGTAGTATGATTAAGCGGTGAAAATTATTAGTGCCCCCCCATTTTTGACTGTGGTATCTTATGTGCCCCCCCCCCCCCTATATATTGTTCCTAGAGTCGCCACTGCGCAGAGGCAGAGTCACGGCAACGCTAGGGTGAGGCCCGGCCTGTGTGTGTATGTATGTATATATATATATATATATACATACATAAACACGTGCGCGGGGCGTGTGTGTTTGTACTTTAGGGTGCACACCCTAATGCAATAGGCTGCGCACGCTTATGCAGGTAGATAGTGGATGAATGACTGTGAACAGAAATAGAGCAAAACAGAGTTGACTAAATCTAAATTCAACTCTGCAAATAAGCCAGGACAACACATGTGACAGAGTCCACATTTCTCCTAGATTTGTAGCTTCATCTATCTATCTATCTGAGGAAACCAGGGACACAACTTGCTACACAATTGACTTGCAAAAAAAGCCAGGACAACACAATATGTGACAGACCATGTGGTAAAGATGTGGATGGAGTCCAACATAACCCTTGCATTCAACAAGGTAATTGAGCTGTCTGCCATGGTACTTAGAGTCAAGAATCTTCTGAACTGCATACTCAGGCTGACCGTGGACCAGCTCCTAAAAGTGGACACAGGACTGAAACAATGAAAGGTTTTGGGTATTCTCACACTTTGCAGAAAATCAGGGAAATTGGGCGGATTAGTCTTAATATTTTGCCACATAGTTGTCTTAACCGAATGTTCTTGGTAGACAACCACACTATCTCCCACCCTGAACTTACATGGCCTGCAGTGGTGATCAGACTTTAAAACAAATAGCAGCTGAGCCCGAAGCCCCATGAACTTTACTTCACATTGATTTTGGGATCATGATCCTCTGCCTGAGCAAGTGAATGTCAAAATGGCACACCACCAGTAAATAAAGGTGCTTTGGTGGGAAAATTATAATGACAGAAGAATGGATAGACATAAGGGGATGCATGACACAAGCAAACACTGCCCATTTCAGAAACAAAGACTAATCATCATGTAATTCTGAGATATAACACCAAAGATATTCTACTCATGTCATATTCACTTTCTCAGTCTGACTGTTAGTCTGGGGATGATAGGCAGTAGAGAAGCTCAAATCAATACCAAAATTAGCACTGACTAAAACTTTCTATCTGCGGACCGCATGCAGAGGAGTTGCTCCCCCGGTTATAGACACGCTACAGTATCTGGGTTTGAAGCATTTCCACCCGTTTAGGCCACTTTTTCCAGTGAGTTTTTGTCTTTATGTGTATGGAATGTGCCACTTCATTGAGGTGGTAACGTTCTTTTACACCTGGTAGCTTCTGTGTCACATGGTCTGTTGTGGGTGCGGCTCACAACTTTATTCTACCTCACAGTGCATTGGTGAAACCACTATGGAGGCATGTGAGAGCCTGGCTGTGAGTTGGCTTCTAGCACTGTTCAGACCCTGTTCAAACACCACGGGCAGTTGAGTGGTAGGACCCCATGCTTGCTGAGACACCGTGACGTGGTGCATGAGGGGATCCTATATGTTCCCGACTGGAAGATATTGGCAAAGTTCTCAGCTTTTAACATTGGCTTGAGGAAATAGCTAGTATTGTCAGTTGCATATCATTTTGGTGCATGTTTTGCAGTGATTTGGGATGCATGACACAAGCAAACACTGCTCATGTCAGAAACAAAGACTAATCATCATCTAATTCTGAGATATAACACCAAAGATATTCCACTCATGTCATATTCACTGACTGTTAGTCTGGGGATGATAGGAAGTAGAGAAGCTCAAATCAATACCAAAAGTAGCACTTTTTAAAACTGGGTTCCAAACAGTAAATTTCTGTCTGAAACAATATTTCTGGTTGTGAGGGATACCACCCCTCGTGCCCGCTACGTCGAGCTCACAAGATGCGGTATGGTCACTGGTTACCAAGACGTGACGTTACACCCTCCCAGAGGAGCATGTAAGGTCAGTGAGGTGGGAATTCGTACGCATGTGGCCTCCTTGAAGCCAGAACCCCTGTGGAGTTCACTACCTCTGCTATCTGACAAGCAGAGGGTTGAAGTGAGAACTTATTTTGCATGTACACTGACAAAGGTGAATCAGATGAAAATCATGGCTGCCAGTAAATAATGATCCATATTCCTCACACTAGTATACTATGAAGTCCAAATACTTGTTGAACAAATGGATTAGCCAGTTTATCAGCAGAGGGTATAAAATGTACTATATCACTGAACCTGTCCACAATAACCTAGTTAGTATCCTTCCCTCCAGATTTGGGCATCTTGACAATAAACGCCATGGATATATGCATCCATGGTCTCTTAGGAGTTGCAAATGTCAACTGGCGCCATGCTTATTTGGCAGGGCATCATAGGCATTGTCAGTTTTACTGTAACTGATATAATATACTGCAATACAGAAGTAATGAGTTGTATTGTGTTCGTGATATGAGGATTGTAGGTTCAAATCCTCTACTGAAACTTGAAATAAAAGTTAACAATTAAGTAAATAACTCTTTCCATTACTGCAGCATAATAGTACAGTGGCCAGTGGTGTGTACTAACTAGTGGATTGCCAGGCTATACTATTATGGTGTAGGGCTGTAAGAGATTAATATGTCCTTTGTGTGCAATGATAACAACAATAACACTGTATATAAAAGTGGATGTACATGTGTACTTAGAAGTTAGTATGCAATTAGTGTAATGTGTTATTTTAATACATATATTATTAGAATGGGCCACAATGTTGAAAGAATGGCTAGAATACATCTGTATACATGTTCTATATAGAGGTTAGCTCAGGCAAACCCATTCAGGTACTGCTAATGTAGAACTAAAAATGTAATTTCAGTACTGAATTATGCAACTATAGAATGTCAGAAAATAAAATGAAATCTAACATTACAATGGTATATACTATTACAGTCTATGACAGCATCTAAATATTTAAAAGTTTGCCAATTTGTGAGGGTCAAGTAAACTTATTACAGCAACAGATTTCCCAGGCCCCTTGTAAGAATCTCTGGAAGCCCCAGCTCATTAAAAACCATCATCAGTAACTAAAAGAAAAATATGGCATTTCACTTCACACAACACCCCCTATGCACGGGTCATCACTGCTGATGTCTGCAGTCTTAGCTTTCTCGTCATGCTGGATCCATCCTTAGCTGATAGCCATCATGAATATCCAGTTCATTCAGAAGGCACCCTAGAGGTTAGCTTGCCAGCTGCCAGGGTATATGGGCCATAGGAACATCTGCACTGAGGTCTGAAAGTGGGTGGATCTCATTGGCATGAAGCCAACCCCCTGCACGTTACTGGAGAGCATTAGCTTTTATAACCCAATAAGCATAAGAAAAACTCTAGTCACAGTGAAAGCTAATAGAGTGAAAGTTAATGGGGTGGGGGCGTATGGTTTACTGTACAGGAACATTTTAAATACTTTGCCTGTATAAATGGAAGAAGCAGTCTTAGCTGAAACCTCCATGAGAAGAATGTCACAGAATGTTGTTACACGCTCACCACAGCTCTGCAACTGCATTCAAACAAAGGGGCCAAATCAGTACTAGGTATGTGGGGAAATAGCATTTTTCTTTTGATAGACCTCACTTATCTAATGTATATATTTCTGACCATCAGCTTTGCAGAGTGTCATTTTTTTCTGTAACTCGGACAACTCCTTTAAGTCAACATGGCCTCTAAGAATATTGCATTTGAATTACCAATTTAAAGTCCAGTTTGATGCAGTCCCTGTTGTAACTATATAAAAAAAAAAAAATTATGAAAACAATATTATGTAAAAATCTAAAGCTACAATGAAATGGGGTTGGCCAAGATATTCATGCCACTAATTACATCTTTGTACATGTTTTACAGCAAGAAATAAAAAAGTTTGACCCCCTCATAACCTTTTATGACCTTTTATAATGAAAGATCAATTGTAGAAAGCTGAGCATATAATTATAAATGAGAACAAAATTCTAACTGGGTAAAATAACCACCTCAGACATAAAATTCATGTAATTATTTTGCCGTGTAATTCAGCTAATTATTTACAAAGCTTGAAATATATTTTGTAGATTTTAAGTCAATTATAAAGCATGGCTGAACTAGAAGAAAGGTGATTTAGCAGGTCAAGTCTCTAAAGCATAGCTTGGTATTACAACAAATTTTACATTAAAATGCAATATCAATATTCATAGCAGAAACATTTTAGACAATTTTATGCACGACCATGGTTATACAGCAGACTGATTTACAGCTTATAATTTGCTCAAGACAATCACCTACATGATTACTTAACAAAACAGAAAAGTAAGGCTACTTTCACACTGGCGTTTCTGGGTCTGCTTGTGAGATCTGTTTCAAGGCTCTCACAAGCGGCCCAAAATGGATCAGTTCAGCCCCAATGCATTCTGAATGGATAAGGATCCGTTCAGAATGCATCAATTTGGCTGCGTTTGGTCTCCGTTGCTTTATTTAGACTGTCACTAAAACGCAGCTTGCAGCGTTTTGGTGACCGTCTGACTATACGGAGCCAAACGGATCCATCTAGACTTACAATGTAAGTCAATAGGGATGGATCAGTTTTTCACTGACACAATATGGTGCAATTGAAAACGGATCCGTCCCCCATTGGCTTTCAATGTAAGTCAAGATCCGTTTTGACTTAGACTTTTTTGAATGAATAATGCAAACGGTTCCGTTATTAACGGATACAAGCGTTTGCATTATTGGTGCGGATCCATCTGTGCAGATACAAGACGGATCCACACCAAACGCGAGTGTGAAAGTAGCCTTAGTCAGCTAATGACTAGTTGGTTGAAAGAAATAAATCTTAAATGTTAATGACATATATTATAACCTTGGTAAATTTAAACAATCCTGGCTTTGGCTTCAAGCAGAGGGTGCAGAGATAGCAGTTAGGCCCTGGTGCCTGAGGGAGCCCAAAGACATCTCTACCACATAAGAAAATGCCAATAGTATAAAGGGAACATGTTAGTTGAGGGGTCCATTTGCATTGGGTCGAAAAACTTTCAGTTACACCTCCAAATCACAGTGTGTATTTTCTAATTGAAATAAGACACCGTGATCAAATCCAAAACAGCATGACATCATTTTGAAAAAGGGAATGTTTCTCAAACAACCTATTTCAAGCATAGATATTATTTTTTAAGTACAATGGGGGTCATTTATCAAAGTAGAACTGGCTTAGTTGGCCATAGCCATCAATCAGATTCCACCTTTTATTTTGGACAGCTCTTTTGGAAAATTAAGGGTGGAATCTGATTGGTTGCTACGGGCAACTAAGTCAGTTCTATTTTACACCAGTTTGATAAATAACCCCAAATATTTTTAGAGTTTAAAATGGAAATTTCTTGGTAAAATACTCCTGCATCTTATAGTCTGCAGTCAGGGAGGCCCATCAGAACCAGACTCCTCTAACCACTTCTGTAAGCCCTTCGTGCCCTATGCCATACATCTACAGTCATTAACATGTATGGCACCCTTATGGAAGCTAAGCCCATACCATCTGTAGAAGGAGCCACTTAAAGTATATAGCCAATCAACAGCTACAGTGTCCAACACTCTCATTCTGACTATTTATTCCCTTAGTTTCTATGGTCAATAGCAAATGTGACATCTAAGTGGTTAGAAAGAGGGAGGGGACTCTTTCTGTCTTCCCATTGTCCCCCGTCATCCCACTGGGTGCATGGGTGCGGTGGAGAGATTGATGGGGGATCAGGTTCAAGAAATGACAGATGGTCTACAGTGTTGATCGAGCACCAAAGTGCTCGGGTGCTCGAGTAGAACACCTCGGGATGCTCGGGTGATCTACCGAGCACCCGAGCACAATGGAAGTCAATGGGAGAAACCGAGCATTAAACCAGGCACCCCCTGCTCTGAAAATGGGAGGGTGCCTGGTTCATAGTAAAAGGTCAGAAATTGATGGAAACACCACCGAAATGGTTCGGGAACAGCATGGGGAGCATGTCTGGATGCATCTTGGACTTCCACGTCGCTGCTGGGAACAATGTTGTCCGAGTAGTACGCCACTTTTACAGACTGACAATAATACGCACAAAAACGAAGATAAAATCAATTTTAGAGGAAAAATTGTTAGAAAACATTCTAACAATAAAAGTGCAAGTGCTGCCAAAAATTACAAGGAATAGGTACTCCAATACAACCTGTATATCACATTAGGGAGGGCCTCATTCACATTGTGGTACAATTGTTCAGGTAGTGGGACTCTCATAAAGCCTATGCACTAGGTGAAAGGGCTGCCAAAAATTACAAGGAACTGGCACTCCAATACACCCTTTGTTACATGTAAAGTTATGCAAATAGAAAGGAATAATGCAAGTCACCCGTACATACTAAATGGTAAAACACTCGGTAACACTGACATGGAAAAGGATCTAGGAATTTTAATAAACAGCAAACTAAGCTGCAAAAAACAGTGTCAGGCAGCTGCTGCCAAGGCCAATAAGATAATGGGTTGCATCAAAAGGGGCATAGATGTCCGTGATGAGAACATAGTCCTACTACTTTACAAATCATTAGTCAGACCACACATGGAGTACTGTGTACAGTTCTGGGCTCCAGTGAACAAGGCAGACATAGCAGAGCTGGAGAGGGTCCAGAGGAGGGCAACTAAAGTAATAACTGGAATGGGGCAACTACAGTACCCTGAAAGATTATCAAAATTAGGGTTATTCACGTTAGAAAAAAGACGACTGAGGGGAGATCTAATTACTATGTATAAATATATCAGGGATCAGTATAGGAAAGAAGGTTTGTACACAAAAATAGAAAAGGATTCTTTACGGTAAGAGCAGTGAGACTATGGAACTCTCTGCCTGAGGAGGTGGTGATGGTGAGTACAATAAAGGAATTCAAAAGGGGCCTGCATGTATTTCTGGAGTGTAATAATATTACAGGATATAGCTACTAGAGAGGGGTCGTTGATCCAGGGAGATATTCTGATTGCCTGATTGGAGTCGGGAAGGAATTTTTTATTCCCCTAAAGTGAGGAAAATTGGCTTCTACCTCACAGGGTTTTTTTGCCTTCCTCTGGATCAACTTGCAGGATGACAGGCCGAACTGGATGGACAAATGTCTTTTTTCGGCCTTATGTACTATGTTACTATGTTACACATAAAGGAGGGCATCATACACAGCCTTGAAAAATGATGATTAATGGCCTGCTGGTGACCCTTCAAAAACATTTGGAGCAAGGGCCTGCTGAACTGACCATCTAAAACATTATGGGTGAGGGCCTGCTGCCGTTTTGGTGACTCTAGATAACCTGAGCCCGATCGCACGTCCCCGTGACGGCGAAGATCCATTCAGACGTCTGCACTATCAACTTTCAATGTTATTTTCAGCGGCAACCACGGTGACCATGGGTAACGGGGAATCAGGGCTTGATTCCGGAGAGGGAGCCTAAGAAACAGCTACGGCTACCACTTCCAAGCAAGGCAGCATGCGTGCAAATTACCTATTCGGTATAATTTGGTGATGACTTGCCGGTAAGCTGACCCTATAAAACATTGTAGGCGAGGGCCTGCTGGTGAGCTGACCCTCTAAAAAATTGTAGGTGAGGGCCTGCAGGTGATCTGACCCACTAAAAAATTATATGCAAGGGCCTGCTTCACACAGGAGATGCGGGTGGTTAATTTAACTGTCCGCAGCGGACACTGTCTACGGAAAAAGTACACTGAATGTCACTGATATTTTTTGGATGTGCACACTTTACACAGGAGATGTGGCGCGGATAATTTAACTGTATGCAGTGGACACAGTCTACAGAAAAAGTACACTGGATGTCACTGATATTTTAGGGATGCGCACACTTTACACAGGAGATGTGGCGCAGATAATCTAATTGTCCTCAGCGGCCTATTAGACGCTATTTAGCGCAGGATGCGCTAAAAATATACAGGTGAAACTCGAAAAATTTGAATATCGAGAAAGTTAATTTATTTCAGTAATCCAACTTAAAAGGTGAAACTAAAATATGAGATAGACTCATTACATGCAAAGCGAGATATTTCAAGCCTTTTTTTGTTATAATTTGGATGATTATGACTTATAGCTTATGAAACCCCAAAGTCACAATTTTGAGGTACCCTTTGCTCAGGGGGTATGGATTAATTAGCTGACTAGAGTGTGACACTTTGAGCCTAGAATATTGAACCTTTTCACAAAATTCCTTTTAATTTGCATTACTGAAATAAATGGACTTTTGCACGATATTCTAATATTTCAAGTTTCACCTATATATTGCTGCTGTCACACACAATATTCCTTAAAAGGACTTTTGGGTCTCTGAAAAGTTTTTTCTAATAAAAATCTTCCAATAACAATCCCTGCACTCTGTCCCTTCCTATGCACAGCTCTCCCTAAGGATACATTCACATTTGTGGTAGAAGATTCCAGCAGGCAGTTCCGTCGCCGGAACTGCCTGCCGGATCCATCAAAACACATGCAAATTGATGGCAGTTGTCAGACAGATCAGGATTCTGATCCGTATGACAAATGCATTGAAATGCCGGATCCTTCTCTCTGGAGTCATCCAGAAAAACGGATTCGGCATTTATTTGTTTCACTTTTTTTGCGGTCTGAGCATGCGCAGACCGCAATGCTGGGGAGGGATGCATTAATGCATGTCAATGGGAAAAAATGCCGGATCTGCAGTATTATCTCCGTCCTGAAAAGTAAAAAAGACTGAACTGAAGACATCCTGATGCATCCTGAACGGATTGCTCTCCATTTAGAATGCATTAGGATAAAACTGATCAGTTCTTTTGCGGTATTGAGCCCCTAGGACGGAACTCAATGCCGGAAAATAATAACGCTAGTGTGATGGTACCCTAAGACTGAGCAATTTAGCGCAGGTTGCGCTACAAACATATATTGCTGCTGTCACACACAATAGTCCTTAAAAGGACTTTTGGGTCTCTGAAAAGTTTTTGTAAAAAAAAATCTTCCAATGACAATCCCTGCACTGTCTTTTCCTTCCTATGCTCAGCTCTCCATGACTTCTAAGACTGAGCCGAACACGTGTCATCGGGTGCTTTATAGCACCTGATGATGCGTTCCTGCCAGCCAATCACTGTAATGCCAGTAACCAACATGGCTACGACATTACAGTGCAAGCCAGTACCTCCCTGCATGTTTATTGGCTGCGGAGAGGAGACTTGAGCATTGCGCTCGAGCACATGTGCCGAGCATGCTTGATTATCACTAATACTCACCCAATCCCACTCAGTCCACCTTATGGGTGAATAGCTTAAAACATAACTTTTACAAATATCTTTAACACTGTTTTAGAAGTAAAAATAGTTGCAAGTACCCTTTTTGCAATTATTTAGGAGTGGAGAGGGTGTGACGGGGGCCTGGACTCCAGCCCTGACACATTTACTATCTTTTTCGCTTGTAAAGGGTCTAAAAGAGAAGTAAAAACTACTCCAAGGACCTGATGAGTTTTACTACAGACGCATGGACTGCCGGAGGCTAGGCTAATCCCCTGGCTATGCAGAGGTTGAACAAAGATCAGTGCAAAAAGCCAGTCTTTGTAAATGACTCCCAATATGTTACCTTAAAAAATCTTTCAGGGTACACGGCAGTACCAATATACCTTGCGATAAATGAAAAAAAACAACTTGTCCTACTACATCTAGTGTTTTGGTGATGTGTCCACGTGATGTCTGCTGGAACAGGAACAAGGTCACTGTGGTGATAGAGCAAAAAGAAACACCACATTAACAGAGAATGGTAACTGTCCCTGTAAAATCCCCAGCAGTGGGCGCTGTGCTGGCTCTGTAACACGAGCCACCCCATGTATAACAGAGTAATCTAGGGCATTGTTTCCCCTTTAGTACTACCACACAGTACTAATGCCCACATTGTGCACCCTCACAGTGGTTATGCCTACATTGTGCGCCCCTCACAGTAGTAATGTTCACATTGTGACCCCTCACAATAGTTATGCCCACATTGTGCCCCCTCACAGTAGTTATACTTACATTGTGCTCTCCTCACAGTAGTAATGCTCAAATGGTGTCCCCTCACAGTAGTTATGCCCACATTGAACCCCTTTCATAGTAGTTATGCCCACCTTGTGCCTCCCTCACAGCAGTAATCCCAATATTTTGCCCCTTTCGTTAGGCCCGCTACCAGCTCCATCAATAAAGTAAAAAAAAAACTGAATACTCACCTGTTTTCCTGATGATCGGGCACATCTGGCGTTCCTCAGCAGCAGATGCAGTCACACACACATCACACTGCTGGACTGTATATGAACAGGCTGATTCCTGGATCAGCATGCTCTTCCTACACAGCCCAGCATGGCATTGTGTGGCATGCTGGGGAGCATCGCAGCTCAGCAGAATGGTGAGGCAGGGAGTAGATGGCTCCCTGCTTCACCATGTAATTGTACTGCCCGAGTATGCCCTCAACACTCCGCACCTGGTGCACGTGCCCTGCTCACCCCCCACCCTTGCTACGCCCCTGGGTGAGTAGAAGGCAGGACAGAGGGGTGACTGTGAATATAGTGATCTTGGATTTTGAAAAGACATTTAAAACTGTGCCTCAAAGACGTTTAATAGGTAAATTAAGGTCTATAGGCTTAGAAAGTATAGTTTGCAATTGGATTTAAAAATAAAGGTCTGTTTCCAGATAGTTGTGGTTAATGACTCCTATACTGAAATTGTGTACCCCAAGGTTCCTTCCCGAGAATCGTCTCCCCCTTGCCCGGTGTTAATGCACCTTTAGGCAATCATGCAAAGCAATCAGGTTACCTTATCTGATTGTCACACAATGGAGGCAGAATTGTGTAGTAGTGTAAATAGCCTCTAATGGGTACAACCAACCATGTTAAGTACACTTTGGACACAGCAATATCTCATCCACGTGAGTGTTGAATGAACTAACATTTTCCTACAGAAGGTTCTTGCAGAGGTATTGATTGATTTTTTTGCTAAAACATGAGGACACATGCCATGGAAAATAACTGTCTGAAGAATAAATTGCTGTGTGTACTTGTAAATCAAAACTATTCCACTTAAAGGACCTATAATAACACATTTGTCAAGTAATGAAAATGAAAGGGTATTACTTTTAAAGAATTCATTTTAATATAGATCTTTCAAAAGCAACATTACGTCAAACTATAGAGTTTTGAATGGCACATACATTTACCAAAGTGTGACAACTTTGATTCTGAGATGTAGCTTTTATGGCCATTATAAAACATGTAGGTTTGATGTATCTTTGCACAAGTAAAGTAAGTGAATGGACCCATTGATAGTGTACGTCCCCTAATCCTTCCCTGAATGTGTCTGACATACAACCACTTGATTCAACTTTCAAGCTAATGATTTTGAAGGACAAACTAGAAATTGCCTTATAACTGGATTTAGCAATGATTTTTTTTTAAATATGATATACAGCTGATTCAGTATGAACAAATGCAACAAATATCAAAAAAACGCATCAATAGAGAAAAAAACGCATCACAAGAAAAAACGCATCAAAAAATCGCATGTACGAAATAAAAAATAAAAAATATAATAATAATAATAATAATTTGGAAAATTTGCAAAATTATATTGTCTATGAACTTTGAAGCAATTATAGACAGTTAGAGTAAGAAGAAATACTTTCAACATTGAGAAAATAACCATTTATGTTAAGGATCCACATTGAAGGAATCCATATTCCTTCTCTTCCATGGCACTGTTTTTTTCCATGATACCATCCTTCTTTTCCCATGATCCTTTTTCTCACAAGATTATTGAAGGATATAAAAACCCACCATTTACTTGCAGGGTGTAATGCCACTGAGGAAGGGGAGAGTTATCCCCGAAACGCGTCTGGCGTAAGTTTCACCCCTGAAAGACTTGAACCCTGATCAAACAGTGCACTGTTAACAACAAAGAATATCGAGGATTCAAGAAAGAGGCTTTTTGCATACACCTACCTTCAATCAGCTGAAAGTGATTACTGGGAACACATCCCATGCGAAATATAGAGTACTGAAAAACCGACACAGTAAAGACTGGGATGCCGGCCTGCAATCGGAACTAACTACTCAAAAAAAACTGCTGAATAAAAAGGAAAGGTAAGCCCACACCTGTGGGTTATTGGTATCGACTATAACTCTAACGTACATCTTGCGAAAAACATCAGCACAGTTTCTGTTTATAGAGAATCTTCGCATGTGATCTTTTACATTGATTCTGTGGTGTCGTTTTTTCGAATGCCAATATAAATGAAGGTCTGGATAGAAAAATCTTTCGGATAAAACCCTTTTTTCGGATATTTTCAAAAGAAAATTTTCGGACACTCTCGAAAATTCAAATGACAGCCCATGAGAAGATTCTCATGAGAAATTGATTACAGACTATTTGGGAAGTGTATGGACTACGCAAATAAGAAGTGTTACATATGTATGTTGGTGATTTACTGTTGAAACTCAGCAGATAGTTACTATCAAGCCTGATATGTGATTATATGATCCAGGTCCACAAGAGATATATATGTAACCAAGTTATATCCAGGGCATTTGTACTTATTTCGGATAATATCAGTATCTGCAATAAGTATACTAGAGCAATATAGAAATAGCTGAATATACTGTTTAATTTTCTCTTATACATTTTATTTATAAAGGTATTTTATTGTATTTTATTATATTTTAATCAAGTACAGTTATAATAAATTGTTCAAACTCTGTGGGGCTCCGCATGTAGGAGTGTGCCAATCTTATATTAACAGTTATTTCAATTTGAAGGGTGAATCATCAGATTGTGCACCTCCTGTGGTTGTGGGTCGGTTCGCTATATCCAAGACATCTATTAAGTGAAAGGACCCATTGATCTGAGATTTTTGAATAGGCAAATCAATTAGAGACTGATGATATATCATGTGTGTGGAATGACAACAGTGAAGATTACAATAAAACTTTTGTATACATGTAATGCAGGCTATCAGAAATGTTTCCTTTATTGGGTCCAATAAACCAAGTCCTTAGGCTCAAAGTACTATAAGGATAATTGTAGCAAAATAGACCAAAAGTTATTCACATTCTGAAGGATCAAAGTTAGCAATGTGTAAGCTATATATTGAGAATGTGTAGCTGTTTTGTGTATGCATGAACTTTAGGGAACACTTTATGTAACAAAGATAACATAGTTTGTGAGGCTGAAAAAATATATAAGTCCACCCAGTTCGGCCTGTTATCCTGCAAAGTTGATCCAGAGAAAGGGAAAAACCCCTATGAGGTAGAAGCCAATTTTCCTCACTTTATGGGGAAAAAAATTCCTTCCCGACTTCAATCATGCAATCAGAAAAAGGGCTCATGCACGTAACCATAGCCTATTGTGCAGTCCACAAAACACGGATACCGGCCACATTTTTTGGAACGGAACGTCCTGCCCTCTATAGAACAGTCCTATCTTTGTCCATAAAACAGCAAGAATAGGACATGTTCTATCTTTTTGCGGGTGCCATGTAACAAACATATGGATGCGGACAAAAATACACTACAAATCTTCTGTTGTTCAGGTCTGGTTTTACAATATTTTTTTTTCATTCAAGGTGTGTAAATTGTAAAGTACTATGCAGTATAACAAGCCTGACGAATTATCTGAATACAGTATATAAAGGAACATTAAAAAATATCTTGAATAATGCAGACTGATTTAACACAATAATCTGTAAAGTCATAACGTCTCACTAGAATCTGTCTTTGTTTTATTAATATTGTTTGAATATGAGAAGTGAATATGAGAAAGTGAATGAGCTAAAATATTAGTTGGGGCTATGGAAATGTACAGTGATTGAGCATATGCACACTCAATAATTTGTTTGTTACCTACAGTAGTTAAATACAACTACTAATAATCGCTTGCTCCTTTTGTTTTTCATACAGTCTTTCTAGATATTTATCCTAACTGAATTCCAGGAATTAATAATGTGTTTTGGTGGGTCTCAAATACATACTATAGGTAAATAGCTTTCCAATATACATACCTTGCAGATTCTTCTCAAAACACCCAGTACTATTTTTTACATCCTTCAGTGGTCCTTGTTTGATGACGTATTGTCTATAGTGATGGTGATGTAGATTTAGCATAGTTAACATAACAGAAATATATTTTAAATCTTATCACAGAAATTTGGCCAAGTTCACACTTCAGTTATTTGGTCAGTTATTTCCATTGGTTATTGTGAGCTCAAACCAGGTGGGGGTAAAAACACAGAACAGGTGGAAATATTTACATCATACCTGATCTCTGAGTAGGTTTCACTACTGGCTCACAAAAACTGATGGAAATAACTTACCAAATACCTGAAGTGTGAACTTGGCTTAACATAATAAGGTTGAATAAACATTGGTTACATTTACTATTTTCCACCAGTGTTGATCGAGTGGAAAGCAAAATAAAAATCTACTAATGCATATTGTTCATTGTGAATCATTGGCTTACTGAATCATATTAACCCCTTAACACATAATGCCATACATGTACGGCATTATGCGCAACAGCTTGTGTGGAGCAAGTGATGGCTTTACAATACAGCAGACACCTGGCCGCAATGACCAGGGTCAGCAATAATCCCGAAACAGGTCATTTAACACCTCAGATGCTGCATTCAATCACAAGGCTCCGATCGGTTATCATGACAGCCTGGGGCCTGCTATGGTAAACTGCCTGTAAAGCTGTGCATGAGATCATAGCTTCACAGACAGGCAATGTATTTTGCATAGACCATAGTAATAGACCATATAGTAATAGTCTATTATGGACTATGGGACAATTGATCAGAAGATCGCAGGTTATAGTTACTGAGTAAATGGTCAAAAATAAATAAATAATTAAATATATGAAAAATTCTAATCACCCACCTTTCCCAATTTTACTTATAAAATATAAAAACAATAAAAAAAATAACATAACTGGTATTGCCACATCAGAAAATGTCTGAACTATTAAAATATTTTTCCTGTGCGGTGAACGATGTAGCAAAAATAAACAATAAAAACAAATGATTCACAAGTCAAAAAAAAAATTTATAACAGGGATGAAAAAGTTGTATATACCCCAAAAATGTTACCAGTAAAAACTACAGATCGTCCTGCAAAAAACAATCCCTCATACAGCTCTGTAGATGGAAATATAAAAAGTTATGGCTGTCAGAAAATGGTAATAACATTAAATAAAAACTTAGCAAATTTGGTATCGCCGTAATTTTATTGACCCGCAAAATAAGGACGTCATGTCATTTTAAGCACACAGTGAATGTCAGAATATCAAAACCAAAACAACTTTGGTGGAATTGTGTTTTTGTTTTTTCAATTTTACCCCACAAATCCCCCCCCCCCCCCCCGTTTTCCAATACAAGACATGATCAATTAAATGGTGCCATTAAAAAAATGCATCTTGTCCCGTAAGAAATAAGCCGTCATATGGCTATGCAAATGGAAATTTAAAAGGTTATAGCTATAGCTATTAGAATGTCTAGAGGAAATATAAAAAATGCAAAAATGAAAATAGCCTCGGTCCTTAAGGGGTTAAACAAGCTACTTCAGATAGCTTGTAATATTGCATCTTCCAAGATCGGCACCCAGGCCCCTCAATGAGTGGTACTGTATGACTGACCTACATTAAATTTAGTGCGGTCTCAGCCTCAAGCTGGCAATGCACATTCCATATCTCTCAGTTGGACCATCATTTGACGGGCAGTTATCTCTCCCGACTCCCCATATACAAACACACTCGGTTCAGCAGAGCTTGTATGTGTATGTCTGTATGGGCTTTTACTGCATTGAAATAAAGTTTGTCTTCTTTTATGGGAAGCTGGACCTTTCACTTGTTTTGAAAGAGAAGGTGCTGTAGGCCAAAGAGGTACATATACTTTGGGGACAAGGGTATGCAAAGTTATTTCTAGGGGCCCCCGTTGCACCTCTAAGCCCCATTCTCAGCTTAGCAGTGCAGCCTGAGCATTTATAATATTGCTCCACAGCCCCTTGAGCCTCAGTGCAGCTGAGCCAGCTGTACAGGTGTTACAGTATGTCTGCCCTTTTAGTTGTTCTTTTCAGCCAAACGCTTGTGGCCAACTGGGGACCCGACCCCCTTACATCTTGTGGCAAAAGCATTTACTTGGTTTGTGTGGTGGTAAAGTCCTCTCCTGTTTGGGGGCTGTATACGCTAATTCAGAATGCATTCATATTTGGCAACTAACCATAAACTGTAACTACAGCCCCAGGCTTTGGGATACTTAATTTCATGTATTGCAGCAAGTTATTGCATGTGTTATTGCTAAATGTATAAAATAGCATCAATGTAAAAATAAACTCCAATAAACAATGATGTTGGTAGAGTTCTCTGGAGACTATGTTACTTCTCCACGCTGTGCAGCAGTGATATCTTGTTCTCTTCAGCAATGACATGTACCCTGCAGGGTTAAATCAATAGCATTGAAAAAACAAGACTTGTATCTAACCAAAGTGTAACATTATAGTCACAGGTGGCACCGATTATAAATGTCAACTAATGGTTAAATATAGTCATTCTAAAAAAAGATGTGCACTGTATGGAAATTACTGGATACCCAACCATTTGACATGGATTAGAGCACTCAATGCTTAACTACTGATGTGTCTTGAAAGAGCAGGAATTTTACTTCACAGACAAAATGATTATCTTATCCTTAGTATACACCTGAAATGTCATAAGTATAAATACATGTAGAATAGGGCTGAAACAATTCATCGATTTAATCGATGTAATTGAGGAAAAAAATCCTTGATGCAGTTTTTCTGCATCGAGAATTTGTTTAAATCACATGACCACGGAGCGTGAGTGAAATGAAGCTTCTCACTCACCGCTCCGTGGCCTCCCGTCGGCACCACACTAAAAAACCTTGCGTTCACACATAGTCAGCGCGCTGTCTGACACTGTGTGTGACGTCAGGTCCCCAGTGCATGCTGGGATGAAGACGCGTCTCCTGCGGACTCCATGTGTCGGCGCACTCTGCACTGAAAGGTAAGTATAAAGTTAGCAGAGTCAGCAGCGGCCTTAGGCAAATGAGGGCACCTGTGATTTGGCATGGGGAAATGGGGGCACCTGCGAATTGGCATGTATAACGTTATTGGCGGGGTGACATGGAGGGCCTGATCTGGGGCACATGGAGGGCCTGATCTGGGGTGTGGGGGACATGTTGGATGGCATGGAGGCACTGGGGAAGGGGGACATCATGGCAATCTGGATGGAGGGGCTGATGGCAGTGCCATCATGGGGGCACTGGGGAACATGGCATGGAAGGGCTACTGCTGATCTGATGGCACTGGGGGACATGGTGGATGGCATAGGTGTCACTGGGAAAGGGGGACATTTTTAATAAAGCAATACATCATTTTAAGGTCTTTCTTATTAGATTACTCGATTAATCGTAAAAATAATCGATAGAATACTCGATTTGTAGAATACTCAAATTGGAGCAGAATGAAATAAGGCTGCTATATTCATGGGCAATATTCGAATTTGCAATATTTCGCAAATATTTGGGCAAATATTCATCATAAATTAACGATCGCAAATTC
The DNA here is from genome assembly GCF_905171765.1 of Bufo bufo. Lineage (NCBI taxonomy): Eukaryota > Metazoa > Chordata > Amphibia > Anura > Bufonidae > Bufo > Bufo bufo. Next base: position 382,759,210 of record NC_053390.1, read on the forward strand.
GCCATTATTTTTTTAATTGCGAAAATGGGCAATTTAATATGCGCATATTACGCGCACAATACAGGCGTGGGTGACTTTTGCTACATTTTTCAAGCTGATAGATGTTTCCGGAGACTGGAGAAAATGGTTGGCATCGCAGAACATTACAATAGCTTTATATGCAGATAGAGTGCTCCAACAAATTTGCGATTGTGCAAATTGGCAATTACTGATGCGCATATTTTGGCGCAATAAGTGCAACTTCCCGTTTTAGTAGGTCTGACTACATATTACTGATTGGTGCACTAAGTATTGTTGTGAGCTTGTGACATCACAGCACTATGTTCGTAGCATGTATGTATGGACAGCAGAACCTATCAGCTACACTATATCACAATCTAACCTACACTGACTATTTCCCACTAACTATCTGTATTATATATATATATATATATATATATATATAAGCTAACTATCTAATATAATGACTCAGCAAAGCACAGAGCACAGCAATGACACTGCTGTCCCTCTCAGAACTGCAAAAAACTGCAGAAAATGGGGAGGTTCTTATGTAGTAAGGGGTAGGCAACTTTCCTATTGGTTGCTAGGGATGTTGCTAAGCTCAGACAAAGACATTGCAGCCTTCTCATTGGCCCACAAGCAATAAGCAGGGAGGGCTCATGGGTTCAGATGAAAAAAAATCTAGAATATTCGCGAATACGAATATATAGCACTATATTCTACATCTTCGTGAATCCTCAAAGTGGATTAAGATTCACAATTCGAATATTCGCGCTCAACACTAGTAGACAGTTCTATTGCTACTTCCATTCATAAATACACATTACTCTCTAAAAGAATATAATATACATCATACACATTGTTCCTGTTGAAAACCAAAAATATTGTATACCGGTATTTAAAATTAAGTTGTGTGTCGGTTTTAGACATGAGCAAATTGATATTCCACAAATCGAATTTGCTACAAAGTTCCTAAAAATCTGGGTAGAGCAAATCCAAAACATTTGGCATTTGCTGCACGCAAATTGCTCAAAATGGCATCTGACATTTTAGGGATCAGAAGACAGGGAAGACAAAGCAGGTAGATCATATGTCCTAGCAGGTTTACCTATAATGTTGTGCAGTCAACCTTATAAAATCATGAGGGACTATAGATGTGTGGTGATATATCAGTGAACATGTCATAGACACTATCATCCAAACCAGGAACTGTATTGTGTTTTCTAGGCATATACACTGGAGGAATTGGCTGACTGGTATATACACATAAGAGATAGACATGAGGAGACTACAATAGCTAGTCAGCTATTTTATTTAGTGTTGCAGCATTTATAGATATACAACTCAATTTATTATTAATGTGAATCATTCCAATCTTCATCACATAAGTCACAGGCACAATCTTTTAAATGGCTTCTGTCATCAGAAATATGGACCTTCAGCTGTCAAGAGCTTACTTGAGATATAAGCTCTTGACAGCTGAAGATCATGGTCTTGGTCTCATCAGCCTTCATTTCCTCATTTTGGAGAAAAATATTTCAAAGTTTATTGAAAAAATGCAGATGATCACAGACTAGTGTGCCTTATGCATTGTTTAAAAAATCTGTATTTTTCTGCTTTACAGTTACCAAATATTATATTAGACTGTGTCCACATGACCTTTAAAAAATATATATTTCAGTGTTTATTTTAAAAAATCAGTTGATCACAGACCTGATATGTTGGTGTATCAAGTTACCGACTGTGTACTCTAGTGGACTCTCTCCAATTAAAAAAACAAAACAAAACCCAAAGTTTATTTAAACAATTCAGATGATTTCAGACTATTGTAGCTGACACAGTTATCATATTTCTTTTTACTGGACTCTGTCCAATAAACCAGTTGTTTCAAAAAAATATTTCAAAAGGTAATTAAATGAATTCAGATGATTGCATACTACAGGGAGTGCAGAATTATTAGGCAAATGAGTATTTTGACCACATCATCCTCTTTATGCATGTTGTCTTACTCCAAGCTGTATAGGCTCGAAAGCCTACTACTAATTAAGCATATTAGGTGATGTGCATCTCTGTAATGAGAAGCGGTGTGGTCTAATGACATCAAAGCCCTATATCAGGTGTGCATAATTATTAGGCAACTTCCTTTCCTTTGGCAAAATGGGTCAAAAGAAGGACTTGACAGGCTCAGAAAAGTCAAAAATAGTGAGATATCTTGCAGAGGGATGCAGCACTCTTAAAATTGCAAAGCTTCTGAAGCGTGATCATCGAACAATCAAGCGTTTCATTCAAAATAGTCAACAGGGTCGCAAGAAGCGTGTGGAAAAACCAAGGCGCAAAATAACTGCCCATGAACTGAGAAAAGTCAAGCGTGCAGCTGCCAAGATGCCACTTGCCACCAGTTTGGCCATATTTCAGAGCTGCAACATCAATGGAGGGCCCAAAAGCACAAGGTGTGCAATACTCAGAGACATGGCCAAGGTAAGAAAGGCTGAAAGACGACCACCACTGAACAAGACACACAAGCTGAAACATCAAGACTGGGCCAAGAAATATCTCAAGACTGATTTTTCTAAGGTTTTATGGACTGATGAAATGAGAGTGAGTCTTGATGGGCCAGATGGATGGGCCCGTGGCTGGATTGGTAAAGGTCACGGCACTCCAGAAGCAGATTCAATGTGTTTTAATCCACCAGATATTCAGCAGCAACGTTTCGACAACAGTCTTTATCAAGCTACATACAAGTTTACAAGTGACTCACATTACATATATATAGGGGTACTAATTCATACCAATACATCAGTGGGTGTGCTTCCACCAATAGACCCACCTCCACTCAGGTACAAACAATCATATAATTAATCTAATCTCTCCACCACAGTGTAAATTAATATAGGGCTTACCCAGCATTCATACTTGGGCTGTTGATCCGTAGTGTGTCCATGGTGAGCGGCGTCCTCCGCATGCAACTGCGGCTGCGCGAATGTTAGAATGAGATTCCCATACCTCACATGATCGGCAATACAGTCATATGATCAATGTCACTGCTCCCGGTCACCTGACTGGTGACGCGTCTAAGCGTCTAGTCACTGCCATGGTAACCCCAGGTCCTGCAGTGAAAGTATATAAATCTCCTCCCGCAACTTTCTTCATCCAGCATTATAACAAATCCGTGCAACTGCATATTTAGACGTCGGTCACCACGGGCACATCAACAGGGGGATGATGTTGCTTAAGGGAAATATAATTTCACTTCACAGTGCCATAGGAGCCGGTCTTCAGCAGGATATACACCACCTTAATCATATCCATATAGCGGTTCAATATCAGACTGGCAATGCGACTAACGGAAATAACATAATGACACATATGCGCATAAAGGGGAACCCTTTCATAGAAATTCGGAGCTGCTCAGTACATGAGTTCAAAAAATGAGTGTAGAAATGGTGTGTAGGGGAATCTCATGGGTCACAAGGAGTAGAGCAAACACATCCCCACACCCATTAAAAATGAATGTCCAGGGATGTCTTAATGTGCTATACTCTACAATATGTTGAGAGTGCATTCGGACAACGGATATTGGCGAACAACGATTGACTCCCTCAATGAAAAGAGAGACAACCGATGTGTGCCCCTGCCTGGTCTGAGCCCCATCACATAGTGGGAGACCCCTACCACGCTGATATCCAATGCCTCCTGTTGAGTAAATTTTTATTGATATCACCCTACACCACCACAACTCAATAAAACCCATATACCCAGATCAGCTCCCCAAGTAGTTAATCAGGGATGGGAAACCAATCGTCAAGCATGTCATTTACTCCCGTCCCGCATATCCAGTCTGAACAATCAGAACCTGCCGCACATTCGTGCGTTGAAAAAATGCACCTGCTGGACTGCTCCCAGGTCACTGTTCCCATAGCAACATGATCCATCCCTCGCCCGTTTCCCGCATGGCAGCCTTATCTATAGGTGATAAAAAAGGGTAGGGGGAGAAAAAAAGGGGGAATAAAGAGAAAAGAAGAATAAAAATCAGTTAATATTCTCGATATGATATCGGGTACTGGCACTTAATATATAAGAAAAAAACCTTTGTTTTCACATCCTGAATAATGATTCAAAAGAGGGAGCCCACCTTGAACTCCCGATTGAGTCCCTTGGGCTCAATGGTGTCCAATTCAAAGATCCATCTAAGTTCCAGGCGTTTTAATAGCCGTTCCCGATCACCACCTCTCCGTGGTGCGGGGATGCCATCAATAATCCTAAACCTCAATTGTGCAACGCTGTGTCTACATCTATAGAAATGTTCCGGGACTGGAAGTTCACCTTCCAAATTTTCAGACGCACTCTCCATCCTTGTGAACAATTTCCGGATGGAGTACCTATGCTGGTTAATCCTCAATTTGCAGGCCTGTGTGGTCTCACCCACATAGATGAGACCACACGGGCACTGCAGTATATAGATCACAAATTCAGAGGAACACGTGAAAAAACCTTTTATATCATACTTCTTCCCAGTATGTGGATGGAAAAAGGTTTGTCCCTTCAGTATATTATTGCAGTTGCAACAATTGAGGCAAGGGTAGCACCCCTTTCTGGAGATGCATGACTTAACAGGCCTCTGCAGAAAAGAATGTACTAACTGATCGCCCAGATTCTTAGATCTCCTATAGGACATGAGCGGTGGTGTCTGGAACTCCACAATGTCTGGGAAAGAGCGTGTCAGGATTTGCCAATTTCGTCTGAGGGTTCCCGCTATTTGATTACTCAGAACCGAATGCGTGGACACAAAAGGTAATCTTTTGTTCTCCTTTTTCGTTCTGGTCGTGGTCAACAATTGAGTCCGTGTGTGTTGCCTGACTTTGTCAAGATGTCTCCTAACCAGTCTCCTAGGGTATTGTCTGGCTATGAACTTAGAGCTCATTGCCTGCAATCTGTCATCTACTTTTTTGTCATCCGAGATGATACGTCTAACCCTAAGAAGTTGGCTATATGGGAGAGAACTCAACATGTTTTTAGGATGGGCACTATCAAAGCGCAACATATTATTTTTGTCCGTTGGTTTAACAAAAATGTCTGTTTGGAGACTCCTCTCAGTCACATAGACTAATGTGTCTAGAAATTGCATAGAGTGTGGCGAGTCCACCCTAGTGAATTTCAGTTGCATATGTACACTGTTGATGTAGTCATGAAACTGACCTAATTCAACGTCCGTCCCTGTCCATATGAGGAAGATGTCGTCTATATACCTCATCCACCCGGTCACAAATTGGAACAGGGTGGATGGGTATATAGACGACTCCTCCACATATGTCATATAGATATTGGCATATGTCGGGGCCATATTAGACCCCATGGCGGTCCCACGATTTTGGATGTAGAACCTATCGTCAAAACTGAAATAGTTGTTAGTCAACAGGATCTCCAACAGTGAACTGACAAATTCACATAGTTCCGCGGGGTAGTCAGTGTGACGCAAGGCCCACTGAACGGCCTCCAACCCCTTTTCGTGTTCAATGCAAGTGTACAGACTGGTGACATCAAATGACACCAGTCTGTCACCCGCACCGAATGTCAACTGCTGGACCCTGCTGAGGAACTCAGTCGTGTCCCTCACATACGACTTTGCCCCTGTAGCCGACGTTGTCGAAACGTTGCTGCTGAATATCTGGTGGATTAAAACACATTGAATCTGCTTCTGGAGTGCCGTGACCTTCTTCATTTTTTGCTGGTATATTGGGGGTCTCTGAGGCCGAGACCTGACGCCACGAGCACCGCCGCAAAGTTGCTTGAGTGTAATCAAGTAAGTGGTGCTGTCCTACCTTACATTTTTGTGTGATCTGCATGGGCCTGAGGACTTGCACACTGTCCATGGATTGAAAAAATATTATTTTTTTCTATATATATTTTTCATGGATTTGAGCGGCATTAGCATAATGGCTACACCTAACAGCTCTGTTTATTCAAGTGAACAAATTACTCACATCCTGAGTGGCGATGAGGGGGAGGGAGCCTTTCTGAACCAACCGACTGCTGATTCCATCAAACGCAGGCTGGTAAATGAGAGAAAACAGCTCATCAACACAGAATTGCATCTCCTAACCCTAAGAGAATACTATAGGGTAAGTCGCATACCCCGGGGTCTGAGGACTCACCTCAGGCCAATTCTGTTCCCTGAGAATCAAGAATTTCTTGATAAATTCATGGAGATAGCAAATCGATTTTCCATGGACATTATGCTATTAAACATGGAATTCCTACAAAAGGACACAATGAAGATCAGCACAAGGGTCCAGGAACAGGAGGAGCGACTTAAATCGATCACTAATATTCAGGATTATGATAAATTTCTTGAACAAATCAAAGGGGATTTGCACAAATACCGTTTAAACATTGAGGAGACCAAAAGACAAAAGTGGTCTAGAGATGAGGAGGATTATGCCAAGGGCAATATCTATAAGAGGGCACAGCCCGAGATCAACAAATTCAGATCACAGAAGACCCGCAGGTTCCAAAGACCAAGAGGACGACGTACAGATCACACGGACACGGATTCTTCCACAGAACGTGGCAACGAGACAGATTTTTTAGGATTGGGACTACCAAAGGACACAGGAGAAGACGGAGGGGTGGACGCAAACACCGCCAATATAGAAGGAACTTTCAGGAATGCTCGTTCAACACGATCAACCAAACCACCAGTGGGAACCAAAACTCCTGTATTACAGCAGGGGAGGAGGGGTGCACAGAAGTTGACACAATGAATGGGACTCAATTGGTGGTAAATATTTCCTCTTATGATCTAACTGAGTTGGAACTAAGAGTTTTGAATAAGGGACTTTCTTTTTGCCCTACTTCTAGGGTTGATTGGTTCCAAAATGAAATTGATTTATTGCATTTCTTTAGGCGTATCAAGCTGAGAGTTTTTTTCAATGATCAGACTCAGAGACCTAGGGATGGATTACCTCCTTCGGCCTCTGAGGATACTGAACACAGTATTTTAACCTTGACTGGCTTGGGGTTACACATCAAAAGTGATTTTCAACCCCCGGTATATCATAAGGCAATAGATACTTTTATATCCCTGGTCCGGTCGGACGTTACCAAGTTGAGACGACAGAATGATGATGTCTCAAAGTCTAACCTGACCAAGGAAGAAAAAGCTGCATTGACCTCCCTTAGTCGGCGCAAAGAATTAACGATCAAAGCAGCCGACAAGGGAGGGGCAATTGTAGTAATGAATACTACTAAGTACGTTGCTGAAATAGAGAAACAACTACAAGACACAGAAGTATATAGACAGGTCAATGGTGACCCGAAATTCGGAGTGATGAAGAAAATAAAAATACTGGTAGATAACGCGTATGCTAATAACATCATTGATGTAAAACTCCACAGTTATTTGATAGAAAAACATCCAGTTACACCAACCCTGTATGTCTTACCAAAGATCCACAAGGATCTATGTAATCCATCTGGACGCCCCATAGTGGCGGGCATAGATTCGGTTTTTGCCCCTGCGGCTATGTTCATCGACAAATTACTGAGGACGTCGGCTACAGGAGCAAAGTCGTATGTGAGGGACACGACTGAGTTCCTCAGCAGGGTCCAGCAGTTGACATTCGGTGCGGGTGACAGACTGGTGTCATTTGATGTCACCAGTCTGTACACTTGCATTGAACACGAAAAGGGGTTGGAGGCCGTTCAGTGGGCCTTGCGTCACACTGACTACCCCGCGGAACTATGTGAATTTGTCAGTTCACTGTTGGAGATCCTGTTGACTAACAACTATTTCAGTTTTGACGATAGGTTCTACATCCAAAATCGTGGGACCGCCATGGGGTCTAATATGGCCCCGACATATGCCAATATCTATATGACATATGTGGAGGAGTCGTCTATATACCCATCCACCCTGTTCCAATTTGTGACCGGGTGGATGAGGTATATAGACGACATCTTCCTCATATGGACAGGGACGGACGTTGAATTAGGTCAGTTTCATGACTACATCAACAGTGTACATATGCAACTGAAATTCACTAGGGTGGACTCGCCACACTCTATGCAATTTCTAGACACATTAGTCTATGTGACTGAGAGGGGTCTCCAAACAGACATTTTTGTTAAACCAACGGACAAAAATAATATGTTGCGCTTTGATAGTGCCCATCCTAAAAACATGTTGAGTTCTCTCCCATATAGCCAACTTCTTAGGGTTAGACGTATCATCTCGGATGACAAAAAAGTAGATGACAGATTGCAGGCAATGAGCTCTAAGTTCATAGCCAGACAATACCCTAGGAGACTGGTTAGGAGACATCTTGACAAAGTCAGGCAACACACACGGACTCAATTGTTGACCACGATCAGAACGAAAAAGGAGAACAAAAGATTACCTTTTGTGTCCACGCATTCGGTTCTGAGTAATCAAATAGCGGGAACCCTCAGACGAAATTGGCAAATCCTGACACGCTCTTTCCCAGACATTGTGGAGTTCCAGACACCACCGCTCATGTCCTATAGGAGATCTAAGAATCTGGGCGATCAGTTAGTACATTCTTTTCTGCAGAGGCCTGTTAAGTCATGCATCTCCAGAAAGGGGTGCTACCCTTGCCTCAATTGTTGCAACTGCAATAATATACTGAAGGGACAAACCTTTTTCCATCCACATACTGGGAAGAAGTATGATATAAAAGGTTTTTTCACGTGTTCCTCTGAATTTGTGATCTATATACTGCAGTGCCCGTGTGGTCTCATCTATGTGGGTGAGACCACACAGGCCTGCAAATTGAGGATTAACCAGCATAGGTACTCCATCCGGAAATTGTTCACAAGGATGGAGAGTGCGTCTGAAAATTTGGAAGGTGAACTTCCAGTCCCGGAACATTTCTATAGATGTAGACACAGCGTTGCACAATTGAGGTTTAGGAATATTGATGGCGTCCCCGCACTACGGAGAGGTGGTGATCGGGAACGGCTATTAAAACGCCTGGAACTTAGATGGATCTTTGAATTGGACACCATTGAGCCCAAGGGACTCAATCGGGAGTTCAAGGTGGGCTCCCTCTTTTGAATCATTATTCAGGATGTGAAAACAAAGGTTTTTTTCTTATATATTAAGTGCCAGTACCCGATATCATATCGAGAATATTAACTGATTTTTATTCTTCTTTTCTCTTTATTCCCCCTTTTTTTCTCCCCCTACCCTTTTTTATCACCTATAGATAAGGCTGCCATGCGGGAAATGGGCGAGGGATGGATCATGTTGCTATGGGAACAGTGACCTGGGAGCAGTCCAGCAGGTGCATTTTTTCAACGCACGAATGTGCGGCAGGTTCTGATTGTTCAGACTGGATATGCGGGACGGGAGTAAATGACATGCTTGACGATTGGTTTCCCATCCCTGATTAACTACTTGGGGAGCTGATCTGGGTATATGGGTTTTATTGAGTTGTGGTGGTGTAGGGTGATATCAATAAAAATTTACTCAACAGGAGGCATTGGATATCAGCGTGGTAGGGGTCTCCCACTATGTGATGGGGCCCAGACCAGGCAGGGGCACACATCGGTTGTCTCTCTTTTCATTGAGGGAGTCAATCGTTGTTCGCCAATATCCGTTGTCCGAATGCACTCTCAACATATTGTAGAGTATAGCACATTAAGACATCCCTGGACATTCATTTTTAATGGGTGTGGGGATGTGTTTGCTCTACTCCTTGTGACCCATGAGATTCCCCTACACACCATTTCTACACTCATTTTTTGAACTCATGTACTGAGCAGCTCCGAATTTCTATGAAAGGGTTCCCCTTTATGCGCATATGTGTCATTATGTTATTTCCGTTAGTCGCATTGCCAGTCTGATATTGAACCGCTATATGGATATGATTAAGGTGGTGTATATCCTGCTGAAGACCGGCTCCTATGGCACTGTGAAGTGAAATTATATTTCCCTTAAGCAACATCATCCCCCGGTTGATGTGCCCGTGGTGACCGACGTCTAAATATGCAGTTGCATGGATTTGTTATAATGCTGGATGAAGAAAGTTGCGGGAGGAGATTTATATACTTTCACTGCAGGACCTGGGGTTACCATGGCAGTGACTAGACGCTTAGACGCGTCACCAGTCAGGTGACCGGGAGCAGTGACATTGATCATATGACTGTATTGCCGATCATGTGAGGTATGGGAATCTCGTTCTAACATTCGCGCAGCCGCAGTTGCATGCGGAGGACGCCGCTCACCATGGACACACTACTGATCAACAGCCCAAGTATGAATGCTGGGTAAGCCCTATATTAATTTAAACTGTGGTGGAGAGATTAGATTAATTATATGATTGTTTGTACCTGAGAGGAGGTGGGTCTATTGGTGGAAGCACACCCACTGATGTATTGGTATGAATTAGTACCCCTATATATGTAATGTGAGTCACTTGTAAACTTGTATGTAGCTTGATAAAGACTGTTGTCGAAACGTTGCTGCTGAATATCTGGTGGATTAAAACACATTGAATCTGCTTCTGGAGTGCCGTGACCTTCTTCATTTTTTGCTGGTATATTGGGGGTCTCTGAGGCCGAGACCTGACGCCACGAGCACCGCCGCAAAGTTGCTTGAGTGTAATCAAGTAAGTGGTGCTGTCCTACCTTACATTTTTGTGTGATCTGGATTGGTAAAGGGCAGAGAGCTCCAGTCCGACTCAGACGTCAGCAAGGTGGAGGTGGAGTACTGGTTTGGGCTGGTATCATCAAAGATGAGCTTGTGGGGCCTTTTCGAGTTGAGGATGGAGTCAAGCTCAACTCCCAGTCCTACTGCCAGTTTCTGGAAGACACCTTCTTCAAGCAGTGGTACAGGAAGAAGTCTGCATCCTTCAAGAAAAACATGATTTTCATGCAGGATAATGCTCCATCACACGCGTCCAAGTACTCCACAGCGTGGCTGGCAAGAAAGGGTATAAAAGAAGAAAATCTAATGACATGGCCTCCTTGTTCACCTGATCTGAACCCCATTGAGAACCTGTGGTCCATCATCAAATGTGAGATTTACAAGGAGGGAAAACAGTACACCTCTCTGAACAGTGTCTGGGAGGCTGTGGTTGCTGCTGCACGCAATGTTGATGGTGAACAGATCAAAACACTGACAGAATCCATGGATGGCAGGCTTTTGAGTGTCCTTGCAAAGAAAGGTGGCTATATTGGTCACTGATTTGTTTTTGTTTTGTTTTTGAATGTCAGAAATGTATATTTGTGAATGTTGAGATGTTATATTGGTTTCACTGGTAAAAAAAAAAAATTGAAATGGGTATATATTTGTTTTTTGTTAAGTTGCCTAATAATTATGCACAGTAATAGTCACCTGCACACACAGATATCCCCCTAAAATAGCTAAAACTAAAAACAAACTAAAACTACTTCCAAAAATATTCAGCTTTGATATTAATAAGTTTTTTGGGTTCATTGAGAACATGGTTGTTGTTCAATAATAAAATTAATCCTCAAAAATACAACTTGCCTAATAATTCTGCACTCCCTGTAGTGTGCCTAATGTATTGTTCCATGTCACCATATATTGTAGTGGACATTTTTTAAACAAAAATATATCAAAGTAAATAAAAAAAAATTGTTGATCACAGATTAATGTGCCTGACGTCTTGTTCTATGTTGCAGTTAAATTGTACTCAAATGAATGCACTTTTATTGGATAGACTGTGTAACTTCTGAGTGCGAATAGTTGGGGTAATGAAACACTCATGGAGCATCATCAACTAGTGAGAATTTGAATTGCTGGACTGAAAGTAATAGAACTGTTTGCATGCCGCAGTTGTCCCTCACTTCTAGTGGTTGATGGACGATTATTGCAGAGAAAGCAGTTCACATTGTGGACTGGATAGCTTAATCACAGTAGGATCATGCTGATGTTATCTTTAATACCATGCCTTTGTTCCAGTGTTCAGCATATTCCTCCTGCACCTCCTTCATAACCATTGACTTGAGGTCAGATAGAAGCATTTCTTTTCAGTCATCTCTGTCTTCACATACCCCACTAGTGGGGAGCCTTCTTTTCTCTTAAGAAACAACACCCTTTATGCAAAGGAAGATATTCCAGATAATTATCCTGTTGTTTAGTTGTGTGAGAACAGTAAGTACTTAGTCTAGCATTAAAGGGGTTGTCTCACTTCAGCAAATGGCATTTATCATGTAGACAAAGTTAATACAAGGCACTAACTAATATATTGTGATTGTCCATATTGCCTTCTTTGCTGGCTTGATTTATTTTCCAATTATATTATATATTGTAGTGCCCTAGAGCAAGGACCCTTTGAAGTCTGGACATTTCCCTATTTCCCCTATGCAAAGTTATAAACAAACTTTAACTTGAAATGGTTAACTTTCACTGATATATATCTTGTTAATTTGCACTGTATTTGTGAGGCTCTGTGGAAAGGGTTAATGAATACTAAGAGACTTTTGGGACTTTGAATGAGAAGCTGGTAATTTTCCAATGCTGCCATAGGGTTTAAAGAAGAGCATGTTTTGGAGGGGAAAAGCCAGACTTGTTTACCACCAAACCCAGACAGCCTGGCCTTTTGAATGTCTGGTTTTAGCTATGTTGTTATGTCTGGAAACTTGCTTTTGTCTGGAAAAACTGCAGTGTCATTGCCATTGATTATCATTGAAGCTGTAATGTAAGTCTATGACAGACAGAGTGGTATCTTTGTAATTGTTTGTACTGCGTTTCTCCACTCCACCTCTCCTACTAGAAGCTTCCAGTCTAGCTAGAAACTGTATATAAGGAGAGCAGTCAAAGCCCCTAGTGTTCTGCAGTAAGAGACCAGTTCTTGGGGAGGGGGGGGGATTCTGCCAGTCTGCATGAGTGACCAGAAGACGCTGAGATGGGGACGCTGAGCCACAGACCATGGGTCACCAGCCCTGTGACCAAGGAGCCACCCGGACTACTGAGCTACAGACCATGGGCCTCCACCCTTTGGCCAGGGTACAAGCCTTCTGAGAGCGAGAGGGACAGCTAATTCAGACCTTTCCTTAGCATCAAACCCTTCTTATGCCAGGGAGGAGACTGGAGAAGCCAGCTCTGAGCCTCGCCTGTATTGTTTTGCACCTGAATTCCTCCAGTAAAGAAGCACACTGGTTAACTGCCGACCCTGACTCTCTGGACTTATTTCCCATTGGGGCGGACCCCGCCTTACCATCCCTTCTGAAGAGCAGCAACACGTGGTGACACCTCGGCGGTGTCTGGGGGACCCAGCATAGTGATCCGGCCACTGCAATATTAGACTGTTTGTTTCCACGTGTTAGGCCACCTCAGCAATCTAGCAGCAGTGGCAGCGCTTGCACACTATAGGAAAAAATACTGGCCTCTTTGGAAGCTAGGCCGGCACATAGGCTCGTATCTGCGCTGGTAGCAGTTGATGCTATTGCTGTTGTTGGTGTAGGGTCAAAAGCTGTTAGACCTAGGGCACACTTGGATGGCGGCAACTCTGTATTGGCATCAACCTTGTGGGAATTCTTCATAACATTGCCGTCCAACAAAGCCATCGCAGTGTGCAAGTCCAGAGAATAAGACATGGCCATTTAAGCACCAAAGTAGCAACTACCGCTTTCCATCAGGAGTAGAGTTAAGCGAACACCTGGATGTTCGGGTTCGAGAAGTTCGGCCTAACTTCCCGGAAATGTTCGGGTTCGGGATCCGAACCCGACCCAAACTTCGTCCCGAACCCGAACCCCATTGAAGTCAATGGGGACCTGAACTTTTCGGCACTAAAAAGGCTGTAAAACAGCCCAGGAAAGAGCTAGAGGGCTGCAAAAGGCAGCAACATGTAGGTAAATCCCCTGCAAACAAATGTGGATAGGGAAATGAATTAAAATAAAAATAAAATATATAAAAATAAACCAATATCAATTGGAGAGAGGTCCCATAGCAGAGAATCTGGCTTCACGTCAGCAGAGAATCAGTCTTCATGCCATAGCAGAGAATATGGCTTCACGTCACCCACCACTGTAACAGTCCATTGTCATATACAGTTGCAATAAAAAGTATGTGAACCCTTTGGATTGATATGGATTTCTGCACAAATTGGTCATAAAATGTGATCTGATCTTCATCTAAGTCACAACAATAGACAATCACATTCTGCTTAAACTAATAACACACAAAGAATTAAATGTTACCATGTTTTTATTGAACACACCATGTAAACATTCACAGTGCAGGTGGAAAAAGTATGTGAACCCCTAGACTAATGACATCTCCAAGAGCTAATTGGAGTGAGGTGTCAGCCAACTGGAGTCCAATCAATGAGATGAGATTGGAGGTGTTGGTTACAGCTGCCCTGCACTATAAAAAACACACCAGTTCTGGGTTTGCTTTTCACAAGAAGCATTGCCTGATGTGAATGATGCCTCACACAAAAGAGCTCTCAGAAGACCTACGATTAAGAATTGTTGACTTGCATAAAGCTGGAAAGGGTTATAAAAATATCTCCAAAAGCCTTGCTGTTCATCAGTCCACAGTAAGACAAATTGTCTATAAATGGAGAAAGTTCAGCACTGCTGCTACTCTCCCTAGGAGTGGCCGTCCTGTAAAGATGACTGCAAGAGCACAGCGCAGACTGCTCAATGAGGTAAAGAAGAATCCTAGAGTGTCAGCTAAAGACTTACAAAAGTCTCTGGCATATGCTAACATCCCTGTTAGCGAATCTACGATACGTAAAACACTAAACAAGAATGGATTTCATGGGAGGATACCATAGAGGAAGCCACTGCTGTCCAAAGAAAACATTGCTGCATGTTTACAGTTTGCACAAGAGCACCTGGATGTTCCACAGCAGTACTGGCAAAATATTCTGTGGACAGATGAAACCAAAGTGGTGTTGTTTGGAAGAAACACACAACACTATGTGTGGCAAAAAAGAGGCACAGCACACCAACATTAAAACCTCATCCCAACTGTGAAGCATGGTGGTGGGGGCATCATGGTTTGGGGCTGCTTTGCTGCGTCAGGGCCTGGACGGATTGCTATCATTGAAGGAAAAATGAATTCCCAAGTTTATCAAGACATTTTGCAGGAGAACTTAAGGCCATCTTTCCACCAGCTGAAGCTCAACAGAAGATGGGTGTTGCAACAGAACAAAGACCCAAAGCATAGAAGTAAATCAACAACAGAATGGCTTAAACAGAAGAAAATACGCCTTCTGGAGTGGCCCAGTCAGAGTCCTGACCTCAACCCGATTGAGATGCTGTGGCATGACCTCAAGAAAGCGATTCACACCAGACATCCCAAGAATATTGCTGAACTGAAACAGTTCTGTAAAGAGGAATGGTCAAGAATTACTCCTGACCGTTGTGTACGTCTGATCTGCAACTACAGGAATCGTTTGGTTGAAGTTAATGCTGCGAAAGGAGGTTCAACCAGTTATTAAATCCAAGGGTTCACATACTTTTTCCACCTGCACTGTGAATGTTTACATGGTGTGTTCAATAAAAACATGGTAACATTTAATTATTTGTGTGTTATTAGTTTAAACAGACTGTGATTGTCTATTGTTGTGACTTAGATGAAGGTCAGACCACATTTTATGACCAATTTGTGCAGAAATCCATATCATTCCAAAGGGTTCACATACTTTTTCTTGCAACTGTATTTAGGCCCAGGCACCCATGCAGAGGAGAGAGGTCCCGTAACAGAGAATCTGGCTTCATGTCAGCAGAGAATCAGTCTGCATGTCATAGCAGAGAATCAGGCTTCACGTCACCCACCACTGGAACAGGCCACTGTCACATATTTAGGCCCAGGCACCCAGGCAGAGAAGAGAGGTCCCATAACAGAGATTCAGGCTTCATGTCAGCAGAGAATCAGTCTTCATGCCATAGCAGAGAATCAGGCTTCACGTCACCCACCACTGGAACAGGCCACTGTCACATATTTAGGCCCAGGCACCCAGACAGAGGAGAGAGGTCCCGTAACAGAGAATCTGGCTTCATGTCAGCACAGAATCAGTCTTCATGTCATAGCAGAGAATCAGGCTTCACGTCACCCACCACTGGAACAGGCCACTGTCACATATTTAGGCCCAGGCAGAGGAGAGAGGTCCCATAACAGAGATTCAGGCTTCATGTCAGCAGAGAATCAGTCTTCATGTCATAGCAGAGAATCAGTCTTCATGTCATAGCAGAGAATCAGGCTTCACGTCACCCACCACTGGAACAGGCCACTGTCACATATTTAGGCCCAGGCACCCAGGCAGAGGAGAGAGGTCCCATAACAGAGATTCAGGCATCATGTCAGCAGAGAATCAGTCTTCATGTCATAGCAGAGAATCAGGCTTCACGTCACCCACCACTGGAACAGGCCACTGTCACATATTTAGGCCCAGGCACCCAGACAGAGGAGAGAGGTCCCGTAACAGAGAATCTGGCTTCATGTCAGCACAGAATCAGTCTTCATGTCATAGCAGAGAATCAGGCTTCACGTCACCCACCACTGGAACAGGCCACTGTCACATATTTAGGCCCAGGCACCCAGGCAGAGGAGAGAGGTCCCATAACAGAGATTCAGGCTTCATGTCAGCAGAGAATCAGTCTTCATGTCATAGCAGAGAATCAGGCTTCACGTCACCCACCACTGGAACAGGCCACTGTCACATATTTAGGCCCAGGCACCCAGGCAGAGGAGAGAGGTCCCATAACAGAGATTCAGGCTTCATGTCAGCAGAGAATTAGTCTTCATGTCATAGCAGAGAATCAGGCTTCACGTCACCCACCACTGGAACAGGCCACTGTCACACATTTAGGCCCTGGCACCCAGACAGAGGAGAGAGGTCCCGTAACAGAGAATCTGGCTTCATGTCAGCACAGAATCAGTCTTCATGTCATAGCAGAGAATCAGGCTTCACGTCACCCACCACTGGAACAGGCCACTGTCACACATTTAGGCCCTGGCACCCAGACAGAGGAGAGAGGTCCCGTAACAGAGAATCTGGCTTCATGTCAGCACAGAATCAGTCTTTATGTCATAGCAGAGAATCAGGCTTCACGTCACCCACCACTGGAACAGGCCACTGTCACATATTTAGGCCCCGGCACCCAGACAGAGGAGAGAGGTCCCGTAACAGAGAATCTGGCTTCATGTCAGCACAGAATCAGTCTTCATGTCATAGCAGAGAATCAGGCTTCACGTCACCCACCACTGGAACAGGCCACTGTCACATATTTAGGCCCAGGCACCGGAGAGAGGTCCCATAACAGAGATTTAGGCTTCATGTCAGCAGAGAATCAGTCTTCATGTCATAGCAGAGAATCAGGCATCACGTCACCCACCACTGGAACAGGCCACTGTCACATATTTAGGCCCCGGCACCCAGACAGAGGAGAGGTTCATTCAACTTTGGGTTGCCCCGCAATATAATGGTAAAATGAAAATAAAAATAGGATTGAATGAGGAAGTGCCCTGGAGTACAATAATATATTGTTAAGGAGAGGTAGTTAATGTCTTTTTTTTTTAAATCAGATAATTTTTATTTGATTTTCATAAAAACAAAATATTATTACAGTAACTACCCCTTACACCCACCCACCCCCCTCTTCCCACCCACCCCTTCTTCAGTCCTGCGACCAAGTAAAGTCCAGAGTCATTTCCGTGATAGTCTTTGTAACACCATACACCATTAACATACTCTCTCCCATATATCTTCCGTGACCGCCATTCCATCCCTTGTCTTCAACAGCTCACATATTCATCTTTCATCCATCCAACATATAAATGGTCACCATTCTTCCCAACAGGCAAGAAATAAAATAAAATAATCCAGCATACAATATTTTGGACATTTTCCACCCAATATACTATTAATTAATGTTGTAATATCTCAACCACGAGAACCATACTATTTCAAATTTTTTGACCGCTCCTCTCTTCTGATAGACATACCTTTCCAACTTTACCAAGATGTGAACCCTGTCTATTAGCTCTTTCAATGTAGGTGCTTCTGGATCTATCCAATGTTGTGCAATACTTTTCCTGGCTTGATATAAAACACGCATAATGGCCGTTTTCTTTTTTGCCATTCCTGGCTGAACTTTAACACATCCTAAAACACACACTAGTGGTGCAACCTCTATGTTAGTTTGGAACACAACATTTATCAAGTTCACAACATCCATCCAGTATCTCCTAAGCTTTGGACAATTCCACATCAGATGGATTAGATCAGCGTTATGCCTATTACACCTCGGGCAACAGTCATCTGCTCTATATCCCATCTTTTTCAACAAAACCGGGGTTCTGTATACCCTGTGCATCAGGTACAATTGTGATACCCGTTGTGCTTCACTCACTGCTATGGTTTGAAAATTCTTCATTACTTCCTCCCATAAGTCCTCAGTTAGATCTCCAATGTCAGACTTCCATTTCCCATATAGTCCTAACGGCCTATTTTTATACTGCACTTCCATCAGGGTCATGTAATGAAGAGATATTACCCCATTTGTGCTCCCCTGCGTTGTGGTGAGGTCTATAATACTATGCTTCGGTGCCTGAACAATGTTTTCATGTTTTATTTGCGATCGTATAGCATGTCTGAGCTGAAGATAAAGATAAAAAGAGTTATGTGGTATATTAAATTCTTGTTTTAGTTGTGCAAATTCTTTTAGATTGTTATTAGAGAATAACTGAACCATTCTATTAAGACCATACCTCTCCCACCCCTTTGTTTCTGACACTTTACCTACTTCTTTATACATATAGTTCGGCCATATTGGTGTATATTTTGTATATCCTGATATTTTAGCCATAGACCTGGCTTTCCACCATATTTTATGTATCACTCTCAATATCTGATATTGCGCACCTCTATCATAAAAAGTACCCTCTTCCAAGGCTGATAGCAAACATTTTTTCCCTATAAGGTGTTTCACTAATTTTCCCGTCTTGTTTAGGTTTTCACTGTCTCCCCAACCCCTGATATGCTGCAGTTGGGCTGCGACATAATACACCCAAGGGTCTGGTATAGCTAGTCCCCCATGCGTTTTAGGCCTCTGTAATGTACTTAGTTTTATGCGAGGAACACCTCGTTTCCATATAAGATCCCTAAAAATTGTATTAACCTTGTGGAAAAAACGGATTGGAATCCATATTGGAGCATTATGGACGAGATATAACAGTTGGGGCATAAGAATCATTTTTATAAGGTTGGCTCTGCCAATCAACGTAAGGGGTAACTTAGTCCATGCTTGCATTTTACTCCTGAACTTTTCAAGTAGGGGTACTAGATTCAGATCACTATATTCTCGAGTATCAGTAGATATTTTCACCCCCAAGTACGTAAAGGATGTAACAACTTTGAGATCTGATGACACTAGCAAAGACGGATTCACTGTTTTAGATAAAGGCATTACAGTAGATTTTGACCAATTTATGGTCAATCCAGATAGTTGGCCAAAGTCATTTATAATCTTAATAGCTTCCGAAAGGGATGTTTCCCAATCTTCCAAAAATAACAACAAGTCGTCTGCATATAATGCGACTTTTTCTATAAGATTCCCATATTGAAAACCTTTTACTAGACCTGCACTTCTAAGGGCTTCAGCTAGCGGCTCTATCGCCACCGCAAACAATAGTGGTGACAGAGGGCACCCCTGCCTAGTCCCCCTATAAATATTGAATGGGTCTGATAAATTACCATTTACTCTTACGGACGCTCTAGGACTAGCATATAATAACTGTATCCATTTTATGAACTCTGGGCCAAAGCCCATCTTCTGGAGTACGGACCACAAATACCGCCATTCCACACTGTCAAATGCTTTGGCCGCATCAAGAGATGCGACCGCCGCATTCGAGGTGTGAACATGACCTGCCTGAATATTTAAAAACAGACGCCTAATATTCACCGCTGTGGACATATTTGGCATAAAGCCAGCTTGGTCGGTATGTATGAGAGATGTAATTACTGTATTTAAGCGATTCGCCAGCACTTTTGCCAAGATCTTCACATCCACTGGAAGCAAAGATATAGGTCTATAAGAATCAGCTTCTAGAACGTCTTTACCTGGTTTTGGTAACACCACAATTATGGCCTCATTCATAGACAGCGGTAAACTACCCAAACCCTTAGCTTCTTCACACACCTCCAACAACTGAGGCAAAAGTGTTGAAGCATAAGACTGAGGTAGTTAATGTCTAATCTGCACAAGGGATGGACAGGTCCTGTGGGATCCATGACTGGTTCATTTTTATGAACGTCAGCTTGTCCACATTGGCTGTAGACAGGCGGCTGCGTTTGTCTGTAATGACGCCCCCTGCCGTGCTGAATACACGTTCAGACAAAACGCTGGCCGCCGGGCAGGCCAGCACCTCCAAGGCATAAAAGGCTAGCTCTGGCCACGTGGACAATTTGGAGACCCAGAAGTTGAATGGGGCCGAACCATCAGTCAGTACGTGGAGGGGTGTGCACAGGTACTGTTCCACCATGTTAGTGAAATGTTGCCTCCTGCTAACACGTTCCGTATCAGGTGGTGGTGCAGTTAGCTGTGGCGTGGTGACAAAACTTTTCCACATCTCTGCCATGCTAACCCTGCCCTCAGAGGAGCTGGCCGTGAAACAGCTGCGTTGGCGACCTCTTGCTCCTCCTCTGCCTTCGCCTTGGGCTTCCACTGGTTCCCCTGTGTTATTTGGGAATGCTCTTAGTAGCGCGTCTACCAACGTGCGCTTGTACTCGCGCATCTTCCTATCACGCTCCAGAGTAGGAAGTTAAAATGTGGGCAACTCTGCTGTTGTTGCGCAGGCACTGCAGCATGTAGTCGCTCATGTGTGCCAGGCTGCCCAGAGGTAAGGACAAGCTGTCCTCTGTGGGAGGCGTATCGTCATCGTCCTGTGTTTCCCCCCAGCCACGCACCAGTGATGGGCCCGAGCTGCTTTGGGTGCCACCCCGCTGTGAACATGCTTCATCCTCATCCTCGTCCTCCTCCAGTAGTGGGCCCTGTCTGGCCACATTTGTACCTGGCCTCTGGTGTTGCAAAAAACCTCCCTCTGAGTCACTTCGAAGAGACTGGCCTGAAAGTGCTAAAAATGACCCCTCTTCCTCCTCGGCCACCTCCTCTTCCATCATTGCCCTAAGTGTTTTCTCAAGGAGACATAGAAGTGGCATTGTAACGCTGATAACGGCGTCATCGCCACTGGCCATGTTGGTGGAGTACTCGAAACAGCGCAACAGGGCACACAGGTCTCGCATGGAGGCCCAGTCATTGGTGGTGAAGTGGTGCTGTTCCGCAGTGCGACTGACCCGTGCGTGCTGCAGCTGAAACTCCACTATGGCCTGCTGCAGCTCGCACAGTCTGTCCAGCATGTGCAAGGTGGAGTTCCACCTGGTGGGCACATCGCATATGAGGCGGTGAGCGGGAAGGCCGAAGTTACGCTGTAGCGCAGACAGGCGTGCAGCAGCAGGGTGTGAACGCCGGAAGCGCGAACAGACGGCCCGCACTTTATGCAGCAGCTCTGATATGTCGGGGTAGTTGCAAATGAACTTCTGCACCACCAAATTCAGCACATGCGCCAGGCAAGGGATGTGCGTCAAACCGGCTAGTCCCAGAGCTGCAACGAGATTTCGCCCATTATCGCACACCACCAGGTCGGGCTTGAGGCTCACCGGCAGCAACCACTCGTCGGTCTGTTGTTCTATACCCCGCCACAACTCCTGTGCGGTGTGGGGCCTGTCCCCCAAACATATGAGTTTCAGAATGGCCTGCTGACGTTTACCCCGGGCTGTGCTGAAGTTGGTGGTGAAGGTGTGTGGCTGACTGGATGAGCAGGTGGAAGAAGAGGAGGAGGAAGCTGAGTAGGAGGAGACAGGAGGCAAAGAATGCACCCTGCGATCCTTGGCGGCGGAAGGACGTGCGCCAAACAGCTCTCCGCCTGGGGCCCAGCCGCCACTACATTTACCCAGTGTGCAGTTAGGGAGATATAGCGTCCCTGGCCGTGCTTACTGGTCCACGTATCTGTGTTAGGTGGACCTTGCCACAGATGGTGTTGCGCAGTGCACACTTGATTTTATCGGACACTTGGTTGTGCAGGGAAGGCACAGCTCTCTTGGAGAAGTAGTGCCGGCTGGGAACAATATACTGTGGGACAGCAAGCGACATGAGCTGTTTGAAGCTGTCTGTGTCCACCAGCCTAAATGACAGCATTTCATAGGCCAGTAGTTTAGAAATGCTGGCATTCAGGGCCAGGGATCGAGGGTGGCTAGGTGGGAATTTACGTTTTCTCTCAAATGTTTGTGAGATGGAGAGCTGAACGCTGCCGTGTGACATGGTTGAGATGCTTGGTGACGCAGGTGGTGGTGTTGGTGGTACATCCCATGTTTGCTGGGCGGCAGGTGCCAACGTTCCTCCAGAGGCGGAGGAAGAGGCCTAGGCGGCGGCAGCAGCAGAAGAGGCCGAGGCGGCAGCAGCAGAAGAGGTAGCAGGGGGAGCCTGAGTGACTTCTTTGTTTTTAAGGTGTTTACTCCACTGCAGTTCATGCTTTGCATGCAAGTGCCTGGTCATGCAGGTTGTGCTAAGGTTCAGAACGTTAATGCCTCGCTTCAGGCTCTGATGGCACAGCGTGCAAACCACTCGGGTCTTGTCGTCAGCACATTGTTTAAAGAAGTGCCATGCCAGGGAACTCCTTGAAGCTGCCTTTGGAGTGCTCGGTCCCAGATGGCGGCGGTCAGTAGCAGGCGGAGTCTCTTGGCGGCGGGTGTTCTGATTTTGCCCACTGCTCCCTCTTTGTCTTTTGCTACGCTGTTGGCTCGGTCTCACCACTGCCTCTTCCTCCGAACTGTGAAAGTCAGTGGCACGACCTTCATTCCATATGGGGTCTAGGACCTCATCGTCCCCTGCATCGTCTTCCACCCAGTCTTGATCCCTGACTTCCTGTTCAGTCTGCACACTGCAGAAAGACGCAGCAGTTGGCACCTGTGTTTCGTCATCATCAGAGACGTGCTAAGGTGGTATTCCCATGTCCTCATCATCAGGAAACATAAGTGGTTGTGCGTTAGTGCCTTCTATCTCTTCCACCCCTGGGGAAGGGCTAGGTGGATGCCCTTGGGAAACCCTGGCAGCAGAGTCTTCAAACAGCATAAGAGACTGCTGCATAACTTGAGGCTCAGACAGTTTCCCTGATATGCATGGGGGTGATGTGACAGACTGATGGGCTTGGTTTTCATGCGCCATCTGTGTGCTTTCTGCAGAAGACTGGGTGGGAGATAATGTGAACGTGCTGGATGCACTGTCGGCCACCCAATTGACTAATGCCTGTACCTGCTCAGGCCTTACCATCCTTAGAACGGCATTGGGCCCCACCAAATATCCCTGTAAATTCTGGCGGCTACTGGGACCTGAGGTAGTTGGTACACTAGGACGTGTGGCTGTGGCAGAACGGCCACGTCCTCTCCCAGCACCAGAGGGTCCACTAACACCACCACGACCATGTCCACGTCCGCGTCCCTTACTAGTTGTTTTCCTCATTGTTACCGTTCACCACAATAAGAAAAATATTATTCGGGCCAATGTATTGAATTAAAATTCAGGCCTTTTTTTACAGACACCTAACACTGTCTGGCTATCTATTTAGGTACCGTATTACACTAATACAGGCACACAAGTAATGACAGATTTGGTTGAATATAAATGTGAGGCCTATTTTTTACGCGCTGTGTGACAGATTTACCTTTAATCACAGAATTAGACTTGTATCTGCACGGTAGCGTGTGTGTTAAGTTTTTCAGAATGACACTATCAGCACCTTGAATCTAAGATATCCTTTTTGGGATAGATTTAAAGTAGGCCTGATATATCAGAAACTACTAATTTTGAGAATGGCAAATTTGGGAATAGTTTTTCAACCCAGAACAAAAACTGTGCTTTTACGGTCACTAAATATAACTTGACCAGCTAAAACTGTACTGATTTGGAGGAATAGAAATGTCAGGCCTATTTTTTTTGCGCTGGGTGACAGGCTCAACTTGCCCCTGATGCAGTATATGGCCAAAAAATAACCACACTATTGATGGTTAAATGCACTTGGGTGACACAGGCTCAGCCTGCACCTAATGTAGTATATGGCCAAAAAATAACCACACTATTGATGGTTAAATGCACTTGATGAAAGCTTGACCCTGATGTAGGATATAGCAAAAAATAACCACACTCTGATGGTTAAATGCACTTGGGGGACACAGGCTCAGCCTGCACCTGATGTAGTATATGGCCAAAAAATAACCACACTATTGATGGTTAAATGCACTTGGGTGACTCAGGCTCAGCCTGCACCTGATATAGGATATAGCAAAAAATAACCACACTATTGATGGTTAAATGCACTTGGTGGTAGCTTGTGCTGGCGCACCACAAGCCACAAAATGGCCGCAGATCACCCCAGAAAAGAGTGATATAAAAACGCTCTGGGCAGCCTAAAAAAAGTGAGCAATTCAATATCAGCACTTCAATGATCCACAGCTGGAGATCGATCACTGAATTAAGTCTTTTGGAGGAGTTAATCTGCCTAATCTCGCCCTAACGTCGCAGCAGCAACCTCTCCCTACGCTTGTATCAGCAGAGTGACGTGCAGCGCTATGTGACCCAAGCTTATATAGAGGCTGGGTCACATGCTGCACTGGCCAATTACAGCCATGCCAATAGTAGGCAAGGCTGTGATGGCCTCTTGGGGCAAGTAGTATGACGCTTGTTGATTGGCTGCTTTGCAGCCTTTTAAAAAGCGCCAAGAAAGCGCCGAACACCGAACCCGGACTTTTACGAAAATGTTCGGGTCCGTGTCACGGACACCCCAAAATTCGGTACGAACCCGAACTATACAGTTCGGGTTCGCTCATCCCTAATCAGGAGATGAATCGGAATCACAAACTTATATTGGAAAATCAAATTGGCCAGCAATGTGAGTTAGACCATACTCCTCCTGTGGTTGTAGTTATCATCATGACCGTGAACATCATCAGCTACTGCTTCTCCTGCTCCAAGTGCATCTTCTCAACCTCTTCATTTTCAGTCATCCATAACAGATTGTGTAGGCAGGAAATAACAATACACACCCAGCAATCTGCTTTTGTGCCAACTGAACTCCCACCTGGCCAAGTTGCTGGCGTTGCAGTTGCTGCCATACCACTAAATGAATTCCACTGCCTTTAGGAAAGTTTTAGCATACACTCAGCCTGGATGAAGGATACTTAGCCAACATCATTTCTCAGAAATGGCCATCCTGGCCTTGTACTCTCATATGGTGGTGAACATTAGCACTCCTTGGAATTATCATTGTGTAACACCAGCATCGACACTTCAGCAGCAGTTATCATCAAGGATAGTACATGTCTTTCGCAATACACTGGACCAATGTTTTGTGTGGCAGTGGTGACAATGCAGCACTACAATTGTAGGCTATGTGCTTCTGTAGAAAATGTGCTTCTGACACCTCCACTTCCTCCTCATCCTCCTCAATGGACATCTTTCAATCATGAACAGAAACAGGGTAGAGCATTGTCCCACTTATCCTCTGTCCTTTCATAAGCTGAAGCCCTGTCAAGCTGTTTTACAACTGATGAGCCTGGGCAAGAGAAGCCACACAGTGGATCAGTTACTACTGTGCATGAAAAAGCAAATTGACACTTGATATCTCCCAAGAAACTATAACTGTAGCCAACAACAATAGCATGAATATCACGGGTATGATGCGTTTGAGGAATATGACACATTTTCCCAGCATAGCACATATCATAAATTTGTTAATGCAATGTTTTTTAAAAACCTATTGTGCCTTGCACAAGTTGCTGTCTATATCCAGGAGAGTGTGTGCACATTTAAGCCATTCGTGTGTGGCTAAAAGCATGCTCATGGACTTTCAGCAATGGAACAGACTGCCTTTACCCTACCTGATCTGTGCCATTCCAATTGGCTGGAATTCTAACTTGGACCATCTGTATAAGCAGCGTGAAGCAGATAATGATTACAGCATGCACCAGACCACCACAGCACAGAGCATGTGTCATTTGGCGTTTATGCAGTTACAGCTTATCATGGACATTTGCTGTGCCCTATGAAGAGGCCACCAGATTTGTGAGTAGGGAAAACAGCAGCACCAACAGTGTCATTCCCTTAATATTTATATTGGGAAAAATTATCATACTGATGCAACAAAATATGAGGGAAGCATAACAGCTTCCACATCTTACTTGCTGCCATGTGACTGTTAGGGACCCACGCATGCAGGAGGAAGAGGAGGAGTTGGTGGTGGAGGGGGACATGGAGTTTTCACAGGCACAACTAGGTGAAGAGGTTGACACTCATTGTCGCTCACAGGATGATGCTGGCCATGAGCAAACACTATAGTGTGGGGTAGAGAATGAGTTAAGGCTCCATTACCTCTATTGTTGGAAAATACATAAGTGTGTAAAACGTATTTATGAAAATGAATCAGGTATGAATCTGTGAGGATTTTCACACACATCTCACTTTTGCAGGAGACTAGGTCTGCCATTGCTGACAGTGGGGATTGGTTCTTTATCATTGGCCCAATAATACCAATGCCGCTGTCCATCATGTTCCATACTGTACTGCTTGTTTTATGCTATGCTGCTGCTACTAGTGCCCCGACACAGCTGCACATCTCCTGCCTTGTCCATCATTCTCCATACTGTGCTGCTGCCGCTATGACTACTCCTAAAAAGCTGCACTTCTCCTGCCTTGTCCATAATGTGCTTCTTTTACCACTACTTCTACAGAACTGCACATCTCCTACCTTTTCTATTATGTTATATGGTGTCACAGTGGACAATATCATTTTCCTATAATTTTGTATATATCTGGTCAATGTGCTTCTTTTATTAGTGTGTGTTGTATTACATTGTGGGGGTTGTAGTGATAGACTTCAAATCTCCCTGGTACCAGAGATAAGGTAGGCTGATGACCTCTGTTACCCTCAGAAAATGTTAGGTTTGAGAACTTTCTACAGGGGTCTGGCCATGCTTCAAAGCATTCCTCTCCACGGGGGTAGTGAAACTTGGTGAAAGTGTATTTTCCGTATCGTTTCACTGGTTAGTTATCCTACTAAAACTTAGCTTTTATAATTTTCAATTAAAAATAGGTCCCACATATATAATAATGTTAGACTGCGTTTGATGCATCAGGCTGTAATGGACAGGTACATATGGAGGATACTATACATTGGGTGAGGATACAATTGGATTATTTCTATCTTTATAACTCACGGTTGGTTGAGTAAGAAATAAACGGTCATTCTTTCCGGAGGTCCAGGCAAATATAGGGCTGTATACGGTCTCCAGAGGCAGCTTGGTGTGCTGGAAGGTAACATCAGTTGTTGTTAGGTACCATACACTCTGGGTCCCGGGACGCTAGGACAGGAGGAATATCCCTATACAACTAGTGTACCCTGCCTGAAAGCAGAGAGGTCTCCCGCCTAGATGCGAGAGAATCACCCCAGAAGGAGCGACCCCACTTATCGGTGGCTGTCCCTATTTTGCTCACCCTACAGAAGGTCCTCCAAATGTCAGCAGCCAGATGTTATTAATCTTTAGATCCCGACGCGTTTCCTCTGACAGTAGATACCGCCAGATTCATCAGGGGTATATGGTCAGATGAGGTAACGGTTGGATAACCGTCAAGCACAATCACTTTTCTTTGAATAGACCCACTGGATAGATGCAGTCCAGAACGAGTATCTTGGACTGTCCCCCTAAATACCCTTAATATTAGCCTCAATTAGGTAGCGGTGAGTGGCTTACCGCATGGTGTGGCGTGCGTTCCACCTGATGTATCCGGAAGCGGCAGTCCCTTAGGTGCACATGCGCGGTGATCCATAGTATCCGCTGTGGAACGCATGAAACAAGGTCATGCGTTCCAACCCGGCCCAATCTCGATATTGTGTCCGGAAGCGGAAGTGTTTGATTTGCGCAGGCGCATAGGTCATAAGGGGCGACAGGGGGAGGTCCGCAATGGAACGCATGAGGGACGATCCTGCGTTTCAAGCGGCGCATGACCGGAAGTTCCACACTATTATAAGATTTGGTAAGGAACTTCAGCCACACTATTATAAGATTTAGTAAGGAACTTCAGCCCGGTGATCAAGTGGCATAATAGGAACATGCGCAAAATAGATATACTTTTTGACCTCAAACGGGTCAGTCCCCCAGGATCCAGGGCTACTCATTAGTACAGGCTAATTGAAACCTATATCGAGAAATTAGGGTGTATTACATTTGGGGGTACAGTGGGTTTTACATAAGTAGGACATAGTGAATATACACCATATAGGGAAATTAAAGGAGTATTTGGATAGACCCTAATGGGATATTGTCATTCACATAATGATGTCAGGAAATATGGCCTTTCACGGTCAATATATTATGTTCCTGGCTGGCCCGTTTTACTGGTATATGTATTCGTCAGTGATTTATGAGTATTTTAAACACAACCAAAATTTTTTTAGATGAAGCATGCAAAGGACAACACTTCATTGAGGCCCAGTGGACTCAGAGTTTTTAACCTATGAGTCCACTCAGCCTCTTTCTGCAGGATTTTTTTATTGAGGTCCCCACCTCTGACGGATGGGCGAATCACCTCAATTATACAGAACTTCAATGACATGCTGTTCCCGTCATGGAAATTCTCTATGTGTCTTGCTATGGGGGTGTCGCGTTTGTGTCGCACGTCACCCAGATGATCCCCAATCCTCCTTCTGAGTTCCCTTTTGGTCTTACCCACATACTGTAGGTTACATGAACACGTGCATAGATATACCATGCACGTGTTCATGTAACCTACAGTATGTGGGTAAGACCAAAAGGGAACTCAGAAGGAGGATTGGGGATCATCTGGGTGACGTGCGACACAAACGCGACACCCCCATAGCAAGACACATAGAGAATTTCCATGACGGGAACAGCATGTCATTGAAGTTCTGTATAATTGAGGTGATTCGCCCATCCGTCAGAGGTGGGGACCTCAATAAAAAAATCCTGCAGAAAGAGGCTGAGTGGACTCATAGGTTAAAAACTCTGAGTCCACTGGGCCTCAATGAAGTGTTGTCCTTTGCATGCTTCATCTAAAAAAATTTTGGTTGTGTTTAAA
This sequence comes from Bufo bufo, assembly GCF_905171765.1. Lineage (NCBI taxonomy): Eukaryota > Metazoa > Chordata > Amphibia > Anura > Bufonidae > Bufo > Bufo bufo. The sequence goes on from NC_053390.1 coordinate 382,788,355, forward strand.
ATACTCATAAATCACTGACGAATACATATACCAGTAAAACGGGCCAGCCAGGAACATAATATATTGACCGTGAAAGGCCATATTTCCTGACATCATTATGTGAATGACAATATCCCATTAGGGTCTATCCAAATACTCCTTTAATTTCCCTATATGGTGTATATTCACTATGTCCTACTTATGTAAAACCCACTGTACCCCCAAATGTAATACACCCTAATTTCTCGATATAGGTTTCAATTAGCCTGTACTAATGAGTAGCCCTGGATCCTGGGGGACTGACCCGTTTGAGGTCAAAAAGTATATCTATTTTGCGCATGTTCCTATTATGCCACTTGATCACCGGGCTGAAGTTCCTTACTAAATCTTATAATAGTGTGGCTGAAGTTCCTTACCAAATCTTATAATAGTGTGGAACTTCCGGTCATGCGCCGCTTGAAACGCAGGATCGTCCCTCATGCGTTCCATTGCGGACCTCCCCCTGTCGCCCCTTATGACCTATGCGCCTGCGCAAATCAAACACTTCCGCTTCCGGACACAATATCGAGATTGGGCCGGGTTGGAACGCATGACCTTGTTTCATGCGTTCCACAGCGGATACTATGGATCACCGCGCATGCGCACCTAAGGGACTGCCGCTTCCGGATACATCAGGTGGAACGCACGCCACACCATGCGGTAAGCCACTCACCGCTACCTAATTGAGGCTAATATTAAGGGTATTTAGGGGGACAGTCCAAGATACTCGTTCTGGACTGCATCTATCCAGTGGGTCTATTCAAAGAAAAGTGATTGTGCTTGACGGTTATCCAACCGTTACCTCATCTGACCATATACCCCTGATGAATCTGGCGGTATCTACTGTCAGAGGAAACGCGTCGGGATCTAAAGATTAATAACATCTGGCTGCTGACATTTGGAGGACCTTCTGTAGGGTGAGCAAAATAGGGACAGCCACCGATAAGTGGGGTCGCTCCTTCTGGGGTGATTCTCTCGCATCTAGGCGGGAGACCTCTCTGCTTTCAGGCAGGGTACACTAGTTGTATAGGGATATTCCTCCTGTCCTAGCGTCCCGGGACCCAGAGTGTATGGTACCTAACAACAACTGATGTTACCTTCCAGCACACCAAGCTGCCTCTGGAGACCGTATACAGCCCTATATTTGCCTGGACCTCCGGAAAGAATGACCGTTTATTTCTTACTCAACCAACCGTGAGTTATAAAGATAGAAATAATCCAATTGTATCCTCACCCAATGTATAGTATCCTCCATATGTACCTGTCCATTACAGCCTGATGCATCAAACGCAGTCTAACATTATTATATATGTGGGACCTATTTTTAATTGAAAATTATAAAAGCTAAGTTTTAGTAGGATAACTAACCAGTGAAACAGTATATATATATTCCTACAACAATCCTTAATCAAATCATTACTGTGAATTTGTATTTTCCGTATCCATGCACCTTGATTCCTTCCTTTGTCCCCGAAGACAGGCCTGGAGAACTTATCAGTGACACAAACAGTATGATGTCAGTAACAGTTCTATTTATTGCTTGTCATACAGGCCTTATATACATTCATGCATACATACAAGAATAGCTGCAGCTCTCATTACAATAGTAGCAGTTCCTTATACAGACAGGCAGCTCTTGTTATAATAATGCTGACTAGAAACTTTTCCTTATTCAGACAGGAGGTAAATGTATATATAGTCACCCTTCAATATGATGTCACCCAACCTCCTGTCCTTCATACAGATTATACAGCTAATCCTTTTTAACCCTTCAATCCCCTCTTAAGTCATGAATATGACTTATCTTTTCTCTCTCATAGAGAGGTAAGTAGCATATGATTGTCCAGGGTCTGTGGGTTTTGGACACATTACACAAAACATATGACAATCAAGGAAGCAATTATAATTATAATACTGATCAATAATGTTCTAAACCAACTCAAATCTGGCAGCCAGCTCAATAACCAGTCCCACCAAGAGGATGAATCAACATCTTTCCTGATATTATTAGCAATTTCATGTAATGTTTGAATATGGGACTGGATTGATCTGGAATGATCAGATAAATTAAAGCAACACATTCCTTTAAAATCTTGACATCCTATATTATGTTTAAGGAACAAATAATCTACAGCAAATCTAGTTTCTAGCACTGCTCCTCTTATGCCTTGTATATCTAAAAGCATGTCTGATAAGGTGATAGAGGTATGATTCAGAGATTTAGCTAAGTCACATGCAATAGAATTTATAGTTCGATTATTATATATAGCCAGTCCAGGTACTCCTAATATAGAGGCGCCCAAACTTGTATATTCTGTACGGCTGAGAAGGGGTAAAGTAGAGTCACAGTCTTCTGATAAAGTCTTGGTAACTGATCTGTAAGCTCTCCTGGTTGGGGGTTGACTGGAAAGAGCCAAAGTCAGCCTGGATAACGCACAGGGACCTCCAATAACATTAGCAGGAATGTAATTGTAGGTGCTGTTACCACAAGACAAAAACCATCCTTTAGGGAGCATTATATTATAGATAAAACTGGGAGTCACAATGGTCTTATTACAACTCATGGAATTATCCAGGGAGCTAGCAAGCCTACTATTCTTTTTACAGGTGTCGTCAATATAATCATATACACTATTCTTAGGTAATCCACTTTTTATGTCTCTATTATCACAATATAAAGTCATATCCTGGGAAAAGGTAAAACAAGTTTCTGCTGCAGTCACGTTAATAGTAGTTATTCTAATATTATCCCTGCTATTTCCTAATTTCTGACACTCCCCACAGAAGTCATACAAGGGAATAAAATATTGTGTATTGTTAGCCTTCGACCAGACTTCAAGGAGGGATTCATCGGGTGTAGGCACAGCAATAACACATGTTTGTATAAGATCCCGTGGGCTCTGTAAGTCTTTAAGGCACAATGAACTAACATTTAGGGCATTTGCCATCCTGACTATACTATTCTGTTCAGAATAAAAGGGGACGGAAGCCAAGGGATCCTGCTCCTGAGCTCTTTTATATACTGACCGATTATTTGGTCCGCCGCAGAAGAAACTCATTTCCTCTGGGTGATAAATACATGTAGTAATAAGCCAGACTGGCAAGAAAACACAAAGATTAATAATTATCAGCAGACAAACAAATCTCCCAGAATATTGTGGGGTCATCATCTTCAGCCTGAGGCAAGGCACTTTTCAGGGAAACTTCTTCTGAGTTCCCCCTCTTTGTTCAGGGATTTCACACCTGCTTCACCCTCTTTATCTTTGTCTGTCACCGGAGAATAAGCCTTTTTATCCTGCTAGCGTGAATCCAGATTGGAGCCTCTTCTGTCAGAATCGCTGTTCTGGTGACTGCTACCACTCGGGTGAGTGGTCCAAACGGGAAATCAATCTGTTTTCGTCCTTTTGCCAGGCGCTGGACTATCACCACGTCTCCTGGTTGGAAAGGATGCGTATGTTCCTGTGGAGAGAAAGGAGAAACACGAGCAACATCTCGTTCAATTTGATCTAAAGTTTCTACAAGTTTCCTCACATATTCTGCCTGTACTACTTCTAGATCCCCTTTTTCTATCACAGGGGCCTTTGGACCCCAGGGAGTGGGGAAGGGTCTTCCCATTAGGACCTCAAATGGTGAGTAACCAGTATTCTTATTAGGCTGCATCCTAATTTCTGCTAGGGCTATAGGCAAGAACTTTTTTCCAATTAGTGAATGTGCCTCCAGTAATTTTCCTTATTTTCTCTTTAATTGTTCTATTCATTCTTTCTACTACCCCTGAACTTTGCGGGTGATAAGGGAGGTGGAACTTCCAGTCAATCCTAAGGGCTTTGGAAAGCTCCTTACATACCCTGGACGCAAAAGCTGGGCCATTATCTGAGTCAATTTGAACAGGACACCCCCATCTAGGGATGATCTCCTGTAACAAAATTTTTACCACAATTTGTGTGGTTTCATTGGTGGTAGGAAAGACCTCCGGCCATCTAGAGAACAGATCCACAATTACAAGGGCATACTCCTGCTTTCTTCCGGTCTTTGGGATATGAGTGAAGTCAATTTGTAAGTGAGTGAATGGTGAAGTTGGGTAATTTAGATGCTGGTGTTGGGCCTTCTTTGAATTATTTGGGTTGTTTCTGAGACATATAATACATTGTGAAACATAAGATTGTACCTTTGATCTAAGACCTGGTATAAAAAAATCTCTCCGAATGAGGTCAGTGGTTGCCTGTGCTCCCCTATAGCCAAGACCATGATACTGTGCAATTAAAATCGGGGTGCTTGCAACTGGGATACATGGCTTCCCCTCTTTGCAGAGAAGACCCGTATTAGGGTCTTGTACTGCACCTACCGACTGCCATTCCATTTTGTCACTACTGGTAGCCAAATCCTGGAGGCTGAGCAATAGATTGTCAGTAAGGGTAATGTCTGGAACTAGGGAAGGCATTTGAACTGTTGCTGCCGTTCTAATAGCAGCCTCCTTTCCTGCCTGATCAGCCAGGGCATTCACTTTAGCTATGTGTGTTTGGAGTCCAGTATGTGCCTTACAATGGATAATAGCAACTTTGCTTGGTAATTGGATGGCGGCCAGGAGATCATGTACTAGGGTGGAATGTGAAATTTGTCTCCCATCTGCAGCTATGAAGCCTCTCCTCTGCCAGATCACCCCATGATCGTGTACAACCCCAAAGGCATACTTGGAATCGGTGTATACATTTACATCATTCCCCTCAAAAAGACAACAAGCTCTAGTGAGGGCAATCAGTTCAGCAGCTTGGGCCGACTGAAAAGGTATAGGATTCGATTCCAGTATAACATCAGGGAGCTGAACCACAGCGTATCCAGCATGATTTGTCATTAGGGCGGGAACAGGATCCATCCACAAAAATATCAGGTGCTTCTTCAATGGGCGTGGACTGTAAGTCAGGCCTAGGTGAGGTATGTTCATGTATAAGTTCAGTACATGCATGGGGAAGAGGCAAATCATCCTGCTCTCCCATGTAGCCAAGTAGGGCATTCAGTATAGCCATTGGACCGAATGTGGGGGCTGAGTATTTGATATGAAGTTGAGGATTAGATAGCAACAAAACTTCATATCCACTCAGTCTTTGTGCTGACATATGTTGTGTATGTATGTTCTTCAATAGGGCCTGAACATTGTGTGAGGTATGCAGAGTGGTGGAATGACCTAGGGTGATGGTGTGGCCATCTCAGCGACCATAGCACAGGCTGCCAAACTCCTGAGACACGCAGGCATGCCCTGAACCTGTATGGGAACCACTTTTGAGAAAAAAGCAACAGGGCGGAATTTACCTCCATGATCCTGCGCCAGGACTCCTGCCATGGTTTTACAATTGTCCCTGGCAAATAAGTGAAACATCACGCCATAATCGGGTAGGCCCAAACCATGACTTGAAACTATTGCACATTTCAAATGACTAAAAGCTTGTAACATTTCATCAGACCATTTAATGGAGTCAGGCATCTCAGTATTAGTGGCTTGTTTTAGAATATTATCATAGTAGGAACAATTAGCAATCCATTGGCGGCAGTAACCAATCATGCCAAGAAAGGACAACATGTCTTTCTTGGTTTGTGGGCGGGGCAGACCCAGAACGGAGGTAATTCTGTCATGGCTGATTTTCCTCTCACCTTTACTGAGAACAAAGCCCAAATACTCAACACTTTCCATACACCATTGTAATTTCTTCCTAGAAACTTTGTGACCGCTTTCACATAACCACAGTAGTAAACTAACACAGTCTGCCTGGCAGGCCTCCCGAGTAGAACTACATATGAGGAGATCGTCCACATATTGTACAGTCGTGGCCAAAAGTTTTGAGAATTGCATAAATATTGGAAATTGGAAAAGTTGCTGCTTAAGTTTTTATAATAGCAATTTGCATATACTCCAGAATGTTATGAAGAGTGACCAGATGAATTGCATAGTCCTTGTTTGCCATGAAAATTAACTTAATCCCAAAAAAACCATTCCACTGCATTTCATTGCTGTCATTAAAGGACCTGCTGAGATCATTTGAGTAATCGTCTTGTTAACTCAGGTGAGAATGTTGACGAGCACAAGGCTGGAGATCATTATGTCAGGCTGATTGGGTTAAAATGGCAGACTTGACATGTTAAAAGGAGGGTGATGCTTGAAATCATTGTTCTTCCATTGTTAACCATGGTGACTTGCAAAGAAACGCGTGCAGACATCATTGCGTTGCATAAAAATAGCTTCACAGGCAAGGATATTGTGGCTACTAAGATTGCACCTCATTCAACAATTTATAGGATCATCAAGAACTTCAAGGAAAGAGGTTCAATTCTTGTTAAGAAGGCTTCAGGGCGTCCAAGAAAGTCCAGCAAGCGCCAGGATCGTCTCCTAAAGAGGATTCAGCTGCGGGATCGGAGTGCCACCAGTGCAGAGCTTGCTCAGGAATGGCAGCAGGCAGGTGTGAGCGCATCTGCACGCACAGTGAAGACTTTTGGAAGATGGCCTGGTGTCAAGAAGGGCAGCAAAGAAGCCACTTATCTCCAAAAAAAACATCAGGGACAGATTAATCTGTCCCAAAACTGCGGTATCTACGTGGACAAGGTGCTACGCCCCTTTGTGTCATCTCTGCCGTCTCATATCAGAGACACGGGGGATCTGTTAGGAAAACTGGAGGACATCTGCATCGAGCCACACTGGTTTCTGGCCTCTGTGGATGTGGAGGCGTTGTACTCCTCCATTCCACACGAAAGAGGTTTGGAAGCGAGCAGCCATTTCCTGAAGACCAGGGGCCAACAATATGTGGAGCATAATACCTTCACTCTTGAACTTTTGAGGTTTATATTGGTGAGCAACTTCTTCCTGTTTGATGGACGTATATACCACCAGCTCAGGGGCACTGCGATGGGTAGCTCTTGTGCCCCATCGTATGCTAATTTGCTCCTGGGCTGGTGGGAGGAGTCTGTTGTGTTTGCTGAACCGTCACCATGGTTCGCCGATATGGTCGCTCTCTGGTCACGCTACATTGACGATATTTTCGTGTTGTGGAGCGGACCAGAGAGCGACTTTGAGAGGTTCATCTCGGAGTTGAATACAAACAACTTCAACCTGAGGTTTACCTCGGTGATTGTGGAGGACCGCCTCCCCTTCCTGGATGTGGTGATCTGTAGGGACGGGAGGGGCGGCCTCAGCACCTCCATATATCGTAAGCCCACCTCCACCAACTCTCTTCTCAGATGGGATAGTTGCCACCCTGTGCCCCTTAAGAGAGGTATTCCGACCGGACAGTACCTGAGATTAAAACGTAACTGCTCTGAGTCCGGTGATTTCAGGCGCCAGGCGAGGGACCTAAGAGCGAGATTTCAGGAGAGGGGGTATCCTGACAGGACCCTCAGACTGGCGTATGAGAAGACCAAATCACGGACTCGGACAGAGCTTCTCCATCCTGTTACCACCAGGGAGAAGGAATCTCAAGGTACTGTCCGGGTGATAGGTACATTTGATGCCGCGGCCTCTCAGGTGAGGGGGATCTTGTCACGACATTGGAAGACACTTCTCATGGACCCGGATCTTTCGGATGTGTTGGGCCCTAGTGTCTCACTAACTTTCCGAAGAGGCAACAATTTGCGGGACAGACTCGTGCACAGCCACTTTGCCCCTTTGGCGAAACCACGGACGTGGTTGAACACACCCGTGACGGGCTGCCACAGATGTGGACATTGCAGCTTCTGCGGTAGCCTCTCACAGGGTAAGTCCTTCACTGGGGAACCTAATGATACTGTGTATCAGGTGAAGGACTTTATGAATTGTCGTACGGCGGGCGTGATCTATCTGGTCACATGCGTTTGCGGACTTCGCTATATAGGAAAAACGTTTAGGGAGTTACGCAAACGCATGGGGGAACATCTCGGGGACATCCGTAACAACAAAGACACCCCCGTAGCACGCCACGTACAGACGGTGCATGACGGACGCACCTCGGCCATCACCTTTATGGCCATTGAGCGGGTGCCAAGACCCTTACGAGGGGGAGACTGGAATAGGCGTATTCTACAGAGGGAGTGCTGGTGGACCTTCACCCTCAACACAGTCACCCCTCAGGGCCTTAATGAACAATTAAACTTCTCGTGCTTTCTGTAAATACCAATTTTTCCTAGTCATATTCCTGGTATCAGTTTATCCTGGTCATATAACCTTTGTACCATTGGTCTTATTAGGGGAACTGTGGCCAGACACTGCCATGTCCCCCTCAGATATGAAGGATGGGGAGGTTGAGGTCCTACCAGACCAAAGAGCGATGCATCGCTCCCCCCTATTCCTATGTTAGATTCTTAATCCCAGCTTTGTAATGCTTGGGTTCATAAGCCCCTCCTATCGGTAATCCCTAATGAGGGGGGTAACCAAGTTTCTACTGCATGCAGACCGGAGGAGTGGTCGTGCATATTATTGTAAATATTCCATGGTGATACTATCCCGTCTGGGCATGGTGCCTGACACGGCTCCTATCAATTCACCTGGAATTGCTTGTTGTTGCGCTCCGATCACGTGACCCCCGCGATGCTATGATGGCCTGTGATGCGGGCAGTCTGCGGCGGTCACGTGATGCGGAAGCGCCTCTGTGCGTTCCACCTCGGGCCTGTGACACGCAGGGAGAGCTCTCTGCGCATGCGCAAGTGCGTCACTTCCGGCCACAAGACCGGATGACGGGCGCACTGGCTGCGATGTCATACGGGGGCGCCGGGGGCTTGTTTGGATAACGCACAGGGCCCCACAGCCTTATAAAAGGGGCGATAATCGCCACAATGGCTGCCGGTCACCCCACCACTGCGGACACCACCACCCTGGGTCACAGCCTGCTGGTGGAACTATAGCCATACGCCTGACCGCTGCCATACAAAAGTAAGTAACCTGCCTTCATGGCCCAATATGGGCTGATGGTATGGAAGCACGCATATGCTGTTTTACTTATTCAGTCTTTGTTTCTGATATGATTTCTAGACTCAGCCGTAACCTGACTGTAGTATTGCCCCGTGTCCCCTGATGAATCCTGGGGCATACTCTTTGTGAAGAAACGCGTCGGGACACTTGAGTATTCCTCTCACTTTTATCCCCATTGTGGATAATTTCCGTGGTGGGGTTACGTTTATTTTGGTACACCTGTGTGTTTTTTTGCTCCTCTGGACGTTTTTTTTCCTGATGTGTGAGGGCCTCACTAGGGTCATCTATTTAGGTTAAGAGTTCCTGTCTGGGCCACCCCTTGCGGGGCTTTTTGGACCCCGTCCTGAGGATATTTGTTACAGGGTGGACCAGGCCAAGCAGGGAGTCACTAGGGTTTGCTAACTTCTTCTGACATAGCCGTGCCCAGGCTTGCCATCCATGGTCCAGCCCACCTATAACACCTTACCAATATTTGTATTTACTGGTCTCTTTGTACCAGTTTGTGTATGTACGTGTCTTACTTGTTGTTTTGTCTGTAGGGGCCGTCGTTTTACTCCTATTATTTAATAAAAGTGATATTTTAGTAGTTACTGCCCCGTTTAGTTTATTGATATCGTTTTTTGAGCAGTATTCAGGGAGACACTCCTGTCCTCTCCTGACTGACCACCTTTAATCTTCTGCAGAAAGTATGGTGAATGGACTGCTGAGGACTGGGGCAAAGTCATATTCTCTGATGAAGCCTCTTTCCGATTGTTTGGGGCATCTGGAAAAAGGCTTGTCCGGAGAAGAAAAGGTGAGCGCTACCATCAGTCCTGTGTCATGCCAACAGTAAAGCATCCTGAGACCATTCATGTGTGGGGTTGCTTCTCATCCAAGGGAGTGGGCTCACTCACAATTTTGCCCAAAAACACAGCCATGAATAAAGAATGGTACCAAAACACCCTCCAACAGCAACTTCTTCCAACAATCCAACAACAGTTTGGTGAAGAACAATGCATTTTCCAGCACGATGGAGCACCGTGCCATAAGGCAAAAGTAATAACTAAGTGGCTCGGGGACCAAAACGTTGACATTTTGGGTCCATGGCCTGGAAACTCCCCAGATCTTAATCCCATTGAGAACTTGTGGTCAATCCTCAAGCGGCGGGTGGACAAACTCCAAGAAGTGATTATGAAAGAATGGGTTGCTATCAGTCAGGAATTGGCCCAGAAGTTGATTGAGAGCATGCCCAGTCGAATTGCAGAGGTCCTGAAAAAGAAGGGCCAACACTGCAAATACTGACTCTTTGCATAAATGTCATGTAATTGTCAATAAAAGCCTTTGAAACGTATGAAGTGCGTGTAATTATATTTCACTACATCACAGAAACAACTGAAACAAAGATCTAAAAGCAGTTTAGCAGCAAACTTTGTGAAAACGAATATTTTTGTCATTCTCAAAACTTTTGGCCACGACTGTAGAAGGACAGAACCATGAGGGGCAGTCCAAGGGCGCAGTGTAATTTGGAGGACAATGGAGTAGACTACTGGGGAGTCTACATAACCCTGAGGCATTCTACACCAAGTATACTGGCGAAATTTAAATGTGAAAGCAAAAAGTGGCCGTGTCTCCTTGTCAACTGGGACAGAAAAAAATGCATTCTTTAAATCAATAACAGAGAAAAACTCTGCATGGGCAGGAATAGCTGATAGCAGAGATGGTACGTCTGGGACCACAGGGGCTATGGGTATGATCTGTGCATTTACTGCTCTAAGATCCTGGACAAACCTAAAGGTATTATCTTCCTTTCTCACTAGGTTAATAGGTGTATTATAGGGGGAGATAATTTCCTCAATAACCCCTGCCTCTAGGAATTCCATCAACATAGACTCAATCCCCTTTTCTTTTTCTGGGGAAAGGGGGTATTGTTTAATGTAAACAGGTACAGCGCCGGGCTTAAGCATTGCCTTATATGGTGTACAAGAGATAAGGCCAACATCTTGGTCAGTATTTGCCCAAACCTCAGGAGGTACTGGATCAAGTAGCGGATCCTGAGGTTGGCATTCCAAATATAAAAAACAATTATCCTTTGGAACATGAATGGGCATAACTGAGGATGTGACATGTAGGTTTCCCGTCCTGCTAATCCCCAGCTGCAACTGCAACAGAACAAACAAATCTCTCCCTAATAAATTCACAGAACTATTTGGAATGATCCTAAAACTGTGTGTGAACATTGACTGGTGCTGGTATGGATGTTGCATCGAGAGGGGAGGAGTTTTATAAGATCTGGTCAGTATCCCATTAATTCCCACAGAGGGCTCAGCATCCTCTCTTGGACCACTATAATAATCCTCACATATAGTACTACTAGTAGCACCAGAATCCACAAAAAAAGGGAGAGGTCGTCCCTCTATGGTTAACACAATCAGTGGAGATTCCTCATAGTGGTTTGTGATGAGTGAATGCTGGGACACAGTCCCTCGGGCATCCTCATTGTGATGTCTGCTGTTCCCAGGCTACGGAAAAACGAGGGGTATGATTCTGGGGCCGTGGCAGTAATGGGGGAAGATCTCGGATCTGAGCTTGTGGGTAAGGTTGGGTGCCTCGAGCTTGGGTATCATTTGGGGCAGGTTGCCTGAGTGGGTAAGGGCATTGACTGATCCAGTGGTCAGTCTGACCACAATTAAAGCAACCTGCAGGACGATTTCAATTATTCCCTCCTCTCCCAGAGCATGGCCCTCTACTCAGTCTTCTGTCCCTACCCCTATTGTGCTGATTTGAGGGACAATTCCTATCCTGAGCTTGGTAATGGGCCTCTTTAGGTCTTATTATTTCAAAACAACCCGCCGTATCCTTCTCCAGTAATTTATTGTGGAATTGATCTTTATTAAGACTAGGCCATTCGGAGACCATTTGTTTAACAGTAAGCTGGAGATGTGGCTGTAAATTGGTAAGGAAAGTCTGAATGAGCATGGAATGCATATTATCCTGAATACTCATTCCAGCCTCCAAGGTCCAAACCTCATTGAACCTCTTCCAAAAGGCTATAACAGACTCTCCTGATTTTTGTCTACAGGCCACAGCAGTTGGCAATGAAGACCTAGTCTGAAAACACCTCTCCATTTCACACTTAATTTCTTCCCACATTGTGTCTATGCCTGCCTCAGTATTTAATTTATAATTACCAGCTGGCGTATTCGGAGGCTCTATAGTGCTTATAGAGGGGACCTGTGTGCAACAGACTAATGGGTCCTCCAGGAGGTGGCCACGCTTCTACAATATATAGCAGAATTTTTCAAGGGTCATGCGACCAAAGCGTGGCTTGAATCACCTACTGACTAATTTTTATTTTATTTACATAAAACTTGTATCTTTATTATTTCAATTTAAAAGTTGAACTCTAAATTAATGATTAAAAATCCTCAGAGTGAGCGGTGAGACTGGTGTGTATATGTGTATACCTCTTCTCAGTATACAACACTGGATGGGATAGCTCCTGATAACATTCTCAGGGCTTGCCCTAATCCCTAAATCTTGACAGCAACTTTGTATTTTGTTGCATGTGTGTCTCTACTAAGGAGGCTCACTGCGCTCTATCTGACTCTAAAATGTAAGTGCTCCCGCTTCCCTACATGTTTCGCCGAACCTTCGGCGTCCTCAGGGGATATGCAGGTTTGCAATGGAGGGGGCGGTCCCTAGATTTTATGGGTTCGGTTCATGGGGGGTCGGGTGGCACCAGCCAATCCGAACCGTGCTTTCAATGATTTGCGTGACTCGATACCAATCACATTCACTTTCGGTACCAGTTATCCACGTCACCAACCCCTGGTGACGTAGCCTCAGACACTCCCATTTGCCCGCGTCACTGCCACTTCCGCCTGTGACGTAAACGGGCCTCCGACTGATGGAGAATCTAGTATCTTAATAGTTCCGGTGCAGAGGTATCTACGTTATTGGTCCTTTACTGATGACGCCCATCCCCGCGTCCTCCGCTTGGAGATGACGTCTATTTACAATCGTCGTCCTGTGTTATACCTACGCATGCGCCGGTACTTTAGGATATTTGCAGAATGAGTTGTCCCATATTTGTTCAGGTATTGTATCTTATAAGTGGGCCTGCATAAACTTATGATCTACCTCTTATGTCGCTTATTCTCTCGGAGCCAGGGGTTAATTAATATAAAGTAGAGAGGGAAAAGGAAACAACATATAGAAAATATATATATATATACAGGGAACACTGCAGATTTCGGGCCCTTCAAATGATAGATATTCTGTTCGGTTTTATACTGTAAATTCTAATCCATAATATACTACATGTTCTATTGATCACCATTGGTATATATCGAATATTACTTCCTATTTAGATAAAGTGTTCACTCTCTATTAAGCTATGCCATATACCCCTCTTATATATTATTTCAATCTTTCCCCATTGATCACTCATTATTGTATACTTTGAAAAAACAAAACAAAAAGTGTTCTTTTTTTATATTTTATTTTTTTATTTATATTTTTTTATTATTATATTTTCTTTTATTCTTTATTTTTTGATATTTATTGTTTTTTATTTTTTATATATTTTTAAATTTTTACAGTGAATTTTTTGCTTATTGTTTTATTTATAATCTATTATTGATCAGGAAAAAAAATTCTTTTGTTTTTATACTATACTGGTGCTCATTTCTATATTGTTTCTACTTGGTTATTTCGATTTTGTCTATATATAGACAACCTACAACTCTGAAATAGTGATATTCAATTTATATTTTTTCTATAACTGATTAATTTCTTGTTTGATTTTTTTAATTTTAATATTTATTTTGTTTGCTTCTCAATTTTTAGATTAGATTAAAGGTGTTTTTCTGCCCCCGGGGGTTAGGATTTTTTTATGTATATATATTATTCTTTTGAAAAAAACTGATTTCTATTTATTTTTTATATGTTAATTAATTCTCCATTTATTTTTATCATCTACTTGTATCTATTTTATTTCTGAGGATATATTTTATTCTATAATTTTTTGGTTTTTATGATGCTATGTTATTAGATTGTATACTGGTGAGGAAACAATTCCCTCTTAAGCTGTCCTGGTCCAGAATATATTCTCCCTGAGTGTGTTTATAGGCTCTTCTGTTTTCAGATGTTATTTATTTTATTCCTTTTAATATCCGACTTCTCATTCATTTTATCCTATTTCTCTTTGGATTTGGGGAGATTTTAATACTATTCCAAGATTTATATATTTTTCTTTTATCTAGTCTTCCTAGTGTTTTTGTTTTTTATTTTTTATATTTTATTTATTTAATATTTTATTTATTAGCTTTTTTTGGACTAACTGGTTACCCTTCTTATTTTATTTTGTTTTATTTTATATTTTTATTCATTCATTTTTATTTTTTGAAGATACTTCATACATATTTTCTTCTTTTTTCAGGTATCTTCACTTCTATGCCCGTCCTATACGGTAAGTCGTATTTTTTTCATAGGGATCCCTCCTAAAATTCTCTTTAGAGTATTACTATTCATTCTAGTTATTTATTTTCCATTTATTTATTCAATTCTTCTATGCCTTTTATTTTCTTGATTATAAGAAGGAAGCGAACGTGAATCCTTCATTGAGACCATTCGGTGCCAGTGACTTTAAACGGTGTATCCACCTAGTCTCCTCTTGCTGTAACTTTTTGTCAATGCTTCCATGTCTAGGATTACCTTTTAATTTTTGTATTCCCCAAATTTTGAGGCCAGTTGTTTGCCCCCTGTGAAATCTTTTTAGATGTCTCGAAAGGGGTGTTTCTTCATCTGTATTTAGGACACTAAAGTGCTTCGATATTCGTCTCCTAAATTCCTGAATCGTTTTCCCAATGTATAGCAGATCACATTCACATTGTATTGCATATATGAGGCCCATACTTCTGCAATTGATGTACTCCCTAATTTAATATTTTTTGCCATCCACTGGGTTGATGAACTCTTTTTTAACCGTCATATATTTGCAGAATGTGCATGCACCACAGGGGTACGATCCTTTGGTTTTTAACCATGTTTCCTTTTTCTGGGTGTTCTTTTGAAAGTGGCTTCTTACCACCATCTCTTTTAGGTTCGTACCACGCCTGTATGTGATGCTCGGGTTCCTTGGGAGTATCAATCCCAGATCCCTGTCTTCTCTTAGAACATGCCAATGTTTTTTTAGGATGTTGTACACCTGTTTGTTTTGGATGTCGAATGTCCCTATGCACCTGATCGTTTTTTCATTACCTCTCTGTTTTTCAACAAGGAGATCTTCTCTGTTCGTGCTTTTAGCCCTATTGTAGGCTTGATGCAATACCTTTTTCGGGTATCCCCTCTTCCGGAATCTGGAATATAATGTTTGGCACTCTTTATTGAATGCATCAATGTTGGTACAGTTCCCTCTAGCCCTTAAATACTGTCCAATGGGGATTCCTTTCTTTAAGGGCTGAGGGTGATAGCTTTGCCAAAGTAAAAAGCTATTGCTAGATGTCGGTTTTCTGTATATTTCCGTTAGTACCCTCCCACTGCCATCCAGGATGATCTTCAAATCCAGGAAGGCTATACTCTTTTCTTGGATTTCTGTGGTGAATTTTAAGCCCAGACTGTTGTTGTTAAGTTTTTCCGTAAACTGATTGAATTCTGTTTTGGTCCCGTCCCAGAAAATAAGGATGTCATCAATAAACCTTCCCCAAAATAAAATTAAATCCGTGTAATGTGTATTATCATCAGTGAAAACGTGCTGATCTTCCCACCACCCTAAAAAGAGATTGGCAAAACTGGGCGCACAGACCGTGCCCATTGCCGTCCCATGTGTCTGTAAATAATACGTGCCATTAAACATAAAATAATTGTGAGTAAGAAGGAATCGTAGCAATTGTACTACAAATTCATTATGTGAGTGAAATTGTGTTCCCTTTGTGTATACCGTATTTTTCGTTTTATAAGACGCACTTTTTTCCCCTCCAAAGTGGAGGGAAAAAGTCACTGCGTCTTATAAAACGAATGCGATTCAAATTAGGTGGTCATTAAACTGTTGGGTGGGCTGGCGGCTTCACTGAAGGTTTCTGCCTCCAGCCTGTGCTTCCTTAACAAGACCGCACCAGAGTTTGTGACCCTAGAGAATAAATTACAAAAAAATATAGAGAGCCAACAGTCAGAGACAAAAGAAAGAAAACATAAGAAATATCTAAGGGACAAAAGAGATTTTGAAACCGGGTATATATATAGTAACGCAAATAGAAGTGTACCCTTTTTCTCTAGAGGCACAGACCCAAGGGAGTATACAGATATATCAGAAACAGACAACTCTGAGTCTGAAGGAGGTGGAAAGCCTCAGAGAATAGGAAACAAAAAGAAAAATAAATTCTATAGAGGACCATACCAAAAACAACATCAGAAAAATTTCCCGCAGAATCCATCAGGAAATAAAGGACCCAGTCAGAGTAGAGAATGGCAGGCCAACCCACAAACGAGTGGGCAGGGGAATATCATTCCAAATATACAGAGAGAAGGCACGTATCCATCTTTACCATCTTTATCTGCTTTATCGGCCTCATCAAGTTATGGTTTACTGGGTGGCCCTTTACAGAGTGGGAGTCAAGGGGGACAAACAACCACCCCATCTTTTTTAGTACCAGGTGTGCAATTGAGGGACAGGGACAAGTGGGGATACAACCAACAGAGAATCTAGATGAGATTACTAACATGCAGATTATCAACCTTGCCAATATATCTCTAGAACCCCAGCTTATTTCCCTCTTGAATAAAGGCCTCTCCTATACACCGACACCTGGATTCGACTGCTTCACCTGGGTCAAAGATTTTAACCTCTTTGCCAGGAAGCTGGCACTTCATAAAGAATTTAAAGAGAAAGAAAAGAGAGACCCAGATCAAAAGGAACGGGAAGCCATAAATATTCTGGAAGACCTATATAGAGAGAGTAGGGGTGAAATCCCGTCAATTGAAGCACCATTCACAAACCTCCATCCTAAATCCAAATATACACCTCCTTTCTCAGGTTATGCAAGTGTAGAAACTTTTGTGAAGCTTGTAACGAGAGACCTAGAGACTATAAAAACAAAAAGGAGTGAGATAGGAAGTAATCTTAGTATACAAGAAAAAGAAGCTCTGGAGGATTTAATGAAAAGGGATGATGTGGTTATAAAACCCTCTGATAAAGGGGGTAACATCGTGATACTTGATCGAGAATATTATATTGAAATGGTGTTAAAACTTCTTAAAGATGAAAAAACATACAAGAAATTAGAGTGTAATCCTAAAGAAAAATATCAAAAGGAGCTTGAAACCATTCTAAAAGGAGCAAAAGATAACCATTTAATCACTAAGGAAGAATTTAAAGTATTGTACAACCCCAATCCCACAAAAGCCACTTTCTATGCCCTGCCCAAGGTGCACAAGAAGAGAGATCCTGTACCGGGCAGACCTATAGTCTCTGGGAATGAGAACTTATGCGAAGGCATAAGCACCTATGTAGATACATTGATCAGACCTTTTGTTGCTAGTCTCCCATCATATGTAAAAGACACACTGGATATGGTCAGGAAACTAAATGATGTCCAAGTAGGCCCTAACACTCTTCTAGCGAGTCTAGATGTAGAGGGTCTGTATACCAGCATAGATCATGAACTGGGTATAGAAGCCGTCAAGAAGTACTTATACACAAAGGGAACACAATTTCACTCACATAATGAATTTGTAGTACAATTGCTACGATTCCTTCTTACTCACAATTATTTTATGTTTAATGGCACGTATTATTTACAGACACATGGGACGGCAATGGGCACGGTCTGTGCGCCCAGTTTTGCCAATCTCTTTTTAGGGTGGTGGGAAGATCAGCACGTTTTCACTGATGATAATACACATTACACGGATTTAATTTTATTTTGGGGAAGGTTTATTGATGACATCCTTATTTTCTGGGACGGGACCAAAACAGAATTCAATCAGTTTACGGAAAAACTTAACAACAACAGTCTGGGCTTAAAATTCACCACAGAAATCCAAGAAAAGAGTATAGCCTTCCTGGATTTGAAGATCATCCTGGATGGCAGTGAGAGGGTACTAACGGAAATATACAGAAAACCGACATCTAGCAATAGCTTTTTACATTGGCAAAGCTATCACCCTCAGCCCTTAAAGAAAGGAATCCCCATTGGACAGTATTTAAGGGCTAGACGGAACTGTACCAACATTGATGCATTCAATAAAGAGTGCCAAACATTATATTCCAGATTCCGGAAGAGGGGATACCCGAAAAAGGTATTGCATCAAGCCTACAATAGGGCTAAAAGCACGAACAGAGAAGATCTCCTTGTTGAAAAACAGAGAGGTAATGAAAAAACGATCAGGTGCATAGGGACATTCGACATCCAAAACAAACAGGTGTACAACATCCTAAAAAAACATTGGCATGTTCTAAGAGAAGACAGGGATCTGGGATTGATACTCCCAAGGAACCCGAGCATCACATACAGGCGTGGTACGAACCTAAAAGAGATGGTGGTAAGAAGCCACTTTCAAAAGAACACCCAGAAAAAGGAAACATGGTTAAAAACCAAAGGATCGTACCCCTGTGGTGCATGCACATTCTGCAAATATATGACGGTTAAAAAAGAGTTCATCAACCCAGTGGATGGCAAAAAATATTAAATTAGGGAGTACATCAATTGCAGAAGTATGGGCCTCATATATGCAATACAATGTGAATGTGATCTGCTATACATTGGGAAAACGATTCAGGAATTTAGGAGACGAATATCGAAGCACTTTAGTGTCCTAAATACAGATGAAGAAACACCCCTTTCGAGACATCTAAAAAGATTTCACAGGCGGCAAACAACTGGCCTCAAAATTTGGGGAATACAAAAATTAAAAGGTAATCCTAGACATGGAAGCATTGACAAAAAGTTACAGCAAGAGGAGACTAGGTGGATACACCGTTTAAAGTCACTGGCACCGAATGGTCTCAATGAAGGATTCACGTTCGCTTCCTTCTTATAATCAAGAAAATAAAAGGCATAGAAGAATTGAATAAATAAATGGAAAATAAATAACTAGAATGAATAGTAATACTCTAAAGAGAATTTTAGGAGGGATCCCTATGAAAAAAATACGACTTACCGTATAGGACGGGCATAGAAGTGAAGATACCTGAAAAAAGAAGAAAATATGTATGAAGTATCTTCAAAAAATAAAAATGAATGAATAAAAATATAAAATAAAACAAAATAAAATAAGAAGGGTAACCAGTTAGTCCAAAAAAAGCTAATAAATAAAATATTAAATAAATAAAAAATAAAATATAAAAAATAAAAAACAAAAACACTAGGAAGACTAGATAAAAGAAAAATATATAAATCTTGGAATAGTATTAAAATCTCCCTAAATCCAAAGAGAAATAGGATAAAATGAATGAGAAGTCGGATATTAAAAGGAATAAAATAAATAACATCTGAAAACAGAAGAGCCTATAAACACACTCAGGGAGAATATATTCTGGACCAGGACAGCTTAAGAGGGAATTGTATACTGGTGAGGAAACAATCTAATAACATAGCATCATAAAAACCAAAAAATTATAGAATAAAATATATCCTCAGAAATAAAATAGATACAAGTAGATGATAAAAATAAATGGAGAATTAATTAACATATAAAAAATAAAAAATAAATAGAAATCATTTTTTTTCAAAAGAATAATATATATACATAAAAAAATCCTAACCCCCGGGGGCAGAAAAACACCTTTAATCTAATCTAAAAATTGAGAAGCAAACAAAATAAATATTAAAATTAAAAAAATCAAACAACAAATTAATCAGTTATAGAAAAAATATAAATTGAATATCACTATTTCAGAGTTGTAGGTTGTCTATATATAGACAAAATCGAAATAACCAAGTAGAAACAATATAGAAATGAGCACCAGTATAGTATAAAAACAAAATAAATTTTTTTTCCTGATCAATAATAGATTATAAATAAAACAATAAGCAAAAAATTCACTGTAAAAATTTAAAAATATATAAAAAATAAAAAACAATAAATATCAAAAAATAAAGAATAAAAGAAAATATAATAATAAAAAAATATAAATAAAAAAATAAAATATAAAAAAAAGAACACTTTTTGTTTTGTTTTTTCAAAGTATACAATAATGAGTGATCAATGGGGAAAGATTGAAATAATATATAAGAGGGGTATATGGCATAGCTTAATAGAGAGTGAACACTTTATCTAAATAAGAAGTAATATTCGATATATACCAATGGTGATCAATAGAACATGTAGTATATTATGGATTAGAATTTACAGTATAAAACCGAACAGAATATCTATCATTTGAAGGGCCCGAAATCTGCAGTGTTCCCTGTATATATATATATATATTTTCTATATGTAGTTTCCTTTTCCCTCTCTACTTTATATTAATTAACCCCTGGCTCCGAGAGAATAAGCGACATAAGAGGTAGATCATAAGTTTATGCAGGCCCACTTATAAGATACAATACCTGAACAAATATGGGACAACTCATTCTGCAAATATCCTAAAGTACTGGCGCATGCGTAGGTATAACACAGGACGACGATTGTAAATAGACGTCATCTCCAAGCGCAGGACGCGGGGATGGGCGTCATCAGTAAAGGACCAATAACGTAGATACCTCTGCACCGGAACTATTAAGATACTAGATTCTCCATCAGTCGGAGGCCCGTTTACGTCACAGGCGGAAGTGGCAGTGACGCGGGCAAATGGGAGTGTCTGAGGCTACGTCACCAGGGGTTGGTGACGTGGATAACTGGTACCGAAAGTGAATGTGATTGGCATCGAGTCACGCAAATCATTGAAAGCACGGTTCGGATTGGCTGGTGCCACCCGACCCCCATGAACCGAACCCATAAAATCTAGGGACCGCCCCCTCCATTGCAAACCTGCATATCCCCTGAGGACGCCGAAGATTCAGCGAAACATGTAGGGAAGCGGGAGCACTTACATTTTAGAGTCAGATAGAGCGCAGTGAGCCTCCTTAGTAGAGACACACATGCAACAAAATACAAAGTTGCTGTCAAGATTTAGGGATTAGGGCAAGCCCTGAGAATGTTATCAGGAGCTATCCCATCCAGTGGTGTATACTGAGAAGAGGTATACACATATACACACCAGTCTCACCGCTCACTCTGAGGATTTTTAATCATTAATTTAGAGTTCAACTTTTAAATTGAAATAATAAAGATACAAGTTTTATGTAAATAAAATAAAAATTAGTCAGTAGGTGATTCAAGCCACGCTTTGGTCGCATGACCCTTGAAAAATTCTGCTATAGAGGGGACCTTACTCCAATCCCAGGGGGAATTATGTCCAACTATCCCATCTATTATAAGGCACAAATCCTCCTGTGTCAGACATCTCCCTTTACAAGCTCTCCTCAAATAATTAAACATCCCAGATGAAGATGAAGAGGGTTTAGGGCAGTGTTTAACAATCTTATTAATATCATCTATGTCAATAGCTTTCTTTAACAAGGTGTCCCCAACAGTCATAAAAGGGAACTGTTCCGCAAGGTCACTGTCCACATCACGATGAGGTATATGAGCAGGTGTGGGAAAAGACTTTTGTGATCTAAGGCGCATGGGAACTATGACATCCCCAGCACCAACAGCTGGATCCTGACCACTTTGATCAGGCATAGGTTGTGGCAACTGCGGAGGTGGCTGCAGGAGCTGGGGAGCTGTAGGTGGTTGGATGTTAGTAACAGCATATGCAGCCAGTAAATCTAAGTCATCTTTTGAAAGGGACGGATATATCTGTGGGATATTGCCTAAATAGGGAGGAGGGGGCTTCTGGAGTGAACCCCTTGTCAATTCTTTTTCTAACTCATGTTTCTTTTTATATCCCTCCTGGTTCTCTGCCTTCTGTCTGTGAACCGTCTTATTTGGTCTATCATACCAGTATGGTGCATAAGTAAGCCAATTTTCCCCTCCCGACTGCATATACTGCATATCCCACTGGGGGTCTGGACCATAATATGGGTAAGCTTCAGTGTCACCCAAACATAACCCTTTTACCATGTCCATATGGAAGGTGTCATTAGCCCCTTCCCGAGGGAACAAATTTATACTCCTTATTGCCTCTGTCCATCCTGCCATATTATCCACCCAGGGAGTAACTAAATAATAATCAGTCCCACAGACCCGGGCTACATAATCCCTACATGTTTCTCCTACATTCTCCTACAATACTTCCCCAGAACTGGCTGAACTGAACTGTGAAGGACTTATGTCAAGGCACAACTTCCTTCTCAACTGTCAGTTAGTATAATCCCTTAAAATAGTTACTTGTGTTCACCAGCTGCTAGGTTAGAAAGTCATCCAGGACACACACAATAAAGTTAGTACATTTTTCACAGTATCAGTTGCTGCTTACCTTCAGCATAAAAATTACTTAATGCTTCATAACATCATAAAATAACATAAAGCATAAGAAAGCGACAGAAAAGAAGCAACAGACAGGGGGTGACAAGAGAAATCAAGGTGCAGATTCTATATGAATTCTTCCCAAAAGAATTCCTCTGGTAAATCCTTCCCCAAAAGATATATCTATTAACCCCTTAAGGACCGGGCTCATTTTCACCTTAAGGACCAGGCCATTTTTTGGAAATCTGACCAGTGTCACTTTAAGTGCTAATAACTTTAAAACGCTTTGACTTATCCAGGCCATTCTGAGATTGTTTTTTTGTCACATATTGTACTTCATGACACTGGTAAAATGAAGTAAAAAAAAATATTTTTTTTGCACAAAAAAATACCTAATTTACCAAAAATTTTGAAAAATTTGCAAATTTCAAAGTTTCAGTTTCTCTACTTCTGTAATACATAGTAATACCCCAAAAAATTTTGATGAATTTACATTCCCCATATGTCTACTTCATGTTTGAATTATTTTGGGAATGATATTTTATTTTTTGGGGATGTTATAAGGCTTAGAAGTTTAGAAGCAAATCTTGAAATTTTTCAGAAATTTACAAAAACTCAATTTTTAGGGACCAGTTCAGGTCTGAAGTCGATTTGTGAGGCTTACATAATAGAAACCACCCAAAAATGACCCCATCTAAGAAACTACACCCCTCAAGGTATTCAAAACTGATTTTGCATACATTGTTAACCCTTTAGGTGTTGCACAAGAGTTATTGGCAAATGGGGAGGAAATTTGAGAATTTCATTTTTTTGTCTAATTTTTCATTTTAACCCATTTTTTCCACTAACAAAGCAAGGGTTAACAGCCAAACAAGATTGTATCTTTATTGCCCTGACTCTGCTGTTTACAGAAACACCCAATATGTGTCCGTAAACTACTGTACGGCCACACAGTGGGGCGTAGAGTGAAAGGTGCGCCGTTTGGTTTTTGGAAGGCAGATTTTTATGGACTGGTTTATTTACACCATGTCCCATTTGAAGCCCCCCTGATGCACCCCTAGAGTAGAAACTCCATAAAAGTGACCCCATCTAAGAAACTACACCCCTCAAGGTATTCAAAACTGATGATTTTACATACGTCGTTAACCCTTTAGGTGTTGCACAAGAGTTATTGGCAAATGGGGATGAAATTTGAGAATTTCATTTTTTTGCCTAATTTTCAATTTTAACCCATTTTTTCCACTAACAAAGCAAGGGTTAACAGCCAAACAAGACTGTATCTTTATTGCCCTGACTCTGCTGTTTACAGAAACATCCCATATGTGGCCGTAAACTACTGTACGGGCACACGGCAGGGTGCAGAGGGAAAGGTGCGCCATATGGTGTTTGGAGGGCTAATTTTGCTGGACTGTTTTTTTGATACAATGTCCCATTTGAAGCCCCCCTGATGCACCCCTAGAGTAGAAACTCCATAAAAGTGACCCCATCTAAGAAACTACACCCCTCAAGGTATTCAAAACTGATTTTACAAACTTTGTTAACCCTTTAGGTGTTGCACAAGATTTAATGGAAAATAGAGACACAATTTCAAAATTTCACATTTTTGGCAGATTTTCCATTTTAATATTTTTTTTCCAGTTACAAAGCAAGGGTTAACAGCCAAACAAAACTCATTATTTATGGCCCTGATTCTGTAGTTTACAGAAACACCCCATATGTGGTTGTAAACCGCTGTACGGGGACACGGCAGGGCGCAGAAGGAAAGGAATGCCATACGGTTTTTGGAAGGCAGGTTTTGCTGGACTGTTTTTTTTTACACCATGTCCCAATTGAAGCCCCCCTGATGCACCCCTAGAGTAGAAACTCCAAAAAAGTGACTCCATTTTAGAAACTACGGGATAGGGTGGCAGTTTTGTTGGTACTAGTTTAGGGTACATATGATTTTTGGTTGCTCTATATTACACTTTTTGTGCGGCAAGGTAACAAGAAATAGCTTTTTTGGCACGTTTTTTTTTTTTTTTGTTATTTACAACATTCATCTGACTGGTTAGATCATGTGGTAATTTTATAGAGCAGGTTGTCACGGACGCGGCGATACCTAATATGTATACAATTTTTTTTAATTTACGTAAGTTTTATACAATAACTTTATGTAAGTTTTATACAATAACTTTTAGTGTCTCCATAGTCTAAGAGCCATAGTTTTTTCAGTTTTTGGGCGATTATCTTGAGTAGGGTCTCATTTTTTGCGGGATGAGATGACGATTTGATTGGCAATATTTTGGGGTGCATATGACTTTTTGATCTCTTGCTATTACACTTTATGTGACATAAGATGGCAAATAATTGCTTTTTTTACACCGTTTTTATTTTTATTTTTTTACGGTGGTCACCTGAGGGGTTAGGTCATGTGATATTTTTATAGAGCTAGTCGATACGGACGCGGCGATACCTAATATGTATACATTTTTTTTATTTATGTAAGTTTTACACAATGATTTCATTTTTGAAACAAAAAAAAATCATGTTTTAGGGTTTCCATAGTCTGAGAGCCATAGTTTTTTCAGTTTTTGGGCGATTATCTTGCGTAGGGTCTCATTTTTTGCGGGATGAGATGACGGTTTGATTGGTACTATTTTGGCGTACATGCGACTTTTTTGATCACTTTTATTACCTTTTTTGGGAAGTAAGGTGGGCAAAATTTCAATTTTCTCATAGTTTTTATTTTTATGGCGTTCACCATGCGGGGAAAGTAACATGACCATTTTATAGATCAGGTCGTTACGGACGCGGCGATACCTAATATGTGTAGTGTATTTTATTTTTTTAATTTTTATTCAGTGATAAATGTTTTTTTTTTTTATCTTAACTTTTTTCACTTTTTTTTTTACATTTTTTTGACCCAGACCCACTTGGTTCTTGAAGATCCAGTGGGTCTGATGTCTGTATAATACAGTACAATATATATTGCACTGTACTGTATTTTACTTACACTGAACAGATCTATGCTTTCAGCACAGATCTGTTAAGCACCATGGACAGCAGGACGCCTGAGCAGGCGTCCTGTTGCCATGGGAACCTTCCCCGTCTGCCACAACTTCGCAGACGGGGAAGGGTATGCACAGGGCTGAGGGGAGCTGTCGGGGGGCTCTCTCCCTCTCCATCGGGGGGCTGCAAAGGCACAGCAGCCCCCCGATGGGAGAGGAAGGGAGCTCCCTGACCGATGACAGTTAACTTTTTCCATACAGCGGTCCGTACGGACCGCGGTATGGAAAGGGTTAAACGGCTGACATCTGCACAGATGTCAGCCGTTTATACCAGGGTGCCAGCAATGTGCTGGCACCCTGGTATACCCACTAGAAGCCAACGACCCCACCGCATGCGACACCCCCCCCGCACCACCCGTCGGCATCAAATCGTGCAGGGGTGCAGGGGGGGGTGAAAAATATTGATTATAGGCACTCAAAAGTTTCTGATCCCCGCGGTCAGGGACCGCGGGGATCAGAAACTGCAAAAAGTGCAGCAAACCGCAGGTCTGAATTGACCTGCGGTTTGCTGCGATCGCCGACACGGGGGGGGTCACATGACCCCCCCTGGCGTTGTGACAGGATGCCGGCTGAATGATTTCAGCCGGCATCCTGTTCAGATTAACCCCTGGGGCGCCGGAATGCCTATTTAAAGTTAGGACGTACCGGTACGTCCTTGGTCCTTAAGGACTCGGGAAATAGGGCGTACCGGTATGGATTTGCTTCAGTATGGGATTTGCTTCAGTATGGGAACTTGGAATATCTGTAACTTTACCTGCAAGTTCATGTGTGCTCTCCAATAATCTTCATCAGTCACAAGCCGATTTCGTGACACATACCATAATGCAGCTGCTTGGAACCCCACCCTGCCCAGTTTAGCAAACCTGAAACTAATCCCGAATAATTTTGTTAAAAGCCATTGCTTCTTAACGTTTCACTATGATATACAGTATATCATAATACTAAACCTGCTGATACACCCCAAAAGAGAATCCGTTTTGGAGCAGTTGTTAAAAAAACAAGCCATTGGTCTTCCTATACCACCATGTATGTAAAAACACATACAGGCATGTGCTACCAAAAATGGGAAAAAGGGGTAATTCTAATGTTTTATTAATAAGATAATTTTACTTTTGTGGAGAAAAGTTTTCCATGCAGAATCATTCTGCCCTCTGCGAATGATGGATTGATAAAGCCACAGATGATGCTGTCACAATAAAGCCTAGGTAACTCTAAGTGAGACGATGAGACTTTATCCTGCTGTACAAATGGATTTCATTTTACCTTCTTTATGTAATAAAAGTTAACTGTTAAGCTGCAACACAAATCTAGAGTTGATGAGATTAATAATGGCACAGTTTTTCAAATTACCTGCTTCCATTTGCCACCCAAGTAATTTATTTCTAAAGAACAAAACTGAAAGAATAAGATTGTAAATGAATTTGTGTTATCCTAGAATGTTGCAAATTTGGCAGATCCAACATAGATCATTACTGTACATATAGCCGATTGTCACAGAAGGTCCCTACCTACCACCATGACAGGGATGTGACTTTAAGGAATAAACAGTGCTCAATCTCAGCTAAAATTCCCACTCGCTCCTCATTCATCCTAAAGACTGAGCAAAGAACATACAGTAAACTAGTAAAATATGAGAAAGTTAAACTGGATCGCACATCCTCAATACTATGCTTTTATCTAATAACTGCTTCTCAGCATAATTAACATCGCTTCTCAGCGCAATTTATCAGTATACCTACCCCTATGTTGCATGCTGTACATGAAGCATTAGTATAACAATTAGATCAAAAAGCAATAGCCCACTCACCACGACAAGGTTGCCTCCTTGAGTGGGAATCTACTCTAAATTTGACGCTAGCGCTGCAACCACCGGCGCCACAGCACCACACCAACAGGCAGTGGACCCAGCAACCCCTGGCACTGGCCCCACCAACCCACCAGCACAGCACCAAAGCAACAATGGGCTGCCGCGCAGCACTGCATAGTATTGAGGATGTGCGATCCAGGTTTCACTATCACATTTTAAACATACAAAGCTGCCACAGTTATCACAATTTGACGGAGACAATTAGGTTTTCTTTTAGGGCAAAAAAGGCAGAGCTAATAAATGCTTAATATTTACTAAAGAACAAAAAAAATAAATGTGCAGAAACAGATTTAGAAATAAAAAGGAGAAACAAAAAATCTAATACTTGGTGATCCTGTCTGCTTTAAAGCTCTTTGCTCCCAGGGGCCATGGGCAGAAAGTGTAGACAAATCCATTTGGCTTGGGTCCCCAACATTTGTCTTCTTATGTGGCTTAGGCCATCATTGTTATATCCTTAGACATTAGTAGGTAGAAAGGTTAATCCTCCTTAGGTCAGCCAACAGGGAGGGCACTTTATTATTTATACATTAGTATAAATAATAGCCTCCTCTTTCTAGCATCAGTTGTGAAACATTACAATACATCCCCAATACAGAACCAGATTCCATAAAAGTATTCTATTTTCAGACCATATTCTCTCTTGTTAATAAGATAGATACGAAACCTGAGATGCAGTATGTAATAATCACAGAGACACCAATACTAACTTGTCGAAAGTTATACAAAAGAATGTTAGGTGTCTGTACTTGAACTGAAAGCTTTAATGCCTATACCAAGGTTCAGAAACAGAATGAATCAGTGCATCCTGCATGGTAGAACAAAAAAGCAGGTGGACATTGTCATAGTTAAAAAGAAAGTACAGTGTATGATCTATATAAAATTGAAACCTCATCTAATAACTCAGTCAGAGGTTCTTGATTTTTTGATTAAAAAAAAGTATCTTGGCTCATCCACCAGCAGCAAGGGAACCTCGATACGGGATGGGTATCTAGCGCTAACCTATTTCTATGCATTCATGGGCATCTACTTCCAAGGAGAGATAAACCCATAAAAACACTGACTGCTACCATTATTACCTCTCAGGGTGAGCAAGTAATGACCTGTTATAGAATGGCTATGACACATCAACTGAATCCTCAGTGCATCACGTCTATAGTCCCTCGTGACTGGCTGGGGCCACCTGCAAGGCATTATGGACAAGTCTGTCATAGAAACCTTCTTCATCTTGTCTGTTTTCTGATCTGTAAAATAGTGGATGCCCAGGAAGAAGGCAATAGGTAGCAAAACTTGAACAAGGTGGATTGTGGATTTTAATTGGCTGTGTCACAGCCACTATCTCTGGCTGTGACCTTCCGTTCTTGCTCGTTTGGCGCTCCTCGCTGAAGTTCTGTTCCATTGTGTTATTTGTGGTTCTGTATGGGTTAACTCCCCTGTGTGCTTATAGGAGTTAATCCTCTGTCTGCTCCATGGGTGTGGCTTCTCTGCTGCACCCATGGAACCTGTATATAAGACTGAGGTTTCCTCAGTTCTGTGTCACTCTCTCTGGTGTATGTTGTCTGTCCTGCTCCTGGTTTGTACTCTCTCTCCCATGCTGCTACCCATGGGATCTGTGTCTGTCTGTCTGTGCTCTGTGAGTTTCCCTACTTGTTCATTGATGTCTTCTTTACTGTCTTTCTGTTATCTGTTTTACCAGTTATGTTTTAGTTACTTTGTGTTTATTCTGATGTCTGTGTTCAGCAAGCCTTTGCAGCAGAGTGGCATGACAAGGCCATGCAGTTTACTACTGGTGGAGCAAGTCCTTCTCTGCTCATTGCCACTCCTGCTCCCTTGCGTGAACTCCTGCTTGTATTATTAGTTGCCCTGTTTTGTATTCATATGTCTGTGTTCAGCAAGCCGTTGCAGCAGAGTGGCATGACAAGGCCATGCAGTTTACTACTGGTGGAGCAAGTCCTTCTCTGCTCATTGCCACTCCTGCTCCCTTGCGTGAACTCCTACTTGTATTATTAGTTGCTCTGTTTTGTATTGCCTGTATGTTTTGTATGCCTATGTGCCGTCGGTACCTTCTGGTACCTGTTGTCCATTTGTTCCTGCTGTCACTGTCAAGTTCACGCTCCAGAGTGGACCCTGGCAACTTCCTGCGGCAAAGTCTAACTCTACCATCTAGGGCTCTAGTGAATACCAGGAGTTGCTTAGTCACGCCCCTCTGGAGTATTACTAGACAGTGGCGCAGTGGGGGTTTTCTCCACTGTGCTGACGGTACATAGCGCTCATGTTTTGTCTGTGCTGCCTTCCATGTTTTTGTTTGTGCAATAAACTCTTGTGTCTGTATCTGATTTCCGTTAGTTTATTGCTTGACGACGCGGTGGTCTCTCCTGGGACCTCCAACTCGTGACAGAATGAACAAGTGAACTTTCACAGAGTTTTTTTTTGTTCTGTTTTCTGCTTATCTGTGGTGTGTGTGCATTCTGTATTTCTCTCTTTATGCTACCTGTAGGTATCGGATTTGGTTGCCTTGGTGTACTGGCTGCGGTGTTCTCCGTGTATGCTGGTTGCCAGGGGTGACGTCCGGTTTAACCTTTTGAGCTTGCAGTTCTGCCTACGGCCGTGTTTTCCTTTATCGGCGCAGGTATCTGCTTCTGGTCCTGGCCTCCGGAAGGGGGTGTCAGCATGTCTGACCAATCAGTTCTTGGCAGACATGCCATTCTCCGGAGGGAGAGTGGAGGGGGAGGTGTTAGCACACTGCAGTTCACCATGACTTTTGTGGCCGTGTAGGCTGACTGCATTCCTCTTGGCGTACTGGCTGCGTTTACCGTGTAGGCTGGCTGCGTTCGTCTTATGTGTTCTGCTTGTGTACCTCTGTACCCCTTTGATTCAGTTTTTTCTTTGTATTCCTGTCTGGTTCCTGGTCCCAATCCTCCGGAAGGGGGTGTCTGCATGTCTGGCCAATCAGTTCTTGGCAGACATGTCATTCTCCGGAGGGAGAGTGGAGGGGGAGGTAACTGCATGGTGCGGTTCACTTGACGTGTATGCCGTGTTGGCTGGCCATCTTCCCCTGGCGTACTGGCTGCGGACCCTCCGTGTAGGCTGGTTTTCAGGGGTTGGGCTGGTTGCGGTCGTCGTGTGTGTTCCTGCCCATGTACCTCGTCACCCCTTTGATTTCTGTCCCCTTGTCTGGTTCTGTTTGGTTTGTTGCCCCACTTCTTCCCCTTTCTGTTTGGGAGGAGAGGGGGGGGGGCTTTGAGGGGTGGGAGTGTCACAGCCACTATCTCTGGCTGTGACCTTCCGTTCTTGCTCGTTTGGCGCTCCTCGCTGAAGTTCTGTTCCTTTGTGTTATTTGTGGTTCTGTATGGGTTAACTCCCCTGTGTGCCTATTAGGAGTTAATCCTCTGTCTGCTCCATGGGTGTGGCTTCTCTGCTGCACCCATGGAACCTGTATATAAGGCTGAGGTTTCCTCAGTTCTGTGTCAGCTCTCCTGGTGTGTGTTGTCTGTCCTGCTCCTGGTTTGTACTCTCTCTCCCATGCTGCTACCCATGGGATCTGTGTCTGTCTGTCTGTGCTCTGTGAGTTTCCCTACTTGTTCATTGATGTCTTCTTTCCTGTCTTTCTGTTATCTGTTTTACCAGTTATGTTTTAGTTACTTTGTGTTTATTCTGATGTCTGTGTTCAGCAAGCCTTTGCAGCAGAGTGGTATGACAAGGCCATGCAGTTTACTACTGGTGGAGCAAGTCCTTCTCTGCTCATTGCCACTCCTGCTCCCTTGCGTGAACTCCTGCTTGTATTATTAGTTGCCCTGTTTTGTATTCATATGTCTGTGTTCAGCAAGCCCTTGCAGCAGAGTGGCATGACAAGGCCATGCAGTTTACTACTGGTGGAGCAAGTCCTTCTCTGCTCATTGCCACTCCTGCTCCCTTGCGTGAACTCCTACTTGTATTATTAGTTGCTCTGTTTTGTATTTGCCTGTATGTTATGTATGCCTATGTGCCGTCGGTACCTTCTGGTACCTGTTGTCCATTTGTTCCTGCTGTCACTGTCTAGTTCACGCTCCAGAGTGGACCCTGGCAACTTCCTGCGGCAAAGTCTAACTCTAGCATCTAGGGCTCTAGTGAATACCAGGAGTTGCTTAGTCACGCCCCTCTGGAGTATTACTAGACAGTGGCGCAGTGGGGGTTTTCTCCCACTGTGCTGACGGTACATAGCGCTCATGTTTTGTCTGTGCTGCCTTCCATGTTTTGTTTGTGCAATAAACTCTTGTGTCTGTATCTGATTTCCGCTAGTTTATTGCTTGACGACACGGTGGTCTCTCCTGGGACCTCCAACTCGTGACAGGCTGTTAAGCTCTTTTTTCCCTGATGTTTGTATGAAACGCGTATATCAACCTTTTAACCAGTCACTTGCCCATGTGCTTGTGTCTCTTATAAACAGAGAAGTCAACATATCACTTGCACACACAGAGGTTGTTGATAAGATGTGGACATGGCTGGTGTGACTTGCCTACTTTCCTCTGGAACTACGAGAAGTGTCTCTCTTTTTGTTTACATGTGGATACTGTGAAGCACAACAATTATATCATATTCCACAACAAAACTTTTAAAAATTATAACTAAAAATTGTAGCTTTATTACACAGACAGTGTCAGTCCCCTTTACTGCATCTGCTACACAATCATATCCTGTCGTGCAAACACTGTAGTCAGCCATAATTTGCCATTGTCATATAATAGGCACACAAAACTTTCTGATGAAACAAAGAAAACGCTTAACTATTTTGAAACCAACTATCTTCATTTTTGCTCTTCTGCTCAAATGCATTTTTGGATCCCCTGCAGACAGAACAACAGGGGGAAGGTTTCTGATCCAGCAAACTTCCTCTCAGCCAGAAAGTATAAGCTTCACTGTAATCAAGGAGGTTGTGTGTAATGAATGCCACTATGTAATA
The DNA here is from genome assembly GCF_905171765.1 of Bufo bufo. Lineage (NCBI taxonomy): Eukaryota > Metazoa > Chordata > Amphibia > Anura > Bufonidae > Bufo > Bufo bufo. Next base: position 382,820,577 of record NC_053390.1, read on the forward strand.
TAGTATAAAGGATTGAAATTTAAAAAAGAACACTATTAAATAATCTTCCTCTTTCTAATGATGGTTATTATTTAATTTATAATTTGATTCCACCACTTACATATAACTCGGAAATACAGTATCAGTGAAATACATGCCTGCTCAGTAGAGTAAAAAGAAAGGCTGGCACAATTGTGACAGAAAATACTAATATGAACCCCCCATGTATAACTGTCTATGCAACACCTACCTGACAGTCAATACAGGAGAACCAATGTTTTAGGTCAGTGCATTTCTACATACAATCTACTCTAATACTGTGCCTGTAATAGATGTTCGCCATGTGATACAGATCAGGACATTTCTTTTAGCAGGTTGTAATCAGTTTGCCATCTCTACTGTATAAGTGGCAGCTCATGCTACCGCTGACTTGTGGAGAACCACTGACGAGGCCCAACGGAACCCTGGTTCAAAACAAGCACAAACTATGCATTGGGAATCAAACATCTACTATCAGCATCCCTTTGGCCATCATCATTTGACCCACCAAGACAAATTTACAATTCCTGTGACAAGATGACATTGCAGCACTCTATAATAGTCTTAATGATGCCTACTAACAGGACACATACAATATGGGAATACTGAATTTCTGCTGCAGAAAGAAAAATGAAAAAGTAAAAAGTAAGTTCTACTTCTGTGAGAGCTGCATTAAATTAATCAGACACTTCTTGGACCTCATCATTGGAATTTCACCTGCTTGCATCTGCTTCTGTAATTCATATGCAAATCCATCACTGAACTGCTGATGAGCATTACAATTTCATACACTGAAACTATAGAAAGCAGACAATCTGATATTCCTTTCAGCTCTCGGAAGAGAAAATTCACAAAAACCCACAGAATCGTATAAAATTAACTGTTTGTCACTGCTGTATATCAACATGCCATGAGCAATGGCTCAACACAAAGCATTATATTTAACATTCTCAACTCTTTCTGTTCTTAACAAATAAAGCCACAATTTACTGGTGCTGCTGGTTACGTGATCTCCATGACCACAATTCAAATTCTTGGCCTGCAACATTTTAATAGCAGCTTAAAAAAGAACATTCATCCATATCCAGCCTGTAATAACGCATGAAGTGTTTCCAAAAGGGAAAATTTACTTTTCCTACACAATTACCCACTAGTTTACATACATACTGATGGGAACTCAAACGCAGTTAAAAAAGTATCCAATGAAAAACATAAATATTTAGTCAATTTAAATAAAGGTGATAAAAGATATCCTGATATAGCAAGAGCCCAGAAGCTTCCAAATGATAGATGGAAATGTTAATTGTAACATACTAATGTGACAATTTCTTATAGACAATACATAGGGTGAAGCAATTTGAAAAGGCAAAGTCATCTTACCATCTGGTCTTAACTAGAGCATCTATCTTTTGGGCAACCCTACCAAGTGCAATGGTATTACCAGCAGAGGTCACAGGCATGTACAGTACAGACCAAAGGTTTGGACACACCTTCTCATTCAAAGAGTTTTCTTTATTTTCATGACTATGAAAATTGTAGATTCACACTGAAGGCATCAAAACTATGAATTAACACATGTGGAATTATATACATAACAAACAAGTGTGAAACAACTGAAAATATGTCATATTCTAGGTTCTTCAAAGTAGCCACCTTTTGCTTTGATTACTGCTTTGCACACTCTTGGGCATTCTCTTGATGAGCTTCAAGAGGTAGTCCACTGAAATGGTTTTCACTTCACAGGTGTGCCCTGTCAGGTTTAATAAGTGGGATTTCTTGCCTTATAATGGGGTTGGGACCATCAGTGGCGTTGAGGAGAAGTCAGGTGGATACACAGCTGATAGTCCTACTGAATAGACAGTTAGAATTTGCATTATGGCAGGAAAAAAGCAGCTAAGTAAAGAAAAACGAGTGGCCATCATTACTTTAAGAAATGAAGGTCAGTCAGTCAGCCGAAAAATTGGGAAAACTTTGAAAGTAAGGGCTATTTGACCATGAAGGAGAGTGATGGGGTGCTGCGCCAGATGACCGGGCCTCCACAGTCACCGGACCTGAACCCAATCGAGATGGTTTGGGGTGAGCTGGACCGCAGAGTAAAGGCAAAAGGGGCCAACAAGGGCTAAGCATCTCTGGGAACTCCTTCAAGACTGTTGGAAGACCATTTCAGGGGACTACCTCTTGAAGCTCATTAAGAGAATGCCAAGAGTGTGCAAAGCAGTAATCAAAGCAAAAGGCTACTTTGAAGAACCTAGAATATGACATATTTTCAGTTGTTTCACACTTGTGGAATTATATACATAACAAACGTGTTAATTCATAGTTGTGATGCCTTCATAGTCATGAAAATAAAGAAAACTCTTTGAATGAGAAGGTGTGTCCAAACCTTTGGTCTCTACTGTATATGCAATTGAGGAGATCAGCATTTTATGATCAGTCTATAGTTTATGCAAATTATCTCTTCCCAAAAATAAAACTGTGCCTCTGGCACCATGAGTTGGAAGGTAGCTATCCTATAAGACAATGTTCGCACTTTTAAACAGGTCTTTGAGACAAAACAGGCCAGTAACTCATCTGTAGATGGTAACTGGTGTTCATCAGTGTAGAGTACAGAAATCTGGCTTAGCTGTGTGAGAGTCTTTTGTTGGGGACAGGAAAGTAAACATTTTTGTTGAAAGAGTCTAGTAGGCATGAGGAGTCAAAGTTCCATGCTCCTCTAGGAAAAAGGCTATGTAAATTTGCTATCTTTCCTTAGTCTATAGTTTAGTACGCTAACTAAAAATCTAACTAAGTGTCAAAATGTGTATGTATGTATATAAATATTTTATGAGATTGGTTATTGGATGGCTCCACCAGGTACTACAGTGGTTTGAGGTGCAACTGCTGTGACTCACCCAGTCACTAATAAAAATCTTGAATACTATAATAGCCAGCACTCTCTGATTTGGAGTCATATATTGCTTATAATAATGGACACAGATGATGATGGATTATCAATATATTGGATATATCATTATTAGAATCACAGGATACAAATATACAAATAATTAGTGCGACAATGTAAAACTAATAAATATTAATAAAATGAATAATAAACCATCTCAAATAAAAAAGGAAGAAATAGTAGCTCAAGGTGTCCAATGATCTGCACATGAAATAGTGTACAAAATAGTAAATCAGTCTTGCACATATAGTCCTTTCATTAGAGAAAGTGATATAATCTCGATTATCATAAAATTCGCTGGCAAATTTTCGGATTGTAGCTAATCCGAATTTATCATTCCAAACACAAGCACTAGTAGATACTAGTATAAAGTTTAAAATGTTCGATAAAAATACAGAAAACCCTCTTGTCGATATTAATACCGTGTCAGAGGGAGTTTTCTACCCGAAAATTTTCACCCTGCACGTAAGTTCCCTGACAGACTCCCTCTGACACAGTATTAATCAAGAGGGTGGTTTTCTCTATTTTTATGAACATTTTTTACTTTATACTAGTATCTACTAGTGCTTGTGTTTGGAATTATAAATTCGGATCAGCTACAATCCGAAAATTTGCCAGCGAATTTTATGATAATCGAGATTATATCACTTTCTCCAATGAAAGGACTATATGTGCAAGACTGATTTACTATTTTGTACACTTTCATGTGCAGATCATTGGACACCTTGAGCTACTATTTCTTCCTTTTTTATTTGAGACGGTTTATTATTAATTTTATTAATATTTATTAGTTTCACATTGTCGCACTAATTATTTGCATATTTTTATCCTGTGATTCCAATAATGATATATCCAATATATTGATAATCATCATCATCTGTGTCCATTATTATAAGCAATATATGACTCCAAATCAGAGAGTGCTGGCTATTCTAGTATTCAAGATGTATATAAATACACTGCTCAAAAAAATAAAGGGAACACTTAAACAACACAATGTAACTCCAAGTCAATCACACTTCTGTGAAATCAAACTGTCCACTTAGGAAGCAACACTGAGTGACAATCAATTTCACATGCTGTTGTGCAAATGGGATAGAGAACAGGTGGAAATTATAGGCAATTAGCAAGACACCCCCAATAAAGGAGTGGTTCTGCAGGCGGTGATCACAGACCACTTCTCAGTTCCTATGCTTCCTGGCTGATGTTTTGGTCACTTTTGAATGCTGGCGGTGCTTTCACTCTAGTGGTAGCATGAGACGGAGTCTACAACCCACACAAGTGGCTCAGGTAGTGCAGCTTATCCAGGATGGCACATCAATGCGAGCTGTGGCAAGAAGGTTTGCTATGTCTGTCAGAGTAGTGTCCAGAGCATGGAGGCGCTACCAGGAGACAGGCCAGTACATCATTAGACGTGGAGGAGGCCATAGGAGGGCAACAACCCAGCAGCAGGACCGCTACCTCCACCTTTGTGCAAGGAGGAACAGGAGGAGCACTACCAGAGCCCTGCAAAATGACCTCCAGCAGGCAACAAATGTGCATGTGTCTGCTCAAACGGTCAGAAACAGACTCCATGAGGGTGATATGAGGGCCCGACGTCCACAGGTGGGGGTTGTGCTTACAGCCCAACACCGTGCAGGACGTTTGGCATTTGCCATAGAACACCAAGATTGGCAAATTCGCCACTGGCACCCTGTGCTCTTCACAGATGAAAGCAGGTTCACACTGAGCACATATGACAGACGTGACAGAGTCTGGAGACGCCGTGGAGAACGTTCTGCTGCCTGAAACATCCTCCAGCATGACCGGTTTGGCATTGGGTCAGTAATGGTGTGGGGTGGCATTTCTTTGGAGGGCCGCACATCCCTCCATGTGCTCGCCAGAGGTAGCCTGACTGCCATTAGGTACCGAGATGAGATCCTCAGACCCCTTGTGAGACCATATGCTGGTGCGGTTGGCCCTGGGTTCCTCCTAATGCAAGACAATGCTAGACCTCATGTGGCTGGAGTGTGTCAGCAGTTCCTGCAAGACGAAGGAATTGATGCTATGGACTGGCCCGCCCGTTCCCCAGACCTGAATCCAATTGAGCACATCTGGGACATCATGTCTCGCTCTATCCACCAACGTCACGTTGCACCACAGACTGTCCAGGAGTTGGCAGATGCTTTAGTCCAGGTCTGGGAGGAGATCCCTCAGGAGACCGTCCGCCACCTCATCAGGAGCATGCACAGGCGTTGTAGGGAGGTCATACAGGCACGTGGAGGCCACACACACTACTGAGCCTCATTTTCACTTGTTTTAAGGACATTACATTAAAGTTGGATCAGCCTGTAGTGTGTTTTTCCACTTTAATTTTGAGTGTGACCTCAAATCCAGACCTCCATGGGTTGAAAAATTTGATTTCCATTTTTTTATTTTTGTGTGATTTTGTTGTCAGCACATTCAACTATGTAAAGAACAAAGTATTTCAGAAGAATATTTAATTAATTCAGATCTAGGATGTGTTATTTTTGTGTTCCCTTTATTTTTTTGAGCAGTGTATATATATATAGTGCAATAAAATGAAGACTGGCCATGAAATTCTGGTTTCCACTTCATTTTTATATATAAAGTGAATCATAAAAATAACCAACACCAGGTAACGTAGTGGCTTTCACTACAGTATAGAAAATTGCAGAGGAACAAATGCATCTTTTAGTAGAAAATGTATATGTGCATTTTTTTTAAATTGTCTCTATAAAAAAAATATATAGAATTGATGAATAATTATGATGTTTGTGAGTAAAAATTAAAAGGATGATTTGTTACTGTTGATGTGTTCTCTGTTACTCTGCATGGATTTAGTTATTCGCAGATTAATCCAGTTTTATTCAAAAACATCTGTTTTCATGAAACAGTTTCACAGGTTTTAAGTCAAAAATACATCTGCCAATGTATCAGCATGGCATCCTCTTAGAGTGCACCAGATCATGCTGCTTCTGTGAGCGGTTCTGGTTGTATGGAAACACTGTGATGTATCCTCAATATTAACTGTGTACTATTTTATTACACACATTACCACATGTGAAATAGTCTGATAACACTTTGAAGAAAACTGAAAAATTAGTTTTAAACCATGATTTCCAGCTATAATGCATTTTCATATAGATTAAAGATAATGCAACACAACAAAAACTTCCTCCACTCAACACATCAAGGGGTAAGACCCCCAAATAAGTTATATATTTACACAGTAAAAGTACTTAACTATCTTAACTACTAATAATATAATAACAATTAGCATATTATGGGAAACAAAAGTTTTACAAAGCTTAAAAGGATTTTTTGAGACTAACATATTGATGACCTGTGCTCAGGATAGGTCATCAATATCTGCTGGGTGGGAATCTGACTCCTCGACGATCTGGGGTTTGACGATTGATGCAGCCTCTTCATAATATGTCAAGCACAGCATGATACACTAAATACTGGTTGTGCTTGGGGTTGTAAGTGAATGGGACAAAACTGTTGTAACCAACAAACCTGATGTTACAGATTAATTAAGAGGATACCTTCCAAAAGCTGATTGCCAGGGGTGCTGGGAATCAAATAGTTAGGTAATGAATATATAAGTGCTCGAAAACCCCTTTTTAAAATTGTATGTTTGTGTTGGAATTTTATCATTTGTCAAAATGAGCCTACATGGTTTATACCAGTCTTTTTCAATCCAGTCCTCAGTGAACTCCAATAGGTCATGTACTGGATTTTTTTTTATTATTATTTATTTTATTACTGAATACTGACTTTCTGTAAATCAATTATTAGGTCATGTATTTTCTCAATGGGAAATCCTTATAAAATAGAAGCATTCTCAGACATATTTAAAGATGTGACTCATTTTTCATCATTGTGATAAAGAAAGGATCATGACAGCACAAAATGCAGTGCAATCAGCAGGCAGCATGTTATAGAGCAGGAGATGCTGAGCTATATATATATATATATATATATATATATATATACACAGTACAGACCAAAAGTTTGGACACACCTTCTCATTCATAAAGTTTTCTTTATTTTCATGACTATGAAAATTGTAGATTCACACTGAAGGCATCAAAACTATGAATTAACACATGTGGAATTATATACATAACAAACAAGTGTGAAACAACTGAAAATATGTCATATTCCAGGTTCTTCAAAGTAGCCACCTTTTGCTTTGATTACTGCTTTGCACACTCTTGGCATTCTCTTGATGAGCTTCAAGAGGTAGTCCCCTGAAATGGTTTTCACTTCACAGGTTTGCCCTGTTAGGTTTAATAAGTGGGATTTCTTGCCTTATAAATGAGGTTGGGACCATCAGTTGCGTTGAGGAGAAGTCAGGTGGATACACAGCTGATAGTCCTACTGAATAGACTGTTAGAATTTGTATTATGGCAAGAAAAAAGAAGCTAAGTAAAGAAAAACGAGTGGCAATCATTACTTTAAGAAATGAAGGTCAGTCGGTCAGCCGAAAAATTGGGAAAACTTTGAAAGTAAGGGCTATTTGACCATGAAGGTGAGTGATGGGGTGCTGCGCCAGATGACCTGGCCTCCACAGTCACCGGACCTGAACCCAATCGAGATGGTTTGGGGTGAGCTGGACCGCAGAGTGAAGGCAAAAGGGCCAACAAGTGCTAAGCATCTCTGGGAACTCTTTCAAGACTGTTGGAAGACCATTTCAGGGGATTACCTCTTGAAGCTCATCAAGAGAATGCCAAGAGTGTGCAAAGCAGTAATCAAAGAAAAAGGTGGCTACTTTGAAGAACCTAGAATATGACATATTTTCAGTTGTTTCACACTTGTTTGTTATGTATATAATTCCACATGTGTTAATTCATAGTTTTGATGCCTTCATAGTCATGAAAATAAAGAAAACTCTTTGAATGAGAAGGTGTGTCCAAACTTTTGGTCTGTACTGTATATATATATACAGAAAAGCGGAACAGCACCTCCAGAGACAATCGCAGGTGCAAGCTACCAGGCAACAATGTAGAAAAACAAAAAACATAGCAGCACACTACTGAATGCACTAAGACTGAATAAACAGGTGAATGTGTGAACAGGGTCAAATACATGACTCCAATACTTACTATTAAGCAGGGAAGAAGCTCTTAGCGCATATTATTGATCAAAAGTATGTCGGGCCCATCACCACACGTCAAGGTAGCTTCTTGTCAGATGGGACCTACTCTAACACGGAGTGTCCAGCTCCATTGTTACTCTGATTAAAAGAGTAACAAGGGGTGGGGGATGGGCGGGGAGTGCTAAGTTCCAAAGAGGATGCCTATTCCTCTATTACATACACATACAGAAAAGCGGAACAGCACCTCCAGAGTTTTGTGGATAAAATTTTAGTGACTCTTGCAATTTATACATTTACAGTACCATGCCCCTTAAACATTTTCACATTACACCTACAAGCTTACCGTATTTTTTACTTCATAAGATCCACCTGATGATTAGACGCACCCCAGGCTTTAGAGGAGAAGAATAAGAAAAAAATTATTTTCCATCAGATCAGACCCCCATATATCAGACCATCATATAAGGAACTCAGATCAGACCCCCATATCAGGAACTCAAAACAAACCTTCAAGTCATGACATCAGATCAAACCCCATTAGACCTCAGATCACATCTTCATGTTAGACCCCCATCAGACTTCCATGGCAGACCACCATCAGACTTCCATGCCTGACCTCAGATCAAAGATAAAATAAATAAATTCACTACTGCTCTCAAGGTCCGGCAATAGCTCCTCCAGTCACACTCCCTTGTCTTCTCCGGCTTGCACTGTCGCCTGACTGCATGCAGCATCAGGTCATAGTGCATAGTGATGGCTTTGTGGTTCGCCCGGCGGTCGGTTCGCAGCGAACTTTACACGTTCGCGACCCGCCGATCATGCAAACATATGGCGATGTTCGCACGCGTCATATTCTTTTGCATTGCGCTGAACTTTGACCCATGACACATCCATCAGGTGGGACAGGACAGCCAATTGAGACGTTTCAGCACATGGACACACCCCCAACCCTATAACAGAACCCAATCTGGCAGCCATTTTACATTATGTGTTTTGCCAGTGTAGGGAGACGTTGCATTTTGGAGCAGGAACAGGCTGTTAGGAACTTAAGGACATCAAACGGTAGCTAATAGGGCCACAAAAGTCCTTTTAAGGACTGGTAATGTTGTGCTATCGATAGGTGTGATACACAGAGGGGTGTGATATACTTATAATATACTTTCTAACATAAAAAGTATATTATAGTGCACTTGTATGCTTCCACAAAATACTGATTGAGGGCTGCGATCTATCAGCTTTCACAAAATAGTGATAGAGGTTTTCCATATACCTGTGTCCACAAAATTACTGCTTGAGGGCGATATACCGGAAGCGGAGATGTACAATGGCCATTGGATCAGCAGAGGAGTATGTTCCAGGAACCGGAACTGCCTCTCCTTGGACTGGAAACCGCCGGTTGGAACGCATGTGCGTTCCAACATCGGGAGGAGGGGCCGCTCCGGAAGTAATGTGATTTTCCAATAAGGTTAGTGGCGCTAATAGGTAGGGCTTTAAATACAGCTGCAACATGTTAGCAGATCGCCTACCAGGGGGAGCGTTTACCGAGGGGAGGCCTTCAGGATGTAAGTAAATTCCACTATAGCTCCTGATTGATCTTGTGCAATTCTCTTTATGCATTTGCGGTGACCTTGTTTTTTGATTTTAGTGTGGGTCTTATTTAGACTCTTCCACAGTGAGACGACAGGACCGCTGTCTGGTTGCGGTGTATCATACCTTCTAACCATGAGTGTGCACAGCACCACAATAAATTTAATGTATAGCACTGCTGGACATCATATTGATTTGGGTATATGATTATCTTTGTCCAACAGGATGTGGAACACACCTTGATTTGGCATCCAGGATTTGGACCATGGCACCATAACCACACAAGATATATCTAGTCTGTGACTGGTCTGGAACAGTGCCATATTCTATGTGGATTGTTCTTAGAACGGCACCCCCTGTATAAACCATATGTAGAGCGATGATTTGATTGTTTGACTATGTAACCTGGCTGTTAGCCAGTATATATCATGTTACAATTGCATTGTATAGATTTTTTGTGTCTTTGTTATCATACCTCCTGATGATCCCACAGCACTGTCTAGGGGGAAACGCGTCGAGGTAATCCAGGTGTTCGACTATATGGTCAACCCTGACTATCTCTCTTTCTTCTATGTTTGTACTTTGTTACTTTGCATCCAGTTAATAGATGTACCATCGGTACCTTATTATCCTCACTTCATACCTGGGGAAATCCTGAACATTTCCTATCTTTCATCCTTTCAGGGACAACTTAGGGACATTAGTCTAGGAACGTGGACAGGGGGCCTCCACCATCAGGAGTCTTCCCTGGGCTGAGGTTTTAGGATAGGGGCGGATCTAGGGATAATTCATTCCCACACCCCATCCATTTTGGATCCTTTTTAACGCATATCATTAAAACTGTGATTTTAGGGGTCATTTCTCTGCTGGAACTTAGATATATACTGTTTGAACCCCATTATATTTATGTTAACTTGTGTAGCTGGAATTTGATATACCTGCTTCAACTAACAACTGATTGAGGCCTACCATATATTAGCTTCCACAAAATAGTGAAAGAGGTTTTCCATATACCTGTGTCCACAAAATTATTTCTTGAGGGGGGTATACCAGCTTCAACTAACTGGTTGAGGCCTTACATATATTAGCTTCCACAAAATAGTGATAGAGGTTTTCCATATACCTGCGTCCACAAAATACAGATTGTGGGTTTTGATATACCTGCTTCAACTAACAACTGATTGCGGCCTGCCATATATCAGCTTCCACAAAATACTGATTGAGGGGTGCGATATACCTGCTTCCACCAAATATTAATTAAAGGGTTCTATATACCTGCTTCCACAAAATACTGATTGAGGGGTGTGATATACCAGCTTCCACCAAATACTGATTGAGGCCTGCGTTATACCTACTTCCACAAATACTGGTCTTCTCTAGGGACTTTGGCACAGGTTTTGACGATCCTTCGGGAGAATAAGTTGTATGCCAAATTAGAGAAATGTTTGTTTGCGGTGCAAGAGCTTCCATTCTTGGGATACATGCTTTCTGATTCCGGTTTTCGTATGGACCCCGAAAAGGTCTGGGCGGTTCTGGAGTGGGACCGACCAGAGAATCAGAAAGCTTTGATGCGGTTCTTGGGGTTTACGAATTATTATAGAAAATTTATTTCAAATTATTTTACCATAGTAAAACCTCCTACTGATATGACCAAGAAGGGCGCCGATGTCTGTCTGGTCGGATGAGGCATTGCAGGCCTTTTCGGCTATAAAGGAGCGTTTTGCGTCTGCCCCCATTCTGGTGCAGCCGGATGTGTGTCAGCCATTTGTAGTGGAGGTTGATGCATCAGAGGTGGGGGTTGGTGCAGTGTTGTCACAGGGTTCATCCCCTGGCAAGTGGGTCCCATGTGCCTTCTTCTCCAAGAAGCTCTCGGTCGCCGAGAGGAATTATGATGTTGGAGATAGAGAGTTGTTGGCTATCAAGTTGGCCTTTGAGGGATGGCGTCACTGGTTAGAGGGGGTGTCTCACCCCGTTACGGTGTATACTGACCTTAAGAATTTGGCTTACCTGCAATCTGCCAAGCATCTGAACCCTAGGCAGGCCAGATGGTCACTGTTTTTTACCAGGTTCAATTTTGTGGTTACCTTTCGCCCAGGGGTCAAGAATGTCAAGGCAGATGCCTTGTCTCGCAGCTTTCCTGGGGGAGGTGATTCAGAAGATCCTGCTCCGATTTTGGCAGATGGGGTGGTGGTCTCTGCTCTGTACCCTGAATTGGAGATGGAGGTGTTGGGAGCCCAGGAGGGGGCTCCTGGTTCTTGTCCCCCAGGGAGGTTGTTTGTTCCTGAGGGCCTACGATACAAGGTGTTAAAGGAACATCACGATACTGTTCTCGCTGGACATCCTGGTGGTAAGTCCACCTGTGATCTAGTATCCCCGAGGTTCTGGTGGCCAGGGTTACGTAAGAGCATTCATAATTACGTGACAGCTTGTGAAACCTGCGCTCGGTCAAAGGTTGCTCATACTCGACCGCCTGGTTCGCTTCTTGAATTGTCTATTCCATCTTGTCCTTGGACGTATTTGTCTATGGACTTTATTACGGATCTGCCGAGTTCCTCCGGGAGAACAGTGATTTTGGTGGTAGTTGACCGTTTCAGTAAAATGGCTCACTTTATACCACTAACGAATCTGCCTAATGCTAAGACTCTTGCGCAGATTTTTGTGGATAATATTGTGAAATTGAATGGTATTCCTTCAGACGTGGTCTCTGATAGGGGCACGCAGTTTGTCTCCAGGTTTTGGAGGGCGTTCTGCTCTCGGCTTGGCATTCAACTTTCATTCTCTTCGGCTTTTCATCCGCAGTCGAATGGTCAGACGGAGCGTACTAATCAAAACCTGGAGACCTACTTGAGGTGCTTTGTGGCTGAGAATCAGGAGGACTGGTCCTCATTCTTGTCCTTAGCAGAATTTGCGTTGAATAACCGTAGGCAGTAGTCCACGGGTAAGTCTCCATTTTTTGGCGCATACGGTTTCAATCCTCAGTTTGGTACCTTTTCTGGGTCTGGTTCCGCTGGGATGCCAGAGGAGGAGAGATTCTCTTCTGCCTTATCCTCCATCTGGCGGAGGATTCAAGGGAATTTGGAGAGGATGGGTGAGAGGTATAAACGAATGGCTGACAAGAGACGTGTGACTGGTCCGGACCTGTGTGTGGGTGATCTGGTGTGGTTGTCCACTAAGAATATCAAATTGAGATTGCCATCTTGGAAACTGGGTCCTAGATTTATTGGTCCGTATAAAATTTCTGCGGTAATCAATCCTGTGCCGTTTCGGCTGGATCTTCCGCAGACTTGGAGGATCCATGATGTGTTCCACAGGTCTTTACTAAAAAAATACGTGAGACCGGTGGAACCATCGCCATTGCCTTCTCCTCCTGTTCTGGTCGAGGGAAACTTGGAGTTTGAGATCTCCAGGATTCTCGACTCGAGAGTTCTTCGGGGTTCCCTTCAGTACCTGGTGCACTGGAGGGGATACGGTCCTGAGGAGAGGATGTGGGTTCCGGCAGTGGATGTCAACGCCAGCCGACTGGTGAGGGCTTTTCATAGGTCCCATCTGGATAAGGTTGGTCCGGGGTGTCCGGAGGTCACTCGTAGAAGGGGGGGTACTGTCATGCCCCACTCTGACGATGTGCGGAGGTCGGCCAGGATTGCAGCACGAGTTTAGTGTTTGTTTTGGAGCCGTGCTGGATCCGCCTCTCATCAGGTGCACTGGGTGGGGTCATTAGTTTAAAGGGCTCACCAGCCCAGTGCTCTGAGCGGATTATACAAATCATTGTGGTCTTGGAAGCTAGGAAGAAAGGTTCTCTGTCTGTTCCAGCTCAGAGAGATAAGTGTGATTTCTGGTTTAGTTATTTTGTGTCATCTTTTCCATCCAGGTTCTGTGTGAGCAGGCTGCTCCTATTTCCCCTCTTCACCATCTCAGGGAAGTTAGGGTTTTGTCAGCCCAGGCACGGGGACACCTCATACCTCCCTTAAAGGTCTGCAGGTGGGCTGAGCAGTGCAGGGAAAGAGGTCAGGGATTAGCTAGGAGGTGACCCTTCCCCTGTCTCTCGCCCAGAGCCTGGTTGGTAGGTTTTCTGTTATTCTGAGTGCAAGCCCGCCGTGACATCTAGAGACGACCGCCTTAAGAAGGCACCTGGCCTAGCATCACCGAGCCCAGTGGGAGCAACGCCGTCATCTGGCACAAGGCAGGCTTCCGTGCCCCAAATGTTTGAGCGTAAAAAATTGATGACGTCGGATAATCCTCTTGCCCAATGGCTGACCGCTGGCTTGTCGGAACTGCTAGCCCGCCAACTACTGCTATACAAATTGGTGGACCTAAAGGCCTTTAGAAAATTTGTGGCCATTGGCACACCGCAATGGAGGGTCCCCGGAAGGAAGTATTTCTCCCAGAAGGGCATCCTAGAACTATCTGGCCACGTTCAGTGGCAAGTTAATATATCTCTGGCACACAGTGTCAGTGACAAGATACATCTGACCACAGACACGTGGTCCAGCAAACACCGGCAGGGAAGGTACATAACTTTTACTGCCCACTGGGTGAACCTTCTGACGGCCGTCAAGCATGTAACCCGTGGCACCCATGTGAATTTGGTGTTACCGCCACGGATTGCATGCAGGCCTGCCTCTTCTTTTTCTCCTCCTACTCCATCCTCGGCTGACTCCTCCTTTTCCACTGCTACTGCCTCTTCCGCTGCACCCCCTAAGCTCCACAGAACCTATTCGACGTGCCAGGAGAGACGTTGCCATGCTGTGCGGTTGTGCCTGGTAGTCAAGAGCCACACCGGTCCTCCACTGCTTTCAGCTCTGTGGTCACAGGCCGATTAGTGGCTAATCCCGCTTAATTTATCAGTTGGTAAAGTGGTCTGCCAATCTACGGTGCCAATCTGTTGAGCGCACTGAAACAAGGCAAAATGACACACATGCCGTGCATGGCACACGTCCTGAAGTTAGTTGTGTCAAATACCCTGGGGTCCAGGACATCTTGCTACAGGCCAGGAAAATCTCTGGCCATTTTAGAAGATCTTACACGCCATGGCTCGCCTTGCTGACGTTCAGCGGCGACACCACCTGCCCGTCAGACGTCTGATTTGTGACAGCCCGACACGCTTGAACTCCACCTTGTATATGCTTGATAGACTGCTCCAGCAGAAACATGCTGTTAACGACTACCTGTACGAACTCTGCGGCAGAACAGGTTCTGGGGAGCTTGGTTTCTTTTCACCGTGACAGTGGCTGCTCATGCGCGACGCATTCAGACTTCTGCGGCCATTTGATGAGATCACCAAACTGGTCAGTCGCAACCAGGGCGCCATCAGTGACATCGTACCTTACGCCTTTTCTCTGGAGCGTGCATTGCGTCGGGTCATTGATCAAGCCATCGAGGAGCAGGAGCTGGAAGATGAGGAAGTCGCAATGCTGAATGAATTCCCAGGGGGGGCTACTCCATCTGAGACAAGTCAGCAGGAGTCTGAAGAGGAATCAGAGTAGGATGGTGGCTCGGGGGAGGAGGAGGAGGAACAAGAAGAGCAGGTTTAAAACTTTTCCAGGATCCCTGGTGTTGTCCATGGTTGGGGGGAAGAAACAGAGGACGACATTCTCCTGGGAGATGAGCAGGAGCCAGGGCGCTCCACTACTTCCAATTTAGTGCAAATGGGAGCCATCATGCTACAGTGTTTGAAGAGGGTCCTCTGTAATAAAAGCATAAAGGTCACTGTACTGGGTGGCAACACACTTAGACCCCCTGTACAAACACAAACTGGTGAACATGTTACCAGCATCACAGAGGGCTGTCAGAATGCAGCATTTCCAGGCCTTGCTGTGAGAGATGCGGCATTTTGCTGTTGCGGGCCCTGGCAGAGGAATTTCAACCCACAGCAAAACAGGTGAGGGTACCAATCCTACCGCGCGCCTGCAAAAAGAGGGTGGTTTGAAGATATGTTGGTCACTTCGGATATGAGATCGGATAGGAGATCATTCTTGCAGCCAACCCATCGATAGCTACCCTCCAGATCCAGCCTCAGGAAACACCTAGACCGACAGGTGTCCGACTACATCAGCTTAACGGCCGATGTGAACGCTCAGAGAAGTGAGGAACCCCTTGACTACTGGGTGTGCCATGGAACTCTTGGCTTGCTCTTCATCGAGTGTCCTGTCCACCATAAGGACTTTCTAATGTCACAGGGTCATGTGACTGTACCCCCCACCCCGTACTGTGACCCTCACCCCATACTGTGCCCCCTTATACCCTGCATTGTGCCCTCTTACCACACCCTGTACTGTGCCCTCTTATACCCTTTTATCCGGTCACGGTATAGCGGTTTTATCTGGTCAATGTATGGTGGTGGTATCCAATAACTGAATGGCCATAACTGTATCCCTTTCCCTGCCCACGCTATCCTTTTTTAGACCTGGCATGAGCGGGAAAAATATGCGGATAGCGGTGCTAAGGACCTTTGCGCCACAATCTGTGTCAGAAATACGCCTAACAGACATATTTCTATATAATAAATGACTGCCTAATTGTATTATTATTCGAGGGTAGGGCTAATATGTTTATATTATATAGATTCTAGTGTATTATACTGTGCCCTGTATTTCCCAGTAGAAAATGATCCTTGGGAAACACAGTCCGTATCCCTGACCACCAGGACCAGGTAGCGCTCTGTCAGTACATGGCGGCCTCCCCTCTCCGCCACGCTGCTCCGCTGTATATTGGTGCTTATTCTGACACTAGGGCTGGGTTCACATCCTATTTTTGCCATCCATTTAATGTATACCAAAAATGTATGCATTAACAGATGCCTCAGACTGATACCGTACAGTGGCGCCATTCACCATATAGTTCCATGGTAGAAAAATAATTTACGTTAACGTATGCATTTTTTTAATGGACTCTGCAGGATACAAAAACGTGGAGTGCTGCACATTTGTATACATCAAACCGATAGGAAATAAAAACTTTCTAGGCTCAAGCAAGGCACATTTTTGACAGTTTCCCTTTAAGACGCATAAAAATGGCCCCTGTTTAATGTTCTCTAACAAAATTCCCAGAACAGAACAAGTGACTTCTGAAGGCAATTGGTCACACTGGATTTTAGTTAGGGGTATCAGAGTACAGGAGGCTGAATACAAATGCATGCCACACTTTTCAGAATTTTATTTATTAAAAAATGGGAAAACATCTTATCATGTTTCTTTCACTTCACACATACCGTATTTTTCACCCTATAAGACGCACCGGCCCATAAGACGCACCTAGGTTTTACAGGAGGAATATACTTCATTAGACCTCAGGTCAGACCAACAATCAGACTTCCAATGTTAATCAGGCCTCAGCTCACAGCCCCAATCAGACCCCCAATGTTAATAAGACCCCAATAAGACCTCAGATCAGACCCCAATGTAAATTACCCCCAATCATATCTCAGATAAGAGCGCCATGCCTCTCATATCAGCCCCATTACCTCTCATATCAGCCCCCATGCCTCTTATTACTGCCCCATGCCTGTTATGTCTGCCACATGCCTGTTATTACTGCCCCCATGCCTGTTATGTCTGCCACATGCCTCTTATTACTGCCCCCATGCCTGTTATGTCTGCCCCATGCTCTTATTACGTCTGCCCCATGCTCTTATTACTGCCCCATGCTCTTATTACTGCCCCTATGCCTCTTATTACTGTCCCCATGCCTCTTATTACTGCCCCATGCTCTTATTAATGCCTCCATGCCTCTTAGTTCAGACCCCAGCAGCCTCAGAACATATAAAATAAAGAAACCACTTACCCTTCCGGCTCCTGGACGCCGCCGCTCTTCATCCTCCTGCTGTTGGCTGTGCTGTGAACTGGCGCACACAGCGTGAGGACGCGGAGCGCCCTCACGCTGTTCGCAGCTACTGCACAGCACAGCCGACAGCAGGACCAGGAAGCGGAGCGTACATAGCCTTCACCGCTTCCCGGTCCTCCATTGCTAATGAGCGCTTCCATAAAGGAAGCGTTCATTGCATTCGCCTCATGCGTCTTATAGGGCAAAAAAATACAGTACTTGCTACTTTGTGTTGGTCTACCACATAAAATCCCAATAAAATACATTTAAGTATGAGGGTATAACATGAAAAAATGTGGAAAAGTTCAATGGGTATGAATACTTTTTAAAAGCACTGTATACCTATACTTTTTTTTTTTTATATAACACTTCCCTCAAGTACACCTATCAGTGATTGACATATCTCTGTATACACATTTGCACAGAGAATACTATCAATCACTGATACCTTTACAGCTATCTCTGTATATACACATGGTGAATGCTATCAGTGATAACAGCTCCTATGCGTACAGCTATCAGTGACTTCCAACAAACCACTGGGCACCGTATGCCACCACATGAATGGCATACATTGATACCTTCATTATGAACCCAAAACCTTTTTTATAGGGGGTTGGGGATTTATAAAGCCCTGTACTACAGAATACTAGCTTCAAAAGTTGCAAAATAGGGACTTTCGACTTTTAGGTCACTTGCGCAACAAATTTGGGGACATTTTTTCAACACTCACTTCAGCTCTGAAAAAGTGGGTGTTAACTATGTTAATGAAACTCACTCCAGTAGGGGGGTGGCGTAGGAAACCTGGAGTTGCTTTTCTAGACAAAAGTGTTAGGTTTAAAGAAGCATATATTAACCTCATGAAAAATTCCCCCCTTCAACTGTTGACATATAAGCAGTGTCGGACTGGGTTGCCTAGGGCCCACCAGTAAAATTTATTCTGGGGGCCCACTATAAAGCAAGACCCTCAAGATGATTATAGGGGTCCCTGCATTGACTTCAAGAAGGTGGGTCCCTAGGAAAAAATGAAAATGACTGGTCTGCCTCTGAACCTAGAAGCCATCTCAGCCAACTGATGCATCTATAGTAATAAACAGTAGTTAGCGAAATAATTTATCCAGTTTTTATCTGAACTTAGGCTGATTGAGGTGCCGTATGTCGCTTAGCTACATGTGGTGCAGTCACTCTCTCTACTGTGCCATGTGCTTCTTGTGCAGAGGGTGGGGAACTTTGGGCACTAGGTGCCCATCTTGCTCAGGGACCCACCGGGGGATTCACCAGTCCGAGCCCGCGTATGAATAAAAACTGTATTATGTAAAACATCATAAACTTGGTGCAAAGCATGTACTCCACTTTTATAACAAGGTATTGTTTATGGTTAATTTTTTACTAAATCTCCACCAATAGTGACATAACGTTGGGTGACCAGTATGTGATATCTACTAATGAATATCTTTACAATGTACTCAAAAAGTTGATTAACTTTGTAACCACATTACTTGCATTTATTCTGACTTTCAAGCCAGATCTGCATTCACAGGTCTGCTGGTTGTTAAACATTTAACAAACTTGTCATCACATACATCACTAATAATGTATCTAAACTCTTATAGGTCATGAGCAACAGCAATATCACTTTTGTTTTACGTTTGCCTATTTACTAGCATTGTTAGGACAGTTGCATAACCATAGAGTCAGGTTATCTCGCAGCTTGGTCTGATTAAAGTTGGGTCGAACTGCTGATTGCTTAGCCTTTATACATATCCAGGCTTTTTACTATTTTGGTGCTATAAGTAGCATGAGCTATGTGTGTTTATTTCCAGATTATTTGTACCTTGCACAGAATTAGAGAATTATCTGCGTATTCTGGCACCTTGTAGTATTACAATCTTTCATTACTATCCTTTTAAATTTGTCTGTTGATAAATTGCTGGGTTGAATTCAGAGCAGCAGTAGTTCATTTTAGCTTAATTTGTCCTTTATCAACCTGTATGCTATACATCTTCCATCCACTCCATTGCACATCTTCCCCATTTGTGGCCATCTTCTTTTGGTTTGTGCCATTTGTCGGTGAGTTTATTGTAGTACCTTGTTTTCTTACAGTGTTGATGCATTCTTCATACATTCTTGCGACCATCCGCTTGTTGTGAAAATTAGCCCTACTATGCATAAATCCTGGGATTATCCAGGGGTGGAACTACTGCCATAGCAGCCATTGTGTAAAGGATGTCTGTGTGAGAAAACTAGAAATTATAGCTCTGAAGCCTGCAAAATTCTGAACGCAGCAATGACATCAAGATCAGTAGGCAATAACTAAAGTAATATACAGTTGCAAGAAAAAGTATGTGAACCCTTTGGAATGATATGGATTTCTGCACAAATTGGTCATAAAATGTGATCTGATCTTCATTTAAGTCACAACAATAGACAATCACAGTCTGCTTAAACTAATAACACACAAAGAATTAAATGTTACCATGTTTTTGTTGAACACACCATGTAAACATTCACAGTGCAGGTGGAAAAAGTATGTGAACCCTTAGATTTGATAACTGGTTGAACCTCCTTTGGCAGCAATAACTTTAACCAAACGTTTCCTGTAGTTGCAGATCAGACGTGCACAACGGTCAGGAGTAATTCTTGACCATTCCTCTTTACAGAACTGTTTCAGTTCATCAATATTCTTGGGATGTCTGGTGTGAATCGCTTTCTTGAGGTCATGCCACAGCATCTCAATCGGGTTGAGGTCAGGACTCTGACTGGGCCACTCCAAAAGGCGTATTTTCTTCTGTTTAAGCCATTCTGTTGTTGATTTACTTCTATGCTTTGGGTCATTGTCCTGTTGCAACACCCATCTTCTGTTGAGCTTCAGCTGGTGGACAGATGGCCTTAAGTTCTCCTGCAAAATGTCTTGATAAACTTGGGAATTCATTTTTCTTTCGATGATAGCAATCTGTCCAGGCCCTGACGCAGCAAAGCAGCCCCAAACCATGATGCTCCCACCACCATACTTCACAGTTGGGATGAGGTTTTGATGTTGGTGTGCTGTGCCACTTTTTCTCCACACATAGTGTTGTGTGTTTCTTCAAAACAACTCAACTTTGGTTTCATCTGTCCACAGAATATTTTGCCAGTACTGCTGTGGAACATCCAGGTGCTCTTGTGCAAACTGTAAATGTGCAGCAATGTTTTTTTTTTAACAGCAGTGGCTTCCTCTGTGGTATCCTCCCATGAAATCCATTCTTGTTTAGTGTTTTATGTATCGTAGATTCGCTAAACAGGGATGTTTGCATATGCCAGAGACTTTTGTAAGTTTTTAGTTGACACTCTAGGATTCTTCTTCACCTCATTGAGCAGTCTGCGCTGTGCTCTTGCAGTCATCTTTACAGGACGGCCACTCCTAGGGAGAGTAGCAGCAGTGCTGAACTTTCTCCATTTATAGACAATTTGTCTTACCGTGGACTGATGAACACCAAGGCTTTTGGAGATACTTTTACAACCCTTTCCAGCTTTATGCAAGTCAACAATTCTTAATCGTAGGTCTTCTGAGAGCTCTTTTGTGCGAGGCATCATTCACATCAGTAGGAACATAGGAAGACAGGCACTCTATATGAAGTCACCAGCAGATATCAACAAAGGACAAGGGATAGTCTGTATATGATAAAAACTATATTTATTTGGGTAGTAATAAAAACGTTATCAATATATGTCACTCCCAATGTACGGGGAGAGGAGTGGGTGGTGTAAAATAGATGATTGGATAAATGAATAAAGAAAAATAAAAATAATGTGGAAATATGATGATAAAACACCCTGTATTGGGCTATAAGTCCAGAATCATGGTATGTAGAACTTTAAATATTAGACAAATATAGTCAATAGTCTGAGATTGATTCAGTTGATTAAAATAGGTAAAAAGTTAGTACAAAGATCTAAATTGTGACAGGTTTAAAAGAATATATCAGCAGCATTCCAAATCCGATGTATGTGTATACACAGCTATGCGAAAGTTATTTTCAGCGAACCAGTGCCTGGTGGCGTCCCACCTAAAATTGGCTATCTGGTCGCTGTTACCTTTCTGGAGGATCGTCGTTTCTTCTATATGGGTGTCTCCGCGCAGGATCCTCTGTGTGATGTGGATGCTTAGTGTGGTTATGGATAGACGGGGCCGGCAGCGCGGTTGCAGATGGATGCGATTACCGCGATGGGCTGCTGTTTGTGGATCGGTTTATGGGTGCGAATGTTGCTGTCTTTTCCTCTGGCGTTCTTGCCACGTGCGGCAGTTTAGCGCACGCTTTAATTCCCGGTGATGTCAATGGATGGAGGCAGCCTGATGGTGCAGGGGAGTTTGGAAGCGCTTCCCAGAGCTTGGATAACCATACGCGTTTCGAAGGATTGCAGTAATACACATACATCGGATTTGGAATGCTGCTGATATATTCTTTTAAACCTGTCACAATTTAGATCTTTGTACTAACTTTTTACCTATTTTAATCAACTGAATCAATCTCAGACTATTGACTATATTTGTCTAATATTTAAAGTTCTACATACCATGATTCTGGACTTATAGCCCAATACAGGGTGTTTTATCATCACATTTTCACATTATTTTTATTTTTCTTTATTCATTTATCCATTCATATATTGATAACGTTTTTATTACTACCCAAATAAATATAGTTTTTATCATATACACACTATCCCTTGTCCTTTGTTGATATCTGCTGGTGACCTCATATAGAGTGCCTGTCTTCCTATGTTCCTATACGCCTGCCTTTTCTGACTGGGTGAGTCAGCTTAGACACGTGCACCTTGCATATTGCCCACACAGGAGAGCCACCGTATTCCCTCCAATCATTCACATCAGGCAATGCTTCTTGTGAAAAGCAAACCCAGAACTGGTGTGTGTTTTTTTATAGGGCAGGGCAGCTGTACCCAACACTCCAATCTCATCTCATTGATTGGACCCCAGTTTGCTGACACCTCACTCCAATTAGCTCTTGGAGATGTCATTAGTCTAGGGGTTCACATACTTTTTCCACCTGCACTGTGAATGTTTACATGGTGTGTTCAATAAAAACATGGTAGCATTTAATTCTTTGTGTGTTATTAATTTAAGCAGACTGTGATTGTCTATTGTTGTGACTTAGATGGAGATCAGATCACATTTTATGACCAATTTGTGCAGAAATCCATATCATTCCAAAGGGTTCACATACTTTTTCTTGCAACTGTAATTACAGTTAACTCAACTTGTTAGAGTACTTTTAGAAAAATGTGCATTATAACTCTGTGGGGGACATTTACTAAAGGTTTTACACCACTATTGTGGTGTAAAAAAGTAGCACATTATGACACATGCCATATTTGCGCAATAATGTGTGACTTAAGTGCTAAGAGGACAGGACTTAGCGGGAGGGGGTGGGGCATTGCGTGGCCTGCCAGGTGTACTATAACGTTTACACTTTTAACTACAGTGCCTAAGTCTGATGTAGCCTGAGAGACACCTTTTCTCATTATTGGTCCACCTAATTGAGCTGGCCTACCAAGGAGGCAATAAGCAAAATCTGAAGTGAATATACAGTACTGCAGGTAATCATCCCATGTAAGTATGACTTGCATATCATTTCTAAGATCCTGACTAGAGGGGGGCTTTAATTCCTCCCTTTTGTGAATGGGGTAATGCTGCAAATAGGACAGTGCAGCCACAGGGACATCATATTCCCAACAACAGCTAGATGGATTTAATTTAATGAATACTGTACCTGTTTCTTTCCTTTTGTTTCAGTGTCTATATGTATAATCTGTATTTTATACAGTAACTCAAAGATGTCTAGAGGTTATATATCACATTGTTAAAAATGAATGCCTATTATTGGGCCAATGGACTATGCTATATCGAACAGTTCACCAGATTTTCTCTTGTTGAGGACCTCATTTCGCTGATCTTTAGTCAAATATTCACAGTCTATTTCGAGATATAATGACATTCTTTCAGATCTCTCTTTTAAAACCCTGTAATAGTAATAGCCCTTTGTGAATAGTCATGATGTACTACTAATATAGGACCATTCACTCAGGCCTCCTATCCTCAGTCTATTCATACTGGCTGATTTATGAGCGGATGCTGTGTGATCATATTTTAATATTTTTTCTTCCAAATAATATGACTCCTGGAGTTCTTCTTTGAACTATCTACGAAGGTTTCAGGTGCACTCATAAAGAGATGCCTTCCTGCAGGATTAAAGAGAAAAACTGAACATGTTAACAGTGAGCAAATTATTGATAGAAAAAAATAGTGAATACCATCTCGACTGCCGAGATGCAGGGATTGAGATAATGGCATGTAAAGCAAAGCACATTCTGTAGAACGCGGGCGGTTTTGTTTGCAGATTTTAGATGTAATATTTGGAGATGTGTGTCATCTGCCAGCATGAAAACCAATTGTGTTTGTCACATTGCAAAATGATTAAATGCCAGTCTGGAGAGATAATGCTGTGCTTTTGATTTACTAGAAGCTCTATGTGCTTGTGTTTTTCACGCTATCCTGAGCACGAATTGAATCGTTTATGCGGCTCTGTTTTCTGTGTTATTTTTGCTTCAAAAAATTGCTTTCACCAATGCTAAATGGCATGGGTACAAGAATTTGCATATATATTGCTATGTATATCTGAATACATGCAGATCTAATAGGAAAAGTCAAAGCATTAAAATAATGTTCCTTTCCAGAAACAGACAATTGCTTGCATTCATATAAATGTTAACTAAAATCTTTTACTTCTAATTCTTCAAACTTTTATTCTTATTTAACGAGGATCTTTCCCTAATCAAGACATGTCATGGACATTATCACAACCCTGATGACAAAAGGGCCATTAACAAAATTATAATTAGCATTTGAAAATGAGTCACGCACTCGTACCTCTGTCACACCATCCCACATATACACAGAGGTATAAAAAAAAGACGAAAATGCTGAATCTGAAAACCAGAAAAGTAGAATATAAATGAAATAAATATTATATATGTAATTATCATGTCTCACTTTTTGCAGTCATTTGGCAGGGCTAAACGGTCTTTGAAATTAATTACAGTGTGCATCATAAAGGTATATTTTGGTCTGAGTGTAACTTAATAATTTATTTAACTAATTTCTGGATTAGGTTTTCGAACTACTAGAAATTAGGACATATCACTAGGATATGACATCACTTTCTGAAAGGTGGGACACCGACTGATGATAACTCCACATACCCACAGAACACAGAACTAATTAAAGGGAAAAAGTACCCTAACACCAGGCAGCATGATTTGCTGACACGTGTCCCTATTCATTTAAACTATGTCCATTACGTCAGAAGTTGAGTGTCTCAATTCTGGACAAACTCTGAACATCTCATGGAGCACTGTTTAATTCCTCATCTGAAAATGGAAGGAGTATGGCACAACTGCAAACCTACCAAGACGTGGCCGTCTACCTAAACTGACAGCCCAGGCAAGACAAGCATTAATTAGAGAAGCAGCCAAGAGGCCCATGGTCACTCTGGAGGAGCTGCAGAGACCCACAGCTCAGGTGGGAAAATCTGTCCACAGGACAACTATTAGGCCCCTTTCACACGAGCGAGTTTTCCGCGCGGATGCGTTGCGGGTGGTGAACGCACAGCATCAGCACGGAATCCTGACCCATTCATTTCTATGGGGCTGTTCACAGGAGCGGTGATTTTCACGCATCACTTGTGCGTTGCGTGAAAATCGCAGCATGCTCCTCTTTGTGCGTTTTTCACGTAACGCAAGCCCCAAAGAAATGAATGGGGTTGCGTGAAAATCGCAAGCATCCGCAAGCAAGTGCGGATGCGGTGCGATTTTCACGCATGGTTGCTAGGAGACGATCAGGACGGAGACCCGATCATTATTATTTTCCCTTATAACATGGTTATAAGAGAAAATAATAGCCTTTTGAATACAGAATGCTAAGTAAAACAGCGCTGGAGGGGTTAAAAAAATAAAAAATCATTTAACTCACCTTAAACCACTTGTTCGCGATGCCGGCATCTCCTTCTGTCCCCTTTACTGAATAGGACCTGTGGTGAGCATTAATTATAGGTCAAGGACCTTTGATGACGTCACTCCGGTCATCACATGGTACGTCACATGATCTTTTACCATGGTGAATAATAATACAATCTACAGAACACCGATCCCAAGCCCGAACTTCTGTCAAGAAGTTCGCGTTTGGGTACCAAACATGTGCGATTTTTCTCACGCGAGTGCAAAACGCATTACAATGTTTTGCACTCGAGCGGAAAAATCGCGGGTGTTCCCGCAACGTACCCGCACATTTTCCCGCAACGCCCGTGTGAAAGGGGCCTTAGTCATGTACTCCTTCCACCAGGACAATGACCCTAAACATACAGCCAGAGCTGCAATGGAATGGCTTAGAGCAGTGGTGGGCAACCTTTTTTTTCAACTGAGCCAAATCTCGCCAAAACCACGATTGAAATTTATTTTGAGAGCCACATTTTTAAAACCGAAAATACATAGGATGGTACACTGTTTTTAGTTTCAATAAGTTTTTATTGAGAATATTGTGCATGCAAGTATCCACATAGGTCGGGTACTGTGGGACTCTTTGCACCGGCCCTGTCACGTGGACGTGACCAGAGCCTGTGCAAGGATTTTTTGGCAACACAAGCGAAGCTACATCTCGGTGACCCCCTTCTCCCCCCGCCCCTCACCTGGTCCTGGTTCTGTCTGCAGCAGCTGGCTTCTCCTCTGTGTGGTCCTGATATCTTCGCTCTGCTTCAATCTGGTTTGAGGACTGTACTTTTCGCCCTATAAGATGCACATAGGTTTTAGAGGAGTATAATCAGAAACAATATTTTCCATTATACCTCAGGTCAGACCACCAATCAGACCCCCAATGTTAATCATACCTCAGATCAGCCCCCCATATCAGCCGTCAGCACCCCATCCATCATGCCCATGTCAGCCGTCAGCCCCCATCCATCATGCCCCCATGTCAGCCGTCATGCCCCTATGTCAGCCGTCAGCCCCCCATCCATCATGCCCATGTCAGCCGTCAGCACCCCATCCATCATGCCCATGTCAGCCGTCAGCACCCCATCCATCATGCCCATGTCAGCCGTCAGCACCCCATCATGCCCATGTCAGCCCCCATCCATCATTACCCCCCATGTCAGCCATCAGCCCCCCATGTCAGCCATCATGCCCCCCATGTCAGCCGTCAGCACCCCATCCATCATGCCCATGTCAGCTGTCAGCCCCCATCCATCATGCCCCCCATGTCAGCCGTCATGCCCCTATGTCAGCCGTCAGCACCCCATGTCAGCCGTCAGCCATCAGCCCCCCATGTCAGCACTCCATCCATCATGTCCATGTCAGCCGTCAGCCCCCATCCATCATGCCCCCCATGTCAGCCATCATGACCTTATGTCAGCCGTCAGCCCCCCATCCATCATGCCCATGTCAGCCGTCAGCACCCCATCTATCATGCCCATGTCAGCCCCCATCCATCATTACCACCCGTCAGCCATCAGCCCCCCATGTCAGCCATCATGCCCCCCATGTCAGCCGTCAGCACCCCATCCATCATGCCCATGTCAGCTGTCAGCCCCCATCCATCATGCCCCCCATGTCAGCCGTCATGCCCCTATGTCAGCCGTCAGCCATCAGCCCCCCATGTCAGCACTCCATCCATCATGTCCATGTCAGCCGTCAGCCCCCATCCATCATGCCCCCCATGTCAGCCATCATGACCTTATGTCAGCCCCCCATGTCAGCACCCCATCCATCATGCCCATGTCAGCCGTCAGCACCCATCCATCATTACTCCCATGTCAGCCATCATGCCCCCCATGACAGCCGTCAGCCCCCATCCATTATGCTCCCTAATGGGGGACAATGTTGGAGTCTGCACCATCGGGGGGGTGACATGATGAGGGACAATGTTGGAGTCGGTACCTGATATATCACTGGGGTCTGGCTGGAGTGGGGTCGGTCTGGTCCTGGCTCCAATCTCAGCTGGCTCTGCCTTAAGGTGTCTTCTCCAGAGTCCAGACTAGAGTCCATCAGGGTCGGCCAAGTTCCAACAAGTCGTGCCTCAGTGTTACTCTGTGACTGTGTTCTTCTGCTGCCAGCCTGGAGGGGCAGCTTTTACAGGTCATAGCAGACAGAGCAGCTCCGCCTCCTCGCCTCCCTCCGCCGTGGCCCCACTGACAGTCAGTGACGCCTCCTTTGGCCTGAGCGCCGCACGGCACACATGTAGGCAGGACAGATCAGATCGGCGTAGGGTTGTTTTGAAACCAAAATTTTGATTCGCTTTCGTTACCATAAAAAAGTATTGTGATACTCAATACCGTGCAAAAAAAAAAAAACACCAAAAAAAGCCGCGTGCATTTCGCATTTTATGAAACATTCGGCCCATAATAGAACAGTCCTATCCTATTTTTTGGGGTGACAAGGTGACTAAAAAGGCTATGTAATATGTTTATTTATTTATTGTTTATATATTTTATATGTAAAATTGGGAAAGGGGGGATTTAAACTTAATATTTTAAAGTACTTTCACATTAGCGTTTTTCATTTCCGTCACTGAGTTCCGTCACAGGGGCTCTATACCGGAAAATAACTGATCAGTTTTATCCCCATGCATTCTGAATGGAGAGTAATCCGTTCAGGATGCATCAGGATGTCTTCAGTTCAGTCATTTTGACTGATCAGGCAAAAGATAAAACCGTAGCATGCTACGGTTTTATCTCCGGCGAAAAAAAATGAAGATTTGCCTGAATGCGGCATTTTTCCCCATAGGAATGTATTAGTGCTGGATCCGGCATTCAAAATACTGGAATGCACCCGCACTAAATCCGGACCCATTCACTTCTATGGGGCTGTGCACATGAGCGGTGATTTTCACACATCACTTGTGCGTTGCGTGAAAAATCGCAGTATGCTCTGTTGTGCGTTTTTCGAGCAACGCAGGCCCTATAGAAGTTAATGGGGCTGTGTGAAAATCGCAAGCAAGTGCGATTTTCACGCATGGTTCCTAGGATGAAAGTCTATTCACTGTATTATTTTCCCTTATAACATGGTTATAAGGGAAAATAATAGCATTCTGAATACAGAATGCTTAGTACAAGGTCAATATAATAAACATTGGTGGCGCAGTGCGCCCCCCCATCACCCCAATATAATAAACATTGGTGGTGCAGTGCGCCCCCCTCAATATAATAAACATTGGTGGCGCAGTGCGCCCCCCCCCATCACCCCAATATAATAAACATTGGTGGCGCAGTGCGCCCCCCCCATCACCCCAATATAATAAACATTGGTGGCGCAGTGCGCCCCCCCAACACCCCAGTATAATAAACATTGGTGGCGCAGTGCACCCCCCCCCATCACCCCAATATAATAAACATTGGTGGCGCAGTGCGCCCCCCCTCGCTATAATAAACATTGGTGGCGCAGTGGGCAGTGCCAATGAGGGTTAAAAAATAAAAAAATAATTAACTCACCTCCTCCAATTGATCGTCTCCTGTTCTTACTTCTTTCTAGTTTCTTCAGGACGCAGGACCTGTGGTGACATCACTGTGCTCATCACATGATCCATCACCATGGTAATGGGCCATGTGATGAGCTCAGTGACGTCACCACAGGTCCTGAAGAAACTAGAAAGAAGTAAGAACAGGAGACCGGCAGCTACCTGATCAACTGGAGGAGGTGAGTTAATTTTCTTTTATTATTTTTAACCCTCATTGGAACTTCCCACTGTGCCACCAACGTTTATTATACTGGGGGGGGGGAACCGCACTGTGCCACCAACGTTTATTATACTGGGGGGGGGGGCGCACTGTGCCACCAACGTTTATTATACTGGGGGGGGGGCGCACTGTGCCACCAACGTTTATTATACTGGGGGGGGGGCGCACTGTGCCACCAACGTTTATTATACTGGGGGGGGGGGGCACTGTGCCACCAACGTTTCTTATACAAATACAGGAGGCGGGTGCCGGAATCAAATAGCCGGCACCCGACCTTTGTGACAGGGAGCTGCGATCAGCGGCAGTTAACCCCTCAGGTACCGCACCTGAAGGGTTAACTCAACTGCAGCGGATCGCAGCTCCCTGTCACAGAGGTCGGGTGCCGGCTATTTGATTCCGGCACCCGCCTCCTGTATTTGTATTAACAGGTCAGTTTTCTTCATTGGTGGCGCAGTGGCCACAGCCCCTCCCCTCCTCCTCCTGTCTCTTCTTATTGGCAGCGGCGGGGACAGCAGCAGCACAGGGGGGAGGGAGAGACTCCTCCTGCGCTGCTGAGAACGATCTCCTGTGCCCGCCGCTGTATTGAGCAGAGCTGCGGCGGCGGGTCTAGTCGCAAATGGCATCTGGAGCCCTGCAGAAGAGCCGCATTAAAGTGTGTAAAGAGCCGCATGTGGCTCGCGAGCCGCGGCTTGCCGACCACTGGCTTAGAGCAAAGCATATTCATGTGAAAGGCCCAGTCAAAGTATAGACCTAAATCTCATTGAGAATCTGTGGCAAGACATGAAAATTGCTGTTCACAGATGCTCTCCATCCAATCTGACTGAGCTTGAGCTATTTTGCAAATAAGAATGGGCAAATATTTCAGCCTCTAGATGTGCAAAGCTGGTAGAGACATACCCCAAGAGACTTGCAGCTGTAATTATTGCAAAAGGTGGTCCTACAAAGTATTGACTCAGGGGGAGGAAAACAAATTCACGTCATACTTTCTGTATTTTTATTTATTACAAATTTTGAAAGCCATGTATCGTTTTCTTTTCACTTCACACATACTTGCTACTTGGTGCTAGGCTATCATATAAAATCCCAAATCCCTACATTTTGGTTTGTGGGTGTAATGATAAAAAATTTGAAAAAGGTCATGGGGTATGAATACACACTACTCACAAAAAGTTAGGGATATCTGGCTTGTGGGCGAAATTTCAGGACCTAAAATGCACTCTAACTTTAACAGGTGAACTTAATATGACCTTCTCTAGACTTTTGAATGCACATGTCCAACTGTTCAATATTTCAGTACTTTTTGAAAATTGCTGTTCTCTAACAAGAAGCCTAATGGCAAAATACACAACAGATGTTTGATCCATGAATCACCCAACAAATTTCCTGGTTCAATTAGAATTGGTATTTATACAGTCCTCCTCATCATGCTGTTCACATTTTGACATCATGAGACCAAGACGACACCTAACAATTGATCAACAGTACTTCGCCATTGCGAAATTTCAAGGAGGATGTTCTTAGATGGAAGTGACCCCTGAACTTAGAGTGTCACAGAGTGTTATCAGCAGGTTTAATTTCTACAAAGGTCTATCAAGACCTTAAATCCCTGTAAGGGTCCCTAACCAATGTTAAAATTTTATACTTTATTATTTATTTTGAAACACACACTACACAAAGAAAAAACTGTATTAAAATTGTCAGTATCACAGTTAAATATGGGATATGCTCGGAGTGATGTGTTGGCATTCACAGGGTGTGATTTGTACACGGTAACGTTATTTGAATCCCTTATATAGGGTATACCTCATTCCATAGTGAGGACGCTGGCAATTTATGGACAGGTTGGTAGCAGTGAGTAACAAGGTACACTGGTGAATGTATCTCTGCTGCCAAATGCCTCTATAGCTGGTCCCTATCTACAGGGTTGCCAGTAGCTAACAATGTTGCTAATTTCTTTATTGTAGCTATTGCATTGCCGTGAGGCTAACAATATTCCACCAGTCTCCTTTGCCTCTGTCTACCCTCCTTTCTGGACTCTGCCAGCACTGCACAGCGTCCTCTATCACTTTCTCATAGGAATTGTAAGTAACCGCTGAAATCTACACTCCTATAGCCTCACAATCTCTCCTTGTATGCTCAGCTGCTCGTCTGCAGCATGTTTATCATTAATAGCCCTTTGACTGCTCACTGATTTAAAATTCGCTCTATACCACCCCTCCCGACATGTTTCGCCACACGCTGTGGCTTCGTCAGGGGATGCGGGGTATATGAGCGCGCGCGCTTCATAGGACCTTCTTATGTCCTTTTACAGATCCCGCCCAGGTGTCAGAGCCATCCCCCAGCGACCAATCCTAGTCGCTTCCTCATCCGAGCCCTCCGCTTTCCGGCCAGGTCTGTTCACTGACGCAATATCCTGTGCGTCTCCCTGTACCTCTTCGTCATCTCCACCGGCAGGTAAACATTACATGACGCCTAAATGGGGAGCCGCCTGCGATCCATCTGAGGTGGTTTAATCGTCACTTTGCCTCCTACTCCCCCTCCGTTGGTAACCACTCCCCCTTCCTTCTGACTTAGACTTTAACCCATTCATGGCCTCCCAACTGCATGGTCCAACCACATTGGATATGATTATATATTGTGTATCGATGCATGAAGATGGCAGTTATACTTGGGTGTCATTTGTCTACACATGAATTTTCAATTGCAGCCATTATAAATAAAATAAAATAGGGCTTGAGAATTGATTGTAACCATGTACGACACATCCACCATGATTTGCACTACCAATGGCACAATTTTTGGTCAGGTGTCAAAATTGCCAATGGGTGATAAGTCCACCATACTTTATACTATACCATAAAGTGGCATTTATCACAGTGGAGTTATGACTCCAGCGTACAGCTTTTTTAATATCCCTATTAATTATTTGTTATTTATTATTTGAACTGCAATGTCCTGATAGGTTCCATCCTTTATACTTTATACTCTTTACTGGTGAATGGAGCTCACAGTGGGTTGCTATTCCATAATATTGAGCATATACAGAGGAAGAACGGGAGATAGAAAAAGGGGGGGGGGGGGGGGGGAGGCTGAATTATTGAAATAGCTCTATAATAGAACGATTTCGAAGGGGAGGGGGGGGGGGGATATGGCTTAAGGCTATCCTGTGGTTACACGGCGGTAATTTCTGTAATTAAGCTGAGGTCTGTATTGTTATTTCTTTTAGTTTGGTGTACTTAGTATATAATTAATTTTACTTTTTATTATTTTTCTCTCTTATATTTGTCACTGTTATGTTATGTTGACTTCTAGATGAAGGCCGTATATGAAAAGCCCTCATTTAGGCCACCTGGACTCAGAGTCTGTAGTCTGTGTATCCATCTGGCCTCTTCCTGTAGGAGTTTGATGTCTAAATTGCCTCTTCTTGGTCCCAAAGTTTTCTTCTCAAGGCCCCAAAATTTGAGGACCTCCAGATTTCCGCCATGGGCATACGTTATATGCCTATATAATGACGTGTCTTTACCCGTATTTATGGCACTGATGTGACCAGATATTCTTCGCCTCAATTCCTGTGTGGTCTTACCCACATATAATTTGGGACAATTACATGAGGCAATGTAGATAATGCCACTGCTCCGGCAGTTGAAGAATTCTCTGATCACATAATCGCGTCCATCTATAGGGTTTTTGAATTTTTTTACTTTGGGTAGGTATTTGCAAAAAGTGCAACTTCCACAAGGAAATGAGCCGGTGATACTGGATTTTAACCAATTTGTGCTTGTCATTTGTCTTTCAGGAAGGAAACTATGGACAAGCTTGTCCCTGGTGTTTGGTCCTCTCCTATATGTCACACTGGGATAAGATGGCAGAACAGCTCTTAGTTGGTCATCGCTGGTAAGTACCTTCCAGTGTTTCTTTAGAATCTTCATCACCTGTTGGTTGCCACAATCATAGGTCCCTATGCATCTAATCATTTTGTCTCTTCCTTCTTTTTCCTGACTGTTTTTATAATTTCCAGATATTAATTCATCCCTGTTCATATCCTTAACACGATTAAATGCTTTTTTAAGGCATTTACTTGGGTAACCCCTGCTCCTGAATCGGTTGTAGAGCTCATCAGCCTCTTTCTTGAAAGCCTCTTCAGTGGTGCAGTTCCTTCTGGCCCTTAAGTACTGCCCTACTGGTATTCCTTTTTTCAATGCCACTGGATGCCAGCTAGTCCAGTGGAGAAGACTATTAGTTGAAGTAGGCTTCCGAAATATTTGCGTAAGGATATGGCCATCCATATTCTTCTGAATTAAGAGGTCAAGGAAGCAAATCTGATTGGGATGGATTTCGGAGGTGAAATGCATGCCTATTTGGTTCTGATTTAATCTCTCAACAAAGGTGACGAACTCCTCTTCCCCCCCTTCCCAAAACAACAAAACATCGTCGATAAATCGACCCCAAAATAAAATGTGATTAGTGAATTGTGCCATATTGTCCGTGAAGACAATAGTGTCTTCCCACCACCCTAAAAACAAATTTGCAAATGTCGGTGCGCACGGAGTCCCCATCGCGGTACCCTTCATCTGTTTGTAGAAGGTACCGTTACAGAGGAAGTAGTTGTGGGTTAAGATGAATCTTAACAGTGACAAAATAAATAAACTGTGCTCGTGAAAATTGGTGCTCTTGGTATCCAAAAAATGCTTGATAGCCTGGATGCCCAGCTCATGATCTATATTGCTATAGAGGGCTTCAACATCCAAGCTTGCCAGGAGTGTGGATTGAGATAGAGAGATCCCCCTGATTCTAGTTAGCACGTCATTCGTGTCTTTAATATACGAGGGGAGAGAAGACACAAATGGTCTCAATATTTCATCCACATACTCACTGGCAGGTTGGCTTAGAGAGTCATTACCCGAGACTATCGGGCGCCCCGGTATCGGGTACTTTCTCTTATGCACTTTTGGCAGTGCATAAAAGGTTGGAATTGTGGGGCTCTTATTGTATAGAAAGTCCAATTCATCTTTAGATATAAGATTATTTCTTTTCGCTGTTCCCAAGATATCTTTGAGATCTTCCAGATATCTCGTTGTTGGATTTTCTTGTAGGGTCTGATATACTTCTTTATCCCCTAATAGTCTATTCACCATACCTTCATAGTCATCCCTGTCCAGGATAACTATGTTTCCCCCCTTATCGCTTGGTTTTACTATTACATCTTTATTAGCCCCTAGTTCCTCCAGAGACAGGTTGCAACAGAGATACAGAGAGACTGGACGAGTCACATAAAGGCATAGAAGTGGACGTCCTTTGGCCACATACCACATTGATGATTGGTTGTGAACAATGCCCTGCTGAACCAGATGATGAATGCCACACATCTGCAGGCACATTTAAGGGAAGTGAGAGGCATCCAAGTCTCATGCCAGATAATTTGAAACCATTTACATCAGCATGGTCTGCGTGCTAGACAACCTGCAAGGGTACTTGACCACAGGCACCATCGTCTTGAATTGGCCAAGGAGCATTTACGCTGGATGAGGGAACGGTGGGACTCAGTGCTGTTCACTGATGAAAGTCAATTCATGCTGAGCAGAAATTATGGCCACCAATTATGTTGGAGATGTCAAGGAGAATGCACATCAGCCACTGTTTGCCTTTGGTGGTGTTATAGTGTGGGCAGGTGTGTCAAGTCGATACAGAACTGCCCTACACTTTGTGAAAGGTACAGTGGCAAGCCCATACTACTTGAATAACATAATTAATCCAGTCATTGTGTCCCTGCATGAACAACAAAGGCCAAATTTAATCTTCATGGAAGGCAATGCACCAGCTCATCGAGGTCGTATCATTAGGGAACGGCTACTGGGGTACCTCAAATGGACTTTCTCCAGACCTGAATCCCATTGAAAACCTATGTGATCAGCTGAGTCGCCGTGTAGAGGCTCGTAACTCTGTAAACCAGAACATCAATGACCTGAGAGCCGCCCTTCAAGAAAAGTGGGAGGCCATGCCTCAGCAGACAATAAATCGACTTGCGAACAGCATGAGACATCGTTGTCAAGCTGTAATTGATGCTCAAGGCCACATGACAAGTTTTTGAGACACTGACATTTTT
The DNA here is from genome assembly GCF_905171765.1 of Bufo bufo. Classification (NCBI taxonomy): domain Eukaryota; kingdom Metazoa; phylum Chordata; class Amphibia; order Anura; family Bufonidae; genus Bufo; species Bufo bufo. Next base: position 382,855,931 of record NC_053390.1, read on the forward strand.
GTGGGGGTATACCCACCACAGTTGTTGGCTTTTGTTTCAATAAATTGTTTGAGATGAGGAAATCCCCATTGCATGCTTATATATATTGTGGGGTTTTGCTCTGGTAGACAGGCTAGCGTAGGCAGTATAGAGGCAATCACAAAGTCTGTAACTTAAACAGTTCGGTGTTTATTCACACATAAGAAAAAAAACAAAAATTACCGTTCACAGTCTTGGTGTTTGTTCACACCATGCAATGTCCATGGAACATAATCTTCACCCGGTTAGCAGTTTTCCACCCGCAGTCCACAGCAGGCTTTAGGGGCCTGTTTCACGGCATGCAGCCCTTTAGCACGGCACAACTTCACAGGTCCCAAAACACAGAGACTCCTCAGCTTCTCTGTCAGATGGAGGATAAACCACACCCAGCCGAGATTGCTGGCTGGGTTTTATATAGGCCAAAAAGACCTGGCCTGGAGCGTGTGGAAAAGCCACCCACCCAGCACTTTGGCTACTCCCAGTAAGAGCCGGCTCGGATCAGCTTTACAGCCATACTAACAAAAAACAGTGTTAGTCAGCACTAGCCATCGCTGACACTTAAAACTACCGGCTCTTACCTCACCGAGGCCAGGAATCTCGGTGACACATACCTTTCATCCATGACAGCCCCTTGCGCCTTCCTACTATATATATATATATATATATATATATATATATACTTTCCAAAAAACGAGGCAACACTTCCAGATTTCAGTGACAGGGTGAAGACCCCAAAACTTTATTCCCAGCAAAGTTTCGGCCTACTCAATGAGGCCTTTGTCAAGCTATACAACAGTGCTTACTACAGGGTATATATACCCACACATCAATCTACACACAGTGCAATTAGTGAATACACATGCTAGCAATAAAGTCACATGATTTCCAGCAATAACATCACATGACACTCTGTGTCTAATACATTCTTGTGATACATCCATATATATGTCAAATGTGATGAATATAAAACCCATATTTTCAATATTCATGCTATCAGTGTTATACAGTACAAGAGTTAATTCCTATACAAATAACTATAACCCTTAACTTCAAACAATAAGGAGCCAAGGGTCTCATGTGAAATACAAAAGTGCTCAGATTCAGAGACAACTGGGGGATGTTTTAGTGTATAGACGTCTCAATCATGACCCCAAATTTGATGTGATTAAAACAATCACCCGGGTACTTGATAGAGCTAAGGTGGGAGGTCTGATTGATGGACCCCTGTACACTTTTTTTTATTGGTGACACACCCTAAGACACCATTGATATACGTGTTACCTAAAATTCATAAGTGTCTAAAAAAAAAACTGTGGAGGCCCATTGTTTCTGGGAGGGAGTCTGTGTTTTCTAACTTAGCTATCTTTTTAGATAGGATTCTCCGGCAGTTTGCTGTTACAGCTAAATCATACATACGTGACACAGGTGATTTTTTGATAAACTAGCACAGGTGGAAGTGACCTCAAGTACTATACTAGCATCTTTTGATGTGGTTAGCCTCTACACCTCTATCAATCATGATAGGGATGTAGAGACAGTCAGAAGGTGTTTGGTGAATACGCATTATACTGACGAATGTAAGGAGTTCATCATTGACCTGCTCGGTGTGGTGCTGAGATACAATTATTTTGCATTCCAAGATGGCTACTACCTGCAATTGCGAGGAACCGCAATGGGTTCGAATATGGCGCCGACCTACGCCAACATTTTCATGTCGGGCCTGGAGCACGTCTATGTGTCCCACCACTTCAGCCATGTGCTGGGGTGGTGGAGATGCATAGATGATGTGTTTGTCATCTGGGACGGCACTGAGAGTGAATTGGCGGAGTTACATGAGTTTTTGAATAAAATGGATTCTGAGATCCAATTTACTTTCACGCACTCCACCCAGCAGGTTCAATTTTTGGACACCATGGTCAGGAAGCAGGATACCGGATTAGTGACAGATCTGTTTATTAAGCCGACAGATTGCAACAAACTGTTGAGATTTGAAAGTTGCCACCCGCGGTCCATGGTGAAATCACTGCCACGGAGACAGTTTCTCCGTGTTCAGCGGATTGTGAAGGACCCACAACTACGGGAGAAGAGATTGTCAGAAATGGCTGACAAATTCACCAACAGAGGGTATCCGAAGAAATTGGTCCAGAGGCACTTGGATCATTTGGAGCCCAAGGGTCCTAAGGTAGTTAGCAAGCAGGTTACAAACAGGGTGCCATTCATTTCTACATACACTGAAGGTAGCTACCAGATAGCAGGTGTTATCAAGAAACACTGGTCTATACTGAATAGTAATTTAGGTAATGTCAAGGAATTTGCTGTGCCCCCCCTGATGTCATATAGGATATCTAACAGTCTACGTGACAAATTGGTCAGAGCGGAGGTAGCTGGAGACAGGGCACCCATTCAAACGTATATAGGTCAGAAAAAGTATGGATGCTACCCGTGCTTGAGCTGCAGCTATATGTTGAAAGGGGAGAAATTCATGCACCCGAGATTTAATACCCAGTTTGAAATACGACACTTCCTCACATGTAATAGTTCATTTGTCGTCTACCTCTTGTCTTGCCCCTGCAATCTCTTGTATGTGGGGGAGACCATCTGTGATGTCAAGACGAGGATGAACTATCACAGGTACTCTATTCGTCAAAAACTGAGGGACCTCCCTGTGCCCAAACATTTTGTAGAAGCTGGACACAGAGAGAAGGACCTCAAATTCAGGGTGATCGATCACATTCCTCCACTCAAAAGGGGAGGTAATAGGGAGCGATTATTGAAGCAGCGTGAGATAATGTGGATTCATCGGTTACGTACACTGAAGCCCGATGGCCTTAATGCAGAATGTAGATGGGATTTGTGTGTATAGGATGTGCGGTTAGTTCATCGAACATGGGGGGTCTAATCTGCCCGGTCTGATGTGGGGGATGTTACAACAGTGCCAATTTTGAACCAACTGATTTACATATATATCTCTCGCTTTTTTCAGAACACTGGACAAGCTTAATGGCCCTTTGTCTACTTTAGTGAGCAATGCCGCCAGTGGATCCGTGGAGCCCGCGAGTGTGGTTGTGCCTACTATATGAAGATCAGGTGGACCCCGGTGGGTGCCTCCCGGGACGTGTCACATAGTGCATGATGTTCGTTTTGATGTAATCTTCAACATTTGTTGTTACGATGGTGGCGATTGAATGCTGGGATACTGGCCATAGACCTTGAGACGCTAGTCAGCATGTGTATGGCACACCAGGGTTGGGTGTATGCAGATGGGAAGGGTTTATTCCATTGGAGCTGCCCCAAGTGAATTTCGGTGTGTGGGGGATGGCCTAGGGTGGTACTACAAATTCCTAGTAGTTCACAGCTAATGCAGTGCTAGCCATCCCTCGGCCCCCCCCCCTTATTCACTGGGGTAAAGATAGATGTAGATCGCATGCATTTATGTGACAGTCCGGATGCCCCCACTGATGTCCGCGCCAGGATATGTATCCCAGGTTACCATAGTCACTGGCAAGCCCCCTCGATGCGGTGAGTCTGTAGCCGTGTTACATGACCTTGCCCTCCTCCCTTCGCTGCTGCGCACACGATGCGCTCCACTGAATGACGCTGCGGTCCAGGGAGCGTGCGTGCGTAGCAGGTGCCGGGAGAAGGTGAAGGAACGTCTGGCCTGGCACATGCGCAGAGCAAAGAGGGGGACGCCAACACTCGTGGCCACGTTAGAACCATTGGAGGTAGGCTACACTATTTTAATTTCGATATGTTGCAGCTGCATCCCTCTTAATACGTTTTTAACCCTTGATACACTGAGCACTTTTGTATTTCACATGAGACCCTTGGCTCCTTATTGTTTGAAGTTAAGGGTTATAGTTATTTGTATAGGAATTAACTCTTGTACTGTATAACACTGATAGCTTGAATATTGAAAATATGGGTTTTATATTTTTCACATTTGACATATATATGGATGTATCACAAGAATGTATTAGACACAGAGTGTCATGTGATGTTATTGGAAATCATGTGACTTTATTGCTAACATGTGTATTCACTAATTGCACTGTGTGTAGATTGATGTGTGGGTATATATACCCTGTAATAAGCACTGTTGTATAGCTTGAAAAAGGCCTCATTGAGTAGGCCGAAACGTTGCTGGGAATAAAGTTTTGGGGTCTTCACCCTGTCACCGAAATCTGGAAGTGCTGCCTCGTTTTTTGGAAAGTACGTATTGTGGAGGAGAAGCCGACCTCTGTGAGGAATTGCACCCAGTACACACGGTCTAACTGTGCTGCTGCTGCGGTATTTGCTATTTTATATATATATATATATATATATATATATATATATATATATATATATATTTATTAGAAAAGATAGCAGCACCAGCTTCAATGCTTAGAGCAGGGATGGCCAACCTGCGGCTCTGCAGCTGTTGAAAAACTACAACTCTATAGCAGGGCATGGTGGGAATTGGAGTTTTACAACAGCTGGAGAGCCGCAGTTTGGCCAGCCCTGGATTAGAGGGTCTCACCAAACCAGAATCCTAAAGTCCTTGTAATGCACAAATTAATGATCCAGGCAGCATTCCATGTTAAATCCTTTAATGTACCCAATGTTTGAGCTAAATGCTTGAGAAAGGCTCACCTTGAGCGCAAACACTGCATTGGGTACAATAAAGGATTCAATGCAGAGTGCTGTCTGGAATATATGTGTGTGTGTATATGTCACAACCAGACAGTTGAGAAGCTCTGACAGGAGCCTTTCAGATCCTCCTCCTTGAATTTCTTTGTTTTGGTTGAGTTCCTCATCTCGTTAGTCTATCTCAGCTGTCATGCAGTTGGACTGATTGCTGCCCTTTAAGTTCCTCCCCAGAATGCAGTAGTGTGCGGCTTATACAACTTCCTGGAGTGTGTGTGCATGCTGTTCCTAGTTCTCAGTCCACAGTCTGCAAGATAAGTGCTGTTTATGTATTTATGATTTTCTGTTTTCTGGATCCAGGTGACCCTGACTCCCTCCGTGTCTGTGTAGGGAGCCGGTGGTCGTATCCCCTCACTATTGTAGGGTCTTCAGGTGTAAGATAGTCGAGGTACGTGGATATGCGCCCATCCACCTTTGGGGTGGTCGCATAGGCTGAGCAATAAGGGAGAGCGGCAGGTCTTATGCAGGGGTCTCCCTTTTGTTCCTTAGTTGTGGATCCAGTGAGTCATTGTTTATATTGTATTGTCTTGTTTCCTGTACACCATCCGTGACATTATATATATATATATATATATATATATATATACAGTACACACACACACTCACCTAAAGAATTATTAGGAACACCTGTTCTATTTCTCATTAATGCAATTATCTAGTCAACCAATCACATGGCAGTTGCTTCAATGCATTTAGGGGTGTGGTCCTGGTCAAGACAATCTCCTGAGCTCCAAACTGAATGTCAGAATGGGAAAGAAAGGTGATTTAAGCAATTTTGAGCGTGGCATGGTTGTTGGTGCCAGACGGGCCGGTCTGAGTATTTCACAATCTGCTCAGTTACTGCGATTTTCACGCACAACCATTTCTAGGGTTTACAAAGAATGGTGTGAAAAGGTAAAAACATCCAGTATGCGGCAGTCCTGTGGGCAAAAATGTCTTGTGGATGCTAGAGGTCAGAGGAGAATGGGCCGACTGATTCAAGCTGATAGAAGAGCAACGTTGACTGAAATAACCACTCGTTACAACCGAGGTATGCAGCAAAGCGTTTGTGAAGCCACAACATGCACAACCTTGAGGCGGATGGGCTACAACAGCAGAAGACCCCACCGGGTACCACTCATCTCCACTACAAATAGGAAAAAGAGGCTACAATTTGCACGAGCTCACCAAAATTGGACTATTGAAGACTGGAAAAATGTTGCCTGGTCTGATGAGTCTCGATTTCTGTTGAGACATTCAAATGGTAGAGTCCGAATTTGGCGTAAACAGAATGAGAACATGTATCCATCCTCTGATGGCTACTTCCAGCAGGAAAATGCACCATGTCACAAAGCTCGAATCATTTCAAATTGGTTTCTTGAACATGACAATGAGTTCACTGTACTAAAATGGCCCCCACAGTCACCAGATCTCAACCCAATAGAGCATCTTTGGGATGTGGTAGAATGGGAGCTTCGTGCCCTGGATGTGCATCCCTCAAATCTCCATCAACTGCAAGATGCTATCCTATCAATATGGGCCAACATTTCTAAAGAATGCTTTTAGCACCTTGTTGAATCAATGCCACGTAGAATTAAGGCAGTTCTGAAGGCAAAAGGGGGTCCAACACCGTATTAGTATGGTGTTCTTAATAATTCTTTAGGCGAGTATATACAGTATATATATATATATATATATATATATACACACATTGCTCAAAAAAATAAAGGGAACACAAAAATAACACATCCTAGATCTGAGTTAATTAAATAGTCTTCTGAAATACTTTGTTCTTTACATAGTTGAATGTGCTGACAACAAAATCACACAAAAATGAAAATCAAATTTTTCAACCCATGGAGGTCTGGATTTGGAGTCACACTCAAAATTAAAGTGGAAAAACACACTACAGGCTGATCCAACTTTGATGTAATGTCCTTAAAACAAGTCAAAATTAGGCTCAGTAGTGTGTGTGGCCTCCACATGCCTGTATGTCCTCCCTACAACGCCTGTGCATGCTCCTGATGAGGTGGCGGATGGTCTCCTGAGGGATCTCCTCCCAGACCTGGACTAAAGCATCTGCCAACTCCTGGACAGTCTGTGGTGCAACGTGACATTGGTGGATAGAGCGAGACATGATGTCCCAGATGTGCTCAATTTAATTCAGGTCTGGGGAACGGGCGGGCCAGTCCATAGCATCAATGCCTTCGTCTTGCAAGAACTGCTGACACACTCCAGCCACATGAGGTCTAGCATTGTCTTGCATTAGGAGGAACCCAGGGCCAACCGCACCAGCATATGGTCTCACAAGGGGTCTGAGTATCTCATCTCGGTACCTAATGGCAGTCAGGCTACCTCTGGCGAGCACATGGAGGGCTGTGCGGCCCTCCAAAGAAATGCCACCCCACACCATTACTGACCCAATGCCAAACCGGTCATGCTGGAGGATGTTGCTGGCAGCAGAACGTTCTCCACGGCGTCTCCAGACTCTGTCACATGTGCTCAGTGTGAACCTGCTTTCATCTGTGAAGAGCACAGGGCGCCAGTGGCGAATTTGCCAAACTTGGTGTTCTCTGGCAAATGTCAAATGTCCTGCACGGTGTTGGGCTGTAAGCACAACCCCCACCTGTGGACGTCGGGCCCTCATATCACCCTCATGGAGTCTGTTTCTGACCGTTTGAGCAGACACATGCACATTTGTGGCCTGCTGGAGGTCATTTTGCAGGTCTCTGGCAGTGCTCCTCCTGTTCCTCCTTGCACAAAGGTGGAGGTAGCGGTCCTGCTGCTGGGTTGTTGCCCTCCTACGGCTTCCTCCACGTCTCCTGATGTACTGGCCTGTCTCCTGGTAGCGCCTCCATGCTCTGGACACTACGCTGACAGACACAGCAAACCTTCTTGGCACAGCTCGCATTGATGTGCCATCCTGGATAAGCTGCACTACCTGAGCCACTTGTGTGGGTTGTAGACTCCGTCTCATGCTACCACTAGAGTGAAAGCACCGCCAGCTGGTCTGTTGTCACCACCTGCAGAACCACTCCTTTATTGGGAGTGTCTTGCTAATTGTCTATAATTTCCACCTGTTGTCTATCCCATTTGCACAACAGCATGTGAAATTGATTGTCACTCAGTGTTGCTTCCTAAGTGGACAGTTTGATTTCACAGAAGTGTGATTGACTTGGTGTTACATTGTGTTGTTTAAGTGTTCCCTTTATTTTTTTGAGCAGTGTATATATATTTATATAGAAGAAATTCCACGGCACATCCAAGAAGTAAAATAAATGTAGTGACTTTATTCACCAGGCATGCAACATTTCGATCCGCTTCCTGGGATCTTTCTCAAGCAATGCCATTGCTTGAGAAAGATCCCAGGAAGCGGATCGAAACGTTGCATGCCTGGTGAATAAAGTCACTACACTTATTTTACTTTTTCGATGTGCCGTGGAATTTCTTCTATCTATTCATTTTTTTGAGTAGGATCGTCTCCTCAGCCGCTGGCACTCCATCCATATACAGGAGATTGCAGTGCTGCCCAACTCGTATTTTTTATATATATATATATATATATATATATATAAAAAGAATAAAGACACCGCAGCACATCCGTTGGTGAAAAAGAAAGTGTGAACCTTTATTCACCCTTGTGATGTTTCAGTCCACTTGCTGGGACTTTTCTCGAGCAATGCATCATACAAAACTGTGGGTTTTTATGTGGTCATATCAAATTAACATACATAAGTGGCAATTAATAAATTGTACAAAAAATATGCAAAGAAACATCTCATATGTAGATGAGAAAAACATCGCGCCTGGAAGACAATATAATCAATACAGATATTCATGTAATAAAAACATCCAGGTACTGTGATTATTCAGTAGCATAATATAATGCACAAGTGGCAATCAACTATATATAATAATCATCACCTGTGTCAGTGCAGATGTAAACAGACCCAGCATGGAATCGGGCGAGCTCAATGGCAGGCGGATACACTGTTGCGGATAGCACCGCATGAATACGGCGTCCCGGAACTAAAGCTGCGCATGTCCATGATGTCACTCCAGGGATAATCACATGATCCCCTGTGAAACATGGATTTATTAGCCGCCGCTTTTGATTTATACATTGATAAAATACGCTTGTACTAGTACTATATGTCTTACTATAATAAACTACTATGCGGCGTGTCAGGTGATGTTTCCATATGGGATCATGTGATTATTCCCAGGGTGACCTCACGGACATGCGCAGATACAGTTCCATGTTTCACAGGGGATCATGTGATTATCCCTGGAGTGACATCATGGACATGCGCAGCTTTAGTTCCGGGACGCCGTATTCATGCGGTGCTATCCGCAACAGTGTATCCGCCTGCCATTGAGCTCGCCCGATTCCATGCTGGGTCTGTTTACATCTGCACTGACACAGGTGATGATTATTATATATAGTTGATTGCCACTTGTGCATTATATTATGCTACTGAATAATCACAGTACCTGGATGTTTTTATTACATGAATATCTGTATTGATTATATTGTCTTCCAGGCACGATGTTTTTCTCATCTACATATGAGATGTTTCTTTGCACATTTTTTGTACAATTTATTAATTGCCACTTATGTATGTTAATTTGATATGACCACATAAAAACCCACAGTTTTGTATGATGCATTGCTTGAGAAAAGTCCCAGCAAGTGGACTGAAATGTCGCAAGGGTGAATAAGGGTTCACACTTTCTTTTTTTACCAACGGATGTGCTGCTGTGTCTTTATTCTTTTTGTATTATACACCTTGGTAAGGGGTCTTCATCGCTGGCACCCATTCATCTACTACTAGGTGTGCTGCCCTGAACTTCTGTTGTCTATATATATATATATAGTATCTCACAAAAGTAAGTACACCCCTCACATTTTTGTAAATATTTTGTTATATCTTGAAGATATGACTCTTTAATACAATGTAAAGTAGTCACTGTACAACTTGTATAACCGTGTAAAATTGTTGTGCCCTCGAAATAACTCAACACACAGCCATTAATGTCTAAACTGCTGGCAACAAAAGTAAATACACCCCTAAGTAAAAATTGCCAAATTGTGCCCAAAGTGTCAATATTTTGTGTGGCCACCATTATTATCCAGCAGTGCCTTAACTCTCTTGAGAATGGAGTTCACTAGAGCTTCACAGGTTGCCACTGGAATCCTTTTCCACTCCTCCATGACGACATTATGGAGCTGGTGGATGTTAGAGACCTTGCGATCCTCCACCTTCTGTTTGAGGATGCCCCACAGATGCTGAATAGCATTTACGTCTGGAGATATGCTTGGCCAGTCCAGCACCTTTATTATCCGTTTCTTTAGCAAGGCAATGGGTGTCTTGGAGGTGTGTTTGGGGTCGTTATCATGTTGGAATACTGCCCTGCGGCCCAGTTTCCAAAGGGAGGGGATCATGCTCTGCTTCAGCATGTCACAGTACATGTTGGCATTCATGGTTCCCTCAATAGACTGTAGCTCCCCACAGCCAGCAGCACTCATGCAGCCTCAAACCATGACACTCCCTCCACCATGCTTGACTGTAGGCAAGAAACACTTGCCTTTGTACTCCTCACCTGGTTGCAGCCACACACGCTTGACACCACCTGTACCAAGTAGGTTTATCTTGGTCTCAACAGACCACAGGACATGGTTCCAGTAATCCATGTCCTTAGTCTGCTCGTCTTCAGCAAACTGTTTGCTGGCTTTTTTGTGCATCATCTTTAGAAGAGGCTTCTTTCTGGGATTCCAGCCATGCAGACCAATTTGATGCAGTGTGCGGCGTATGGTCTGAGCACTGACAAGCTGATACCCCACCCCTTTAACCTCTGCAACAATGCTGGCAGCACTCGTACGTCTATTTTGAAAGGACAGCGTCTGCATATGACACTGAGCACGTACACTCAACTTCTTTGGTTGACCATGGCAAGGCCTGTTCTAAGTGGAACCTGTCTTGTTAAACCACTGTATGGTCTTGGCCACCGCGCTGCAGCTCAGTTTCAAGGTGTGGGCAATCTTCTTATAGCCTGGGCCATCTTTATGTAGAGCAACAAACCTTTTTTATTTGCCATGAGTTGCAATGTTGAACTTCCAGTGACCAGTATGAGTGTATGTGAGAGCGATAACACCAAATTTAACACACCTGAGACCTTATAACACTAGCGTGTCATATCTTCAGTGTTGTTATACAAAAAGATATAATAAAATATATACAAAAATATGAGGGGTGTACTCACTTTTGTGAGAAACTGTATATATATATATATATATATATATATATAAAAAAAACAAAAAACAATGGCAGCACCATCCTTCATGCAAGCTGGTGGGTGCAACTGGCCCAATGCGGATCAAAGCCAATCCAGAAATACAAAAATGGAAAAAATGGGCAGCACTGCAGAAAGTAAAAAAGTACAAAAGTTTTTATTTACCCCAGTGGGACATACGCGACGTTTCGGCTCTAGACAGGAGCCTTCCTCAAGCGCTTGAGGAAGGCTCCTGTCTAGAGCCGAAACGTCGCGTATGTCCCACTGGGGTAAATAAAGACTTTTGTACTTTTTTACTTTCTGGAGTGCTGCCCATTTTTTCCATTTATATATATATATATATATATATATATATACAGTGCTGGCCATAATTATTCATACCCCTGGCAAATTTTGACTTAAAGTTACTTTTATTCAACCAGCAAGTAATTTTTTGACGGGAAATGACATAGATGTCTCCCAAAACATAATAAGAGGCATTATTTTGGAAAAAAAACATTTCTCAGCTTTTTTTCTTACATTTGAGCAAAAAATACAAGATGTTCCGCACTGTGGAAAATCTCAGAGGACGTGGTCGGAAGCCAAAAGTGACACCTGTGCTGGCCAGGAGGATAGTTAGAGAGGTGAAAAAGAATCCAAGGATCACCACCAAGGCCATCCTGGTGAATCTGGGCTCTGCTGGTGGCAATGTCTCAAGGCAGACAATAGCTTGCTTGGCCTTTGTAAAAGCTCATCTGGACAAAGAAGTCGACTTCTGGTCTTCTGTGTTATGGTCAGATGAAACAAAAATTGAATTGTTTGGTCACAATGATGTTTCCTTCATTTGGCGTAAAAAAGGAGAAGCCTTCAACCCAAAGAACACCATCCCCACTGTCAAACATGGTGGTGGGAACCTAATGCTTTGGGAGTGTTTTTCAGCCAATGGACCAGGGAACCTAATCACAGTAAACGGCACCATGAAAAAAGAGCAATACATGAGGATTCTCAACGACAACATCAGGCCGTCTGCAGAGAAACTTGGCCTTGGGCACCAGTGGACATTTCAGCATGACAATGACCCCAAACACACAGCAAAAGTGGTGAAGAAATGGTTAGCAGACAACAACATTAACATTTTGGAGTGGCCCAGCAAGAGTCCAGACTTGAATTCAATTGAGAATCTGTGGAGGGAGCTAAAGATCAGGGTGATGGCAAGAAGACCCTCCAACCTGAAAGGTTTGGAGCTCATTGCTAAAGATGAATGGGCAAAAATACCTGTGGAGACATGCAAAAAGCTGGTCTGCAATTATAGGAAGCATTTGATTGCTGTAATAGCCAATAAAGGGTTTTCTATTGAGTATTGAGAAGGGTATGAATAATTTTGGACTGGACACTTTTTGCTCAAATGTAAATAAAAGCTGAGAAATGTTTTTTTCCCCCACAATAATGCCTCTTGTACATCGTCTTATTATCTTTTGGGAGACACCTATGTCATTTCCAGTCAAAAAATTACTTGCTGGTTGAATAAAAGTAACTTTAAGTCAAAATTTGCCTGGGGTATGGCTCATCTTAGGGACAGGACTCATCTCAGGGTAATTTGCATATGTATCAAATCGTTTTTTTTACACAATAAAAGCACACAGAGCTATGGGAACTGGGTATTGCAGATGTGCTAGCGGCCATCTAGCCCCCCATGTCCTCAGCTCTATACACAAAATCCCGGTGACAGGTTCCCTTTAATGCTGATGCTCCAGTCTTGGCCATTTCCCATATTTACTCATTTCATGGGTTTACATTGTACTGTATATTCTAATAACCACTGCAAGTTGCAGAATTTGACTAGAAACACAGCAGTGTATCGTATTTGTAGCCATTTAACACTTGTTTTGGTCACATTATAACTGTTCTTCACTATTAAATCCTATGTTTATCTACCAAACCACCACTAAGTAAAAAAGTTTTTATAAGTAATGATTAAATATTCAGAATTTACAAAGATTTCTCAATTGTGTGGTCACGCAGATCAAGATATACAAACAGCACTCTTCTGATTAAGAACCATTACTTGCTAGCCCTTAGAGAATTAAGTGAATTTATATAAAGAACTTAACATTTTTTTGTTATTATACATGCCTCAGCTGCTGCAAAAACCCTTTTTTTTTGTAAAGAAAGAGAAAGATTCCTGTCTTCCACAGATTGCTGTGAATCATTGTCAAAAACAAGGTCTGCAGCATGTAGGATGAGTTATATGTTGTTCAGCAGCAGCAGAGAGAAAACTGTATAAAGCTGTGTTCACATCTGTAATGGAGCCTAAGTCAAAGATTCTATCAGAAATGCCAGAAAATACAATATAAGTCTCATGCACATGGCCGTACTGTGTTTTGCGGTCCGCAAATCACAGGTACCGGTCGTGTGCTTCCAGATTTTGCTAAACGGAAGGTATGGCGCTCAATAGACTAGTCCTATCCTTATCCGTGATACATACAAGCATAGGGCAAGCTCTATTTTTTTTGCGGGGCTGCGGAAATGAGGTATGGATGTGGACACTACACAGTGTGCTGCCCACATCTTTTGAGGCCTCACTGAAGTGAATGGGTCTGCATCAGAGCTACAAAAATATGCAGCTCGGTTGCGGACCCAAACAATGTTCATGTGCATGAGGCTAACCCAGTGAATTAACTGATACTGTGACAGAAACCTGACAGACCGCATTTTAGTTAAGGTGGTATGTTGGGTGCAGTTTGTGTATCATTTAATGGATGAATCACTCAAATACAGTGCTAACATACGTATCCTCACAAACTGCAGCTGGTGAAAAAGCCTCTTTAAAGTGTAAATGTCAGATTTTTTTTAACATGCAGAAACTGTTATTTAAAGTGATTTTGTAATATATATATTATGTAGGGAATTATGTCAAGTATTATTTATAAAAGTGCATGTAAAATGTCCCCTTAGCAACCAACAGAACTTGGTAAGGAAATTCCATCCTTAGTGTCTACTAACTGCTGAAGACAGGTAATACTAAGATACAGATGCAGGCTTCTTAGTCTGCATCTTCTCTCCCTGCCTCCACAAGTGTGTATAGTATATTTTACAAATAAACTATTATTTTACTCAGTTTCCCTACCTATTTGGCAAAATAAGCAAGAACATTGAGTAAAATAATATACAGGGTGGGCCATTTATATGGATACACCTTAATAAAATGGAAATGGTTGGTGATATTAACTTCCTGTTTGTGGCACATTAGTATATGTGAGGGGGGAAACCATGGTGACCATTTTGAAGTTGGACATTTTGAATCCAACTTTTGTTTTTTCAATAGGAAGAGGGTCATGTGACACATCAAACTTATTGGGAATTTCACAAGAAAAACAATGGTGTGCTTAGTTTTAACGTAACTGTATTCTTTTATTTACAAGTTTCTGACCACTTATAAAATGTGTTCAATGTGCTGCCCATTGTGTTGGATTGTCAATGCAACCCTCTTCTCCCACTCTTCACACACTGATAGCAACACCGCAGGAGAAATGCTAGCACAGGCTTCCAGTATCCGTAGTTTCAGGTGCTGCACATCTTGTATCTTCACAGCATAGACAATTGCCTTCAGATGACCCCTAAGATAAAAGTCTAAGGGGGTCAGATCGGGAGACCTTGGGGGCCATTCAACTGGCCCACGATGACCAATCCACTTTCCAGGAAACTGTTCATCTAGGAATGCTCTGACCTGACACCCATAATGTGGTGGTGCACCATCTTGCTGGAAAAACTCAGGGAACGTGCCAGCTTCAGTGCATAAAGAGGGAAACACATCATCATGTAGCAATTTCGCATATCCAGTGGCCTTGAGGTTTCCATTGATGAAGAATGGCCCCACTATCTTTGTATCTTCACTATCTGTGAAGATACAAGATGTGCAGCACCTGAAACTACGGATACTGGAAGCCTGTGCTAGCATTTCTCCTGTGGTGTTGCTATCAGTGTGTGAAGAGTGGGAGAAGAGGGTTGCATTGACAATCCAACACAATGGGCAGCATATTGAACACATTTTATAAGTGGTCAGAAACTTGTAAATAACTCATGAAAGAATAAAGTTACATTAAAACCAAGCACACCATTGTTTTTCTTGTGAAATTCCCAATAAGTTTGATGTGTCACATGACCCTCTTCCTATTGAAAAGACAAAAGTTTGATTCAAAATGGCTGACTTCAAAATGGCCGCCATGGTCACCACCCATCTTGAAAAGTTTCCCCCCTCACATATACTAATGTGCCACAAACAGGAAGTTAATATCACCAACCATTCCCATTTTATTAAGGTGTATCCATATAAATGGCCCACCCTGTATATTCTTTTTCATAGTAAAATATACTACACTGCTCAAAAAAATAAAGGGAACACACAAATAACACATCCTAGATCTGAATTAATTAAATATTTTTCTGAAATACTTTGTTCTTTACATAGTTGAATGTGCTGACAACAAAATCACACAAAAAAAAAATGGAAATCAAATTTTTTAACCCATGGAGGTCTGGATTTGGAGTCACCCTCAAAATTAAAGTGGAAAAACACACTACAGGCTGATCCAACTTTGATGTAATGTCCTTAAAACAAATCAAAATGAGGCTCAGTAGTGTGTGTGGCCTCCACGTGCCTGTATGACCTCCCTACAACGCCTGTGCATGCTCCTGATGAGGTGGCGGACGGTCTCCTGAGCGATCTCCTCCCAGACCTAGACTAAAGCATCTGCCAACTCCTGGACAGTCTGTGATGCAACGTGACGTTGGTGGATAGAGCGAGACATGATGTCCCAGATGTGCTCAATTGGATTAAGGTCTGGGGAACGGGCGGGCCAGTCCATAGCATCAATGCCTTTGTCTTGCAGGAACTGCTGACACACTCCAGCCACATGAGGTCTAGCATTGTCTTGCATTAGGAGGAACCCAGGGCCAACCGCACCAGCATATGGTCTCACAAGGGGTCTGAGGATCTCATCTCGGTACCTAATGGCAGTCAGTCTACCTCTGGCAAGCACATGGAGGGCTGTGCGGCCCTCCAAAGAAATGCCACTCACACCATTACTGACCCAATGCCAAACCGGTCATGCTGGAGGATGTTGCAGGCAGCAGAACGTTCTCCACGGCGTCTCCAGACTCTGTCACGTCTGTCACATGTGCTCAGTGTGAACCTCCTTTCATCTGTGAAGAGCACAGGGCGCCAGTGGCAAATTTGCCAATCTTGGTGTTTTCTGGCAAATGCCAAACGTCCTGCACGGTGTTGGGCTGTAAGCACAACCCCCACCTGTGGATGTTGGGCCCTCATATCACCCTCATGGAGTCTGTTTCTGACCGTTTGAGCAGACACATGCACATTTGTGGCCTGCTGGAGGTCATTTTGCAGGGCTCTGCCAGTTCTCCTCCTGTTCCTCCTTGCACAAAGGCGGAGGTAGCGGTCCTGCTGCTGTGTTGTTGCCCTCCTACGGCCTCCTCCACGTCTCCTGATGTACTGGCCTGTCTCCTGGTAGCGCCTCCATGCTCTGGACACTACGCTGACAGACACGGCAAACCTTCTTGCCACAGCTCGCATTGATGTGCCATCCTGGATAAGCTGCACTACCTGAGCCACTTGTGTGGGTTGTAGACTCCGTCTCATGCTACCACTAGAGTGAAAGCACTGGCAGCATCCAAAAGTGACCAAAACATCAGCCAGGAAGCATAGGAACTGAGAAGTGGTCAGGTCACCACCTGCAGAACCACTCCTTTATTGGGGGTGTCTTGCTAATTGCCTATAATTTCCACCTGTTGTCTATCCCATTTGCACAACAGCATGTGAAATTGATTGTCACTCAGTGTTGCTTCCTAAGTGGACAGTTTGATTTCACAGAAGTGTGATTGACTTGGAGTTACATTGTGTTGTTTAAGTGTTCCCTTTATTTTTTTGAGCAGTGTATATACACTCAGAGGCAGAGAGAGGAGAGGCAGACGGAGAAGGCTACCTCTGCATCTTACAGCTATCTGTCTCCACTCTTCAGGATTCTGTATGTATACTGTATGAGGAATTCTACAGGAAGAACAGCTGAAAGCCTACGGGCTCATGCAGTTGAGTGATGTTCACGGTGAGTGCTGTGAGAGAATAGATTCCACAGCACACAGACTAAACAATGAATAATTATAGCCAATGGGCCAATTCACCTGCCTGACTTTCTGCATGGACAATTGGTCTGTGCAGAGAAAATCGCGGCATGCTCTGTTTTGGTCTTATTTTCTTCACTTGTTCATTCAAGTGAATGGGTCTGCAAGAAAAACAGAGAGCAAACGGACGCCATCCATGTGCTGTTGATTTAAAAAATCTGCATTTTTGGTAATCGACTACAAACAAAATTTAGATTTCTTGCCTGAGAGCAGCCTTAAAAAGTGAACATGGGCCCAGGGTTGTGGAGTCAGAGTCAAAGCTAGTTTTGGGTGGAGTGAGAGTCAGTAGAAATCTACCTCCAGTTTAAAAAAAAAATATTGTGTCATTAATACTATGTAAGTAATTTACTAGCTTTCATATATATATAGAAATGTAAATCATAAATATATGTTATGTTCTAACAATTAAAGGTATGAATGCTATCACTAGAGGTGATAGAATATCAGTTCTCACTTCTCGTGTTTTCTCCTGTCTCTTACACTAACCATCTTCATTTTGCTCCATGGTCCTTAGTTACAATACTTGAAACTGTGCTGCACATGCTCAGTAGTAAGTTCCTCTAAAGATCAGAAGAGGACGTTCACTACTGGGCATGCCTGTTGTCATCTCAGAACTGCTAGACAGAACAGGAAGACAGCATTTAAGGTGTTGTCTAGGAGTAAGTAACTTTTCACAGGAGCCTACAGCGTGCCTCTGCCATTCGAAGATTCATACCTGTACTTACCTACACTCCGCCATTATGGTCCTGCGCTTCGGCTCCGTGTGTCCATCTTCCGGTCCATGGTTTGTTTGGCACGGACAGTCATTGGCTGCATCGGAGCAGATGATCATGCCCTTAGCGGAGAGGAAGTAAACAAGCCACAGACTGAAAGATAGACACATGGGAGCCACATTGCTCCCAGATAACCCCTTTTATAGCAAGCAATGAATATAGCAGCTACACTTTTTAAATGTTTCTTTTACTCCCATTTAGACTTATTGCATTAGTCTCTGCATTTCCAGGACATACATATAGAGCTTCAGAGATTTCCTATAACTTTTAAGCGTGTAACAGTGTTTTATTAAATGGATAGTGCATTGCATATTTACTTACACAATTTAGAAAATTTCAGAAATTGTATTTCAATAAATATGGTTTATGTTCTAAGTAGCGTGATTACTGTACTTACATGATGGTAAGAAAAAGCATAGTGTTACCAAGTTACTACAGTAAATTTATTACTAAATTATAGGCCATTTATAAACGAGTCTCAGCCGGAGTCGGAGTGTGATAAAATACAGGAGTCAGAGTCAGAACTTTGGCTTACCGACTCGACAGCCCTGCATGGAATTCTTTTATAGAGAGCAGATCAGACCAGATGTAATGTTTACTAATGATTAAATACAAAGCTTTAATTACTCCCTAAATCTATTCCACACGCAAGAACAACTTTCTGAATTTGAAATGTATACTGTAAATTTAAGAACACAGTAAGTGTGGCTGTCACATCTGTTTGCAACACATTTGGAAATCATACCCTTGTCATTCCTCCGATGTGCTAGCAAAGATAGGCAAATCCTCTGGGCAAATGAGAGAGAGAGGTGTAAATTAGAGTCACACCTTCTTATCTCATTTGCTATCACTTCAAGCGTTGATAAACAACACTTAAGCAATCACTTTTTTTCTTCTTATGGCAAAAATAAGTCATCCATGGCGAAACAATAGTCCGTAAAGCAGTACAGATGGCTACCATGCATGATAAAACAGCCATTATTTGGGAGGTAATAAAAAAACTTCTCAAAGCAAAATTTTTCCACTTCTTTATCACACATATACCTAAGGGCCCATCTACACGGACAGACGTACAGGGCAATGATCGCCAAACGTTTGTTCCCAATCAACACTCACTTGTATAAGATACGTTTACATGCAGCAATCACCCCCTCTGTATGGGAGTACAGACTATTTTATGGGGAATACAGATTTATTATTTGTTGGCAGCAGACAAAATTATTTTATGTGCTACATTTTATGGCTTTATTCAGAGGCTCATTTAAATATGCTAATTATCTGTAAAGAGTGTCCATAAGAATGTTCGTTCTTAATAACAGACATGATCTTCGGCCCATTTAAACAAGTCTTAAGGTAAAAGAGTTGACCGGCAGGTCTCATTTACTACTGCGTTTCCCAATTCCTATATACCTATTTCACCACTGCGCTTTCCCAATTCTTCTATTGTGGTTAGCCACTGAGGAAGGAGACTGAGATCTCTGAAACGCGTTTGGTGAAAAGAGGACAACCCAGCTAAACATTATTCATCAGCATCGGATCCCCATGTCCTCAAGAGCGCTCTAACTATTTTTCTGATGCAGCACCTGATATCACTCACAGCTACGTGAAGCGAACCGGCACTTTGGGCCCTGCAATCACTCCACATTGCAAGGATAGTCCAGAAGGTACGAGCACTGCTACCTCTGTAGGCACGTGGGACGCCGCGGCCACAGATACAAACTACACCAGCGTGCTATTATAAACAGTGCAATATTATCAAGTCACCTATACCAGGACCTAAAACCGGAGACAACTAACTATGAGTAGCAGATACAAAAATCAACTTTTCTAAGCGAATTAATAAGCCGGTCTATAGACTGAGAGTATAAGACATAATTATATTGTTATATTAATTATGACATCCGCACTTGTTACCTTGTGTAGGATGTCTATTGTGGTACTTGTGGTTCGCCGCGGGCATCCTCCACCGTATGCATTTTGCTGGGGATTGCCATTAGCAACGGGCCACAAGTGCAGGATTTGCTCCCCTATATATATGCACGACTGCATGTGGGTTTGAGCACCTCCTGCTAATGCTGTCTTCTTAGTTTGTATATATAGATTTGTGGAGGTGTATAAACTCCAATTTAAATGTGCCTTCTTTCCATCTACAGGCCACATTTAGGTGCACCTGTGAGGCCTGGGACATATCAGCCAGTCTTGAGTGGGACTCGCAGACTCCTCCCTCCTCCCATTGCAAGCATGGCTACATGCTGGAGGTAACTGGTGAGCTGTTTGTGAGTCGGCCTTATGCTCCTGTAATTTGCCCACTGGCTCCTGGTATTGCCCATACGGCTCAGGTAGGAGAGTGTTAGGTCCCGGGCTACTTGAGAAACCTTGGCGTGGTGCCCGGGCTTAGACATGTTCTACACCGTAGGACATGTTGACTAATCTCTCAATTTTAAAATCAGTTTGAGGGTTTAGTGAGACTGCAGAGTGCACCTGTCTTTGTTATTGTTTTGTTATATTGTTATATTAATTATGACATCCGCACTTGTTACCTTGTGTAGGATGTCTATTGTGGTACTTGTGGTTCGCCGCGGGCATCCTCCACCGTATGCATTTTGCTGGGGATTGCCATTAGCAACGGGCCACAAGTGCAGGATTTGCTCCCCTATATATATGCACAACTGCATGTGGGTTCGAGCACCTCCTGCTAATGCCAACCTGTCTTCTTAGTTTGTATATAAGACTGCATAACGGAACCTGTACTCAGGTGATATTTCAGCTAGCAAGTTCCGACACATCAATACACTGTATGGTAGTTTATCTGGAAGAAAGATACATAGTGACATACTTGGGAGCGATTAACCTCAATAGATATTGAGATTCTATCAAAGATGAGCAGACCTGCTGAATGAAATATAATCTCTGCATATCACAGTGCGGTTTTTATTTTTTTTAATATTACTGTCCTGCTGGAGGAATTATAACTTTTGTAGCAATACTGTTGGATAAGATATAACTCATGCCATTGTTGGACAAAACAATACCAATTACAGTATAGTTTATCACTGCTGATCGGCTGCAGTATATATAATGCATTGCGGTTGGTCTCATTTACTCCTGCTTTTCCCAATTACTATATACCTATTTCACCACTGCGCTTTCCCAATTCTTCTATTGTTGGATCAAACACAATTGCCTGGTATGGTGTAGTGTATCCAACTGCCGATTAGCTGGATACAGTTCACCATAGTAGCCATAACCCCATTGCGGTTATATTTTACTGTTATTTTGCTATATAGCCGCTTTTACCTTGTTATTAATTAAAGTCTTAGATTTTTAATCAGTTTTTCCACCCTATACACTAAATCCAGGGGATCCTATTGCCTAACCTTTTTTTTTAAGGTTCTCAAATTAATATTATTATTATTTTGATACACAGATCAATATGGTGTTAGTGTGAACTATATTTATTCACTTGTATTTATTTATTTATTTATCTATGCATTTATTTTTATAATGATTTATTGGAGATATTCACCCTAGGGATTGAACCACTACAAGGTTATATTACACCACGGTCACTAAACACAAAGATGTCCTTTGGCAAACATTCCAGTCACCAGTGTTTTTACACAATATTTTTACACAATCATCATAACCTTTCCTAACTATTTTGTATGTACAATAAATATTCAATACCATACTCAAGGAAGTCTCTATATAAATTTGTATATTCCATATGAGGTGTGCACAACCAATCCATATTTCCTCAAAGAAAGGGCAGAGACTACCTGTTCATCCCAGACACGGATGAACAGGAGTCTCTACCGGCCTAGCTGCAAGGAAAAGGAGGAGACTGTATACAGTAACTGGATCAGCAGGTAAGCACACCATACAACACACTTACCTGCCGCAGCAACACGGACTGGAACCCGAGCATGAGTACTGGTGCCCACACACCATACAGGACACAGTACAAACAACCACACCCAGGTATCCAGCACACCAGTTACAACCTGGACCCCCATGCAGCAAGATCTTACAGTGCCCTTCTCTGGAAGGGAACGGAACTCTAATTTGTGTCCTGATCTTATTTGTTTTAAAAACCCAGGGGTAGGCTCCTATAGACTTACAAGTTTGGCCAAATTTTTAAAGCCTGCCCCCTACCAAACTTCTGGCGTCATTGGGACTTCTTGGATGAGGAATCAGGATTGAATAAAAATCCCTTCCCCCGACCTCTGGAGGATTGCCATAGTAACATAGTATATAAGGACGAAAAAATACATTTGTCCATCCAGTTCAGCCTGTTATCCTGCAAGTTGATCCAGAGGAAGGCAGAAAAAAACTGAAGTAGAAGCCAACTTTCCCCACTTAAGGGGAAAAAATTCCTTCCCGACTCCAATCAGGCAATCAGAATAACTCCCTGGATCAACGACCCCTCTCTAGTAGCTATAGCCTGTATTTATTACACTCCAGAAATACATCCAGGCCCCTCTTGAACTCTTCATCACCACCTCCTCAGGCAGAGAGTTCCATAGTCTCACTGCTTTTATCATAAAGAATCCTCTTATATGCTTGTGTACAAACCTTCTTTCCTCCAGACGCAGAGGATGTCCCCTTGTCACAGTCCTGGGGATAAATAGATGATGGGAGAGATCTCTGTACTAACCCCTGATATACTGTATTTATACATAGTAATTAGATCTCCCTTCAGTCGTCTTTTGAATAACCCTAATGTTAATAATCTTTCAGGGTACTGTAGTCCCCCCATTCCAGTTATTACTTTAGTTGCCCTCCTCTGAACCCTCTCCAGCTCTATGTCTGCCTTGTTCACAGGAGCCCATAAATGTACACAGCACTCCATGTGTGGTCTGACTAGTGATTTATAAAGTGGTAGGACTGTTCTCATCATGGGCATCTATGCCCCTTTTGATGCAACCCATTATCTTACTGGCCTTGGCAGCAGCTGCCCGGTTATTACAGCTTAGTTTGCTGTTCACTAAAATTCCTAGGTCCTTTTCCATGTCAGTGTTACCCAGTGTTTTACCATTTAATATGTACGGGTGACTTGCATTATTCCTTCCCATGTGCATAACCTTACATTTGTCAGTGTTAAACCTCATCTGCCACTTTTTTTGCCCAAGCCGCCAATCTATCCAGATTCATCTGTAGCAGTATAAATGCTTTGGAGAAGTCCAGATATACGACATCCATTGATTCGCCGCTGTCAAGCCTAGAACTTACTTCCTTATAGAAACTGATTAAATTAGTTTGACAAGACCGATCCCTCATAAAGCCATGCTGATATGGCGTTATTTGCTTATTTTCATTGAGGTACTCCAAGATAGCATCTGGCCTCTTTCACACTTGCGTTGTCCGGATCCGTCGTGCACTCCATTTGCCGGAAGTGCCCGCCGGATCCGTAACACCGCAAGTGAACTGAAAGCATTTGAAGACGGATCCGTCTTCAAAATGCATTCAGTGTTACTATGGCACCCAGGACGCTATTAAAGTCCTGGCTGTCATAGCAGTATACTTACAGTCTGTGCGGCTCTATGCGATCATGTCACCCAAGCGCGTGGGGCGCCCTGACGTCACTCTGAAGCGCCCCGGGAGCCGCACGGACGGTAAGTATTCTGCTCCCCCGCTCCCCACTACACTTTACCATGGCAAACAGGACTTTAGCGTCCTGGCAGCCATGGTAACCATTCAGAAAAAGCTAAACGTCGGATCCGGTAATGCGCCGAAACGACGTTTAGCTTAAGGCCGGATCCGGATTGATGCCTTTCAATGGGCATTAATTCCGGATCCGGCCTTGCGGCAAGTGTTCAGGATTTTTGACCGGAGCAAAAAGCGCAGCATGCTGCAGTATTTTCTCCGGCCAAAAAACGTTCCGTTCCGGAACTGAAGACATCCTGAACGGATTTCTCTCCATTCAGAATGCATGGGGATAATCCTGATCAGGATTTATCCGGCATAAAGCCCCGACGACGGAACTCTATGCCGGAAAAGAACAACGCAAGTGTGAAAGAGCCCTTAGAAAACCTTCAAACATTTTTCCCACGACAGATGTTAAACTTACCGGCCTATAGTTTACGGGCTCTGTTTTTGGACCCTTTTTGAATATTGGCACCACATTTTCTATGTGCCAATCCTGTGGAACACTTCCTGTCAGTAAAGAGTCCTTAAATATCAAAAATAAGGGTCTGGCTATGACATTACTTAATTCTCTTAGGATACGGGGTGTATGCCATCCGGTCCTGGCGATTTGTCTATTTTGATCTTTTTAAGACGCCGTTTTACTTCTTCCTGGGTCAGACAGAGCACTTTTAATGAGGAATTAACAGTTACATTCTGCATTTCATCTGACAGTTTATTTTCTTCAGTGAATACAGTGGAGAAAAAAATATTCAATAGCTTTGCTTTCTCCTCATCGCTCTCTGCAACTCCCCCCTCATTACTCTGTAGAGGGCAGACACCTTCAGATTTATACTTTTTACCATTTATATAATTGAAAAACATTTTAGGGTTAGTTTTGCTCTCTTTGGCAATTAATCTCCCAGTCTCTAGTTTGGCTGATTTTATTAGTTTTTTTACATATTCAATTTTTTTCCTTATAGTTTTTCAGTGCTTCCTTGCTACCCTCCTGTTTTAATTATTTAAATGCTTTCTTTTTGTCATTTATTGCTTTCTTTACAGTTCTATTTATCCACATTGTTTTTTTCTTGTTCCTTAACCTTTTATTCCCATAAGGTATGTACTTCTCATAATTAGATTTTAGGATGCTTTTAAAAATACCCCATTTTGTGGCTGTATTTTTATTTTTGATGATTTTGTCCCAGTTAGTTAGGCCTATGGCCTCTCTTAGTTGGCTAAATTTAGCTTTTTCGAAGTTTGGTATTTTTGTTCCTCCCTGAAGAATCACTCTTTTGAATGATAATTGGAAGGTTATTACTTTATGGTCACTCTTTTTTGTTCTGATTTTGTTTAAAGGGCTTCTGTCAGCCCACTAAACCGTTTTTTTTTTGTTTACTAATAATCCCTATACTGCGAGCTCTGCATACATAAGTTAAATAATCATTTTGGTTCAGTAGAATTTGATAAAAAGCTATTTTTAAAATATGCAAATTACCTTGCTACCAGCAAGTAGGGCGGCTACTTGCTGGTAGCAGCCGCATCCTCCGATCCTAATGACGCCCCCTCCGCATTGTGATTGACAGGGCCAGGGAACGGAATCGTTCTCTGCTGGCCCTGCCTGTTAGCATTCAAAATCTGGCGCCTGCGCCGCGGCCGTACCCATCTTCAATCTGCGCAGGCGCACTGAGAGGCGGCCGCTCGCTCCTCAATGCGCCTGCGCCGGGTGTAGATGTGACGTCATCAGCGCAGGAGCATTGAGGATGGAGCGGCCGAGCGAGTGGCCGCCTCCCAGTGCGCCTGCGCAGATTGAAGATAGGTACGGCCGCGGCGCAGGCGCCAGATTTTGAATGCTAACAGGCAGGGCCAGCAGAGAAGGATTTCGTTCCCTGGCCCTATCAATCACAATGCGGAGAGGGGGCCTCATTAGGATCGGAGGATGTGGCTGCTACCAGCAAGTAGCCGCCCTACTTGCTGGTAGCAAGGTAATTTGCATATTTTAAAAATAGCTTTTTATCAAATTCTACTGAACCAAAATGATTATTTAACTTATGTATGCAGAGCTCGCAGTATAGGGATTATTAGTAAACAAAAAAAAAAAAAAAAAAAAAAGGTTTAGTGGGGTGACAGAAGCCCTTTAAACCTGGTTTGGAAATGAAAATTTTTCCTTTGATGAAAAAACCTGGATTCAGATGGAAACCCATTTTTGTCTGAGGCTTTGTCCAAAATATCGTCTAATGCCTCACAGGGAATAGCGCAGATGCAACTCTTTGAGCCCGCATCACCCGACCAGGACCTTAACCAGATGGCTCTATGGGTAGCATTTGAAAGAGCCGTAGACCTGGCCGAAAGTATCACCAGATCTGCTGAGGCATCTGCCAGAAAACTTGAAGCCTGTTTCAAAACTGGCAAAGAGAAGATAATTTCTTCCCGGGGAGTACTGGCTGCCAAGTGGCTTTCCATTTTGTTAATCCATACAGACAAGGACCTAGCAGTGCAGGTCGCCGCAATAGCTGGTCTAAATATAGCTGTCCCCATCTCCCAGGATTTCTTGAGGGGCCACTCACATTTTTTATCCATGGGGTCTCTCAGTAACCCCATGTCTTCAAAGGGGAGGGAAGATTTTTTTGTAGTTCTAGCCACCGGGGCATCAATTATTATTTTTTTTTCCTAAGCTTCATAATCTGCATCTGCAAACGGATATTTAAGTTCAAAGGCTTTTGAAATAACGGCCCAGACCTTGAAACATTTGGTCCATGATTGATAATGGCTCCTTAACATCTTCAAATTTCATAGTAGCTTTTAGCAAAAAATCTGTATCCTCAGGGCATCATAGCGGACGACCGGAGACGTTTTCAGAGGAATCAGAGTCCCCAGAAAAAAGTTCTTCATCAAAATCACATAAGTCCACAGATTTTGAAGTAGATGGATGGGGAGAGGAGGGTGTCATGTGTTGATCTATTGCCGAATTAACCTAGCGGCATGGCGGCTTTTTACAAGCAGGGGGAAGGCTCTTCCTGCACATGGACACATTTCTTTTTTGTAGATTCACCACCCGCGGACCGGCCGCCCTCTTTTACCTAGGGAGTATTGTACAAGGTTAGAAAGCAGACCCGAGGGGAGTCCCCCAACACCAGCACCCGGGTGGTGACAAATAACTCCATCAACCCCATAATAAAAATGGAGGAGGTCTCTTACTGGGCTGAGGGCCTTGCTGGGATCAGCAGCTCTGCGTGGGGCGTCAGTATCAGCTGAGGACATCTTGCTTCTTGCACCGCAACCGCCAGCTCCTGGGATCGCAGAACCATTTTAAAAATCTGCGTCCCGCTTCTTTTAACTCCACCCCCACGCCGGGAGTATGCCGCGGCTCTTCCGGCTGGCCCACTTGCGTAATGACGCTGGCCGCCGACGGAAGCACAACCCGTACCTGCCGAGGAAGGGAAATGCGGCACACGTTAGGAACCTCCTGATTCAGGCGTCATTGGGACTTCTTGGATGAGGAATCAGGATTGAATAAAAATCCCTTCCCCCGACCTCTGGAGGATTGCCATAGTAACATAGTACACTGCTCAAAAAAATAAAGGGAACACAATAATAACACATCCTAGATCTGAGTTAATTAAATATTCTTCTGAAATACTTTGTTCTTTACATAGTTGAATGTGCTGACAACAAAATCACACAAAAATTAAAAAATGGAAATCTAATTTTTCAAACCATGGCGGTCTGGATTTGGAGTCACACTCAAAATTAAAGTGGAAAAACACACTACAGGCTGATCCAACTTTGATGTAATGTCCTTAAAACAAGTCAAAATGAGGCTCAGTAGTGTGTGTGGCCTCCACGTGCCTGTATGACCTCCCTACAACGCCTGTGCATGCTCCTGATGAGGTGGCGGACGGTCTCCTGAGGGATCTCCTCCCAGACCTGGACTAAAGCATCTGCCAACTCCTGGACAGTCTGTGGTGCAATGTGACGTTGGTGGATAGAGCGAGACATGATGTCCCAGATGTGCTCAATTGGATTCAGGTCTGGGGAACGGGCGGGCCAGTCCATAGCATCAATGCCTTCGTCTTGCAGGAACTGCTGACACACTCCAGCCACATGAGGTCTAGCATTGTCTTGCATTAGGAGGAACCCAGGGCCAACCGCATCAGCATATGGTCTCACAAGGGGTCTGAGGATCTCATCTCGGTACCTAATGGCAGTCAGGCTACCTCTGGCGAGCACATGGAGGGCTGTGCAGCCCTCCAAAGAAATGCCACCCCACACCATTACTGACCCAATGCCAAACCGGTCATGCTGGAGGATGTTGCAGGCAGCAGAACGCTCTCCACGGTGTCGCCAGACTGTCACTTCTGTCACATCTGCTCAGTGTGAACCTGCTTTCATCTGTGAAGAGCACAGGGTGCCAGTGGCGAATTTGCCAATCTTGGTGTTCTCTGGCAAATGCCAAACATCCTGCACGGTGTTGGGCTGTAAGCACAACCCCCACCTGTGGACGTCAGGCCCTCATATCACCCTCATGGAGTCTGTTTCTGACCGTTTGAGCAGACACATGCACATTTGTGGCCTGCTGGAGGTCATTTTGCAGGTCTCTGGCAGTGCTCCTCCTGTTCCTCCTTGCACAAAGGCGGAGGTAGCGGTCCTGCTGCTGGGTTGTTGCCCTCCTACGGCCTCCTCCACGTCTCCTGATGTACTGGCCTGTCTCCTGGTAGCGCCTCCATGCTCTGGACACTACGCTGACAGACACAGCAAACCTTCTTGCCACAGCTCGCATTGATGTGCCATCCTGGATAAGCTGCACTACCTGAGCCACTTGTGTGGGTTGCAGACTCAGTCTCATGCTACCACTAGAGTGAAAGCACCGCCAGCATTCAAAAGTGACCAAAACTTCAGCCAGGAAGCATAGGAACTGTGAAGTGGACTGTTGTCACCACCTGCAGAACCACTCCTTTATTGGGGGTGTCTTGCTAATTGCCTATAATTTCCACCTGTTGTCTATCCCATTTGCACAACAGCATGTGAAATTGATTGTCACTCAGTGTTGCTTCCTAAGTGGACAGTTTGATTTCACAGAAGTGTGATTGACTTGGAGTTACATTGTGTTGTTTAAGTGTTCCCTTTATTTTTTTGAGCAGTGTATATAAGGCCCAACGAGATTCCCTACTGCCAGGACGCGCAAAGCGTCGATCCCCATACCATAGGTAGGAACAGCGCCGGATGAACAGAGTATGAAGATAAGAGACGGCACTCACCGGTAAGAGTCCAAATGTTAATTTATTCATCCATATAGATATGGACCCAAAAACAGGCAGTAGGGGTGCAGGACGCTACACAGGCATCACAAGGCGACGACCATTGTACGTGGAGTAACACTTCCTCAGGCCTCTTAGCGTAATGACGTCAGTGCGCCATATATAAACGTCAGCGCCACCCACACAGACATGCGCTCAACTAGCGCTGACAATAATATAAAATACAATACAAATGGTACAAATACCTGCTAAAAGTGATGCGGCAATACAACATAGCCTTAAGTCATTAGGGTCATGAAGACGCATTGGCTCTGATAATCCAGCTAGCTTCTTTGTGCAATAATTGGATATGTCTGTCGCCCCCTGTTGGTAAAATGGGTACTCTCTCTAAACCGGAAAATGTTAGGACCCTGGGGTCACCTCCATGCATCTCTCTGACATGCTTGATAAGACGCAGACATTTTTTTCCAGATGTCACAGAGTTGAAGTGTTCTCTTATTCTTTCAAATAATGGTCTAATCGTTTTGCCAATATAGATGCGGCCACAGGGGCACATTATCAGGTACACTGAGAACTTACTTTGACAAGTAATGAGGCGGTTAACCCTATATTGCAAACCACCAAAACACACTACTCTATGCTGAGGATTATACCTGCAAAATGAACAATTACCACATTTGCGATTGCCCTTGGGTACATATTCTTTCAACCATACATCTGGCTTTCTTTCTAAATACCTACTTCTGACATTTGGACTCTTACCGGTGAGTGCCGTCTCTTATCTTCATACTCTATGTTCATCTGTTCTGGCGAGACTGAGCACCGCTGAGATCCCTCATCAGTTCTTAGTGTCTTAGTGTGCAGCAGAGAACACTACTACTCTGAACGATGGCAGAGAAGGGGCAGGCGCGTATTTTACACAGTGCAATCAGCAAGATGCCTTACAAACCTTAAGCACTAGGACCCTGGAATCTAAGGTATTCCAGCTAGCAGAAAAAGAAGTGCGTCTTTTTTGGACTGTCAATTCACTGAGATCATACAATTAAAGTAATCGAGTTCCACGTGGGCTGCACATATTTAAAGAGATGGCGCAGTTCCAAGATGACAGCACCTTCACAGAAAAGTGGCAAAACATGCATATGGATTTTTCCTTACAGATCCTGAGAATGGTGTTGAAAAAGAATGAGATTGAGTATGATATACTACTGAACGATCTTAATAAAGCTAAAGATGAATTACGATCCCGTTTTACTGAGAGCCAGTTACAAGCTTTCAATAAGCGTCTGAAAAAAAAAAAAAAGCCAAAACCAAAGAAGGGAAGAGGGATAAATTTCTCAGGGACAAACAGGACTATGATTCAAACAAAGTGTTCGACTGGAATAATAAGTGACAATACAGAAGGAGACAAACATCGCATCAATTTTCAAATGATTACTGGACCACAGATTCGGACTCGAGCGTCTCAGAAGAGACAAGTAATAAGCCCGGACAGGAAAGAAACCCTTTAGGCACAATGTCAGAAGGGGAAGAAGGAAAAAGATCCCAAAGCAGGAAGCAATGTAGTTAATCTAACCGGTCTTAAGTTGACACCGGACTGCATCTCAGTCCTTGAAAGAGGACTGGGATTCAGCCTAGTGGAACAATTCGATCCGGTTACGTTTGAAATTGATATGTTTAGATCTGTCCGTAAGTTGAATTTGCACAGGATGTTTCGCTCCAACCCCAGAGGGGGAGAACACACCAGAAAGGAGGGAGAGATTCCCACCACAATAGGCCCTTGGGGTTCTGTCTCTTAGCTAATTTTAGTGATAGAGAGGTGTCTTGTATTGAGCTTCTGGCACAGGGTATGGAGCCTAGTGAGGGGGATGTAGACCAAGATACCATATTTGTTCAGGACTTCACTTGCCCACTGGCAGCAGTTTGGAGATTTTTCACCAACAGGTGTTAAAGGATGTGAGGGCTCTCCTCTATCCCACACCACCTTCTTAATTTGACTAGGGGGGAGTGTGAAGCCCTGAATTGGCTTAGATGCCGTCAGGACATTGTTGTTAAACCAGCGGACAAGGGAGGCAATGTGGTTCTCATGACTAGAGATTTTTATGTCTGGGAAGCTAATAGACAACTGGAGGATGGTGATGTTTATGAGAAACTTAACAGTGATCCTACCCAAAGAATATGTGAATTATTGCAAGGCATGTTGAATTAGATGTCCTCTCTAGGAGGACTGGCGAGAGGCTGCTCCCGGTGTCCCCTGCAAAACAGTCATGGTACTTTTTACCCAAAATCCACAAGAGGTTGGATAGCCCACCTGGGCGTCCTATTGTAGCTGGTATTGGTCCTGCCACTGCTCCCCTCTCTGAATACTTGGATTGGCTGCTCCGCCCACTGCTTAAAGACATCCCTTCATATCTCAAGGACACAAATGACTTCCTCCTGTCTCTGAAATCTTTTCATTGGCAGGAGGGACATCATTTGGTCTCTTTAGATGTGGAGAGCCTCTATACTCGCATTCCACAGGAGGCAGGGGTCCTAGCGGTAAAAGAGATCCTTGAAGGTACTAATAAGGGCTCTGCCTATAGACTGTTTGTTGAAGAAGCCCTCCAGTTTGTGCTAGGCAACAATGTCTTCAGATTTGGGGAGCAGTGGTATAAACAAAAACATGGAACGGCAATGGGGACTCCGGTGGCATGCACTTTTGCCAATATCTTCTTGGCGAGGTTTGAAGATAAGTATATTTATTCTCTAAATAATCCATACATGCGCTACATACAGCTGTTTTTACGCTATATAGACGATATATTCATCATCTGGTCGGGCACTGAGTCCCAGTTTAGTGATTTTGTGAACTATCTTAATGCACACAACGGAATGAACATGAGATTTACCTTCAACTATGGAGGTCTCAGGTTGGAATTCCTGGATGTACTAGTGACAGTAGAGGGCAATCAGCTGGTCACAAAGGGATACAGAAAACCCACGGCTACGAATTCGTTGTTGCATTATGATAGCTTTGATCCCCAAAGTGTAAAGTCAGCAGTGACTTATGGCCAGTATATAAGGCTTAAAAGGATCAATGGCCGGGAGGAAGATTTCAAATCTCAAGCTTTTGATCTAACTAGCCAGTTGTTGATAAGGGGATACCCCTTGAAGGATCTCCATAGTGCCATGACAAGAGCTGCACAATTCACCCAAGATGATTTGCTGGCTGGCAAAAAGAATTTGAAGAGGGTCAAAGGAGGTGGTATATCTCATAGATTTGTGTTTTCATTCAAATATAGCCCTATGGCAGACGCCATTCGTAGGACTATTTACCATAATTGGGATATTTTGAGTGGCGATTAATCCCTGGGGGAGGTGGTGCGTAACAAACCCATAATAGCTTTCAGATGTAGCCATACCTTGAAAGATAGGTTGGTCAGAAGTAGGTATTTAGAAAGAAAGCCAGACGTATGGTTGAAAGAATATGTACCCAAGGGCAATCGCAAATGTGGTAATTGTTCATTTTGCAGGTTTAATCCTCAGCATAGAGTAGTGTGTTTTGGCGGTTTTTAATATTGGGTTAACCGCCTCATTACTTGTCAAAGTAAGTTCTTAGTGTACCTGATAATGTGTCCCTGTGGCTGCTTCTATATTGGCAAAATGATTAGACCATTATTTGAAAGAATAAGAGAACACTTCAACTCTGACATCTGGAAAAGGATGTCCGCGTCTTATCAAGCATGTCAGAGAGATGCATGGAGGCGACCCCAGGGTCCTAACATTTTCCGGTTTAGAGATAGTACCCTTTTTACCAACAGGGGGCGACATACATATCCAATTATTGCGCAAAGAAGCTAGCTGGATTATCAGAGCCAATGCTATGTGTTTTTCTATAGGCTATGTTGTATTGCCGCATCACTTTTAGCAGGTATTTGTACCATTTGTATTGTATTTTATATTATTGTCAGCGCTAGTTGAGCGCATGTCTGTGTGGGTGGCGCTGACATATATACACTCACCTAAAGAATTATTAGGAACACCTGTTCTATTTCTCATTAATGCAATTATCTAGTCAACCAATCACATGGCAGTTGCTTCAATGCATTTAGGGGTGTGGTCCTGGTCAAGACAATCTCCTGAACTCCAAGCTGAATGTCAGAATGGGAAAGAAAGGTGATTTAAGCAATTTTGAGCGTGGCATGATTGTTGGTGCCAGACGGGCCGGTCTGAGTATTTCACAATCTGCTCAGTTACTGGGATTTTCACGCACAACCATTTCTAGGGTTTACAAAGAATGGTGTGAAAAGGGAAAAACTTCCAGTATGCGGCAGTCCTATGGGCAAAAATGCCTTGTGGATGCTAGAGGTCAGAGGAGAATGGGCCGACTCATTCAAGCTGATAGAAGAGCAACGTTGACTGAAATAACCACTCGTTACAACCCGAGGTATGCAGCAAAGCATTTGTGAAGCCACAACACGCACAACCTTGAGGCGGATGGGCTACAACAGCAGAAGGCCCCACCGGGTACCACTCATCACTACAAATAGGAAAAAGAGGCTACAATTTGCATGAGCTCACCAAAATTGCACTGTTGAAGACTGGAAAAATGTTGCCTGGTCTGATGAGTCTCGATTTCTGTTGAGACATTCAAATGGTAGAGTCCGAATTTGGCGTAAACAGAATGAGAACATGTATCCATCCTCTGATGGCTACTTCCAGCAGGATAATGCACCATGTCACAAAGCTCGAATCATTTCAAATTGGTTTCTTGAACATGACAATGAGTTCACTGTACTAAAATGGTACCCACAGTCACCAGATCTCAACCCAATAGAGCATCTTTGGGATGTGGTGGAACGGGAGCTTCGTGCCCTGGATGTGCATCCCTCAAATCTCCATCAACTGCAAGATTCTATCCTATCAATATGGGCCAACATTTCTAAAGAATGCTATCAGCACCTTGTTGAATCAATGCCACGTAGAATTAGGCAGTTCTGAAGGCAAAAGGGGGTCCAACACCGTATTAGTATGGTGTTCCTAATAATTCTTTAGGCGAGTGTATATGGCGCACTGACGTCATTACGCTAAGAGGCCTGAGGAAGCGTGACTCCACGCGAAACAGCCGTCGCCTTCTGATGCCTGTGTAGCGTCCTGCACCCCTACTGCCTGTTTTTGGGTCCGTATCTATATGGATAAAGAAAAAGTAACATTTGGACTCTTACCGGTGAGTGCCGTCTCTTATTTTCATACTCTATGTTCATCTGTTCTGGCGAGACTGAGCACCGCTGAGATCACTGATCAGTTCTTAGTGTGACTGCTGCGAGGAGTGTATTTAAAATCCCGGATGCCGTGGAGGAAAGTTGGGGCAGTGCCGTCATATCTGTTTATCTCCCTCTGCGTTTATTGAGGAACAGCCCCGGATGCCTAACACGGGACTTACACCAAGGGACAGAGAAGGAGAGCCATGCTCCACCCGGGACCTCTGTCCCCTGCTCAGCCCTCCGAAGAGAGGGGAAGGATTTTAAGCTGAGCGTCCAATCCAGCCAGAGCACTGGCAGAGCTTACACCCGTCCTGAGGGACAGGAAACAACAACTGGAGTGTATAGGAAGAGGTGTCTTTTTATTTAGGCTTCCGCTGTTGTTTCCTGTCCCTGGGAGGTGGGATCATGCTCCTCCTACCAGTGCCGGTGTGGAGGCATTAGGGAAAACACTGTCCATATGCAAATGAGGGCTCATGGTGTAGATGCCCAGGCCGCTCTGCCTTTTTTTCACATTACTCTTCCCCAGCCTCTTGCTTGTCCCGCCCTGTAAGTCCATTGCATCATTCCCAGTACCGGCCGAGATCCCCCGCGTGCGCAGTTAACCGCCAGCCCGAGCATGCGCTCTGGCCGCTGGTTTCACGCCGGCGCATGCGTACTAGCTGTATCGATGCCGCTGCCCACAATAGGCATCAGAGTGCTCATGCCCGGTACTGGGGATGATGCAACGGACTTACAGCATGGGACAAGCAAAAAGCTGGGAGGAGTAATGTAAAAAAAAAAGGCAGAGTGGCACCTACACCACGAACCCCATCCCTGGGTACTTGCGGGCCCTCATTTGCATAGGAATTAAACAGCGTTTTTTGCAGCTGCTGAAAGTCACAACAAAAGAACAAAGGTACCATTAGAATCATGGTTAGTTGTGCTACAGCGCCATGTAAGCAGTGTGTAACGTCCAATTTAGGTGACCGACTCCCTTTAAATATGCTGATGTGCATGGCTACATTTATAAAATCACAGAAAATAATGCACTAAAACAGTAGATTTTTTTTTTTTGTCTTGAAGGAGTGGCACATTCACATGTGAATGTGCTTCTATTCTGGGAGTAGCATTCATGCGCACTTTTGCCCCACCTAATAGGCGACCTTGATTAGGTGGTACATATAGGTGTGTGTGCTCCTCCTGTCTTGGGTTGCTGATGCACATAGAGTTGACTAGGAGCAGCACACTATATGTGCAGGGCCTGCTCTCCTGAACATATATGCACAACTGCATAGGTAGGTTTAGAGTAGGACTTGCCTGACCTGAGACCACCATGGCGCTGGGTAGGTGGGCACAGATGTGTTTTGATCAAAATATATTGTCTAAGAGTGTCAGATTTTAGCATTAGAGTGAGGACTTAATCCATATATAATGTTTGCATCTACTGTTTTAGTACATTACTTTCTGTGATTTTATGCATGTCAAAATATGCTGCGGGTTTGAAAGAAATATAAAAGTTGAAAGCAACACATAAGGATACTTTCACACTAGCGTTTTTCTTTTCCGGCATAGAGTTCCGTCACAGGGGCTCTATACCGGAAAAGAACTGATCAGGCATATCCCCATGCATTCTGAATGGAGAGTAATCTGTTCAGGATGCATCAGGATGTCTTCAGTTCAGTCATTTTGACTGATCAGGCAAAAGAGAAAACCGTAGCATGCTACTGTTTTATCTCCGGCGAAAAAAACTGAAGACTTGCCTGAATGCCGGATGCAGCATTTTTTCCCATAGGAATGTATTAGTGCCGGATCCGGCATTCCGAATACCGGAATGCCGGATGCGTCCTTCCGGTCTGCGCATGCGCAGACTGAAAAAAAAGGTGAAAAAAATATATGCAGGATCCGTTTTGCCGGATGACACCGGAAAGACGGATCCGGCATTTCAATGCATTTTTTCGACTAATCAGGCATTTTTAAGACGGATAAGGATCCTGATCAGTCTTATTAATGCCATCAGTTGGCATACGTTTTGCCTGATCCGGCAGGCAGTTCCGGCGACGGAACTGCTTGCCGGATCTCCCTGCCGCAAGTGTAAAAGTACCCTAAGACTGTTAGCAGAAAAAAAAAAGTTATGGTTATCAGAAGGCTGGGATAAAAAAAATTGCCACATCATAAAAGCCAAACAATAACTAGCTAAGGGTACTTTCACACTAGCGGCAGGACGGATCCGACAAGCTGTTCACCCTGTCGGATCCGTCCTGCTGCTATTTCGCCGTGCCGCTGCTCCATCCCCATTGACTATAATGGGGGCGGAGCTCTGGCGTAGCAAGGCAGTGCGCGGTGAGAGGCCACCGGACTAAAAAGTCGGACATGCAGTACTTTTAATCCAGCGGCCTTTCGCCGTGCACTGCCGTGCTGTGCCGGAGCTCCGCCCCCGTCCCCATAATAGTCAATGAGGACGGAGCGGCGGCACGGCGAAATAGCGTAAGGACGGATCCGACAGGGTGAACAGCCTGTCGGATCTGTCCTGCCGCTAGTGTAAAAGTAGCCTAATGAGCAAAAGTTCAACTGAGACCTAAACAAGCAAAATTAAATATGGCTCTTTGGTACAAGCCTAAGTTCAAGGCTTAAAGGAGTTTTGAAACATTAAAATATGGCTGCATTCTCTCTTCTATAGGACTGGATCTTTTCTAGGAAAGATGACATTCTGTTCAGAGTCTGTGCCAGTGACCCAGGAGGAGGAATGTCATTATTGACATGGCCTATCGTGATACAAATTATATTATCTGTTGTGATTTCTGTCACAAGTATCTGTCACTGTTCAAGGTAGACTTTAGATATTGTTAGATGTGGTTTAACGTAATCCACATTGAAGTTAATAGAAGTAGCACTGCAGTTGCGAAAGCTGTCCACCACAATGCTGAGTAATTCCGTCACAGGCTTCCAATGACGGAGCTAGACAGCTGATTGGTGGAGGTGCGGGGTGCTGAGCATAGGCCATCACGAAAAAAAGGTTGGATAACCCCTTCAAAACTATAGATCTAATCTGAAAGCCTATTTAAGGGGACATGGACACCAGATTTAGAGTTGGAAAAATCTGCTACCGATTTTGCAGCAGATCTATGGCCAAATCCACATATAAATCATTGTCTGGATTTTACTGAGGATTCCACTCTGAGTATTGTAAAGGGTGAAAACTGCAGTGGAAATCCTCATCATAAGCTGACATGCTGTGGTTGGAAAACAAGCTATTTTGACGTACGTTGCTTTTTTTGATTAGTAGTTTAGGTGTATGTTTCAAAGCAAATATGCTAGAATATACACTTCTGAGGCTGTGGCCCATTCCTATTGGTGCCATGGTTCATTACTAGTGTTGAGCGAACTTCTGTTTTTAGGTTCGGCGTACAAGGTTCGGTTTATTTAAGAATTCCGTTATGGAATCCGCTACCACGGTCCATACGTTTTATGGTCCGTGGTAGCGGAATCCATAACGGAATTCTTAGATAACCCAAACCATGTATGCCGAACTTAAAAACAGAAGATCGCTCATCCCTATTCATTACGAGTAGTCTGGATAGTCTTTTAAAGTATTTCATTTTTTTCAGCCTTTACACCACAGAGCTACTTTCTGATAATAACAGGTGCAGTTGCTAAAGATAACCCTTCAAGGTATAAAATCTTCACAAAATAGAATGGTGTCACTTGTGTTTTTTTTTTTTTTTTTAATAAGCAAAGGTCAATATTTCCAAAATGTTTAAGACACTTTGATGTGCATGGCGCTGTGTTAGAGA
The DNA here is from genome assembly GCF_905171765.1 of Bufo bufo. Classification (NCBI taxonomy): domain Eukaryota; kingdom Metazoa; phylum Chordata; class Amphibia; order Anura; family Bufonidae; genus Bufo; species Bufo bufo. Next base: position 382,893,745 of record NC_053390.1, read on the forward strand.
ATTAGAATTTTTATTTGTGGACAGCAGGTGCTCGAGATTTATTACAATCAGTCTACTGAGGTGGCCAATAAGCTCTTCTAACCATATCATTTACGTTTCCTTTCTTGACAAATCAAACAAAAAAAGGTCCAAGTGTAAAAGAAGCCAGAAAAAGTGTTTGCCTGAGAGGGTCTAAACGCAATCATGGTCTTTTCTGACAGCCGCTGAAGCAGTGTCTAACAGCTGTGCCCGTTCTAGTTAATTGCTCCCAACATCTGAAAGAATGTACACAATTGCTACAGAAAGAAAACTGGTTGGCAGCTGAATATTAATGAATTTATGAACAGTTGGTTTGTACAGAGAAGTGAAGCATAATGAGACATAAGTAATTAAGGTTGCTGGTCAAGTTTTGTGTGTGTTGCGGGTGTTACGTAATGTATATTTTAAGAGGACTGTGACAAAGGTTAGAAGATCAAAGAGACTGACTGCACGTGAGGTTAACTGACAGTCTTTTCATTCTCAGTGTTGTTTGGTAATGACCACACCTCTCGTCAGGTGCAGCTGGCGGTCATTACTGCTTCCCTATTTAGTTTGGTTTCACACTTCATACCATGCGGTTGATATTCTCTGCTTGGATTTGGAGGAGTTAGTGTGTGGACATTGCTTGTGTTCCTGCTCATCCATTTTCTATAAGATAAGTTGTACTGCTCTTGTATTTGGTTGTTCCCTTGTGCTTGTTGTTACTAGGCCTCAGGGAGACGCTGGTTCGTTCACCTGGGAAGGAACCAGTAGTATCATTCCCTTTCACTACCTTTAGGACATCTCAGGGCTCCTAGGGTTTAGGTTCTGGCATATGTATTTTCCCACCTTCAGGGACTATACACTCACCTAAAGAATTAACAGGAACACCTGTTCTATTTCTCATTAATGCAATTATCTAGTCAACCAATCACATGGCAGTTGCTTCAATGCATTTAGGGGGTGGTCCTGGTCAAGACAATCTCCTGAACTCCAAACTGAATGTCAGAATGGGAAAGAAAGGTGATTTAAGCAATTTTGAGCGTGGCATGGTTGTTAGTGCCAGACGGGCCGGTCTGAGTATTTCACAATCTGCTCAGTTACTGGGATTTTCACGCACAACCATTTCTAGGGTTTACAAAGAATGGTGTGAAAAGGGAAAAACATCCAGTATGCGGCAGTCCTGTGGGCAAAAATGCCTTGTGGATGCTAGAGGTCAGAGGAGAATGGGCCGACTGATTCAAGCTGATAGAAGAGCAACGTTGACTGAAATAACCACTCGTTACAACCGAGGTATGCAAGCAAAGCATTTGTGAAGCCATAACACGCACAACCTTGAGGCGGATGGGCTACAACAGCAGAAGACCCCACCGGGTACCAATCATCTCCACTACAAATAGGAAAAAGAGGCTACAATTTGCACGATCTCACCAAAATTGGACTGTTGAAGACTAGTGTTGAGCGAACTTCTGTTTTAAGTTCGGCGTCTAAAGTTCGGCTTCCGGTTAGCGGAAAATCCCGATATGGATTCCGAATTCCGTTGTGGTCCGTGGTAGCGGAATCAATAATCGGCCATTATTGATTCCGCTACCATGGACCACAACGGAATTCGGAATCCATATCGGGATTCTCCGCTAACCGGAAGCCGAACTTTAGACGCCGAACTTAAAACAGAAGTTCGCTCAACACTATTGAAGACTGGAAAAATGTTGCCTGGTCTGATGAGTCTCGATTTATGTTGAGACATTCAAATGGTAGAGTCCGAATTTGGCGTAAACAGAATGAGAACATGTATCCATCCTCTGATGGCTACTTCCAGCAGGATAATACACCATGTCACAAAGCTCGAATCATTTCAAATTGGTTTCTTGAACATGACAATGAGTTCACTGTACTAAAATGGCCCCCACAGTCACCAGATCTCAACCCAATAGAGCATCTTTGGGATGTGGTGGAACGGGAGCTTTGTGCCCTGGATGTGCATCCCTCAAATCTCCATCAACTGCAAGATGCTATCTGTAAAGGGGGAATATTAATCACCAATATTTATGCAAATATCGATAATTAATATTCATAAATAGGAGGAGCCGTCTAGTGATAACTCCGCCTATTTATGCCTTTATATAATAATAACAATACCTTCGCTATGCTTTACACTAATCACTACGCTAACTGCATGCGCCTTACTGAACTAACTCACTACCGCTAACAAGTACACGCTACACAAAGGGTACAAATATAACGGTACTTATTACTTACAATACACTACGCACGCAATACACTAACAATACAGCACTAAATATACAATCCTAAACTACACTACACATTCCCAATTCCACCCATCAACTAACTATACAGTTCACACTAGGGCTGCACGATATGGGAATTTTGTGCGATTGCGATTAGGGCCCTAAAAATTGCGATAACGATGTGCGATGCGATATTTTAAAGGGAATTGTGCTAGAGGTCTATTTGCTTGGATTTTCCCATATGAGCCGCTGACGCGGCTGGGTATGACATAGTTATGGGGGATCTGTGGATGGCGCTGTTATGTGGGGGATCTGTGGATGGCGCTGTTATGTGGGGGATCTGTGGATGGCGCTGTTATGTGGGGGATCTGTGGATGGCGCTGTTATGTGGGGGATCTGTGGATGGCGCTGTTATGTGGGGGATCTGTGGATGACGCTGTTATGTGGGGGATCTGTGGATGACGCTGTTATGTGGGGGATCTGTGGATGACGCTGTTATGTGGGGGATCTGTGGATGACGCTGTTATGTGGGGGATCTGTGGATGACGCTGTTATGTGGGGGATCTGTGGATGACGCTGTTATGTGGGGGATCTGTGGATGACGCTGTTATGTGGGGGATCTGTGGATGACGCTGTTATGTGGGGGATCTGTGGATGACGCTGTTATGTGGGGGATCTGTGGATGACGCTGTTATGTGGGGGATCTGTGGAGGGCACTGTTATGTGGGGGACCTGTGGAGGGCACTGTTATATGGGGGACCTGTGGAGGGCACTGTTATGTGGGGGACCTGTGGAGGGCACTGTTATGGGGGACCTGTGGAGGACGCTGTTATAGGGGATGTGTGCTATAACACATGGGGCCACGAGGGGGGCCAGCATAAGACACACATATAGCATCTTATGCTGGTCCCCCTCATGGCCCTATGTGTCCCTTCATGTGTCCTAAACTGCGCACATAAACTAAACTAAACAAAAAAAATTAGGAGCCAAATTACATTTTTTAGTCGCCAAATTGAAAATAGTAATATAGTGATAATTAAAAAAAAAGGACTTTGAGAAGATGAGACGCAGGTCCCAGTAGTGAGCCAGGTCTACATATAGGAGAATACAGCACCACTTACCTCTTACATCCAGGGACATCTTCTGGGGGACAAGGTGACTAAAAATGGCGAATTGCGTGGTTTAGAGTTTTTTTTTCTGTTACTGCCTTCACCAAGCGGAAATATTTTGTAATATTAATAGCTCACACTTTTTCGGACGTGGCTATATGTAATATGTTTATTCTTTATTGTTTGTAAAAAAAATTATGTAAAACTGGGAAGGGGGCCATTTAAACTTTTAGTATTTTGGTGTTTTTTTAAACTTTTTATTTAATAACCATTTCCCCCCTTAGGGACTAGAACCTGGATCTTTCATCCCTTGTGCTATTCACCCTGATAGAGCTCTATCAGGGTGAATAGGAGCTCACACTCTCCCTGCTGCCCTGGGCTCTGTGCACACAGCAGCAGGGAGCTGAACATGGCAGCCGGGGCTTCAGTAGTGTCCTGGCTGCCATGGTAACGATCTGAGCCCCAGCAGTGTAATCTGCCACTGCCACCACTGGAGGGGATGGGACGCTGTGGCCACCATATAACAATGGGGAAGGGGGGGGGGAAAGCACTGCGCCACCAATGAATGTAATTAAAGAGGACCTTTCATAGGTCCAAAGAATATGAACTTAATAGCAGGCTGCATAGAGTGGCGCCCAGGGATCTAAGTGCACTTACTATTATTCCTGGGCGCCGCTCCGGCCCCCGGTATTTTCAACATTCAGAGCAAGGAGGAGGAGACGTCAGTGACTCTCCGTCTCCATGACAGCAGCGCTGTCCAATCACAGCTCAGAGCTCAGAGCCAGGGAGTTTTTTTTCTCCCTGGCCTTAAACTCTGCGCTCTGATTGGACAGCGCTGCTGTCAGGGAGAAGGAGAGACACTGGCGTCTCCTCCTCCTTCCTCTGAATGCTGAAAATACTGGGGGCCACAGAGGACGAACGGAGCGGCGCCCAGGAATAATAGTAAGTGCACTTAGATCCCTGGGCGCCGCTCTATCATAAAATGGCCAGCCTCTGTACTTTCACTATGAATGCACTGCAGTGCAGAGAGCGGCAGAGAGCGAGCCGGCCGGCGCGTGACTGACGTCACTGTCACGCTCCTCCCACTTAATTCAGGAAGCAGGAGCGTGACTAAGTGACGTCAGTCACGCGCCGGCCGGCTGCCTCGCTCGCTCCCGCTCGGAGTCGTCGCTGCAGTGCATTCATTGTGAAAGTAAGTACAGAGGCTGGACCTGTTATCAATAGGACAGAGGACTTTTTTATCGATAGGGGCCCCTTAATATATAATAATCACGGCATTTTCGGCACGGCCGAATCGCCAAACCGCATTTTCCGTTTATCGCGATTCGATTACTTTTGCGATATATCGTGCAGCCCTAGTTCACACATACAAGTAATATTAACAACCCACCCATCTAGTCCTATACTATCCCTATGGGGTACGCCGAGGGTTAACGGTGGCCTTACAGGGGTGTAAGCCGACCACAAACACAAAGGGTTAACAATGGGGATAATATCAGAACTGTACAGCAATGCAAGGGTTAAATACCCTGCAAGTGTACAGTGAGGGGGGGTGTGTGGCAGGGTTTAAGCAGGGGTTACCACCAGGGGTTAATCAGGGTAGGGAAAGGGTATATCAGGGGTTTCAAGGGATGCAGGGGAAGGCAGGGGTTAACCAGGGGAATGCATGGGGTTAACCAGGGGATTGGGGTCACTCAGGGGAATCAGGGAGGGTAAGGGTTACACAATGGCAGGCAAGAGACCGATCCTCTCTCCCGGAGCGCAAGACGCGCTCCCCTTCCAGGTGGGGACCCAGACCTTTTAACTCCTGAGTGCCTGGGCCGCCGGATATTTATCCCCGGCGGCTTGCACTCCCGCGCACCAGGGGGCGCGCGCGCGCCCATCCGAGCCACGAGGGCCCGGCGCAGCGATATGACGTCACTGCGCCGGCCCGCGTGCTCACATCGGGGACGCGCTTCTGGCAGACAGGCGGGAGAAGCCTTTGACCTCCGCCTGCTGCACCTAGCATTCTGCAAAGTGCGATAGTAATCGCACTGTCGGAATGCGCATGATAGAAGGAGGAGAGGCTTCTCCCCTTCTTCTATCATGCGTAATTATCTCCAACGGCGCTGGGGATAATTACAACAAAGGGCTCAGATTCTGTTGAATCTGAGCTCTTTGTATCCATCAGGATGACTGTACCCTTGTCCGGTCATTCTGATGCAATTAGCCAGATTGCATCGCTGCGAATGCTTGGGCACATTCACACCGATGCACCTGGTTTCAGGTGTAGGAGGGGGGGGAATATATATAATATACAGGCGTATGGATGCTTGGGGCACATCCATACACATGTATACATTAATATTAGGGACATAGACATATCTAGAGGGGGCACAAGACCCTACATTATAAGGGGGCACAAGCCCCTACAATATAAGGGGGCACAAGCCCCTACAATATAAGGGGCATGGCTCCCAGGGGGCACATATTTCCTACAGGGGCCACCATGAGCCCCTGGGGATCACCATGGGCAGACGTGCGCAGATGCTGGTTACATCGTCCCATGATGCCGTGGTTGATGTATGCACATATATACCATACATGCCCGCACGTGTTTGCAGGCATGCATGGATATATATGCATACGTCTCAACCGTTCCTCAACACTATCCTATCAATATGGGCCAACATTTCTAAAGAATGCTATCAGCACCTTGTTGAATCAATGCCACGTAGAATTAAGGCAGTTCTGAAGGCAAAAGGGGGTCCAACACCGTATTAGTATGGTGTTCCTAATAATTCTTTAGGTGAGTGTACATACTGACAGGAGTCAGGGCCAGATCTAGGGGTTTTCTAGGTGGTGACCTTTCCCTTCTCCCTAGCCTTGAGGCCTAGTTCTTTGTCCTCTCCCTTCTGTTGTCTTTCTGATGTCCCTCCTCTCCCCATTATTCGTGACAGGGACGCTACCAACAAAACTTTTTAAACTTTTTTAAAATCACATAACCTATATGTGACTATTCCATCAAGAGAATAACAGAACTGTCATACGGTTATCCCAATTCTTCATCTATCATACTAACAGAAAGCAACTTCCCCTCACAGCAGCAGTAAACTAACATTGGATTAGCTACCTACATAGGAATTTTATGTCTCTGTGCTGACTGCTACAGAAGGACAATATTTTGTATTTAATTTTCAAAGGCATAGTACTGGCAAAATGAAAAAGAAAAAACAGCCAAAAAGAAAAAGAAAAAATTCTAAGAGTATTAAGTTTAAAAGTAATAATCTTTTCTGATAGAAGTGTCCCTTTAAAGTGGCACTTCAATTACACACATGCAACTCTATCATAGTGTTGCTATACAACGAACAGTCACAATGTTGAATAAAACAGCTTTGACCTGCAAAGCCATAGACCAAATAAGATCTCTGCTCTGAAGGTGTACAGCACATCCCACAATTAGTTGATTGAGATCTGGGGAATTTGGAAGCCAAGTCAACACCTTGAACTTTTCTCATGTTCCTTAAACCATTCCTGTACAATTTTTGCAGTCTAGCCACTGCTGTTAGAGAATAATATTGCCATAAAGGGTGAGTTAATGGTGCATGTCATAATAACCTCGGCATGAATGCCAAGACCCAACATTTCCCAGCAGAACATTTTCCACACTGCCTCTGCTAGCTTGCCTTCTTCTCATAATTCATTTTTCTGTATCCAGCACATCAACTTCAATTATTGACTGTTCAGTTGCTGCCTAATTTATCTCATCCTTTTACAGGTAACATCACTTACCCTTCACACTGCACTGTCACACCTGGAGCAGAGAGACAACTATGTGCGGATGCTGTTCATTGATTACAGCTCCGCCTTTAACACCATCCCTCCCAACAAGTTGGCAATGAAACTGAACAACGTGGGTCTAAGTTCACACCTGTGCAACTGGATACTGGATTTTCTTACAAAAAGACCACAAATCGTACGCATGGGCAAGCACTTTTCTTCATCCTTAACACTAAACACTGGGGTACCGCAAGGCTGTGTGTTGAGCCCTCTCCTTTACTCCCTCTTCACAAATGACTGTAAACCTATTCACAATACCAATATCACTATAAAATTTGCAGATGACACGACCGTGATAGGCCTAATCTCCAACAATGATGAAACAGCCTATAGGAAAGAGGTTGAGAACCTAGAGAGATGGAGTAAGAACAACAACCTCATACTCAATACCAAGAAAACAAAGGAGCTAATTCTGGATTTTAGGAAGAAGAAACGAAATGGACACCATCCCATTAGCATTAATGGTGGAAATGTGGAGATAGTTCAAAGTTTCAGATTCTTGGGAGTTCATATTAGTCAGGACCTGTCATGGATAAAAAACACAACAGAAATTACCAAAAAAGGCCTTCAGAGGCTTTATTTTGTGAGGAGTCTGAAGAAAGCACAACTCCCAAAACAGCTGCTAGTCAATTTTTACAGGTACACCATAGAATCTGTTATCACATACTGCATTACAATGTGGTACTCTGGCTGCTCTTCTGGGGACAAGAAGACCCTCAAGCGCATCATCAGAATGGCTGGCAGAATCACTGGCACTCAGTTACCATCACTGGATGACATCTTCACTGCTCGCTGCAGCAACAGGGCAAAAATTATCTGCGGGGATCCAACTCACCCCGGCCACAGCCTTTTCATTCCCCTACCCTTTGGTAGGCGTCTTAGAGCCCTACATGCCCGCACCACTAGGCTGAAGAACAGCTTTTACCCCCAAAACAATCAGTCTCCTAAATGCTCGGAGATTATTGTGCCTTCCTAGGAAAAAAAAATACCACAGACTGAAAGTGACTGCTGCATTCGTGAACCCATGATGATCTCTTGTCTGCAGTGGTGTCTGATCAGTGTGTATATATACTCAGAAGCACTTCCTACCTTGCTCTTGCTATATATATGCAGTGAACTGTGAATAGTAATTGTCACGAGGGTGTCGAGGACCACGCCTGACTCCGTTATACCCGGGGTCAGGAAGTCGCAGCGGTTGGCTGCACGCTCTATTTAAGATAGGGCTGTTTTCCTTATGGTAGCTTTCTGGGTTTGCTTAGCAAACCCTTTTGGCTCACTCAGGGATCCGTAGCTCCTTCTCCTCAGCTGTTCCTTGTCCAACACTCCCAGACCTCCTTATATTCCTCTCTCACACTTCTCTGGTTGCCAGAGATAGAGCTTCCTGCCTGGACATCTATTCTGACCTTCTGGAGCTGTGTTGCTGCGTTCGCTGGTAGTTGGTCCAGAACGCTACCCTCCGGATCCCTGTTGGACCTTTTTGGTTTATTGTGGTCGCCCACCTGGGTATATGTGTTTGTATGTTTTGTCTGTCCTCTCCCTGGTGTTTCCCTCTTAGTGTTAGTGGTGTGGACTAGTGATCCCACCGGCCTGTTCACTATCCAGGGCTCATATTAGGGAAAGCCAGGGTTTAGGCACGTGATCGCCGCACGGGTGAGGAACCCGTCTAGGGACGTCAGGGCAGTCAGGTGCCAGCCGCAAGGTTAGTTAGGGGTCACCACCTTTCCCTCTCCCTTGGGCAGGGCTTTCCCTGTTTTCCTCCCTGTGCGTGACGTCGGTCATTACATTATCTCTGGCCATTATTTTGTGTAGGTAAAAAAAAAAAACAATTTTTTTACCTACTTAGAATCCAGTATGGATCAAATTGCTGCTCTGTCCAAACAATTTCATGGCCTGTCTTTGGAGGTGGTAGGATTGAAGGCGTCGGTCCTCCAGCAACAGCAGCAATTACAACTGACTGCAAGTCCAGCGGTTGCTACTGATAACCAGGTTGTTGCGGAACCCAAGGTCCCTCTCCCTGACAGATTTTCTGGGGGAAGGGACAAGTTTTTGACATTCCGTGAGGCCTGTAAGTTATATTTTAAACTGCGCCCTTACTCCTCTGGTAATGAAGATCAGCGGGTGGGGGTTGTTATTTCCCTGCTGCAGGGGGATCCGCAGTCCTGGGCGTTCTCTTTACCTACTGATTCCCAGGCTCTTCGGTCAGTGGATGAGTTTTTCGGGGCCTTGGGTCTCATATATGATGACCCTGACCGAGTCGCCCTGGCTGAATCAAGATTACGGAGACTCTTACAAGGAGAGCGGCCAGTAGAGGAGTTTTGCTCTGAATTCCGTAGGTGGGCTACGGATACCCAATGGAACGACCCGGCTCTCAGGAGTCAGTTCTGCTCTGGGTTATCCGAAAGGGTTAAGGATGCGCTTGCATTATATGAGATCCCCTTTTCCCTTGATGCGGTTATGTCCCTTTCTATCCGAATAGATAGACGCCTTAGGGACAGGTTGAAAAAACCGGAGCAATTGGTAACCCTTCCCAAGCAGCAGTTAGTCTGTACGGACTTAGACGAGCCTATGCAGCTAGGAGGAACTACTCGTCAGGTCCGTCCTCCTGAGGCTCGCCGTAGGCGTGGGGTTTGTTTTTTTTGTGGGGAGAGGGGTCATTTCATTAATGTCTGTCCTTCTTTCCTCAGAAACAAAAGATCGTTGGAAAAACTACTAACCCCAGGCTGTGTGGAGGATGTCAGCCGGGGGGTATACGTTTCCTCCATACGTACATCGCAATTTGTGTTGCCAGCGGTTATTATTTTTGGTGATAAGACGGAGACTATTTCTTTCTTTCTAGACAGTGGAGCAGGGGTAAATTTGATAGATGCCCATTTTGCCCGCACTTTGGGTTTGTCTCTCTGTACTTTACAGAGACCCATTCCCATATTCGCTATTGATTCTGCTCCCCTGTCTCAGAGAAACCTCACGCACATTGTTCAAAATTTACACCTTCGGGTAGGGGACCACCATAACGAGATGCTTTCAGGTTATGTTCTGGAGGGGCTTCCCACTCCGGTAGTGCTGGGTCTTCCCTGGTTGGTAGCGCACAATCCAGTGGTGGATTGGCAGGCCAGGGAGATATTGGAGTGGAGTGAGCAGTGCAGAGAAAATTGCTTAAATAGCAATTGCTTAGTCGCCTCCATAACTACCCTACCTACATTTATTTCGGACTTTGAGGATGTTTTTTCTGAAAAGGGTTGTCAGAAGTTACCACCTCATCGTCCTTATGATTGCCCGGTTAACCTTATTCCCGGCGCAAAATTACCCAAGACCAGGTTATATAATCTTTCGGGTCCAGAGAGACAAGCCATGAAAGATTATATCTCCGAGAGCTTGGCTAAGGGACACATCAGACCCTCTTCTTCACCCGTGGCTGCAGGGTTTTTCTTCGTTAAAAAGAAAGATGGGGGCCTGCGTCCTTGCCTAGATTTTCGCGAATTAAATCAGATAACCATCCGAGACCCATACCCTCTTCCTCTCATTCCTGACCTGTTTAATCAGATTGCGGGTGCTAGGTGGTTCTCCAAACTTGATCTTAGGGGTGCCTACAATCTGATTCGTATTAAGGAGGGGGATGAGTGGAAGACAGCGTTTAACACCCCTGAGGGGCATTATGAAAATCTAGTTATGCCTTTCGGTCTGACCAATGCTCCTGCCGTCTTTCAACATTTCGTTAATGACATTTTTAGTCATCTAATCGGCAGGTTTGTGGTAATATACCTAGATGATATTTTAATTTATTCGTCTGATCTGAAAACACATGAGGTGCATGTCAGACAAGTACTGCAGGTCCTACGGACGAATGAATTATATGCTAAAATTGAAAAATGTGTCTTCGCCGTTCAGGAGATACAATTCCTGGGTTATTTTTTATCTGCGTCAGGTTTCCGAATGGATCCTAGGAAGGTCCAGGCAATTTTAGATTGGGATCTTCCTGAGAACCTCAAAGCACTACAACGGTTCTTGGGCTCCGCGAATTTCTATAGGAAATTCATTAAAAATTATTCACTTATTGTAAAACCGCTTACTGACATGACTAGGAAGGGGACTGATTTTTCTAAATGGTCTGACGCCGCTAAAGTTGCCTTTTCCTCTCTAAAAGAGAGGTTTACCTCAGCACCTGTACTGGTCCAACCTGATGTCTCTCAGCCTTTTATTGTTGAAGTCGATGCGTCAGAGGTGGGAGTGGGGGCGGTGCTGTCTCAGGGTCCGTCTCCTGGCAAATGGCGTCCTTGTGCTTTCTTTTCTAAAAAACTATCTGCAGCAGAAAAGAACTACGATATTGGCAATAGGGAACTATTAGCTATTAAACTTGCGTTTGAGGAGTGGCGTCATTTCTTAGAGGGGGCAGTCCACCCCGTCACTGATTACGGACCACAAAAATCTTCTGTACCTCGAATCAGCTAAGCGTCTCACCCCTAGACAGGCTAGGTGGTCGCTATTTTTTACCAGGTTTAACTTTGTGATTACCTATCGTCCTGGGGCAAAGAACACCAAGGCTGATGCACTATCTCGTTGTTTCCCTGGAGGGGGTAATGTGAGTGATCCGGTACCCATTCTTCAAAGAGGAGTGGTTGTTTCTGCGGTACACTCTGTTTTGGAGGGGAAGGTGTTAGAGGCCCAGGGGGACGCCCGGTCTCTTGCCCCTCAGAGAAATTGTTTGTACCGTTGAACTTACGTTTCGAATTATTAAAGGAACATCATAATTCCGCACTTGCTGGGCACCCGGGTAGTAAAGCAACCTTGGAACTATTGTCTCGTCGTTTTTGGTGGCCAAGGTTGCGTCAGGATGTATTGGATTTTGTGTCTTCTTGTTCTACCTGTGCGCGCGCAAAAGTTTCACATACACGTCCTGCAGGGTCTCTATTACCACTCATCATTCCCAATAGACCGTGGACACATCTGTCAATGGATTTTATCACTGACTTACCTTTGTCTGCGGGTAAAACAGTTATTTTGGTAGTAGTGGACAGGTTTAGCAAAATGGTACACTTCATTGCGTTACCCGCACTACCTAATGCTAAGACTCTTGCTCAGGTATTCGTCAGTGAAATCGTGAAGCTTCACGGGGTCCCCTCCGATGTTGTTTCGGATCGGGGTACCCAGTTTATTTCTAAATTTTGGAAAGCTTTTTGTTCCCGTTTGGGGGTACACTTGTCCTTTTCCTCAGCTTTCCATCCTCAGCCGAATGGACAGACTGAGCGTACCAACCAAAACCTTGAGACATATCTAAGATGTTTTGTGTCTGAAAACCAAGAGTTGTGGTCATCATATTTACCGTTAGCTGAGTTTGCCATAAATAATCGTCGTCAGGAATCCACTGGCAAGTCACCATTTCTTGGTGCATATGGTTTTCATCCCCAATTCTGTACTTTCAAAGAGGGGGGGTCTTCTGGGGTTCCCGAAGAGGAACGGTTTTCGTCATCTCTTTCATCGGTATGGCAGAAGGTGCAAGCTAACTTGAAAAATATGGGAGGTAAATACAAATGCATGGCTGATAAGAGACGGTCGCCAGGTCCGGACCTAGGAGTGAATGACTATGTGTGGTTGTCTACTAGGAATATTAAATTGAAGGTTCCCTCTTGGAAACTGGGTCCTAGGTTTATTGGCCCTTACAAAATTGTAGCCATCATCAACCCCGTGGCTTTTCGCCTGGAGTTACCTCAGACTTTTAAAATTCATAATGTTTTTCATAAGTCGTTACTCAAAAAATATGTTCCACCTCTAGAACCATCACCGCTGCCACCCCCTCCTGTTGTCGTGGATGGTAACCTAGAATTTCAGATATCCAAAATTGTTAATTCTCGTCGGGTCCGCCGCTCTCTTCAATATCTGGTGCATTGGAGAGGTTACGGTCCCGAGGAAAGAATGTGGGTTCCTGCGTCTGAGGTAAACGCCGACAGGTTAGTTCGGGTTTTTCATGCCTCTCATCCTGAGAGACCTGGTCCTGAGGCCCCTCGTAGAGAGGGGGGTACTGTCACGAGGGTGTCGAGGACCACGCCTGACTCCGTTATACCCGGGGTCAGGAAGTCGCAGCAGTTGGCTGCACGCTCTATTTAAGATAGGGCTGTTTTCCTTATGGTAGCTTTCTGGGTTTGCTTAGCAAATCTTTTGGCTCACTCAGGGATCCGTAGCTCCTTCTCCTCAGCTGTTCCTTGTCCAACACTCCCAGACCTCCTTATATTCCTCTCTCACACTTCTCTGGTTGCCAGAGATAGAGCTTCCTGCCTGGACATCTATTCTGACCTTCTGGAGCTGTGTTGCTGCGTTCGCTGGTAGTTGGTCCAGAACGCTACCCTCCGGATCCCTGTTGTACCTTTTTGGTTTATTGTGGTCGCCCACCTGGGTGTATGTGTTTGTATGTTTTGTCTGTCCTCTCCCTGGTGTTTCCCTCTTAGTGTTAGTGGTGTGGACTAGTGATCCCACCTGCCTGTTCACTATCCAGGGCTCATATTAGGGAAAGCCAGGGTTTAGGCACGTGATCGCCGCACGGGTGAGGAACCCGTCTAGGGACGTCAGGGCAGTCAGGTGCCAGCCGCAAGGTGAGTTAGGGGTCACCACCTTTCCCTCTCCCTTGGGCAGGGCTTTCCCTGTTTTCCTCCCTGTGCGTGACGTCGGTCATTACAGTAATGCTTTCTAGTGCAATGTTTTGTTTTTTTGTTTGTTTGTTTTCTAGTGTAATGCTTTAGTTTAAATATCAGTTCTTGTTCTTCTGTCCATGGCATCTACGATTGCTCCAAACAACATTACATTGTATTGTACATTGTATTACATTGTATTGTACAGTGACAATAAAGGCATCTTATCTTATCATAATGAGAGAATCAATGTCATTCACTGATCAGTGTCAGTGGTATCAAATGTTTATAGACCCACTCTGTTGCAATGGATTTGACTTAGGGCTAAACCTGGGGGTGGAACCTAAGGGCATTTACCCTAGTCTTTGATTCACAAATTTCCCAGGTCACTACCACAGAAGTAATCTCCTTTTGTAGCAGCTGATGTAAGCTGTTTACACCAGCAGAAGGAAAAAGTTGTAGCCAGAGAGACAGTAGTCAGGGCTGGTGGAGTTCAGGCATTACAGTAGACCAGAGGTCTAACACAGATAAAAACAGGAGTAGCCAACAGAAAGAGCACCCTAGCACAGAGATGGAGCACTAAAGAAACTACTGTTCAGGCCAAGAGTGAATGGGATCCAGGAACAGTCTGAGGTAGCAGGGCATAAGCAGAGGCAGAAGTCTTGGTGTGTCCTGAAACTTTAAAGAGCCAGGGTTAGCAGGCTCCATAAAGGCAACACCAAAGGTCCCAAGCAGGCCAGCATCTGCAGCACTCTGAAGAGAGGATGCAGGGATGCCGGGCAGAGAAACGGGGTAGAGCAACAGGAATTGACAGTAGGACGCCAATCTGGACATTATGACTAAACTGTGTTTATTAAATAGTATAACACAGGTTACAAGGGCACAATTTGTCTCACTAACCTACCAACAATATTCACTAAGCTATTGTACTACAATCCAACATCTAGTATCATTATTATGGTAATGACATCAGTAACTGTATTTCCATCATTGTAGATGATAAAATCTGAGACTCTCAGTCAATATAATTTGATCAAAATATATTGGCTGAGAGTCTCAGATTTTATCATATCAGAGTGGGGGCTTAGTGCATATATGTTTGCATGTATTGTGTTAGTGCATTATTTTCTGTGATTTTTCTTTTATAAATGTAGCCATGCACATCCGCATATTAATTTATTACATTGTGCAGGATATTTTTTTTATCTTTTTCTGTGAGTTTTTTTTCCACAAGCACGAAGTTTTACTTCCTGGTTCTGTGTCCGGAAAGGGGAGCTAAAAGTGAAAACAGAGAGATAGAGCACTGCATGTTATGGTAATTTTTCGCCCTGATAATAAGCAATCTGATCATCGCATGTAGGGGGTAAATAGGTTTGAAGATGAGAAGTTGCACGTCTAATCATGCCATGTACCTAATCGTCCACTGGTCAACTCTGACTCAAATGTTCACTCGAATCTGGATGGTATTTTCGTAATTATCTGCTTGTAGATCAGACATTTACAACATTTAGAAAAATGGTAGTAAGACGGCTCACTTTCTATATTCACGGATAGGTGCCAAGGTCTATACTGAATCACCCCTTCAAAATCGATAAATAATGTATATTGAAATAGACCGGCACTCAGACATATGGGTTCACGTGAGCGACTAGGCAGATAGATGTTGAATGAAATATAGTGCAATTTATTACAACTATGACATAAAAACATACATTGACATAAACAGGGATAGGCAAATTCCTATGTGGGATCGTGAATAAGCTATCTCGTGGATAGCAATGACTCACTGATTAAGAAATAGGGATTTCAAAACGCGTCTGGGATTTATGGTTTATTCATAAAGAGTCCGAAACTTTAAGCAAGGCCATGCACTATTGAAAGATACCGATGAAAATATATTTTCGAGAGCACAAATGAAGACTCACTGGTGATCGAATTTACCAACGGCAAATTATCTATAGCAATATACGAAAGTAAGGCAAACTTCAATTATCAGTGATAAAAAGATCGAAGATTCATTGCGACTTTCAGCCTGCGACTGAGTCTGGATTACATATTATACGAAAGAAAGGTAACAGCTCATCTCGCGAGAAAAGGAGCAATCCATCGGAGCTCTGATCTATGCTATTAGTAAGCAACTATTCCTGCCGTTTGTACCTGACTTTTATCTACACCGAGGTAAGCGCTTTGACACGTGGGATGCCACAAGTATGCGCATTACCAAACAGTGAGTACTAAACAAGTAATATTATGAGATTGATTGCTATGAACCATACTAAATAAGACCTACCAGCATAATAGGACTTATATAGCGGGACGTTATTCCTATATTATTCGATACCACTCAACCAGTTGCAACGCACATATTAACCTGCGTCATTGCGGATTCTATCCACAAGATAGCTTATCCACGACCCCACATAGGAATTTGCCTATCCCTGTTTATGTCAATGTATGTTTTTATGTCATAGTTGTAATAAATTGCACTATATTTTATTCAACATCTATCTGCCTAGTCGCTCACGTGAACCCATATGTCTGAGTGCCGGTCTATTTCAATATACATTATTTATTGATTTACAACATTTAGGCCTGCAAATCTCGGTAATAATGGTATTATGTAAAGATTGCATGCAGTTAGCAGGCAGAGAAGTAAGTCTTCGAGTACAGGAATAGCTGCAGAGCACTGAGTGATGTCAGAGAAGGGGACAAGGGGATAAGCCATCAGAGTGCCAGAGCATAGGAGTTTCTGTTTAAGAGCGCTAGAGGTACATTTTCTTCGCAACATAAATGAGCTTTTCAATGGTCAGATTGCTTCTGTCTAGACGCTTGTCGTTTATGCAGTAAATGTAAAAAAATATTACTTTATTACTTGGAGATCTTATCTAGAACTGCCTCAGGTAGAAAGCAATGTTTCTTATTCTTACATATGGCATGTGGGTCAACTTTTTGTGGTGATCAAAGGTGAAGACATAAAGATCTTGCCCAAGTTGCTTGCGGATCATGCAGCGAACAGAGATCTGAACCACACCTGCTTGTAGGTGTCTTGAAGATGAAATGTTCTGTATACACAATATCCTATCCTTCAACCAGGAATATGGATTCTTGATGAGAAATTAAAAGTAGCTTAATAGTCTTGGAATTGTAGATCACATATTCTTCAACAATTAAGATGAATTAAGCAATCTAAACCCTAAAATGAACATTAAACATGCATTCATTTTCTATTCATTATAACTGTCTGTATCATGTGGGTAGTGTAGCACATCTCTGAGGTCTGCAGGGAATTTCTCTTCTACGGATATTCTTGGTCTTAGTTTGAAGAGTGAAAATGCCTTAAAATACCTTTTCCTCAGTTGTCTTTTGCTGACAAAATCTGGCTATTAGAAATATTTAACCATTTACATAGTTGCATCAGCTGTTCTTACCACATAAATCCAGTGGTCTACACACTCAACATTTCACCATCCCTAAAGTGTGCTTTATTCATTTCATTTATCTTTGGCTTAAACCTCTGATCCTCAAAAGGAAAATCCGGTAAGAATGTTCTTTTAATACATCATAGATACATGTGAAATAATCACATCACACTTATTTCTTCCCATCTTCTTTTTGGAACGTGTTATCTGAATAATGTCTATTGTCCAATCATAAATATATGCTTCTCCATTAAATAGGCTGTCCCATTACAAGAATTTATTCCCTTTCCACAGGACAGGGGAGAAGTATCTGATTGGCAGAGGTCCAACAGCTGTGGCCCCCGTCAAACGCTAAAATGGGGATCCATGTAACCCCATTTGAATGGAGCGTCGGACATGCATGTATGCTGACACTCCATTCAACTCTATGGGGCTTTTGGAGATAGCCGAATACAAGTTCAATAGAGCATGGGTCCCCATTCTAGTGATGGTCAGGGGGCCCAGTGGTTGGGTCCCTGTTAATCAAACACTTATACCCTAGGTTTTTGTCATGAAACAACCCCTTTAACCTAGTTAATAAACACTGCCTGTGTTAAAGAAGCACTCCCGTAAACATTTTAATTCTCTGACCTGTTAGAAAGGTACATGATGTATATAGTAGTGAAAGTAATTTTCTTACCAGTGACTGTATTTATTAAGTTATAATCTATCTTCTGATCCTCAGCTGTGTCATGTGACCAACACGGACTCTCCAAATAAGGCTGAATTCACACGTCTGTGGAACACAGTCCAAGAGCAAGAACGCACGGCGTCATTGGTTGCTTGTCACGGTCCCTTCTGTGACAGATGTCAGGAGATCAAGGAGACTGGTGGAGCATAGAGGAATCTAAGTGACTCTATGGATTACTCTTTATTCAGTGTTTGTTTGTGACCTCATCCCCGATTTGAGGTGTAGCTTAGTACTCATTACTCTGCCCTATTTAGTGTTGCCCCACCCTTCTGACTGTGCGGTAGATAGCTTCATTTGGGTTTGGTTGAGCTGGTGTGAGGTCGTCTCTGGTGTTCCTGCTCGTCCATCACTACAGAAGTTAACCTCTGACAACCTCAGGCTAGTTTTCACCTTCCTGCCCAGGCAATTTTTTGCAAATCTGACGTGTGTCACTTTATGTGGTAATAACTTTGAAACGCTTTTACTTATCCAAGCCATATATCCAAGCCATTGTGAGATTGTTTTTTCGTGACACATTGTACTCCATGACAGTCATAAATTTGAGTCAATATAGTGCACCTTTATTTATGAAAAAATCCCAAATTTAACAAACATTTAGAAAAATTCACAATTTTAAAAATTTCTATTTCGCTGCTTTTAAAACAGAAAGTGATGCCTCAAAATATTTATTACTTAACATTCCCCATATGTCTACTTTATGTTTGCATCATTTTGTAAATGTCATTTTATTTTTTTGGGGATGTTAGAAGGCTTAGAATTTTAGAAGCAATTCTAAAAAGTTTTAAGAAGATTTCCAAAACCCACTTTTTAAGGACCAGTTCAGGTCTGAAGTCACTTTGTGGGGCTTACATACTAGAAACCCCCCATAAATTACCCCATTGTAGAAACTACACCCCTCAAGTTACTCAAAACTGATTTTACTAACTTTGTTAACCCTTTAGGTGTTCCACAAGAACTAAAGGAAATTGGAGATAAAATGTCTAAATTTCACTTTTTGGTCAGATTTTCCATTTTAATCCATTTTTTTCTTTAACACATCGAGGGTAAACAGCTAAACAAAACTCAAATGTATTACCCTGATTCTGAGGTTTACAGAAACACCCCACATGTGCTCGTAAACTGATAGAGGGCACACGGCAGGGCGCAGAAGGAAAGTACTGCCGCATGGTTTTTGGAGGCAGATTTTGCTGGACTGGTTATTAGACACCATGTCCCATTTGAAGCTCCCTGATGCACCCCCTACAGTAGAAACTCCCAAAAGTGACCCCATTTTGGAAACTAGAGAATAAGGTGACAGTTTTATTGGTACTATTTTGGGCTACGTATGATTTTTAATCGCTCTATATTACGTTTTTTGTCAAGCAAGGTAACCAAAAAATGGCTGTTTTGGCACTGTTTTTATTTTTTACAACGTTCATCTGACAGGTTAAATCATGCGCTATTTTTATAGAGCAGGTTGTTACGGATGCGGTGTTATCAAATATATCTACTTTCTTTGTTTCAGTTTTACATAATAAAGCATTTTTGAAAAAAAAATGTTTCTGTGTCTCCATTTTCTGAACGCCATATTTTTTTTGTTTTTCTGCCAATCGTCTTGTGCAGGAAATCATTATTTCAGGAAGAGTTGACGTTTTTATTGGTACCATTTTTGGGTACATATGATTTTTTGATCATTCATTATTACACTTTATGAGGCAAGGTGACCAAAAAAATTGGTTATTTTGGCACAGTTTTTATTTATTTATTTATTTTTACAGCGTTCACCTGAGGGGTTAGGTCATTTGATATTTTTATAGAGCAGGTTGTTACGGACGTGGCAATACCTAATATGTATACTTTTTATTATTTAAGTTTTACATAATAATAGCATTTTTTAAACAAAAAAAATGATGTTTTAGTGTCTCCATATTCTGAGAGCCATATTTTTTTTATTTTTTTTTACAGATTGTCTTAGGTAGGGGCTCATTTTTTGCAGGATGAGATGAAGGTTTGATTGGTTCCATTTTGGGGGGCATACACATTTTTGATCGCTTGGTGTTGCACTTTAAATGATGTTAGGTGACAAAAAATGGCTTTTTGGCACTGTTTTTATTTTTATTTATTTTTTAGATGTTCACCTGAGGAGTTAGGTCATGTGATATTTTTATAGAGCAGGCTGTTACGGACACATCGATATCTAACATATCTACTTTTTTTATTTATTTCACTTAAACATATTTTAGTGTCTCCATTGTCTGAGAGTCATTTTTTTATTTATTTTTTGACCGATGGTCTTAGGTAGGGGCTCATTTTTTGTGGGTTGAGGTGACAGTTTGATTGGTACCATTTTGGGGGGCATACGCCTTTTTGATCGCTTGGTGTTGCAATTTTTGTGATGTAAGGTGACAACAAATTGCTTTTTTTGGCACGGTTTTAATTTTTTTACTGTGTTCTTCTGAGGGGTTTATTCATGTGATATTTTTATAGAGCTGGTTGTTACGGACACGACGATACCCAATATGTATACTTTTATTTATTTCACTTTAAAACAAGAATTGCATTTTTGAAACCCAAAAAAATATGTTTTAGTGTCTCCATATTCTGAGAGCTATAGTTTTTTTTATTTTTTGGGCAATTGTCTTAGGTAGGGTCTCATTTTTTGCGGGATGAGGTGGCGGTTTGATTGGTACCATTTTGGGGGACATACACCTTTTTGATCGCTTAGTGTTGCACTTTTTGTCTAAAATTTAAATTAAAACAAATAAGTCACAGGGGCCTGATCGGATACACCCAAAGCTATTAAAAGAGATTAGCGGTGAACTAGCAAAACCATTAACAGATCTATTTAACCAATCATTGGTAACAGGAGTCGTCCCAGAAGATTGGAAATTAGCAAATGTTGTGCCCATTCACAAGAAAGGTAGTAGGGAGGAATCTGGAAACTATAGGCCAGTAAGCCTGATATCAATAGTGGGGAAATTAATGGAAATCATACTTAGGGAGAGGATTGTGGAACATCTAAAATCCCATGGATTGAAAAATGAAAAACAGCATGGGTTTACTTCAGGGAGATCATGTCAAACTAATCTTATCGATTTTTTTGACTGGGTGACTAAAGTAATAGATGGCGGAGGTGCAGTAGACATCGCTTATCTAGACTTTAGTAAGGTTTTTGATACTGTCCCACATAGAAGGCTTATCGATAAATTGCAGTCTTTGTGCTTGGACTCCCATATTGTTGAATTGATTAGGCAGTGGCTGAGGGACAGACAAATGAGGGTTGTAGTCAAAGGAGTATATTCAGACCATGGTCTTGTTACCAGTGGGGTACCTCAGGGATCTGTTCTGGGACCCATATTGTTTAATATCTTTATCAGCGAAATTGCAGAAGGCCTCGATGGTAAAGGTGTGTCTTTTTGCTGATGACACAAAGATTTGTAACAGGGTTGATGTTTCTGGAGGGATACACCAAATGTAAAAGGATTTAGGAAAACTAGAAGAATGGTCAAAAATATGGCAACCAAAATTTTATGTTGATAAGTGCAAGATAATGCACCTGGGGCGTAAAAACCCAAGAGCAGAATATAAAATCAGTGATACAGTCCTAACCTCAGTATCTGAGGAAAGGGATTTAGGGGTCATTATTTCAGAAGACTTAAAGGTAGGCAATGTCATAGAGCAGCAGGAAATGCTAGCAGAATGCTTGGGTGCATAGGGAGAGGCATTACCAGTAGAAAGAGGGAGGTGCTCATGCCGCTCTACAGAGCACTAGTGAGACCTCATTTGGAGTATTGTGCCCAGTACTGGAGACCATATATCCAGAAGGATATTGATACTTTGGAGAGAGAGAAGAGAAGAGCTACTAAACTAGTACATGGATTGCAGGATAAAACTTACCAGGAAAGATTAAAGGACCTTAACATGTATAGCTTGGAAGAAAGACGAGACAGAGGGGATATGATAGAAACTTTAAAATACATAAAGGGAATCAACAAGGTAAAAGAGGAGAGAATATTTAAAAGAAGAAAAACTGCTACAAGAGGGCATAGTTTTAAATTAGAGGGGCAAAGGTTTAAAAGTAATATCAGGAAGTATTACTTTACTGAGAGAGTAGTGGATGCATGGAATAGCCTTCCTGCAGAAGTGGTAGCTGCTAATACAGTGAAGGAGTTTAAGCATGCATGGGATAGGCATAAGGTCATCCTTCATATAAGATTGGGCAGACTAGATGAGCCAAATGGTTCTTATCTCAAGACACATTCTATGTTTCTATGTAAGGTGACAAAAATGTATTTTTTTAAAAAAGTTTTTATTTTTATACGGTGTTTATCGGATGGGGTGGATCATGTGATATATTTATAGAGTCAGTGGTTACAGATGAGGCGATACCGAATATGTGTGTGTGTTTTTTTTTTTCTATTTTTTGATATAAAATCAGGAGAAAGGAGCTTTTTTTCTTTTTTTTACTTGAAATTAAATTTTGTTAGTGAAAACTTTATTTTATTTATTTTTAAACTTTATTTCTGTCCCACTCTGGGACTTGACTGTATTGTAATGCATTGCCTGTATTACACTCAGTGTAATACACTAACAGGTTGCATAGGAGACCCAACCTGAGGCTGCATCTCCTGGGCACCCGTAGAAGGCAGGTCCCTAATGCCGTGCAGGGCATCGGGCTGCCTTCTCACCCATCAGGTCTCAGCCACAGCAGCACGGGGACTCCATGGGCTCCCTCACCTGCCTCAAATCCCTTCTATGTTGCGGTCTCTAGGGTCTCCAGGGTATGGGCATTTCTACCTTCAAGGGGTGCCCAAACGGTTAAGAGTCAGGGCCAGGAGTAGGGATACTAGGAGGTGACCTTTTCCTGTCCCTAGTGTTGAGGCCTAGTGGCTTTCCCTTTACCTCCTGGTTGTCAGTTTGGCGTTTCCTCCTTACCTCATCCGTGACATTATCTACCGCCTAAAAAAACGCTATTTTGTTCAGGTCAATGCAGCTATGGATCCTATGTCTGCACTGGTTAAACAGCTGCAGGGACTGTCATTGAAGGTAGCTGACCTCCGCGCGATAGTCTTACGGATTCAGAAACCACAGGCGGCTAGTTCCGATGGTGGGTACCAGGCCTGCCCTGAACCTAAGGTGGCTCTCCCGGACAGATTTTCTGGGGGTAGTGACAATTTCATTTGGTTCAGGAAATCATGTAAGTTGTTCTTTAACCTGCGTCCATACTCTTCTGGGGATGAGTGTCAACGTGTGGGTATGATCATTTCTTTGCTTAAAGATGATGCACAGTCTTGGGCTTTTTCTCTACCGACCGGATCACCATCCCTCCAGTCGGTAGATAAAAAATTTTTGAGCCTTGGGTCTTATTTATAATGACCCGGATAGGGTCTCTCAGGCTGAGACCAAGTTACGTGGTTTACGGCAGGGAGAGTGCTCCGCGGAAATCTATTGCTCAGAATTTAGGAGATGGGCTATGGATTCGGGGTGGAATGATCCTGCTCTCTGTAGCCAGTTCTGTCAGGGTCTATCTGAGAGACTGCAAAACGCGTTGGCCTTTCATGAAAAACGTGAGTCATTGGAAGCAGCTATGTCCCTTACTGTACGATTGGACAGACGCCTGAGGGGGAGATCTAAGGGTCCTCACCCTCAGGACGTACTGTCAAATAAGGTGGCGGCTTCCTTCGACACTTATGGTAAAGAGACACCTGTGGTTATGCCTTGCGAGGAGCCTATGCAGTTGGGGGGACCTACTCCTGGGACTGCTGGTAAGAGCTCTGGTCATATAAAGGGAGTCTGCTTTGTTGTGGAAAAAAAGGGACATTTCGTGAATATTTGTCTGTACATTCAGCGTCAAAGTGTAAACAAAAAAAAATCCCCAAATTACTATTGGTGGTGTGGGTGGGGAGCAAGAAAACTTACTTTTGTCATTTACTGGTAGTACCCGATTTCTCCTAGGATCCAAAACTGTGGAAATCGAGGTATTTATCGACAGTGGGGCAGGGGTTAACCTGATTGATGGAGTTTGTTCGTATTCATGGGTTGACTACTAGTGCATTAAAGAAAAGTATTTGTCTTTGCAATTGATTCAGCAACTTTTACCCAAAAATGCCTGTCGCAGGTGGTGAATGACATCCATTTAAGAGTGGGTGGTTTTCTTTATGAAGCCATTTCATGTTTTGCGCTGGAGGGTCTGCCTGCTCCGTTGGTTTTCGGCTTACCATGGTTAAGCAAACATAACCCGACCATCGATTGGCAAGCGAGACAGATTCTCGATTGGAGTGAATTTTGCATAGACAACTGTCTTAATACATTGTTCTCTGTGGTTACAACTAAAACTGTACCCGCGTTTATTTCCAAATTTTCTGATGTATTTTCTGAGTGTGGTAACCAGGAGTTACCTCATCGACGGGAATATGATTGTCCTGTCAATCTTATTCCCGGAGCTAAACTGCCCAAATCTCGGTTATATAACACTACGCAACAAAAAAAAAACTTTTCGTCTGCTACCGGGCAAAAAACATTTGTCCTTTACTGAATCAAGTGTGCGGATTACAAATCCGAAGTCAGAATTGTTGTAACACGTCACAAAATTTTGCTATGCATAAGTATGCCTAAATGAATTAAGCACTTGGAAAGCATTGAATAATTTTGAACAGAACGCGTTTTACTCCAACAATTACCTGATCTACATCAAAGTTTGCGTAGTAAATAGCGTATGAAAATTTAATGGAATAACAAAATGTGAAAAAGTCTAATTTTTCAGTTTAAAAGTCTTACTTGAGCAAGGCCCAGTACTGTTAAAAGTGCTTCAGCCATCTGCTTTTGCGTTTGTGAACGGTCATTTTCCCGTTGCAAAAACCAGCAGTAGTCCCCCATCATGTTGGGATTCCAGCGGCCTTGATACCGGTTCTCCATTGTAGAAATATCTTTATGGAACCGTTCTCCATGTTCGTCACTTACGTGTCCCAAATTGGGTGGGAAAAAGTCAAGATGGGAATGTAAGAAATGCACTTTCAATGACATTCGGTAGCCAACATATGCTGTGCTGTAAGCATGTTGTCTACTAATTCAGCATAGTTTGCAGCTCGTCTGTTCCCAAGGAAGTTCTGCACTACTAGCACAAATGCATCCCGGGCTACAAGATGCACTCGCTTTGTCAGATTCTTGTGCTGATCATAAGTAGTGTATTTGCCACATATGTAGCAGAAATTGCCTGGATCGTTGACACATTCATGTTCATCCAGCTTAAGTTTAAAACTGATAGCACTGTAACAGATCACTTTATCAAAATCTGCCCAGCTTGCTTTATATACTTACTGCTGACATCAGCCTGATTGCGTCCGAACAGGTCTGGATAGGAGACCCAACCTGAGACTGCATCTCCTGGGCACCCGTAGAAGGCAGGTCCCTAATGCCGCTGCGAAAATGCCCATACTATTAAAATATAACAATATTAATAGCATATGGCAAATGACGTAACAGGAGAAAAAATAAAAACAGCCAATTTGCCATTTTTTGTAACTTCAACTACCCAATAATTTTTTTATAAAAAGTGATCAAAAAGTCGCACACACATAAAATTGGATTCACTGAAAAGAAGAGATCGGCCCGCAAAAAATTTGCCCTCACACAACCCCGTACACATAACTACAAAAAAGTCAGAATATGGTTATAAAAAAATATTTTTCCTCAAAGGTTAAAAAAATAAATGTCAGTATTAAAACGCAAGAAAAACTATACAAGTGTGGTATCGTTGTAACCGTATTGACCTGGAGAAGGAAGATAACAGGTCAATTTTACTGCATAGTGTGCAGTGTAAAAAAATGAAAATAAAAACCTTTATCAGACTTGCGTTTTTTTCCCAATTATACCCCAATTGGAATTTTTTTTCACGCTTCCTACTACATGCTATGCAACCGTAAATGGTGCCATTAGAAAGTACAACTTTTCCGCAAAAATAAGCCCTCATAAGGCTATGTGAATGGAAAAATAAAGTTAGGACTATGGGAAGGCAGGGAGT
This sequence comes from Bufo bufo, assembly GCF_905171765.1. Classification (NCBI taxonomy): domain Eukaryota; kingdom Metazoa; phylum Chordata; class Amphibia; order Anura; family Bufonidae; genus Bufo; species Bufo bufo. Next base: position 382,919,684 of record NC_053390.1, read on the forward strand.
GAAAAAACGCAAACGCAAAAATGGAAAATCCCAGGGTCCTTAAGGGGTTAAAATCTAGACAAATCAGGCAAATTCTGAGTTCATATTTGGAATCAGCACACTCATTTTAGTATAAATCACATGTTTTTCTCTCAGTAGCAAAATCATTGTTGCGCGGTGCAATCTTTCGGAACCCGAAAAAAGGCCATGCGAGAGTATATCACCAAGAGTTTGGTGAAGGGACATATCAGACCATCCAAATCCCCAGTAGCTGCTGGGTTTTTCTTTGTTAAAAAAAAGGATGGTACTCTTAGGCCATGTCTGGACTTCCGTGAGCTCAACCGTATTACTGTCGGTGATCCTTAACCCCATCCTTTAATTTCGGATTTGTTTAATCAGATTGTCGGTGCCAAGGTGTTCTCTAAATTGGATCTGAGGGGAGCATATAATTTGGTAAGGGTCAAGGAGGGGAACGAATGGAAGACTGCTTTTAATACCCCTGAGGGTCATTTTGAGAATCTGGTCATGCCGTTTGGGTTAACCCAGTGGTGGGCAAACTTTTTTGTCAACTGAGCCAAATTTCGCCAAAACCACGATTGAAATTTCTTTCGAGAGCCACATTTTTAAAACCTAAAATATTGCGTCAACAGTACCAGTGAGGACTATTAGGGCTCATGCACACGACCGTGTGCCCGACGTTGCCATATTGCAGGCCGCATACGGCGGGTCCGCAATACACGGGCACTGGCTGTGTGCAGCTCGCATCAAGGACCCATTCACTTCAATGGGTCCAGGATCCGGGATATGAGTGCTACAGAGTGCTTCCGTGGTGCTTCTGGCTGTGCCTCCGCACCGCAAAAAAGTAGCGTATGCACTACTTTTTTGCGGTGCGGAGGCACAGCCAGAAGCACCACGGAAGCACACTGTAGCACTCATATCCCGCATCATGGACCCATTCACTTCAGCATGCGCTACTTTTTTGCGTTGCGGGCAGTCGGATGCAGGTCACGAACCCCATTCAAGTGAATGGGTCCGCGATCCTCATGCAGCTGCCCCATGGTCTGTGTCCGTGCATTGTGGACCGCTATTTGCGGTCCGCAGCACAGGCACGGCGCCCTTACATTCGTGGGCATGAGCCCAGAATGTGTTTTTACATACTTTTATATGTACTTTCTTTTATTTGGATGTTGATTATTATTTCATTTTATCTTTAGAATTTTTTACTTTTATTAAACTTGTCTGCAGATGTGGATGTAATGTGGATGACGCACTTATGGGGGATATCTGTGGATGACGCACTTATGGGGGATATCTGTGGATGACGCACTTATGGGGGATATCTGTGGATGACGCACTTATGGGGGATATCTGTGGATGACGCACTTATGGGGGATATCTGTGGATGACGCACTTATGGGGGATATCTGTGGATGACGCACTTATGGGGGATATCTGTGGATGACGCACTTATGGGGGACATCTGTGGATGACGCACTTATGGGGGACATCTGTGGATGACGCACTTATGGGGAACATCTGTGGATGACGCACATATGGGGGACCTCTGTGAATGACGCACTTATGGGGGACATCTGTGGATGACATAAGATGCTATATATGTGTCATCCCCAGATATCCCCCATAAGTGCCCTCCCCAGATATCCCCCATAAGTGCCCTCCACAGATATCCCCCATAAGTGCCCTCCACAGATATCCCCCATAAGTGCCTTCCAGTAAGTAAAGTAATGTATTAGTGGGGGGAAGGGAGGAGGCAGGGACACTTGCGGCGGAGCCGGTGCAGTGCCCGGCGATGTGCACACACCGAGGGCAGCTCCTACCTTTCTGCTGCAGAACATTTCACTCCTCCTGAGTGGCGGCCTCTTCACCACTCGTCACATGGCCGGCAGTGGGCAGCCGAACTAGAGCGCCGCTGCCCGCCCTTCTGCTGCTGTGCGCAGCGTGACATCTCCGTCATGCGCCTCCTGCCCTGCCTGCCTGCTTCATTCATAAAGTGGAAGGAGTAGACAGATGGGGCAGGAGGCGCATGACGGATATTTTGCAAGCAGCTTGAGCGGCGCGATATGGCTGCGCGGCCATCCACCCGCCAGCCCGCACCAAAGAGCCGCATTGAAGGATCTAAAGAGCCGCTTGTGGCTCGCGAGCCGCACTTTGCCGACCACTGGGTTAACCAATGCTCCAGCAGTTTTTCAACACTTTGCCAATGATATCTTTCATCATCCGGTGGGTAGGTTTGTTGTTGTATATCTGGATGACAGACTAATTTATTCTCCAGACATGGACTCATAAGGATCATATGAGACAGGCATTACAGATCCTAAGGGAGAATAAGTTGCATGCGAAGATGGAAAAGTGTGTATTTGCAGTTCAGGAAGTGCAATTCCTAGGTTACCTGCTTTCATCCTCAGGTTTTTGTATGGATCCTGAGAAAGTCCGTGCCATGTTGGACTGGGATCGACCCGAAAATCTGAAAGCGCTTGTGCTTTTTTTGGGGTTCACCAACTACTACCGTAAATTCATCTTGAACTATTCAACTGTGGTTAAAACTTTAAAAGACATGACTAGAAAAGGTGCCAATGTGTCCCTAGTGTTGAGGCCTAGTGCCTTTCCCTTTCCCTCCTGGTTGTCAGTTTGGTGTTTCCTCCTATACCTTATCTGTGACATTGCTATGACGCCGTGCGCTTTGTGCCGCCGCAGTACAGTAATACACTCATATGATCTATACGAGTTTATTACTGTACAGCAGCGGAGGCACGAAGCGCACGGTGTCATAGCAACCAATGACGCCGTGCGCTCCTGCACTAAGCAGGATGCCAGTCCAGTATCTCAAGGACCGTGTTCCACAGACGTGTGAATTCAGCCTAACACAGCATCTTATGTTTGGACAGGAAGCCATTTGAAACATCCAGTGTATCACATTATATGTTCAATTAAAAACTTAAGCGAGTAATACATTTATTAGGCTTATTAACCCCTTTCCAGACCTACGCCGCACACGTACCGCAAAAGTCTGATCTTTATAGATGGCTCTATAACCACTGGGTTTCTGCTGTTTTACAGACACAGGGCTAATGTCTATGATCTCTGATCAAAAAGTCATACGCACTCCAACTTAGTATCAATAAAAACTACAGATCTTCTAACAAAAAGTAAGACCTCATACAGCTCTGTAGAAATAACTATAAAAAAGTTATGTGGGTCAGAATATGGTGATGAAAAGAAAAAAATGAAAATTTGGAATTTTTTCAAGCTTCCCATTACATTTTTTGCCATTAGAAAGCTTGTCCTGCAAAAAAACAACAAGCCCTCATATGGCTATGTGAAACGAAAAATAAAAGTTATGGCTCCGGGAAGGCAGGGAGTGAAACATGAAAAGCAAATATGGAAAATCGCAGGGTCCTGAAGAAATTAAAAATTTCCTTTGTATAAAAGGAAATGTGTCATCAGAAAATGACCTGTTGCTTAAATCACGTTATGTAACATATTTTCTTAGAATTTTTTCTTTAAGTCACTATCTAGATTTAAAAAAATGTATATAATCCTGCAATTTTCACACTGGCCACTAGGCCTAATAAGTCATGATTTCCTGTTCTAATGTACACAGCTAACTTTTCAGTAGCTGTTAATGGTGTTCAGCGAATTTAAGTCAAATTGACTTCAATCTGAATTTCAGGAAAAGTTTGATTTACCGCAAAGCCAAATTTCCTCACCCTTCGTGGTAACTAATCAATTTTCCTTAAAATGATTGCCGTTCCCCATCATTGCTCCTGCTACATACATAGAAATGCGCTTCGTGACGAAGTAATTTGCCTTGAGTTTCTTTGTGAAATTCGGTGAAGCAGCCGAATCTATGTACCATGTAGTTGCTCTCAAAAAACATGACGTCTTAAAGGGCTTCTGTCACCCCCAAAACACATTTTTCATTTTTGGGCTTGTTAAAATCCTTATTGAACGACTATTCCCTATATAGGGCTCTTACCTTTGTCTGTGGCTTCATTTAATTAAAAATCGATCTTTTAAAATATGCAAATGACTTCACTACCAGCAAGTAGGGCGTCTACTTGCTGGTAGCCGCCGCAAAAAACCGCCCCCTCCTCCTGTTGATTGACAGGGCCAGCGAGCGCTCTCCTCCTCCGGCTGGCCCTGTCAGCATTTCAAATCCTGCGCCTGTCTTCATTCGGCGCAGGCGTTCTGAAAGAAGGAGGCTCGCCTCCTCAGCACTCCCTCAGTATGCCTGCGCCGATGACGTCACCGAAAGAGAAGACGTCATCGGCGCAGGCGCACTGAGGGAGTGCTGAGGAAGACAGGCGCGGGATTTGAAATGCTGACAGGGCCAGCTGGAGGAGGAGAGCGCTCGCTGGCCCAGTCAATCAACAGGAGGAGGGGGCAGTTTTTTGCGGCGGCTACCAGAAGGTAGACGCCCTACTTGCTGGTAGTGAAGTCATTTGCATATTTTAAAAGATCGATTTTTAATGAAACAAAGCCACAGACAAAGGTAAGAGCCTATATAGGGAATAGTCGTTCAATAAGGATTTTAACAAGCCCAAAAAATGAAAAATGTGTTTTGGGGGTGACAGAAGCCCTTTAACCTCCTCAGGACCGCCGTACGCAGGATTGCGTCTTTGCGGCGGTCCTGTTGTTCTGGGTGGACGCGCCGGTGCGTCCTCTCGCGAGACGCGAGATTTCGTGCATCGCGGGCCGGCAAAAGTTAAAGAAGTATTTCGTCACCAGCCTGCCAGCCACGATCATTGGCTGGCAGGCTGGCGATTTTCAAAAAATCAAATCAGAAGCCAGATAACAGATCATATTAGTAAATATGATCTGTTATATGGCTTCTCTGCTGGTCCTTTTCGTCGGTTGGATCCAGCAGAGGAGCAGAGATCACTGTGAGTACCCACCAACACTACACCTTAGCCCCAGATCACCCTCCATCACCCCCATCATCCTAATTAACCCCTTGATCGCCCCCTGTCAATCAATTAGTGAAAAACAAAAAGTGATCAGTGTAAACTGTCACTTTTTTTTTTCTCACTAGTATTGGCTGTTAGGTTTTAGGGATAGTTTAGGCGCCTTGGTTAGGTAGTTAGCGTGAGTTAGCGCCCACCGCACCGCAGTCACTTTTATTCGCTGAATAGCGTATCGCTAATCAGCATTTGTACTTTTATAGTATCTGTAAGTGATCAAAACTGATCACGGTCAGATCTATAATAGTATTAGTGTCACTTTAGTTCGCCCTCCACCCAAAACGCAGTGTTTGCCCGATCAGGCCTGATCGGTCGCCCACACGTGCGTTCACCCACGCCCGCCCCACCGCAGTGACAAAAAAAAATTTGTTTTTTGATCACTGCACATTCACTTTACACGCACTGCGGCGATAAAAAAATCTGTTTTGATATTTTTTATCAACCGCAGCGGCCTCCGGTACTTCGCTAGCCTCCCCTTTGTAAGACAGGCTTGCTTTTTTTCTTGGGTAGTCTCAGGGAATACCCCTAAATTTAGTAGTCCAAATGTCAAACAGGGGGTATTCTTCTGAAGAGGCCTACAGGATTCTGACCCAGTCGGATGAGGAATGGGAACCCTCATCTGACGAATCTAGCGGGTCAGAATATGAACCTGTGGAAAGCAGTGGCTCTCTGACCCAAAGTTCGGACGAGGAGGTCCCTGGAAGCACCAGGCGTACCCGGCCCCGTGTCGCTAGACCACAGGTTGTGCAGGATCCGTTTCAAGAGCAGCAGAGTGGGGCTGTCGCTGCCGGATCACGTGGTGAGGCATACACCAGCAGCGCAGCCCTTCCTGGACCTAGTACCAGCACTGCCGTACAACATGGTGACGTGGCGAGCACCAGAAGGGCAGTTGAAGCTGGTACGGTGGCACGTGCAGTAGTTACCCCGTCGCAGCCACCGCGCAGACAGGCCCGTAGAGCCCCTAGAATCCCTGAGGTGCTGGCAAACCCTGATTGGCAGTCACCAACTTCAGCCGCACCTGTAGTTCCCCCTTTCACCGCCCAGTTCGGGTTGAGACGGCTCAAATCGGTTTGGCCCTGGGATTTTTTGAGCTGTTCTTGACTGCGGAGCTCTTGGACTTAGTCGTGGCAGAGACAAACCGGTATGCCACACAATTTATATCCGCCAACCCGGGAAGCTCTTATGCCCAGTCTTTCCGGTGGAAACCAGTCCAAGTTTCCGAACTTAAAATTTTTCTGGGCCTTCTCCTCAACATGGGTCTAACTAAAAAGCATGAATTGCGGTCATATTGGTCCACGAACCCAATTCATCACATGCCCATGTTCTCTGCTGCTATGTCCAGGACACGATTTGAGACCATCCTGCGTTTCCTGCACTTTAGCGACAACACCACCTCCCGTCCCAGAGGCCACCCAGCTTTTGACCGGCTCCACAAAATTCGGCCCCTCATAGACCATTTCAAACAGAAATTTGCAGATTTGTATACCCCCGAGCAAAACATATGCGTAGACGAGTCCCTAATACATTTTACCGGGCGCCTTGGCTTCAAACAATACATCCCAAGCAAGCGTGCCCGGTATGGGGTCAAATTGTATAAGCTCTGTGAAAGGGCCACAGGCTATACCCACAAATTTTGGATCTATGAGGGAAAAGATCAGACCCTGGAGCCGGTCGGTTGCCCTGACTACCTGGGAAGCAGTGGGAAGACAGTCTGGGACTTGGTGTCACCCTTATTCGGCAAGGGGTACCATCTTTATGTGGACAATTTTTACACAAGTGTGGCCCTCTTTAGGGATTTGTTTCTAGAACGGATTTGCGCCTGTGGCACCGCGCGAACTAGTCGCGTGGGCTTCCACCAACGGCTTGTAACCACCCGTCTTGCAAGGGGGGAGAGGGTTGCCTTGTGTAACGAAGAACTGCTCGCGGTGAAATGGAGAGACAAGCGTGACGTTTACATGCTCTCCTCCATTCACGCAGACACGACAATCCAAATTGAAAGGGCAACCCGTGTCATTGAAAAGCCCCTCTCAGTCCACGACTATAATGCGCTCATGGGAGGGGTGGACTTCAATGACCAGATGTTGGCTCCCTATTTAGTTTCCCGCAGAACCAGACGCTGGTATAAGAAGGTGTCTGTATATTTAATTCAATTGGCTGCCTATAATAGTTTTGTTCTCTACAGTAAGGCTGGGAGAACAGGATCCTTCCTCAAATTCCAGGAAGAGATCATCGAGAACTTCCTTTATCCAGGAGGTTCCGTGGCCCCATCCACCAGTGTAGTTAGCCGTCTACACGAGCGACATTTCCCCAGTATCGTTGCTGGTACCTCAACCCAACCGCCACCCCGAAAAAAATGTCGTGTCTGTAGCAGGAGTAGAATAAGGCGTGACACCCGCTATTTCTGTCCTGACTGTCCTGACCACCCTGCCCTATGCTATGGAGAGTGTTTCCAGAAGTACCACACACAGGTACACCTAGCATAGGGATCACATCTCACCAGGACAGGCACACAGGGCTATTAGGGCCCATTCACTCACAGCTGCTGCAAACCTCTCCTTTCACCTGGGATAAAGTGCATAATGCACTTCGCCACATCTTTGGGCGATTTGCGCTTTGCACATTGTCCCATGGGGAAGGAGAGGTTTGTTCTATAAAGGTAAAAAACAACAACAACAACAACAAAAAACACCAGTAAGCAAAAAGGTTAATGTCCAGTTCAAAAAGTTAAAGTTTAGATGTTCTCTTCCAAAGTTAATAAAATTATTGTGTTGCGGCCTGTTTTTTTTTTTTTATTTTTTTTTTATTACCTTCCAGGTGGACCAACCGATCGACTAGCTGCAGCACTGATGTGCATTCTGACAGAAGCATTGCGCTGCTGTCAGATTACACGCAAGTCAGTGTATGCGGCGCTGCAAGACGAGATTTCTCCTCTGCAGTAAAAGATACGTTTGCCGAGGCATATGAGCTGAGGAGGTGGCGGTGTTCATATACTTTGGCAAACACTTTGTATATATAAAAAAAAAAAATCCCGGCAATGATTTATTCATCCAGATCGATTGATGTGAATGGAGAAATCTGGTTTGCCAGGGCATACGAGCTAAGTGGGTATGGATGTTGGGCAGAGCTCCTATGTCCTGGCAGACGCCTTTCCCCTCCTTTTTCTTTTTTTGGCAGAGATTTTTTCATCCACATTGATCGATGCGAATGAAGAAATCTGTGCCGTTCATTTTTTTCTTTCAGCCCAGAGGCTGAATGGAAAAAAAAAATCTCATTACCCGTATGCTCAATATAAGGAGAATAGCAGAAACTCCTAATGCTGGGCATACATGTAATGATTGCGGAGACCCTCAAATGCCAGGGCAGTACAAACACCCCACAAATAACCCCATTTTGGAAAGAAGACACTCCAAGGTATTCGCTGATGGGCATAGTGAGTTCATGGAAGTTTTTATTTTTTGTCACAAGTTAGTGGAATATGAGACTTTGTAAGAAAAAAAAAAAAAAAAAAAAAAATCATCATTTTCCACTAACTTGTGACAAAAAAAAAAAAATTCTAGGAACTCCCCATGCCCCTCACGGAATACCTTGGAGTGTCTTCTTTCCAAAATGGGGTCACTTGTGGGGTAGTTATACTGCCCTGGCATTCTAGGGGCCCAAATGTGTGGTAAGGAGTTTGAAATCAAATTCTGTAAAAAATGACTGGTGAAATCCAAAAGGTGCTCTTTGGAATGTGGGCCCCTTTGCCCACCTAGGCTGCAAAAAAGTGTCACACATGTGGTATCTCCGTATTCAGGAGAAGTTGGGGAATGCGTTTTGGGGTGTCATTTTACATATACCCATGCTGGGTGAGAGATATATCTTGGCAAAAGACAACTTTTCCCATTTTTTTATACAAAGTTGGCATTTGACCAAGATATTTCTCTCACCCAGCATGGGTATATGTAAAATGACACCCCAAAACACATTCCCCAACTTCTTCTGAATACGGAGATACCACATGTGTGACACTTTTTTGCAGCCTAGGTGGGCAAAGGGGCCCACATTCCAAAGAGCACCTTTCGGATTTCACCAGCCATTTTTTACAGAATTTGATTTCAAACTCCTTACCACACATTTGGGCCCCTAGAATGCCAGGGCAGTATGACTACCCCACAAGTGACCCCATTTTGGAAAGAAGACACCCCAAGGTATTCGCTGATGGGCATAGTGAGTTCTATGAACTCACTATGCCCATGAGTGAATACCTTAGGGTGTCTACTTTCCGAAATGGGGTCATTTGTGGGGTGTTTGTACTGTCTGGCCATTGTAGAACCTCAGGAAACATGACAGGTGCTCAGAAAGTCAGAGCTGCTTCAAAAAGCGGAAATTCACATTTTTGTACCATAGTTTGTAAACGCTATAACTTTTACCCAAACCATTTTTTTTTTACCCAAACATTTTTTTTTTATCAAAGACATGTAGAACAATAAATTTAGAGCAAAATTTATATATATATCTAGTTTTTTTTGCAAAATTTTACAACTGAAAGTGAAAAATGTCATTTTTTTGCAAAAAAATCGTTAAATTTCGATTAATAACAAAAAAAGTAAAAATGTCAGCAGCAATGAAATACCACCAAATGAAAGCTCTATTAGTGAGAAGAAAAGGAGGTAAAATTCATTTGGGTGGTAAGTTGCATGACCGAGCAATAAACGGTGAAAGTAGTGTAGGTCAGAAGTGTAAAAAGTGGCCTGGTCTTTCAGGATGTTTAAGCACTGGGGGCTGAGGTGGTTAACATGTTTTAGGACTAGTGGCCAGTGTGAAAATTGCAGGATTATACCATTTTTTTACCCCTTCCCGACATATAACTTAAAGGGAACCTGTCACCGGGATTTTGTGTATAGAGCTGAGGACATGGGTTGCTATATCGCCGCTAGCACATACCCAGTACCCATAGCTCTGTGTGCTTTTATTGTGTAAAAAAAACGATTTTATACATATGCAAATTAACCTGAGATGAGTCCTGTCCCTGACTCATCTCAGGGACAGGGCTCATCTCAGGTTAATTTGCATATGTAGTAAAATCGTTTTTTTACACAATAGAAGCACACAGAGCTATGGGGACTGGGTATTGCGGATGTGCTAGCGGCCATCTAGCAACCCATGTCCTCAGCTCTATATACAAAATCCTCGTGACAGGTTCCCTTTAATAGTACGTCAGGGATCAGCAACCTTCAGCACTCCAGGTGCTGTAAAACTACAATTCCCAGTATGCAAACTTACTTAGTTGTTCTTGTAACTCCCACAGAAGTGAAAGGAGGATTATGGGAGTTGTAGTTTCAGAACACCTTGAGTACCGAAGGTTGCTGATCCCTGTAGTACATCATAGAGGGAAGTGACTTCCCGCAATTTGACGTACTAGTATGTCATGCTGATCGGGCGGTTACTGAAACGATGCACGCTCGATCAGTGCAGGGCCTCCGCAGTCACTGACAGCTGGGCCCAAGCTGTATCTACCAGCATCTCTGTAAAAGCCGGCAGATTAACCCCTTCTATGCCGCGGTCAACTATTACTTGGCATAGAAAGTGTTTGCAGACACTGCAGTGACAGACTCGATGGGTGAGAAGGCAGCCCTATGCCTTGCAAAGGCACCGGGACCTGCCTTCTACCAAAGCCGAGGAGATCCAGCCCCAGACTGGGTCTCCTAGGCAACCTGTTAGTGTATTACTCACTGTAATACACTAACATGCAATGCATTACAATACAGATGCATTGGAATGCATTGCAGAGGGGAACAGACCCCCAAAAGTTCAAAGTTTTCAAGAAAAAAAAAAAAACATTTTTTTTACCTTACATCACAAAGAGTAATACCAAATCGATCAAAAAATCATATGTAACCCAAAATCGTACCAGTCACCTCATCCTGCAAAAAATTAGCCCCTACATAAGACAAATGCCCAAAAAAAACAAACATATGGCTTTCAGAAAATGGAGACAAACATTATTTTTTCAAAAATGCTTTACTATGTAAAACTGAAACAAAAAAGTAGACATATTTGATAGTCACGTCCGTGTTGCTCTATAAACATAGCACATGATCTAAACCTGTCAGAACATTGTAAAAAACAAACAAAAAAAAAAACTGTCCCAGAACAGCCATTGTTTGGTTACCTTGTCTCACAAAAAGTGATAGAGCGATCAAAAATCATATATTCTCCAAAATAGTATTAATAAAACTATCACCTTAACCTGTAATTTCCGAAATGGGGCCACTTTTTCGTAGTTTATACCGTAGGGTGCATCGGGGGGCTTCAAATGGTACATGGTGTCTTAAAACCAGTCCACCAAAATCTGCCTTCCAAAAACCTTTCCTTCTGCTCCCTGCCATGTGCCCTTACAGCAGTTCACGACCACGTATGGACACCACCACAGACGCCAAGCCTATTATGGCTTCCCCCCTTTTCTGCTGATCCGAACAACGCGACCTTACAGCGGATGCCAGGCCCGTCTCGGCCCCTTCATTGATGGAATTAATTATCGCTATATTATCCTAGGAGACCGAGCTCATTATAAACACTGGGCATGCAAGTACAAGTGTTCTTATCTAACGAACATGTGACTTATTTATCAGAACACTAAGATTTGTTTGGTACACTTTGATACTCTTTGCAGGGACACCTGTCAAATATACAAATAAGGGGGAGAGGAAAAAAACACATAATTATGATGATTTCTCTATTGTACCCCAGTTAAAGACATTTTTAGTCGCCAAATTTAAAATACATATAATATAGCTGGGATGCTTAGGAGCATGGGGTTTTCTAAGCTACAGCCTACGCAGTTAAAGGGGTTGTGCACTCATTTCCATGACCGGTCAGACTAGCCAGATTCGCGTTGGTAATCCCTAGGTGCTGGGCCTTGACTCATTCGCTTCCAGGCCTCCTGTGCTTGTCTTGGGTTTCTCCACGAAAACGTTTGGCAGCAGTGGCATCAAGACAATCACTGGCCACAGTGAGGGGCGGATCTTCACCCAGCAGACATCTGCAGCGTGTCTCTGCTGGATGAAAGTCTTTTTTTCTTAAAGAGGCAGAGCAGCGGACGGTCTATGCGCAAATGGTGACAAGACGAAGGTGATAGTTTACTGCCTTCAGTTGAATGGGACAGTCACAGAAATGTCAGATCTGAACTGGTCCTTAAAGGTAATCTGTCACCTGCCTTCAGTTGAATGGGACAGTCACAGAAATGTCTCCAATAAATCTGCCACCTGTGAACAGACCCTTAGACACCAGAATTACTGTAAAGGATTTACTAAGAACTAAGGGGGTTTATCAAACTGGTGTAAACTAGAACTGGCTGAGTTGCCAATAGCAACCAATCAGATTCCACCTTTCATTTTCCAAAGGAGCGGTGAAAAATGAAAGGTGGAATCTGATTGGCCGCTACGGGCAACTCCGCCAGTTCTAGTTTACATCAGTTTGATAAATGACCCCCTAAGGGCTTTTCTACAATCATAAAACCATAAGGGCTCATGCACATGGCCGTTGTGCGGCCATTCCGTGCATTGGGGACCACAATTTGTGGTCCCCAATGCACGGGCTACAGCCGTGCAGCGGCCGGGACAGATCCAGACCCATTCAATCTCGTCTCCTTGAACGCCACAGAACTGCTCGTTTGAACTTTGCAAGAGAGCACCAAACATGGGACATTCAAAGGTGGAAGAAAGTTTTATTCTCTGATGAGAAAAAATGTAACCTTGATGGTCCTGATGGTTTCCAACGTTACTGGCATGACAAGCAAATCCCACCCGAGATGTTTTCTACGCGCCACAGTGGAGGGGGCGTCATAATGGTCTGGAGTGCTTTTTCCTTCAGTGGAACAATGGAGCTTCAGGAAGTGCAGGGGCGTCAAACGGCCGCTGGCTATGTCCAGATGTTGCAGAGAGCATTCCTCATGACTGAGGGCCCTCGTCTGTGTGGAAACGACTGGGTTTTTCAACAGGACAACGCTACAGTACACAATGCCCGCAGGACTTCTTCCAGGACAATAACATCACTCTTTTGGCCCATCCTGCGTGTTCCCCTGATCTAAATCCAATTGAGAACCTTTGGGGATGGATGGCAAGGTAAGTTTACAAAAATTGACAACAGTTCCAGGCAGTAGATGGCCTTCGTGTGGCCGTCTTCACCACTTGGAGAAATGTTCCCACTCACCTCATGGAAACGCTTGCATCAAGCATGCCGAAACTCATTACTGAGTTCATGTTGGAAGTTGGATTTCTGTTTTGGAGAGGTTTAGTTTTTTTTTGGAGGTGTGGTCCTAAACTTTTGATCAACTGAAAAACAGCCTGTTTCAGTTTATTCGTTGTTTTCATTAAATTGAATGCTCAAAAAATGTTTTGTCTCATTCCCATATCTTCTTGTTGCATGTTGAAGCTCTACTTGGAACCTTGTTAAGATCCAGCCATGCTAAATATGATTTTTTGCCATTTTTCAAGTGGTCTTAAACTTTTGATCAGGACTGTATAAGCCACTAAAGTCCTTTTGCATGGAGGAATGGGCTAAAATCCTTCAAGCTGAGGTGCATGACTAATCCACAATTACCAGAAACGTTTAGTTGCAGTTATTGCTGCACAAGGGGTCACACAAGATACTGAAAGCAAAGGTTCACATACTTTTGCTACTCACAGACGTGATACTGGATCATTTTCCTCAATAAATAAATGACCTAATGAGTCTAATATCTAGGAGGGATAAAATTTCATAAACTGGCTTGTTATGCCTCATTCACACGTCCGTGTTTTGGTCAGTGATTGTGAGCCAAAACCAGGTGCAGCTCTTTACCTTAGGCCTCATGCACACGGCCGTGTGCATTCGGCCTTATATGTTATGTCTGTGTAGCCTACACTCCTGGTTTTGGCTCACAATCAGCATTGAAACACCTGAATTCAATAATAATTAAAAGGGGTATTCTGGTTGTGACAAGTTTTTCCCAATCAATAGGATAGTAGATATTTATTAGATTGGTGGGGGACCTATTACCGAGACTATGTTCACAAGAATGGAGACTCGGGCCCCCAGAAACAAATGAAGTGGCAGGTCAAGCATGCACACTGCTGCTCTATTAATCTCTATGAGAGTTCCAGAAAAAGCAGAGCACCGTCTCTAGAACTCCTGTAGGGATGGAGTGGCAGCGCGCTTGCTCAAACTTCCGCTGTTCATACTGGTGCAGTGCCCTGGAGCAGGGGTACTTTAAAGTCTGGATATTCATGGACACTTGCCTATTTCTCCTATGCAAATTCATCAACTCTTTGCTTTATTTCACTTTAAAGGGTTAACTTGCATTGACTTGTATTGTTTAATACGATGCAACTGCATTTTATATGCATGTTGTGATATACAGGGACGCTGAGCCACAGACCATGGGTCACCAGCCCTGTGACCAAGGAGCCACCCGGACTACTGAGCTACAGACCGTGGGCCTCCAGCCTTTGGCCAGGGTTCTAGTCCTCTGAGAGAGAGACAGCTATATCAGGCCTTTTCTCAGCATCAAACCCTTCTTCTACCAGGGAGGAGAATGGAGAAGCCAGCCCCATGCCTCGCATGTATTGTTTTGCACCTGAATCCCTCCAGTAAAGAAGCACCCTGGTTTACTGTAGACCCTGACTCTCTGGACTTATTTCCCATTGGGATGCACCACACCTTACCCACCCTTCAAGAGAGCAGCAACATGTGGTGACACCTTGACAGTGTCCGGGGGATCCAGCATAGCGTTTGGTCCAAACCCAGCCACTGCACTGGGGGTTAGGGAGAGAGGTGCCAAAGGGTATATGGTCTCCATTATTGTGATCGATAGAGGTCCCAGATGTAGATCCCTGACTGATCTAATAGGTATCTCCTATCCTGTGGGTTGGAAATAATGTGTCACAACTAGAACACCCTTTTAAGAAGTGTGTCTCAGTACTTTGTCCATACACATCTATACACATGTACATTGCATTTTTTTATGGGAGGGGGAAGGTTAATCACCTTAATTTACTGCTGGGACTAGGGTTTTCTTACCATTATTTTATATGTTGCCATGTCTGCATAGTTACTTATCTGAAGACTGAGTCACTGATGATATGGTGCCCAAGGTACTATGGTGGGCAACCACTTTAAAAAGTCTTAAAAACATCTATGCGGAATACAAGGCACTTACTAATGCATTATGAGATTGTCCATATAGCTAATTTTTTCCATCACATTATACACTTCTAGTTTCCATGGCTATGAGCACCCTGTAATCCAGCAGCAGTGGTCAGCTTGCACAATACAGGAAAAAGCACTGGCTTCTCTGGTGGCTGGGACCTCAGGAGCGTGCATAGTCCAGCACTTTTGTCTATAGTGTGCAAGCATTACCACCGATGCTGGATTGTAGGGTGGTCGTAACCATGGAGACGAGCAGTGTATAATGCAATGGAACAATTAATCTAGCAAGCAAAGGAACCAATATGAACAATACATTAGTAAAAGCCTTGTATTAAGTTTGTCTAGATGATCAATGCCATTTGCTGAAGTGAGACAACCCATTTAAAGGCACATGAACATGGGCTACAGGAGGGGTATGGTGTTCTGAACATCCAGAAAGATTTGTGAAGTTCAGTTTGTCTATGTGGGTTAGGACCTGCTATTGCTGCTACAAAGTAAAGCCAGGGAAATTTCATTAAAAGTCCCGGTATGACATCATTGAGCAGGGGAAGGAGTAAGGCTGTCTCCAGTAACAAGCGTGGCAACGCTGAAAGGCAAGGGTATGGTGTTGCCAATGTGGACTGGAGCTAATTTAGCTAGGAAAGTGTTTTTCCCACCAATGCAGTTTATGACAGGATGTTGGCTGAAGTGGCCGACTGTCCTAATGCCGCTGTATCTGACCTGCAGCAAAGTGGAGCTGGGTCCAGTAAAACAGAGGGAAGACACACAGTGGATGGGAGAAGAGATGGAGAACTCCTGGTAGAAGTGGGAGCAGAACCCACCACAGTCTGATGATGCTTCCCCCATGGTTACCTGAATGTTTTAAGAACTAATCTGGAAATTGTAACCGCTAAGTACAGTACATCTCACTAAGCCTGAGATATGGAAAATATGTGGCTGGTATTGAGCCCTTTGCTACGTGAAGGGATGTTATAGAACACTGTGTATGATTGCTGCACACACAGACAAATTGTAAAACTGAAAAGTATCTGAATGCATGAAGCAGCTTAAAGTTCTATTAACATCCAATAACCTACTGTATTAGAGAAATGTTATTAAAGGGATTGTGTCCCTTCAGCAAGTGGCATTGATCATGTAGAGAACGTTAATACAAGGTTACGACCACCATGCAACCTATCAGTGGTGCCTGTGCTTGCACACTATAGGAAGAAGTGCTGGCCTCTCTCCGGTGGCTGGGACCTCACATAGGCTGGTGCTTTTTCCTATTGTGTGCAAGCACGGCCACCACTGATGGATTGCAGGGTGATCATAGCCATGGAAACGAGCAGTGTATAATGTGATAGAAAAATAGATTCAGCCACTAAAGAAACTGATACGGACAATCCCAATACATTAGTAAGTGCCTTTATTTAAATTTCTCTGCATAATAAATGCTATTTGCGGAAGTGAAATAACTCATTTAACCCCCTACATGTACGTCGGAAGTCCAGTCTTTAAACATGGCACCCACTGCACGTGCGAGCGGGCGCCATATCCGCTATTTAAAATGACACCCGCAGTACGTGTATGCGATCAGCCATAAGGTTGATCACATACATTTTCCCTTTTAGATGTCGTGGTCAAATGTGACCACGGCATCACTGCAGTCTGGAAGTGGAAGCTGTGCACTTCCGCTCTGGCAACAGCGTTCCCCGGCTGAGATCGGGGAACCTGTCACAGAACTCTAATAGACCGAAGCCTAAAGCAGTCTTCGGAATCAATTAGAGGAATATACCAATAAAGGCCACTAGGTGGCAGCACTGTATTGTTATATTGAAAATTAAGTGTTTAATGATGGCTATATAGCCATCAATGATTACAATGGGCAATCTAATGATTGCCAGTTACTGTCACCCAGGGTGACAAAGTAAAAAGGTTACTACAAACTACAAATATAAAAAATATTTTTTTTAAAGTTCAAATCACCTCTTAAAATAAAAATACTCAACCAATAATAAAAAAAAAAAAAACATCATGGGCAACGCAGCATGCGAAAATGCCCATACAATTAAAATATAACAATATTAAAGGCATGCGGCAAATGGCGTTATGGGGGAAAAAATTAAAAACTGCGAATTCGCCACACACATACCTACAACAAAGTTACAGAGGGCCAGAATGTGATAATTGTTTTGTTTGTTTTTTTCTCAAAGGTTTAAAAAAAATATTAAATCTGTATTAAAACGCAAGAAAAATTATACAAGTGTGGTATCGTTGTAACCGAACTGACCTGGAGAGTGAAGATAACAGGTAAATTTTTGCGGACAGTGTACATTGTAAAAAAAAAAAAGCGTTGTTTCCCTATTCTACCCCATTTGGATTTTTTTTTCGCTTCCCACTACATTGTATGCAACTGTAAATGGCGCCATTAGAAAGTACAACTTGTCCTGCAAAAATCAAGCCCTTGTAAGGCTATAAAAAAAGTTAGGACTATGGGAAGGCGGGGAGTGAAAAACAAAAACGCAAAAATGGAAAAAGCGCAGAGTCCTCTAGGGGTTAAGGAACTTTCAAATATTTTAACCCCTTCCTGCCAAATGATTTATCTGTATGCTTCGATTTAAAGTGATTTACTGTAATCTATAGTACAACTGCAGGGATAGGAGCTATCTCAGATCCTGGCAATTTAAGCCCTTAGGTGCTGCTGTCAGTAGCAACCTCTGTCTAGCCATTGGCTATCGAGGGGAGAAATTAATGTATAGTGGATAGTGAAAAATGAAAATTGCATTTTTCCACAAATCATTTCAATGCTCACTATGTTGTGTCCAACTTGTGCCATTGTGAAAAGTCAGCTCTGTATTACATGTATACGGTTTTTCCTGATTGTGGAAACACCCTACATGTAGACCTAAACTGTCGTCTGTATATAAAACAGGGCTCAGAAGCGAAAATGCACCATCCACATTTGACACCTAATTTGGTGATTTACATTGGTTGAGCCCCCCAAGATGTGATGTCATTTGGGAAATTGTGCCCTTCAAGGAATTTATCAAAGGGTGTAGTCAGCATTTGACCCCATAGATGTTTTCCAGAAAAGAATGTAGTGGGTGGTGAAAGTGAATATTTAAGCTGTGCCGAGTGTGACAAAATGGTGAAATTACAGGTACATAAAAGGATAACATCATTAATCCATGGATGAGTGGTGCACTTTGAACGAATCCTGGCAGAGGCCAGGTTTTACAGTGATAAATGGTTATCTTTTGTATCCTCCTTTTGGAATACACTTTTCAAAGTGGGGTAAATTCTTGGGAGATTCCACTGTAGTGGTACCTCAGAGGCATTGTAAATGTAACATGATATCCCACTACAGCAAAATCTGAGCTTCAAATTTCAAATAGCGCTCTTTTCCTTGTAAACGCTGCCTTTTGCCTAAACAGTAGTTTATGACCACTTATGGGATATACTCTAGAGAAATTGTGTAACAAATGGGGTGCTTTTTCTTCCATTATCCCTTGGGAAAATAGCTAAAAATTACATATTTTTGGAAACCTTAATTCAAATAGTTCACAACTCTAATAAATTCTATGAAAACTGTGGGGTCAAAAATGCTCACTACACACCTAGATGAGTTCCTTGAGGGTTGTAGTTTCCAAAATGGGGTTCATTCTTACATTTTGCTACCTCAACAATGGATTCTGTGTAAAACCTGTGTATAAAATCAAACTTTACAGTGCTTAGTGAGCTGGAGAGAGGTGGCAGCTCATGACTATTACATAGTCCACTATGTGCACAGATGATTGAGAGGACTCCTGGGTCAGCTTGTACTGCACCTAATAAAGTGTGGCTTTAAGCAAACAACCACACAAAAAAAAAAAAAAAGTGACAGTGTCCATCACTACTAATTCCCTTAATCACTGCTTTAGTGTCTTATTTACCACAGGTTCCTTTGAACAAATTGTGTGGGCCTACTTGCAACGTTAAACCAACTCTGAAATAGGCCCATACACTAACATTATACACTCACCTAAAGAATTATTAGGAACACCTGTTCTATTTCTCATTAATGCAATTATCTAGTCAACCAATCACATGGCAGTTGCTTCAATGCATTTAGGGGGGTGGTCCTGGTCAAGACAATCTCCTGAACTCCAAACTGAATGTCAGAATGGGAAAGAAAGGTGATTTAAGCAATTTTGAGCGTGGCATGGTTGTTGGTGCCAGACGGGCCGGTCTGAGTATTTCACAATCTGCTCAGTTACTGGGATTTTCACGCACAACCATTTCTAGGGTTTACAAAGAATGGTGTGAAAAGGGAAAAACATCCAGTATGCGGCAGTCCTGTGGGCAAAAATGCCTTGTGGATGCTAGAGGTCAGAGGAGAATGGGCCGACTCATTCAAGCTGATAGAAGAGCAACGTTGACTGAAATAACCACTCGTTACAACCGAGGTATGCAGCAAAGCATTTGTGAAGCCACAACACGCACAACCTTGAGGCGGATGGGCTACAACAGCAGAAGACCCCACCGGGTACCACTCATCTCCACTACAAATAGGAAAAAGAGGTTACAATTTGCACGAGCTTACCAAAATTGCACTGTTGAAGACTGGAAAAATGTTGCCTGGTCTGATGAGTCTCTATTTCTGTTGAGACATCCAAATGGTAGAGTCCGAATTTGGCGTAAACAGAATGAGAACATGTATCCATCCTCTGATGGCTACTTCCAGCAGGATAATGCACCATGTCACAAAGCTCGAATCATTTCAAATTGGTTTCTTGAACATGACAATGAGTTCACTGTACTAAAATGGCCCCCACAGTCACCAGATCTCAACCCAATAGAGCATCTTTGGGATGTGGTGGAACGGGAGCTTCGTGCCCTGGATGTGCATCCCTCAAATCTCCATCAACTGCAAGATGCTATCCTATCAATATGGGCCAACATTTCTAAAGAATGCCATCAGCACCTTGTGGAATCAATGCCACGTAGAATTAAGGCAGTTCTGAAGGCAAAAGGGGGTCCAACACCGTATTAGTATGGTGTTCCTAATAATTCTTTAGGTGAGTGTACATGTACAACAGAAGACTCACCTCCAATGCACTCAAAGATAACGAGTATATTAGCACCTGCACAATTATGTCATGTTGTTTGGAAAAGTGGACCAATGTCTTATTTACTGAAATGCATTAAAAATTCTGTGTTGCGTCAAACACATGATTATTAAGGTGGCAGTAGGTCTACATGTCTGAGTAGGACACTGACCTGGCAACCATCTAAGACATGTGTCTTCAAGTCAATGTTCCATTAAACACAGACCAGAAAAGTGCATGCCCCGATTTAAAATCAAAGTATCGGTAATTGGGCAATTTGTAGGAAAACATACATATCTAGAAAAAACTTTTTTATAACAAGAGCATGTACAATTAATGTATGTTGTGAAAACAATCAGGGAAAGGCTAATATCAGTGAAAATCACTACCAGATGATTTATGGACATTCAAAAATAATACTTAAAGGGTTAAACATGTTGGCATTCATAGAGGATAGGGGTAATGGGGAATATTACCGAAAATAACTTACTAAAGTGAAGTCTTCAGATATTCTGCTGTGTTTTTTTTTTTAATGGTATTTCTCCCATCCAAGTCGATCCTACCAGCCCTGTCGCTCCCATTCTGCAAATGGCAGGACACGTAACCCAGTCCACCACTGCCTCCAGGGGCCGATTGACCTGACAGGGAAAATTCCCAGTGGCAGTATTTTCTGATGGACTGTGGTATTTGGGTCTGTTGGGGTGGCATAATGTGCCACAATATGGTATTGCTGGCTCTGCCTTCCATCCGTTTGGACCAGACTACAAAAGTAGTTTTAGTATTTTTCCAGGGCCACTTTAAGTTCCCAGTTCGCCCCTGCCTGCCTCCCACTGAAACAGATTACACCTGCGCCAGTTTCCTTTCTCGTTCAGGACCTATGTCCAGGAAGTAAACTGGCACAGATGGTTGATTTCAGTGGGAGGGACTAATGGACAAGATCATGTGCCCCTCTATCAGCTGCCATTTGCAGGACAGGAGCAGCAACGCTGTCAGGAGAGAGGACTTAGGCTACTTTCACACTTGCGGCAGAGTGATCCGGCAAGCAGTTCCGTCGCCAGAACGTATGCCAACTGATGGCATTTGTAAGACTGATCAGAATCCTGATCAGTCTTAAAAATGCCTGATCATTCAGAAAAATGCATTGAAATGCCAGATCCGTCTTTCCGGTGTCATCCGGCATTTATTTCTTTCACCTTTTTTTTGTTCTGCGCATGCGCAGACCGGAAGGACGGATCCGGCATTCCGAAATTTGGAATGCCGAATCCGGCACTAATACATTCCTATGGAAAAAAAAAAATTCGGATCCGGCATTCAGGCAAGTCTTCAGTTTATTTGGCCGGAGATAAAACCGTAGCATGCTGCGGTTTTAGCTTCTGCCCTATCAGTCAAAAAGACTGAACTGAAGACATCCTGATGCATCCTGATTGCTCTCTATTCAGAATGCATGGGGATATAACTGATCAGTTCTTTTCCGGCATTGAGCCCTTTTGACGGAACTCAGCGCCGGAAAAGAAAAACGCAAGTGTGAAAGTACCCTTAGATGGGAAATGGGCCATTAAAGAAAACAATGCAGAATATCTGGAGGCTATTTTTAGTAAGCTGGTCCTGATTACATATAATGAAGGGCTTGATCTGTTGGCAGCCAGTTACAGAGCGGAGGCAGCTGAGCAGACTGATGCAACTTTGTGGGTAAAGATTCAGTGTAAAGGTGCATTTACGCAACTCCCCAAAAACTATGGATGACGTCCATGTTGCATCTTTTATTTTATTTTTTTGGAGGACCCATTGTAACAATGCCAATTTTTGGCTGCAAAACGGACAAGAATAGGACATGTTCTATCTTTCTTGTGGGGCTGTTGAATGGACATTGAAATCAATGTGTCTGAATGCAATCCGGAAAAAACGTGAAAACGTGAATCGGATGTGGAGCAAAAAATACGGTCTTGTGAACTTAGGTTCATTCATTTAGATTCCTGCTCACTCTAGACTTAGGCCTCTTTCACACGAACAATGCGGATTAGGTCCGGATGTTTCAGGATGCGTTCAGTGAACTCGCACCATTTTGCTAGCAAGTTCAGTCAGTTTTGTCTGCAATTGCGTTCAGTTTTCTCCATGCGAGTGCAATGCATTTTGATGCGTTTACACGCGTGTGATAAAAAACTGAAGGTTAACAAACAGCTCCTAGCAATCAGTGAAAAACGCCAAACGCAATGCATCTGCACTTGCTTACGGATGCAATGCGTTTTTCACTGAAGACCCATTCACTTCTATGGGGCCAGGGCTGCGTGAAAAACGCAGAATATAGAACATGCTGCGTTTTTCACACAACGCAGAACTGGTGCATGGAGGAAAAAAAAAAAGCTCATGTACACAGACCCATTAAAATGAATGGGTCAGAATTCAGTGCGGGTGCCAGGCGTTCACGTCA
The DNA here is from genome assembly GCF_905171765.1 of Bufo bufo. Classification (NCBI taxonomy): domain Eukaryota; kingdom Metazoa; phylum Chordata; class Amphibia; order Anura; family Bufonidae; genus Bufo; species Bufo bufo. The sequence continues at coordinate 382,942,306 of NC_053390.1, forward strand.
CGCATTGCACCCACGCGGAAAACTCTCTCGTGTGAAAGGAACCTTAGGAGTCCAGTGAGCAGTCTCATTAGGGATTTAAGAATACATCTAGATAGCTGTTGGTGAGTAGAACCATCTATTGGCCTCCTAAAATGCCTGATTGAGAAGGAATAAAAAAAAGAAAAAAAAAGACTCGTGTACAGAAACGTAAGCATTCCGCATTTTTTAAGGACCCATTGACCTCAATGGGTCAGTGAGCTGCATTTTGCTGACAAGTATAGGACATGTTCTATCCTTTGCAGGACAGACATATGAATGCGGAAAGCACATGGAAGGCATCCACATTTTTGTTTCACGAAAGATAGAACATGTCCTATACTTGTCAGCAAAATGCAGACTGTGGACCCTTTGAAGTCAATGGGTCTACAAAAAAAAAAAGCAGACCGCACACAGACCACTTCCAAATTTTGGGGACCACAAAATGCTTACAGTTGTGTGCATGGATCTTTATCTGGAATCTTTTCCCACAAAATAACAATCTGTTCAGTGTATCTTGCTCTCAACATGCCAATCACAGATCAGACTGTTTAATATGTGTAATAAGTGTAACTACCGTTTCATTTTATACCCTAATGGTATTGTACACCCTGCTGTATGAATGCTTTTGTGCTTTGTAAATTTTATCTTTTTCAGTTTCACCTCATAATAACACCCAGAAATGTGTGTCACTTTCACATTGAGCAGGTCACTTCTCAAAACGTTGTCATGTGCAGGCCGTCTCCTCTCTGACAAACAAGAGACGGGAGAGCACTGGGAGGAGGAGCACAGACCTGAACGCCTGTGCTCGGGCAGAAAGTGGAGGGCTGCTTTAGATGGTGATATTTCCTGAATGGTAGCAGCTAAAAACATGCAACTGGTCTTGTTTGAAAGCTGAAATTCCAGACCATAATGACAGCTAAAGAGCAACAGAGGAGAATTCACTGTTAGAAATCGAGTCGGAATAATTACGGGTAAAAACGTGCTTTTACTTTCAGCTGCAAGATATTGCTGTCATTCTGGTATTGTCTGAAAGCTTAGAATGTCAGCTTTCAAACAATACAAAGCCCATATCTCCAGTTGGTACCAAACCAGAGATATGAGCAGCCCCCCCCCCCCCGTCAGTGTGGAGGAGAATAAGGGAGCAGCTGCAGAGCTGACAATTACGTTATTTCTACCACACAGTGAACGCCTAAACAAAAATTCCACAAAATGGATTTTTTATTTTTCCCTCTAAAAATTAAATAATAAAAGTTATTTAGTACACTATATATACCCCAAAATGGTTCCTAAAAAAAAACTTTTAATGTGGCTTTTAAGAGGCTAAAACAAATGCTTGCTTACTGATTTCATGTAATTGCAGGGCTCGTCTCTGGTTAGCTGTATGTGAGGATACACGCTGCTCTGGGGTAGTTGGGAGAGTTATCTGCATTCTAATTGGTCCTACTAGTTCATGTAAGGAGGGCAAGGGGTTATGGGAAGTGAGGGAAATACAGGATGGTCTCAAGAACATGGCAAAGATCATCACAGGAGGTGCAGCAGAGGCCATCTTAGGAAGATGCTGAAATAGAGGCACAGAGAAATAGGGTTGCTAAGGGCTGAATACAGACATCAGAAAGGAAAAATTACATAAAAACATAGAATGTGTCGGCAGATAAGAACCATTTGGCCCATCTAGTCTGCCCAATATACTGAATACTATGGATAGCCCCTGGCCCTATCTTATATGAAGGATGGCCTTATGCCTATCCCATGCATGCTTAAACTCCTTCACTGTATTTGCAGCTACCACTTCTGCAGGAAGGCTATTCCATGCATCCACTACTCTCTCAGTAAAGTAATACTTCCTGATATTACTTTTAAACCTTTGCCCTTCTAATTTAAAACTATGTCCTCTTGTAGCAGTTTTTCTTCTTTTAAATATTCTCTCCTCTTACCTTGTTGATTCCCTTTATGTATTTAAAAGCATCATTTAACTGTTTACAGCCATTACGCATTATCATTGCAGCCATGGATCCTTTGTATTGACATGCTGATTTTACCCAGCATATGGAGGCCTAGTCACACAGATTAAAGTAGTAATTGCTGCCAAAACTATGTATACAATATGTGCATCATTACAAAATGAAGTATTTTGTATGGTTATTTGAGAATTAATGTACTGTACTTTGTAGAGAATTTCTTTGATAAGACTATGCTGCCCTAAGGATAATAGGAGTGATCGTGATCAAAGAATACACAGGGAAACTTTTTAAGAATTCTGTGCATTCATGAGGAGAGCACTCCTCTCCTGTGTGCCTCACATTGAATAAAGGGTTGCTGTGCATACAGATACACAATATCCATACATCAACCACCAATGCAGTATTTTTTTTGATCACTTCTACTAACCAATGGCACAATATATTTTTGTGCTGTTTTCATATTTACCAACATTTAACGAGGACCTTTTGTGTTTTTTTTTTTTTTAACCTACTACCTTTTGAAGTAGTCTGCCTGCTGCAGATGCTCAACCAATAGCTTACATAGCGTGTTCAACATGATTTACCAAACCTCGCAAGAACAACTCTACTTCTCCCTGGCTGTGAAGTGGTCAGCTGCAAATGGACAGCGTCACAGCAGGGAGAAGGAGACTCCTACTGAGGAAAGCTGAAGTCTCCTCCTCCCTTTACCAATGGTCCTAATTAGCATATGTGGCACCAATGGGGGCATAGCGACGCAACAGAGGGGTTTTCATCTGAAAAATAAAAATTAAGCATGTGCAGCAGGTGAACTACTTCATAAGGTAGTAGGTTAAAATAAAATTCCATGAAAGATCCTCTTTAAAATTTAAAATCACTGTCCCCATGATTTTTGGGTGTTTTGCATAAGCTTGGCCTCTTTTGTGAGACTGTCCCGCCAAGATTGGAACAGTTGGCAAGTTTGAGTTTTAGAGAGGACCAGTATAGTCTGATCCACTATAATCAGTATTAAAAAAAACAAAAAACGCAAAAAGAAAAAAAAAAGAAAAAATGAAACTTGCAAGGACATTTTCCCTTCAACTTTGTTTATTGATGTACTAAACATGGAAAAAATACAAAGGATTCAAAACACAAAATAAAAACACATACAGCCTGTGAAATACTCAACAAAATATATATTATATTTAACAGATGTGTTAAGTCATACAGTACAAGTTCAAAGCAAACACCAGTCTCACATTTTACCAAGTGCTCTGAGAAACATTGCAAAGTGAGGAATCATTTTCATGCTCTTTTACCAATTCTAGATCTATCATTGAAAAATGGGACTGTAAATCTGTATTCCAATACAGAACATTTACAGATTTGTATATAAATATAGCATAAATATTTCTCAAAGGATAGCTATTCCACAGTTTTAAGAGAACTATTAAAAGGTAATAGAAGCAAAGATAGAAGCCTAAAAAAGAGCATGAAAACTTAACACTTTGTCACACACCTTCACAGTACATGTACTGAACTACCATAAAAAAAAAAAAAAAACATAACATAAAACAAAAAATATAAAATAAAAAAATTGCAGATGCAAGTCATATACATGTATGTAATGCATAGCAAACGCTGCGTGTCCTTAGAGGAAGCCTTTAAATTTGTGCAAAAAAAAAAAAAGAAAAATGCTTCCCTTCATACCTGTAAAAGGCACATAACCCTCAATTTGCAAACCCCACTTTCAATTGCTTTCATATTTAATAACCACCACAATCTTTCCCGATTGGGTTTATGAATATAGTGAATTGGATTTTCCAAAGCATACACAAAATAAACCCAGTTACTTTTATACAATCTAAATAAATTATCACAAATGTGCAAGCTAATGGTATCGACTGAATAGGATATAAATAAAAAAAAGTTGTAACAAATTGATGCATATTTCAAGTTCTCAGGACCAACCGAAAAATATGGTGCTTAAGTAACAATATAGTTACAATACATACACAACGGGAAAAAAAATACAGATATAGAAATGTCTTTCTTTCTTTGCCTAACAAAATAACCAAAAGTTGAGTGAACTTAAAGTTGACACCCAGCAGCAAAAAGATGTGTACAATCTACCAGCGATCCTCCAGGAAGCTGCAGACATCATGGCTAGGTTTCTTTTTTCTCTACTCTTAAATGATTATAGGATAATATGTACAATACATAAAAGCTCAGGTGCTAGCTTTAAACAAAATCACATTTCTTAAAGGACAAAATTGTGCCTCTTTTGTAGGCTGGCAATGCCAACTCTTCTTACACAAATCTGTAAATTGTATAAATAAAACCAAATTAAATATTCAAACAAGACTGCAAGTACATCACTAAACACCATGAGCTCCTTTCTGAAGGGAATGATTTAGGAAGAACAGATTTTTATTTTCCCCCAAAAATCTTTTGGCAATTTAACTGTATTTGCCAACTCTTTTATACTTGATTTTTTTTTTTCCATTTGTTCGAAAACTACAAACTGATGTGAGCAATTACAGAATAACCAGGATGACCAACAGGAAAATACAATACTAGAATCAAATAGCAATTTTTGATTCCTTAAACAAAAATGTTGTAAAGAAAAAATAAATAAAAATTCACCCTTATGTCACTTCGATTCCCAATGAGAAGTAGGACAGGATCCTTGTCTCCAAAAATACTGATAACACACAAATATCCTGGCAAGTTTTAAAAGCTCACAAGGTTGTCATATGAAGTAGATTTTGCAAAGTATTCAAGTCAAAATAGTTTGTTCCAGGACCAGTAAAAAGTTTGTTCAAATTTTTTTATTTTACTTTTTTATAAAAATAGATGCTTTTTCTCATTTGAAACCCACATCAAAGAGGTTCTCTCTTTGGCAAGGTACTACTTTATGAAAAGTCCGCAGTAATCTTACAATAGGCTTTATTAGAATTGAGGCCACCCTAGCCCCTAAACCTAAATAATAGCTGTAACATAAAGCTTTACACTTAACAAAAAGAATATATATATATATATATATATATATATATATATATATATATATATATATATATAAAATAACTTTTCCAGAACACAACACTAAGAAGTGCATTGAACAAATAAAAAGAAAAAACAAAAAAACAAAACGCAAAAGCTATTTTTTATCCTTTCAAACACACAGGATCGAAGGCAATAATGTAAAAACAAAATAACGTTCTTCCCATTGCAGAAACCGTAAAAGGCCCCACCAACTGAAGGCATTAGAATGCAATGGGACAGGTAAAAACCCTGTTACCTAACGTCCATATTCAAACATAAAAGATAAGAAATTCAAAGACCGGTAATAACAAAATCTCACAAATACTAAGGTTGATAAACCATATTTAACTTTGCCTACCTCACCTCCACACACTGTGTGTAACAACTATCAAAGTAGAAAGTTTCTCAACTTGCCTTTGATGCGTGTGTGTTAAGAGGAGTGAGGTTAACTTGTTAAGCTTTGTGTGTTTTGCTCGTTTTGAAAGACACCTGCAAAACTCTGTCACCAAGGCGGTACCCGTTTAGACTGGCGATAGCCATTGCTGCCTCATCGTAGTTTGTCATAGTCACAAAACCAAAGCCCTTGCATTTGTTTGTGTTGAAGTCACGGATGACTTTAACGTTGGTGACAGCTCCAAAAGGACCAAACATCTGCCACAAGATGCTTTCATCTGCGTCGGGTGCCAAGTTGTATACAAATATGCACCATCCAGTGCCAGCATGTCCAGGGAAGTTTATACCAGCTAAACTGGTCATACCGTCAATGGTCACTGGTGAGAATCTACTAAAAAAAACAAAAAAACAAAGCAAAAGGTAATCTGTTAGCCATACATGTTAGTAACCTGCATAAGAAAAAGAAAAAAAAAAATGATCACAACATGCCAAAACACACCCAAAACGAAAATCATAGCCGTGCATGCAAAACATTACAATATATCGTCTACAGAAAGCGCAAACTCTTTGTGAAAGTACAAAGAAAAGTCTAAATAATAGTTGTATGCAAAATGGAAACATGGAAGTGAGAAAAAACTTAATAGAAAATCCAAATTCTCTGCTATGAGACCCCTTACCAATTATTCTACATTCGGGCAGATGGCCATTACACATGTTCACTTCGCTTAAACTGCCTGTGTTTTCTTTTCACGTAGTACATGTGGAATAGTAAGTATACTTATGGAAGCAATTCTGGTCCATCTAAAGAATGACCACCGCAGTCACAAGAAACCAGACTTGTAGCTTAACATGCTGTAATGTTCTTCACTGAATACAATGCGCATAACTTAGAGGACCTTTCATTAGTTTAGCCCTAGTCCAATTATGGCCTTACCTTACAGGGCAGCCCCTACTGATGACATGGCACATTTTTTTTCCAAAGAACCCCCCGTTCGTCAGCGCCTTATATTATAATGAGCAGACTCTCGATTATACTAGGCGAGACTCGCAGTTTCACTGGGGGCGGTTCTCTTCTCCCTGGCTGTGAGCACATCCAATCAGAGCGCACTGCTCTTAGCCAGGGAGAATGAGCTTCTCCCTGGCTAAGAGCGGTTTGCTCTGATTGGATGCGCTCACAGCCAGGGAGAAGAGAACCGCCCCCAGCGAAACTGTGAGTCTCGCCTAGTATAATCGAGTCGGCTCATTAGAATATAAGGCGCCAAAATCAACAGGGCCAAGAGCGGACAAACGGGGGAATCTTTGGGGAGGGGGGGGGGGGGGGGGCGGGGGGAGTGCCATGGCATCAGTGGGGACTGCCCTATAAAAGGTAAGACCATAATTAGACTAGGGCTAAACTGATGAAAGGTCCTCTTTAAATGGTTGCAGAACTTATTAGCTTTTCCAAGTTAGGAATCATTCACACGTCAGTGATTTCCATCAGTTATTTTGAACCAAAACCAGGTACAGATCTTTTCCTTATACCTCATGTCTGTGGGGGCTCCAATCCTGGTTTTGTCTCACAATCACTGACCAAACACTGATGTGTGAACAAGGCCTTAATCAGTCACATGCAGTTTTTTCACTTCCATAATCTTTCTGTTAGAGGAAAGAAAGTCTTCGCAAGAGGCATGCCCATTATTTTGATATGGAAAACACAGAAGTATACAGAGCTGGAATAATGGTGTGGATATTTATGTGGAAAATAAAGGCAGATGCAGCTCTAGAAGGAAACAGCAATGACCTTATAAATAAGATTGCTTTTACAATGGGCACCAACAATCCTGTATTCACATCATCTCTGTTGTTCTGCCCCATTATTTGAACAGAACGACAAAAGTAACCGAAGCACCATTTCCGTCTAATGACTAAAACAAAATGGCACCCAAAGGACCCATTGACTATAATGAGGTTTCTGCTAGGCATAGCTTTTTTGATGGAGGCCCCTTATGTATTGTGATTGTCCATATTGCTTCCTTTGCTGGCTTTATTTTTCCACTGCATTATACTCTTCTCTTTTCAATAGTTATGACCACCCTGCAATCCAGCAGCAGTGGTCGTGCTTGCACATGATAGGAAAAAGCGCCGGCCTCTCTTGTGGCCAGGACCGTGAGAGCTCACATAGGTCAGTACTTTTTCCTATAATGTGCAAGCATAGCCACCACTGCTGGATTGCAGGGTGGTCATATCCATGGAAACGAGAATATAATGCAATGGAAAAATGAATCTAGCCAGCCAAGAAGACAATATGGACAATCACAATATATTAGTAAGTGCCTTGTATTAACTTTGTCTACATGATAAAAGCCATTTGCTGATACAAGACAACCCCTTTAAGTATTTCTTCAGCAAAAGAGGTGACATCTAGTATGATCAATACAGTCAATTTGTTAAGAATATGGACAACACAATAGGGGAAGATTTATCATAAGGGGAATTTTTAAAGCCAGTTTTGCAGGAGTCTGAGCTACTATAATTCACAGAACATTTATCAAATATTGCAAGATGTTCAATTAATTTGGTGTGTGTTTAAACCTTGCACTTATGTCTTTAGACGCTTTCTACATTACTCCTTTACAGAAGTGAGATTGAGATAAGCTCGATAGGCTAATAAAAGCGAGTGGAGTAAAATGCTTATTGTGCACATAAGCCCAAAGTCATTAAAGCCCTATTTGAAGACAGACTTCTGGAGTAAAGGGTTCGAGAAATTCCCCCTATGATTTCACCTGTACGTTGTGTTCATTCGTATGAGATGGAAACCGGATGATACAAAGAATGGAATTTAAAAAATGCCAACATGGATGTGGAAATCAACACAAAGTTACATCCAAAATTTGATAGACTATGTATCAAAGACTGCTTTCAGTTATGGATGTGAAGACACAAACTAAAAACAAAACGCAAAAGAACAAAGCCACAACTAGAAAAGATCTGCAGGCGGTTTACCTCTTTATGCCTCCATAAGCCATATTGAGCAAATTGTCCAACCTGCAAAACACATTCAGCAGACTGTTCAGTCTTGGCACAAATTGCCACTTGAAAATTGAGTGGAGAATTCCCTGATCAACAAATGAGCGTCTTTGGTTTCCCCATGCGAGTGCCAATAGAGCACTATCTTTTGAATATTACTCGTACCCAGAGAGCGCTTTGTGTAATAGTTCTGTAAAGTAGCTGTGTAGTTAGGATACAGTCACACGTAAAAACAGTTGTGGATTTTCGTGCAGCAAATCTGTAGCTGTAAGATTTTTAAAAATCTCATCCACACGCTGCATAAAAAAATCTGCAGCAACAATTGGCCAATGGTGCCGATTAAATCTTCAACATCTCAGTTTATGTTGCCAACTGCACTGCAGACAGAAGTTTCCACAGCAAAAAACCACATGTAATTCATGCGATGTTGTGGACTAGCAGCAAAATCTACAGTGGACTTTCCCCCCCACTGTATTTTATCTACCCTTAAAAGGGGTTCTCTGGGAATAAACCCACAGTCTGCCTCTCAAAACAGAAGACTCATACTTACCTCCTCCATTCCAGTCCCCGCAGTGCTGACATCTGGTGCAACAAGGGCATGGTCACATGCTCCGCTGCAGCCAATGACTGGCTTCAGCAGTGACATTCTGATTCTGTCTTTTTCCACTGTTTGCTGTATGGCTGCCACCAGTGCTAGACATTAGTCTGTTAGACCTCCAACCATTAGACACTGATGACCTATCCTTTGAATAGCTCATCAATATCTGGAGGGTGAAAATCCCTTTGAACATTTACAACAGAGATGAGCACATTGATTCTTCTCACAGCAGGGCTTCTTCACCTGTAGGGGCTGTCCACCTGCCACAAGATCGACAGGGTCAGCCATAAATCTAATTTGCAATAACAGGATAAACCAGCATTTTCTCGCCTAGCCCTGTAATCCTGCACTGTACATTCAACCAGTTGCACAATACACCTGCGCTGATGGTTGAAGAGCACAAGCGCAGATTTACAGGGCCAGGTGAGAGGATGCTGATGACAATCAAGGGGAGTGCTTCTCGGTGAACTGAAGCAATTAGGGTGCATTCACACACTGTGAAATATGTTGTATAAAATCCCATAAATGAAAATCAGTTCCATTCATTTGAATTGGGTGGCAAGCACATGGACTTCTGAATGCATTCAGGTGATGAACTCTTTTATTTTGTTGCAGAAATGTCTGCAACAAAATCCACAGTATGTGAATGCACCCCTATTTGCATAAGAATCCTAAGACCATTTTCCATACAACGGCACAGCAGATTTTCACAAAGGTATGCTTCTGATCAGCAGAATCAACCCTGGTTAACTAGAGCATCTGCTGATAAATGCTCTTTAATCAACTCGCCTCAAAATCCAAATAGTTTTTCTTTCATCAAGAAGACAATTAGACAATCCCAGACAGATCGCTAAGCAACTGCAAACCTAGTACAGTCCATTATACAGTGTTTTTTCAGCACCTTTAAGAGCCCAAAACAGGCATCACTTCCATTCTTTGCATTTGCCTCCAATGTGCCGATCTTAGTGCAGACTCTCTGCCCCCTTTAATATAGTTTAGATAGTTAAAGCAATTTCCACCCTTAAACGGTTTAAAACCTCTAGGGACCAATGGTTTCACCAGAAACGATCATGAACTTTACACTTAAGAGTTACCCCCCCCCCCCCTTCCTAACCAAGTGGGTTTGTGGGCAGATTCATTAAAAGGTTTCTCTGTTAAGGATTTAAAATGGCTGCCAGACACCTGTCCCAGAATGTGAGCGGGACTGGTTGCCTCGACTTGCAGAGCTGCCTGGGAGAGAGAGGGAATGAGGAATCACTAAGCTCTCACACGTGCTTATACTACACATTGGTGAGCGCTTCTGTCAGGCTGCTCAGCCATAATGGTATATCTTAGGTAAGATCACATCATTACCATCTATTGTAGAGAAAGAATAGTGTGTAGTGAGGACCCACCCCCCATTACCCCCCAGGCAGCTCTACAAGTGAAAGTAACCATTCCTGCTCTCATTCTAGGACTGGTTGCTGGCAGCCATTTTAAATAATTTCCGGAGAACCCCTTTAACCTTGCCCTCTGAGCCAAGGTCTTTTCAAATACCTCTCACTTTTGACACAGAAGGCATCACAGATCGTAGATAAATTTGGCCTAAATAGCCATACTAAAGAGGACCTGTCACCACAAAATGCAGTGCAATCTGAAAGCACCATGTTATAGAGCATGGGAAGCTGAGGAGATTTAGATATATTTTTGTGGGAAAAAATTCAGTAAAACCTCTAATTTACACAATTATATCTTTGCTTTTTCCACTTCCTGTGAACAACTATTGTTACAGGAGGGAGGAGTTATCAGTGACTGACAGCTCTCTATCTATGCACTTATACACACAATGCTATAAGTCACTGATGACTCCGCCCTCCTGGACCGATAGCCGTTCACAGGAAGTGGAAAAAGCAAAGATATAAATAAATACATTTTGTGTTTTACTGAATCTTTTCCAACAAATCTATTTATCAATCTGCTCAGATTCTCCTGCTCTATAACATGCTGCTTGCAGATTGCAATGAATTTTGTGGCGCCAGGTCCTCTTTTTGGCATTCTCATCCATCAGCCTGAGTATTAAACGAACGCTAGTTTCACACTAGTGGCAGTCTTCTCCAGCAGTCTGTTACAGCAGGCCGGATCCGTGCTGCCGCTAGTGCACGCGTGCTGCCGGAGCTGCGCTCCTGCCCCATTGACTGTAAAGGGGGCGAGCTGGAGTTCCGACGGCAGCACGAAAAAACATGCCGAGAGGCGGCCGGAATAAAACTATGACATGTAGTAGTTTTATTCCGGCCGCCTCTCGGCATGTTTACCGTGCTGCCGCCGGAACCCCGGCCCGCCCCGTTATAGTCAATGGGGCCAGAGCAGACCTCCAGAGGCACGCGTGCACTAGCGGCAGCACGGATCCGGCAGGCTGTTCACCTGCTGGAGAAGGCTGCCGCTAGTATAAAAGTAGTTTTTAACCTGGAGTGGACCCTTTTTAAAATTCGCTTTTATTAGTTTTATTTAACCACCTCAGCCCCCAGTGCTTAAACACCCTGAAAGACCAGGCCACTTTTTACACTTCTGACCTACACTACTTTCACCGTTTATTGCTCGGTCATGCAACTTACCACCCAAATGAATTTTACCTCCTTTTCTTCTCACTAATAGAGCTTTCATTTGGTGGTATTTCATTGCTGCTGACATTTTTACTTTTTTTGTTATTAATCGAAATTTAACGATTTTTTTGCAAAAAAATGACATTTTTCACTTTCAGTTGTAAAATTTTGCAAAAAAAACGAGATCCATATATAAATTTTGCTCTAAATTTATTGTTCTACATGTCTGATAAAAAAAAAATATGTTTGGGTAAAAAAAAATGGTTTGGGTAAAAGTTATAGCGTTTACAAACTATGGTACAAAAATTTGAATTTCCGCTTTTTGAAGCAGCTCTGACTTTCTGAGCACCTGTCATGTTTCCTGAGGTTCTACAATGCCCAGACAGTACAAACACCCCACAAATGACCCCATTTCGGAAAGTACACACCCTAAGGTATTCGCTGATGGGCATAGTGAGTTCATAGAACTTTTTATTTTTTGTCACAAGTTAGCGGAAAATGATGATTTTTTTTTTTTTTTTTTTCTTACAAAGTCTCATATTCCACTAACTTGTGACAAAAAATAAAAAGTTCTATGAACTCACTATGCCCATCAGCTAATACCTTGGGGTCTCTTCTTTCCAAAATGGGGTCACTTGTGGGGTAGTTATACTGCCCTGGCATTCTAGGGGCCCAAATGTGTGGTAAGGAGTTTGAAATCAAATTCTGTAAAAAATGACCTGTGAAATCCAAAAGGTGCTCTTTGGAATATGGGCCCCTTTGCCCACCTAGGCTGCAAAAAAGTGTCACACATCTGGTATCTCCGTACTCAGGAGAAGGTGGGGAATGTGTTTTGTGGTGTCATTTTATATATACCCATGCTGGGTGAGAGAAATATCTTGGCAAAAGACAACTTTTCCCATTTTTTTTATACAAAGTTGGCATTTGACCAAGATATTTATCTCACCCAGCATGGGTATATGTAAAAAGACACCCCAAAACACATTCCCCAACTTCTCCTGAATACAGAGATACCAGATGTGTGACACTTTTTTGCAGCCTAGGTGGGCAAAGGGGCCCAAATTCCTTTTAGGAGGGCATTTTTAGACATTTGGATACCAGACTTCTTCTCACGCTTTGGGGCCCCTAAAATGCCAGGGCAGTATAAATACCCCACATGTGACCCCATTTTGGAAAGAAGACACCCCAAGGTATTCAATGAGGGGCATGGCGAGTTCATTTTGGCACAAGTTAGCGGAAATTGATTTTTTTGATTTTGTTCTCACAAAGTCTCCCTTTCCGCTAACTTGGGACAAAAATTTCAATCTTTCATGGACTCAATATGCCCCTCAGCGAATACCTTGGGGTGTCTTCTTTCCAAAATGGTGTTATTTGTGGGGTGTTTGTACTGCCCTGGCATTTGAGGGTCTCCGCAATCATTACATGTATGCCCAGCATTAGGAGTTTCTGCTATTCTTTTTATATTGAGCATACGGGTAATGAGATTTTTTTTTTCCGTTCAGCCTCTGGGCTGAAAGAAAAAAATGAACGGCACAGATTTCTTCATTCGCATCGATCAATGTGGATGAAAAAATCTCTGCCAAAAAAAGAAAAAGGAGGGGAAAGGCGTCTGCCAGGACATAGGAGCTCCGCCCAACATCCATACCCACTTAGCTCGTATGCCCTGGCAAACCAGATTTCTCCATTCACATCAATCGATGTGGATGAATAAATCATTGCCGGGATTTTTTTTTTTATATATACAAAGTGTTTGCCAAAGTATATGAACACCGCCACCTCCTCAGCTCATATGCCTCGCAAACATATCTTTTACTGCAGAGGAGAAATCTCGTCTTGCAGCGCCGCATACACCGACTTGCGTGTAATCTGACAGCAGCGCAATGCTTCTGTCCGAATGCACATCAGTGCTGCAGCTAGTCGATCGGTTGGTCCACCTGAAAGGTAAAAAAAACAAAACAAAAAAGAAAAAACCAGGCCGCAAAGCAATAACTTTATTAACTTTAGAACAGAACATATTAACTTTTTTTAACTTTTTTACTTACCGGTAATTTTTTTTTTGTTTAGTTTTTTTTACCTTTATAGAACAAACCTCTCCTTCCCCATGGGACAATGTGCAAAGCGCAAATCGCCCAAAGATGTGGCGAAGTACGTTATGCACTTTATCCCAGGTGAAAGGAGAGGTTTGCAGCAGCTGAGAGTAAAAGGGCCCTAATAGCCCTGTGTGCCTGTCCTGTGAGATGCAATCCCTATGCTAGGTGTACCTGTGTGTGGTACTTCCGTAAACGCTCACCAAAGCATAGGGCAGGGTGGTCAGGACAGTCAGGACAGAAATAGCGGGTGTCACGCCTTATTCCACTCCTGCTACAGACACGACATCTTTTTCGGGGTGACGGTTGGGTTGAGGTACCAGGAACGACACTGGGGAAATGTCGCTCGTGTAGACGGCTAACTACACTGGTGGATGGGGCCACGGAACCTCCTGGGTAAAGGAGGTTCTCGATGATCTCTTCCTGGAATTTGAGGAAAGATCGTGTTCTCCCAGCCTTACTGTAGAGAACAAAACTATTGTACAGCGCCAATTGAATTAAATATACAGACACCTTCTTATACCAGCGTCTGGTTCTGCGGGAAACTAAATACGGAGACAACATCTGGTCATTGAAGTCCACCCCTCCCATGAGCGCATTATAGTCGTGGATACAGAGGGGCTTTTCAATGACACGGGTTGCTCGCTCAATTTGGATTGTCGTGTCTGCGTGAATGGAGGAGAGCATGTAAACGTCACGCTTGTCTCTCCATTTCACCGCGAGCAGTTCTTCGTTACACAAGGCAGCCCTCTCCCCCCTTGCAAGACGGGTGGTTACAAGCCGTTGGGGGAAGCCCACGCGACTAGTTCGAGCGGTGCCACAGGCGCAAATCCGTTCTAGAAACAAATGCCTAAAGAGGGCCACACTTGTGTAAAAATTGTCCACATAAAGATGGTACCCCTTGCCGAATAAGGGTGACACCAAGTCCCAGACTGTCTTCCCACTGCTCCCCAGGTAGTCAGGGCAACCGACCGGCTCCAGGGTATGATCTTTTCCCTCATAGATCCGAAATTTGTGGGTATAGCCTGTGGCCCTTTCACAGAGCTTATACAATTTGACCCCATACCGGGCACGCTTGCTTGGGATGTACTGTTTGAAGCCAAGGCGCCCGGTAAAATGTATTAGGGACTCGTCTACGCAGATGTTTTGCTCGGGGGTATACAAATCTGCAAATTTCTGGTTGAAATGGTCTATGAGGGGCCGAATTTTGTGGAGCCGGTCAAAAGCTGGGTGGCCTCTGGGACGGGAGGTGGTGTTGTCGCTAAAATGCAGGAAACGGAGGATGGCCTCAAATCGTGCCCTGGACATAGCAGCAGAGAACATGGGCAAGTGATGAATCGGGTGCGTTGACCAATATGACCGCAATTCATGCTTTTTTGTCAGGCCCATGTTGAGGAGAAGGCCCAAAAAAAATTTAAGTTCGGAAACTTGGACTGGTTTCCACCGGAAAGGCTGGGCATAAAAGCTTCCCGGGTTGGCGGATATAAATTGTGTGGCATACTGGTTGGTCTCTGCCACGACTAAGTCCAAGAGCTCCGCAGTCAAGAACAGCTCAAAAAATCCCAGGGCCGAACCGATTTGAGCCGTCTCAACCCGAACTCCAGACTGGGCGGTGAAAGGGGGAACTACAGGTGCGGCTGAAGTTGGTGACTGCCAATCAGGGTTTGCCAGCACCTCAGGGATTCTAGGGGCTCTACGAGCCTGTCTGTGCGGTGGCTGCGACGGGGTAACTAGTGCACGTGCCACCGTACCAGCTTCAACTGCCCTTCTGGTGCTCGCCACGTCACCATGTTGTACGGCAGTGCTGGTACTAGGTCCAGGGAGGGCTGCGCTGCTGGTGTATGCCTCACCACGTGATCCGGCAGCGACAGCCCCACTCTGCTGCTCTTGAAGCGGATCCTGCATAACCTGTGGTCTAGCGACACGGGGCCGGGTACGCCTGGTGCTGCCAGGGACCTCCACCTCCTCGTCCGAACTTTGGGTCAGAGAGCCACTGCTTTCCACAGGTTCATATTCTGACCCGCTAGATTCATCAGATGAGGGTTCCCACTCCTCATCCGACTGGGTCAGAATCCTGTAGGCCTCTTCAGAAGAATACCCCCTGTTTGACATTTTGGACTACTAAATTTAGGGGTATTCCCTGAGACTACCCAAGAAAAAAAGCAAGCCTGTCTTACAAAGGGGAGGCTAGCGAAGTACCGGAGGCCGCTGCGGTTGATAAAAAATATCAAAACTTTATAAAAATTTTTATCGCCGCAGTGCGTGTAAAATGAATGTGCAGTGATCAAAAAATATATATTTTTTGTCACTGTGGTGGGGCGGGCGTGGGTGAACGCACGTGTGGGCGACCGATCAGGCCTGATCGGGCAAACACTGCGTTTTGGGTGGAGGGCGAACTAAAGTGACACTAATACTATTATAGATCTGACCGTGATCAGTTTTGATCACTTACAGATACTATAAAAGTACAAATGCCGATTAGCGATACGCTATTCAGCGAATAAAAGTGACTGCGGTGCGGTGGGCGCTAACTCACGCTAACTACCTAACCAAGGGGCCTAAACTATCCCTAAAACCTAACAGCCAATACTAGTGAAAAAAAAAAAGTGACAGTTTACACTGATCACTTTTTTTCCTTTCACTGGTGATTGACAGGGGCGATCAAAGGGGTGATCAAAGGGTTAATTGGGGTGCAGGGGGGTGATCAGGGGCTACAGTGAAGTGTTTGGTGTACTTACAGTTCAGTCTGCTTCTCTGCTGGATCCAACCGACGAAAAGGACCAGCAGAGGAGCAGAGAAGCCATATAACAGATCATATTTACTAATATGATCTGTTATATGACTTTGGATTGGATTTTTTAAAAATCGCCAGCCTGCCAGCCAATGATCGTTGCTGGCAGGCTGGTGACGAACTTCTTCTTTGAATTTTGCCGGCCCGCGATGCGCGGGCCGGCTTAGAGCGAAATCTCGCTCTAGAGTAAAAGTTAGCAGAGGAATCGTACCCCAATAAATAATCATATATACCTCAGCCCCTCTAAGATGCCCAGTAGTGTATAATCAAAATAATCACTGGGGAACAATTAGGTGCCATAGTCGGATTCATCTTAAACCATATATGTATCACATAGGAGCATCGCTATTCCGCTGGCATCGCTATTCCGGAAATGACGTCTGCGCCTCAGCAGACAGGAAGCGATGCCTGCGTTCCAAGACACTGGAAGTAGTGGAGCGTGCGTTCCAAGACACCGGAAGTAGTGGAGCGTGCGTTCCACTCACCGGACATGCGGCTCCTGACAGAAAAAGGCGCCTTCTAATCAGTCCCCTATATACAGCACCAACACAAGGATGCCTCACTGCCCCATGGGACACAGCAGGCGGCAGTCAAAACAACAGGGGGACATCTATATGTAAGTCACCGCTAATTGGAAGTCCATATGAATATTTTTATGCAGCCATAATATTGACAGCAGGCTCTTGTATAATATTTTTCCCTAGGTGACTTTTCCTCGTCTGGGGAATCCACAGTTCCTCCATAACGGACTGCCTTATCATGGCATCGATCAGGACACAGTAATTATAATTATATCTAACTATCTATTGTATTTCATCCTGCATGATGTTAATCATTATAATTCTTATCCTATAACCCAGTGTTTCCCAACCAGTGTGCCTCCAGCTGTTGCAAAACTACAACTCCCAGCATGCCCAGACAGCATTTGGCTGTGCGGGTATGCTGGGAGTTGTAGTTTTGCAACAGCTGGAGGCACACTGGTTGGGAAACACTGCTATAACCGACCCCCTGACGAATCAGAAGTGGGGAAACGCGTCGGGGTAAAAAAATATATATAAAAATTATCGGACATCATTTGTAATAAATTCCCACTGTACAGGGCTGTACAGGGTTAGACAGGGTAGGCACGGGGACAGGGTGATCCCACCATCAGGGTTCATCCCTGGGCAGAGGATTATCTTAGGGCGGGTACAGGGAAAGAATCATCCCGAATACCCACACCAATGTGCCCTACTCTCTACCCGACCCCAAGCCTAAAAGGTCACTAATGCCACGGAAATTCTTTGCACATCTGTCTATTTATCTTCTTTGTTTCACCAATTCACGGTGGTAGCTGGGCAACATCTTGTCCTATTATTTGTTTTGGATATCCAGTTATCATAGGGTGTCTATACTTATGCTTTTTTAAATAAAACGAATAAAAGCGAATTTTAAAAAGGGTCCACTCCCGGTTAAAAACTCACGTATACGGACACTTATAATATATGTAATTCTTTAATATATTTCCTAGTATGAAAGTAGCCATACACATGAAATGACCATCTCCCAGACTGCTGATTCACACATGCTTGGCTCAGTATATATAGTGAACAGTGAGAAAGCACTAGTACAGTTCTATATGCCAAGAACATCTCCTTTGCTCCTTCCATCATTCTACATAACTTTCGCATTGTCCTGGTCCTTGTATCTATTTTTCTATAACGTTACATGATCCGGTAGTCTGTTCCAGCAGACAGATTTGAATTCACTAAAATTAAAAGGGCTATTCCCATCTTCCACCTTCATCACTAACTAGCATAACTGTTTCACTTTTAGCTCCACTGCTGTACTTGCTTTGTGGGCGGGATCATGCTAATGAGTCACATGACCGTTGTGACTATTGGCCTGGCTGTGTGCGCACTGTCAGTGCTTTCATACAGTAATGTATGCAGCATTTGGAGTTTCAGACACCGTGATGACAGGGCACATTCACTTAGTGTAGTATGTACACTGCTTGCTTCTGGTCATGTACATGAGGCAGCACAGCTGCAGGTACATATCACACTATGGAAACCCCTCATGTATTCTTGTGAGTGCTCCTTTAGAACACTGTTTCAGACTCATTGGGAATAGAAAGTGTTACCACAAAGCAGGGGCAGCTTCACCATAATGTGTAGCAGTAATTGCAGGGCTCACATCTGTACACTAATTCACCCATAACTCTCTCCACACACCTCTTGTGGCAGTGTGCTCTCCTCCTCCATGCCCTAGCCGCTGTGTGAGGAACCAAACATTGCACTGTGTATTAGGCTCCCGTCCCCCTTACTCCAGGCCTTCCATGCTCCAAAGAACACAGATCACAAAGATAACAGTGCTCCATGACAGCCCTGATATGTGCGCTGGTAGCTCGTGTCTGCTAATACATTAGTAATCAAAATCAACAGCTCACGGTCCTGTCTTGGCTGCACGGGAAAGGGGAGGAACGCCCACCACAAAATCAAAATCAATAATTCTCAGCTGCCTTGCTTGCTTTCATCTTGTATCTTTATTTTCCAAAAAATGGTCCTCAAATGGATGCGTTTCGGCACATAGCCTGGCTGAGGAAGGCTATATGTGCCAAAACGTGTCCATTTGAGGACCATTTTTTGGAAAATAAAGATACAAGATTAACCTCTTAAGGACATAGGGCGTACAGGTACGCCCTTGTGCCCTGGTACTTAAGGACACAGGACGTACATGTACGCCCTGTGTATTTTCGATCACTGCCGTGCGGCTGGCAGTGATCGGAACCCGGTGCCTGCTCAAATCATTGAGCAGGCACCTAGGCTAAATGCGCGGGGGGGTCCCGTGACCCCCCCATGTCGGCGATCGCGGCAAACCGCAGGTCAATTCAGACCTGCGGTTTGCTGCGATTTCTGCAGTTTCTGGTCCCCGCGGTCAGGGATCAGAAACTTTATATGCCTAAAAAAAGTTTTATTCACCCCCCCCCCTGCACCCCCGAATGATTTTTATGGTGGCGGGAGGTGCAGGGGGAGGGTTGCGGGCGGTGTGGGCGGTGCGGGAGGCGGGCGGTGCGGCAGGCGGGATCGCGATCCCCCGCCCGCCTCCCCTTGAAAATTGATTGGTGTTCAGTGGGTATACCAGGGTGCCAGCACATTGCTGGCACCCTGGTATAAACGGCTGACATCTGCGATGCGATGTCAGCCGTTTAACCCTTTCCATACAGCGGTCCGTACGGACCGCTGTATGGAAAAGGTTAACAGCGCAGGGAGCTCCCTCCCTCTCCCATCGGGGGGCTGCTGTGCCTTTGCAGCCCCCCGATGGAGAGGGAGAGAGCCCCCAGACAGCCCCCCGAGAGATCCCCTCCTTACCCTTCCCCGTCTGCGAAGTTCTGAGCAGACGGGGAAGGCTCCCATGGCAACAGGACGCCTCTCAGGCGTCCTGCTGTCCATGGTGCTGAACAGATCTGTGCTGAAAGGCATAGATCTGTTCAGTGTAAGTAAAATACAGTGCAGTACAATATATATTGTTCTGTACTGTATTATACAGACATCAGACCCACTGGATCTTCAAGAAACAAGTGGGTCTGGGTCAAAAAAAAGTGAATAAAAGTGAAAAAAAAGTAAAAATCAAAAAACACATTTATCACTGATAAAAAATGAAAAAAAAATAAAATTCCCTACACATGTTTGGTATCGCCGCGTCCGTAACGACCTGATCTATAAAACGGTCATGTTACTTTACCCGAACGGTGAACACCATAAAAATAAAAAATAAAAAACTATGATGAAATTGAAATTTTGCCCACCTTACTTCCCAAAAAAGGTAATAAAAGTGATCCAAAAAGTCGCATGTACGCCAAAATTGTAACAATCAAACCGTCATCTCATCCCGCAAAAATCATACCCTACCCAAGATAATCGCCCAAAAACTGAAAAAACTATGGCTCTTAGACTATGGAGACACTAAAACATGATTTTTTTTGTTTCAAAAATGAAATCATTGTGTAAAACTTACATAAATAAAAAAAAAGTATACATATTAGGTATCGCCGCGTCCGTATCGCCCGGCTCTATAAAAATATCACATGATCTAACCCCTCAGAGGACCACCGTAAAAAAATAAAAATAAAAACTGTGTAAAAAAAGCCATTTTTTGTCATCTTACGTCACAAAAAGTGTAATAGCAAGCAATCAAAAAGTCATATGCACCCCAAAATAGATGCCAATCAAACCGTCATCTCATCCCGCAAAAAATGAGACCCTACTTAAGATAATCGCCCAAAAACTGAAAAAACTATGGCTCTTAGACTATGGAGACACAAACATTTTTTGGGTTTTAAAAATGAAATCATTGTGTAAAACTTACATAAATAAAAAAAATTGTATACATATTAGGTATCGCCGCGTCCGTGACAACCTGCTCTATAAAATTACCACATGATCTAACCTGTCAGATGAATGTTGTAAAAAACAAAAAAAAAAACGGTGCCAAAAAAGCTATTTCTTGTTACCTTGCCGCACAAAAAGTGTAATATAGAGCAACCAAAAATCATATGTACCCTAAACTAGTACCAACAAACTGCCACCCTATCCCGTAGTTTCTAAAATGGGGTCACTTTTTTGGAGTTTCTACTCTAGGGGTGCATCAGGGGGGCTTCAAATGGGACATGGTGTAAAAAAAAACAGTCCAGCAAAACCTGCCTTCCAAAAACCATATGGTGTTCCTTTCCTTCTGCGCCCTGCCGTGTGCCCATACAGCTGTTTACGACCACATATGGGGTGTTTCTGTAAACTACAGAATTAGGGCCATAAATAATGAGTTTTGTTTGGCTGTTAACCCTTGCTTTGTAACTGGAAAAAAAATATTAAAATGGAAAATCTGCCAAAAAAGTGAAATTTTGAAATTGTATCTCTATTTTCCATTAAATCTTGTGCAACACCTAAAGGGTTAACAAAGTTTGTAAAATCAGTTTTGAATACCTTGAGGGGTGTAGTTTCTTAGATGGGGTCACTTTTATGGAGTTTATAATCTAGGGGTGCATCAGGGGGGCTTCAAATGGGACATGGTGTCAAAAAAAAACAGTCCAGCAAAATCAGCCCTCCAAAAACCAAACGGCGCACCTTTCACTCTACGCCCTGCTGTGTGGCCGTACAGTAGTTTACGGCCACATATGGGGTGTTTCTGTAAACAGCAGAGTCAGGGCAATAAAGATACAGTCTTGTTTGGCTGTTAACCCTTGCTTTGTTAGTGGAAAAAATGGGTTAAAATGGAAAATTAGGCAAAAAAATGAAATTCTCAAATTTCATCGCCATTTGCCAATAACTCTTGTGCAACACCTAAAGGGTTAACGACGTATGTAAAATCAGTTTTGAATACCTTGAGGGGTGTAGTTTCTTAGATGGGGTCACTTTTAGGGAGTTTCTCCTCTAGGGGTGCATCAGGGGGCTTCAAATGGGACATGGTGTAAATAAACCAGTCCATAAAAATCAGCCTTCCAAAAACCATACGGCGCACCTTTCCCTCTACGCCCCGCTGTGTGGCCGTACAGTAGTTTACGGCCACATATTGGGTGTTTCTGTAAACGGCAGAGTCAGGGCAATAAAGATACAGTCTTGTTTGGCTGTTAACCCTTGGTTTGTTAGTGGAAAAAATGGGTTAAAATAAAAAATTAGACAAAAAAATGAAATTCTCAAATTTCCTCCCCATTTGCCAATAACTCTTGTGCAACACCTAAAGGGTTAACAACGTATGCAAAATCAGTTTTGAATACCTTGAGGGGTGTAGTTTCTTAGATGGGGTCATTTTTGGGTGGTTTCTATAATGTAAGCCTCGCAAAGTGACTTGAGACCTGAACTGGTCCCTAAAAATTGAGTTTTTGCAAATTTCTGAAAAATTTCAAGATTTGCTTCTAAACTTCTAAGCCTTATAACATCCCCAAAAAATAAAATATCATTCCCAAAACAATTCAAACATGAAGTAGACATATGGGGAATGTAAAGTCATCACAATTTTTGGGGGTATTACTATGTATTACAGAAGTAGAGAAACTGAAACTTTGAAATTCGCAAATTTTTCCAAATTTTTGTTAAATTTTGTATTTTTTGGTGCAAAAAAAAATATTTTTTTGACTCCATTTTACCAGTGTCATGAAGTACAATATGTGACGAAAAAACAATCTCAGAACGGCCTGGATAAGTCAAAGCGTTTTAAAGTTATCAGCACTTAAAGGGACTCTGGTCAGATTTTCAAAAAATGGCCTGGTCCTAAGGTGTAAAAAGGCTGTGTCCTTAAGGGGTTAAAGCAAGCAAGACAGCTGGGAATCATCGACGCTAATACATTAGAGCAGAATAGGACGATCAGATGCTACTGAGCGTGCGCTAGTGCCATCCTATTCAGCTCTTAGGAGATGCAGAGGTGTGACCGGGCTGTGAGCTACTGCGCATGCTCCAGCTTTATGCAAATGAGAACCCGGATCCTCCGTGTGAAATGTCTTAGCAGAGAAAGCGCAGCCACCCCTGCTGAAGTGCAGCAGTGACCGTAACCACGGGCAAATGTGGATGAACAAGAAGGGGAATCCTGAGTGGAAAGGACAGGATTTCTAAAAGACGGTACATTTTTGAAAAAGGAGACTTTTGTATTACTTACCAGTAAAGTCTCTTTCTCGCTCTTCCTTGGGGGACACAGGAAACCATGGGTATAGCGCTGCTCCCTAGGAGGCGTGACACTAAGTGAAAGCTGTAAGCCCCTCCTCCATCAGCTATACCCTTCAGCCTGGAGAGAGAGACTGCCAGTTGCGTGTCCAAGTAGTGAAAGATAACCACCAACCGGAAAAAAGAACTGTCAAGCCCCAACGGGGCAACCAAGCCGGAACCACAACTGTAAACCCAAATGAAGGGCGGGTGCTGTGTCCCCCAAGGAAGAGCGAGAAAGAGACTTTACTGGTAAGTAATACAAAAGTCTCCTTTTCTCGCCCATATTCCTTGGGGGACACAGGAAACCATGGGATGTTCCAGAGCAGTCCCAGAAGGGAGGGACCAGAACAAACTAGACCAACACCAGAGGCATCAATCAACTGCCGCCTGCAACACCAGACGGCCTAAAGCAGCGTCAGCCGACGCATGAGTATGCACCCTGTAGAACTTGGTGAAGGTGTGCAAGGAGGACCAAGTGGCCGCCTTGCAAATCTTCTCCGTAGAAGCCCGATTCCTCTGAGCCCAGGAAGCCCCGACCGCTCTAGTGGAGTGAGCGGTAACACCAAGGGGCGGAACCTTGCCCTTGGCGAGATAAGCCTCAGTAACAGCCATCTTGAAAAAACGGGCGATAGCAACTTTGGAAGTTGATGACCCAACCGAACCTCGCCAGGGTCTCTAGAGTGAGATCCACGCTGGCAACCGCTTGAGAAAGGGACGGAGCTTTGATGAGGATATCGTCCAAGTACGGTAGCAGAAAAACACCCCTGGAGCGGAGTAAGGCCAAAACCGGGGCCAGGACCTTGGTGAACACCCGGGGGGCTGTTGCCAGCCCAAAGGGAAGGGCGACAAATTGGAAGTGAAGGTCCCCCACGGCGAATCGGAGGAAGCGATGGTGACACCGGGCTACCGGAACATGGGAGGTAGGCATCCTGTATATCGATGGAAGACATGAAATCTCCCCGCTCCAGGGAAGCCACCGCGGAACGGAGGGACTCCATCCGAAACCGTCGAAGGAGGAGAAAACGGTTGAGCCTTTTGAGGTCCAAAATGGGCCGCACCGAACCTCCCTTCTTGGGAACTACAAAGAGGTTCGAATAGAACCCTTGGAACCTTTCTTCCAGAGGAACGGGGGTAATCACCCCCCTGTCCAGTAAGGCTTGAACAGCCGCGGAGAACGCAGCCGCGCTTTTCGGGTCCCGCGGCGGGCGGGAGCGAAAGAACCGATCTGGAGGGAAGGACGCGAATTCGATTTTGTATCCGGAAGACACAATTTCGAGAGCCCAGGCGTCGGAGACGTGAGCCATCCAGACGTCCCTGAAAAGGAGGAGCCGGCCCCCCACCCGGGTGGGTGGGGGCGCACCTTCAGGCAGAGGACTGCTTTGCTGCGGGTGTGCGGGCAGCCTGCGGCCTGCGCCAGGAGGGCTGCGCCCGAAAAAACGGCTTCCTACGCTTATCCTGGGGAGGGGCCGAAGCGGCAGCTGCGGGGGGAGCCCCAGAGGTCCTGCGGGAGGACCGAAAACGAGACGCACCAGGGCGTCCGCGGGGGGCGCCCCTGGCTTGGGGTTGAGGAAGATGGGTGCTTTTACCACCCGTGGCCTCCGAAATAAGCTCGTCTAGGCGGACCCCGAAAAGGCGGGAACCCGCAAAAGGTAGCCCCGCCAAGGAACGTTTGGAGGCAGCGTCCGCTTTCCAAACCTTCAGCCAGAGTTCCCTCCTGACGGAAACTGCCAGGGCGGAGGAGCGTGCTATAAGGGCTCCCGCATCAAGGGAGGCCTCACAAACAAAATTCCCGGCCCGAATAATAAGCTGGGCCAAGGAACGTAGGTCCTGGATGGGGACGTCCGAGTCCAACTCCTGTTCCAGCTGCACACCCCAAGCAGAGATTGCTTTACCTGCCCAGGCAGAGGCAAAAACCGGTCTGAGGGCAGAACCGGAGGCAGCAAAAATGCCCTTGGAAAGGGTCTCCATGCGACGGTCCTCCGCTGACTGAAGAGAGGACCCGTCGGGAACAGGGATGGCCGTGTTCTTTGACAGACGGGCCACAGGGGGGTCCACCTTGGGTGGGGACGACCAGGTGGCCACGACATCGGCTGGAAAAGGATAGCAAATATCCAGCTTCTTGGGGTTGACAAAACGGGCGTCCGGGCGAGCCCAAGCCTTAGACACCACGGAGGAGAAATCAGAGTGGATTGGAAAGACTTTTGAGGCCTGCCTGGGTCTGATAAAGGAGACGCTAGCTGCGTCAGAGCTAGGGGGGTCATCTTGCACCTTAAAGGTGTCACGAATATCAGAGATGAGTTGACCCATCGCTGAGGCTAGCTTGGACGGCAGGGCCGAGTCCATTTCCAAATCCGAAGCCGCCAATTCACCTTCAGAGGGCGAATCCTTTGGAGAGGAGAGGCCCGTCTGAGTGCGCACGCGTGGCGGGGAGAGGGAGGCCTCCGAGGAGGAGGCTCGCTCTACTCTAAAACGCTTCTGGGAGTGCCTAGCTCGGGAAGGGTCACTAAGAGAGGGTGAACCCGCCGCAGCGGCGGAAGTGGTGGACCCGGAGGGCGCGACAGTAAGAGTGGCGTCCTGCGGGGTAGGCGGCCTGTCTATTAGGCGGCCCACGACATGGGTGAGGCTTTCCACGGCCTGGGACAGGGATCTAGCCCAGTCAGGCGGGTCAGGGGAAACAGGGAGCGACACAGCGGGCGACTGAGGCTGCGGTGGAGCTCGGCATGCAGGACAGTGTGGATCAGACTGCCCCCGGGGAAAGGGTTCCCTACAAGCGGTACAGGCATGGTACCAAAACTTGGCGGCTGCAGAAGGGTCTGACATGGTGGAAAAAATGTTGCACTTAAAGTGGGAGACCCCAGGGAAAAAACGGAACGGGGATTACACCCAAGCAGCAGTACTGGTGGCACGGAGGGGGTTAACAGTCCTACCAGACCCGCGGACAGTGCAAGCGGCAGCAGCAAGGGCAGCAGACTGAAGGAGGCTGTGGAGGAGTGGCAGCAGGCACGGAGATGAAGAGCTTCAGGATCGGACGGCAGAGAGGATTCCACGCAGCACTAGAGATGTGGAGCCCGACGAAACAGGAAGTAGCGGAGCGCATGTAGGAAGCTCTGCCCCCCCTGCCGCGCTGAAGGAGAAGGCAGAGCCGCGCGCGCGGCAAAATGATTTAACCCCCGAGGAAGATGAAGTGCCGGCCAAGATAAAATGGCGCCGTTCGCGCCAAGTAAGCGGCCCCCGCCGCGCCTGGATGTGGCAGACGGCCTCCTGCCCACAGTCGTCCCCCTGATGCCCTGCCGCTAGAGAAGACCGAAGTCCCCCCCAAATGATGCCCGGTAAAGTTGCCGGTCCAGTATGCCCATGTGGGGGGGGGGGAGGAGGGGGGGGTCGATGATGGAAAAACGCTTGCCTTCAAGCGTAGACGTAGCAGCGGTGGGAGGGAGGGAAGGGGAGGCTGGAGCAGCCACTCTCACCATCCGCTGTCTTCACCCTCAATCCATCCAGCAGGGTCGCCCCTTCAGCTACTGGCACCGCAGTGGCAGGAAGCCAGGGGAGGGACTTGGCGTGCGGGCGACCCTTGAGCTGGCGGGACGCAGGGGAGCGAGGCTGCCCTGGTCCACCTTGTCTTCTGTGGGGGAGGCGGCAGTGCGGCATTACCGGCACTGGCGCAACTCAACCCCGGGAGAAACAGAGGGGTCTAGTGCGCCTCTGTTGTCCCTGCAAGTAGAAAAAAAAAACGAATTAAAAACAACAAATAACGCAAAAAATAAAAAAAATTTAGGAAAGCAACCCTGCCTAAGCAGGGAGTGTCTTGCCTCCTTGGACACTAAGCAAAAACTGGCAGTCTCTCTCTCCAGGCTGAAGGGTATAGCTGATGGAGGAGGGGCTTACAGCTTTCACTTAGTGCCACGCCTCCTAGGGAGCAGAGCTATACCCATGGTTTCCTGTGTCCCCCAAGGAATATGGGCGAGAAAATGTATTTGCTGAAATCAATATTATTACAATGCCTATCATATTATATAAGATGTCAGAGAAGGGAATACCCCATTTACACTTGTGTTTTTGTTGATCCGGCAGGGTTCAGCAAAAACGCTTCTGTTACTGATAATACAACCGTCTGCATCTGTTATGAACGGATCCGGTTGTATTATATCACTGCCAAGACGGATCCGTCATTAACTCCATTGAAAGTCAATGGGGGACAGATCAGTTTTCTATTGTGTCAGAGAAAACTAATCCGTCCCCATTGACTTGCATTGGGGGTCATGCCCGATCCGTCTTGCGCCGCATCCCAGGACGGAAAGCAAACTAGAACATGTTGCGGTTTGCTCTCTGATATGGGAACGCAACTAAACGGAATGCATTTTGGAGCATTCCGTTCTGTTCAGTTACGTTTTGTCCCCATTGACAATGAATGGGGACAAAACATAAGCTTTTTTTTCCGGTATTGAGCACCTATGACGGACCTCAATACCGGAAAACTTAAACGCTAGTGTGAAAGTAGCCCAAGTTATTTTTCCTTCATACTTTTGAATATAGACATTCATATTTGGTTGGCATTGAACAGATGAACCAAGTATGACCCATCCATAGTGCTACCATTTCAAACCTGGTACATCACTACAGTATTCTTACCATGACTTCTATAGATACCAGTAGCTGAAGGAAAGCTTACTTGCTTGCTGGCTCCCCTTACCTGTGATGCTCTACTGTGCTCCCTCACTGAAAACATCCAATTTGACATTGCCGGCAGCCAATTCCTGACCCAGGTGGTGACATCCCCTTCTGTCATCAAAATAGGCATATGACGCAAGGGGATCTAGTCACTGCTGTGGCCAGTGATTGGCAGCAGGTAATGTCAAACCAGATGTTTTTAGCGAAGGAGCCCAGCAGAGCATCGCTGGCAAGGAGCCAGAAAGCAGGTAAGTAAGTTTTCCTTTATTGGTCCGGCCAAGTGTCTGTTCAAGGGGAAAGGGTTGCCACCCCAGCACCCCCCCCCCCTCTCGCTTCCCATTCTTGCACAAGACCACTTCACATGGGTCAACCGAGCAGGCAATTAACGAGAAACTGCATATTTCAGATAAGGCTACGCTCTCTTATTACACAATGGTATACTGTTGGCCTTAGTGGCAGCTGATCGACACTGCAATACGGACTCTCCAATGCACACAAAGAGGCACTTCTCTTATTCCCTCTAGCTTTTCCTACCCACAAATAAAACAGCCACTTCCTTAAATTGGAAAACAATCTAGTCATGGGCTAATCAATGCTGAGCTGTTAGACTGATCCAGTGGTTTAAGAAATTAAATGGGTTCTCTGTTTTTCCTGTATTGATAACTTATCTTCTGTATAAGTAATCAATATCAGATCGAAAGAGGCTCAAGCACCCCAGCCGATCAGCTGTATGAAGAGAACTCAGCGTTCATACGTGTGCTGTGTTCTCCTCACTGTTTGGCCTCTTACACACAAATGTATTCTTTCCGTGTCTGTTCTGTATGCGGAACCATTCACTTCAATGGGTCCGCAAAAAAAAAGCGAATAGGATGGAGCCATCCCATTGAAGTCAATGGGAAGGAGGAGCTGCAATGTCGTCAGGTAAACAGTAAGGAGAACACAGGGCACCTATGAACGCTGGGTTCTCTTCATACAGCTGATCAGTTGGGGTGCCGGCAGTCAGGCCCCACCAATCTGATAGTGCTGACCTATCCTGAAGATAGGTCACCAATATACGGGACCAAATATACCAAACGCGGAGAATGTATTAAAGAGCACTGCATGTGCAGAATACCAGTGGAGGAGAAAATAGCATTGTGCGTCCTACTTACAGTTTGGCTGCACCTGTCTCCAGGAGGTGGTGAGGAGCGCATAGCGCTCTCCTGTTTATCTGCTGTAAACTACATATATACTCCATAAACAGATACCGCATGCGGTTTGAACTCGTACGTGGATTTTAGCCAGAAACGCCAAGATTAATTCTTTCTATATATTACCAGACGTATACGAGGTGAAGGAACTATTGAAGATATACTGTACGTTACCAACTTGCCACTAATGGCAATTATGTATTCAGCTGAAACATTACATGGTGGACATCTATATATTCCTGATTAGGAAGCAACTTTGACTGCATGGGCCCTGCAATTGTTACTGATATGTGCGCACAATGCTAACGTAGGCCAAACAAAGAACCATTTTTAGAGACTTTTTTTCTCAAAGATCTTTTTCTTTATCTTGCATATAAATGTAATATATCCTGTTTGTTGGACTGTCCTGATACAATAATATATCGCTGTTGTTGCCAGAGAATGGAAGTGCTGGTCCATCTATTTACTTACACTTACAGATTAACCATATCCGACTGAACTCCCTTCTCAAGGCTAAATATACTACTTTTAATGCCCCTAATCAGTTTAGTTGCTCTGCTCTGTACCTTTTCTAACTCCAGGACATCTTTTCTATGAAATGGTGCAGTAAAGTGAACTGTATACTCCAGATGAGGATACTGTACCCCAGGGCTCGACAAATCCCAGGCGCCAGGTCGCCATGGCGACCAGGAATTTAGTTCTGGCGCTTGGATATTTGTCAGCCCGTTTTCAAAGGTGCCCGTGCGATGGGTGCGGAGCTGCCGTTCTGTCCGGAGGCAGCACCGTGTGAAACAGCTCCGTCACAGCACACAATAGCAGAGACGCTGGCAGCAGGGAGGGGAGGGACTTGGGAGGAGTGTAATCTGATCCTAGAGTGGAAGCTGCTTCTGCCAGCCCCTCCCCTCCCCGTCCACCAACCAATCAGAGCTGAGGCGATACAAGCTCTAGCAGCTCTGGGTCACTGACACAAGTACAGGAGGGAGTCTAGAAAGAAAGAATCGAATGAGTCACAGGTTCTAAAGATCCGATTAGTTAGTGACTCATTTGATTCTTTGAGTTAAAAGAACAGTCAGTCAGACTCTAGAACAGTTTACACTGAGGCTGTGGCTGATGCTTTTGCAGCAGTGATAAGATTAAGGGACAGGAGCAGAGAGATAAGAGAAGTGACAGATGACACAGTTTAGATTACAGTTTGAATTAACCCTTTAGGATCAAATTGGCTTCTCAAGGAGATCTATATGTTAAAGGCATCCCTTCTTCTGTCTCATTCAGTAGCTATAGAACTAAGGGTACTTTCACACTTGCGGCAGGATGGATCCGGCAGGCTGTTCACCCTGTCGGATCCGTCCTTCCACTGTTTCGCCGGACTGCAGCTCTGTCCCCATTGACTATAATGGGGGCAGAGCTCTGGCGCAGCACGGCAGTGCGTGGTGAAAGGCCGCCGGACTAGAAGTACTGCATGTCCAACTTTTTAGTCCGGCGGCCTCTCACCGCGAACTGCCGTGCTGCGCCGGAGCTTTGCCCCCATTATAGTCAATAGGGTCTGGGGACGGAGCGGCGGTATATGTAACATGGTATACAGCATTATTGGGGGGGCTCTATGGAGAAGTGGGGGGGGGCACCTACTAGGGGCTTTATGACGCGGCTCCGCCTGGCTCCTAACATTTTTAGCTGGCTCCTAGATTCCAAGGAAATTTGTCAAGCCCTGCTGTACCCAGATGGAGACCAGTGATGCAAGGCTGTGTATATTGGGCTTCTGGATTTGGTGCAGTTATCTTTGATATTGGGCTGCCTGCTCCAAATTTTCTCTCTCTCAAAATGGTATCTGAAAGGCTATGCCTAAGAATAAAGGTGCCGCTGCTAATAATCGTTAATTTAACCACCTCCGGACCGCTGTACGCAGATTCGCGTTCCAGAGGTGGCAGCCCTGCGCTCAGCGACGCATATACGCGTCATCTCGCGTGAGCCGGGATTTCCTGTGAACGCGCGCACACAGGCGCGCGCGCTCACAGGAACGGAAGGTAAGAGAGTTGATCTCCAGCCTGCCAGCGGCGATCGTTCGCTGGCAGGCTGGAGATGTGTTTTTTTTAACCCCTAACAGGTATATTAGACGCTGTTTTGATAACAGCGTCTAATATACCTGCTACCTGGTCCTCTGGTGGTCCCCTTTGTTTGGATCGACCACCAGAGGACACAGGTAGCTCAGTAAAGTCCCACCAAGCACCACTACACTACACTACACCCCCCCCGTCACTTATTAACCCCTTATTAGCCCCTGATCACCCCATATAGACTCCCTGATCACCCCCCTGTCATTGATTACACCCCTGTCATTGATCAACCCCCTGTAAAGCTCCATTCAGATGTCCGCATGATTTTTACGGATGCACTGATAGATGGATCGGATCCGCAAAACGCATACGGACGTCTGAATGGAGCCTTACAGGGGCGTGATCAATGACTGTGGTTATCACCCCATATAGACTCCCTGATCACCCCCCTGTCATTGATTACACCCCTGTCATTGATTACCCCCCTGTAAAGCTCCATTCAGATGTCCGCATGATTTTTACGGATGCACTGATAGATGGATCGGATCCGCAAAACGCATACGGACGTCTGAATGAAGCCTTACAGGGGCATGATCAATGACTGTGGTTATCACCCCATATAGACTCCCTGATCACCCCCCTGTCATTGATCAACCCCCTGTAAAGCTCCATTCAGATGTCCGCATGATTTTTACGGATGCACTGATAGATGGATCGGATCCGCAAAACGCATCCGGACGTCTGAATGAAGCCTTACAGGGGCGTGATCAATGACTGTGGTTATCACCCCATATAGACTCCCTGATCACCCCCCTGTCATTGATTACACCCCTGTCATTGATTACCCCCCTGTAAAGCTCCATTCAGATGTCCGCATGATTTTTACGGATGCACTGATAGATGGATCGGATCCGCAAAACGCATCCGGACGTCTGAATGAAGCCTTACAGGGGCATGATCAATGACTGTGGTTATCACCCCATATAGACTCCCTGATCACCCCCCTGTCATTGATTACACCCCTGTCATTGATTACCCCCCTGTAAAGCTCCATTCAGATGTCCGCATGATTTTTACGGATGCACTGATAGATGGATCGGATCCGCAAAACGCATACGGACGTCTGAATGAAGCCTTACACGGGCGTGATCAATGACTGTGGTTATCACCCCATATAAACTCCCTGATCACCCCCCTGTCATTGATCACCCCCCCCTGTCATTGATCACCCCCCCCCTGTCATTGATCACCCCCCTGTCATTGATCACCCCTCTGTAAGGCTCCATTCAGACATTTTTTTGGCCCAAGTTAGCGGAATTTTTTATTTTTTTTTCTTACAAAGTCTCATATTCCACTAACTTGTGTCAAAAAATAAAATCTCACATGAACTCCCCATACCCCTCACGGAAACCAAATGCGTAAAATTTTTTAGACATTTATATTCCAGACTTCTTCTCACGCTTTAGGGCCCCTAGAATGCCAGGGCAGTATAAATACCCCACATGTGACCCCATTTCGGAAAGAAGACACCCCCAGGTATTCCGTGAGGGGCATATTGAGTCCATGAAAGATTGAAATTTTTGTCCCAAGTTAGCGGAACGGGAGACTTTGTGAGAAAAAAATTAAAAATATCAATTTCCGCTAACTTGTGCCAAAAAAAAAAAAATTCTATGAACTCGCCATGCCCCTCATTGAATACCTTGGGGTGTCTTCTTTCCAAAAAGGGGTCACATGTGGGGTATTTATACTGCCCTGGCATTCTAGGGGCCCCAAAGCGTGAGAAGAAGTCTGGTATCCAAATGTCTAAAAATGCCCTCCTAAAAGGAATTTGGGCCCCTTTGCGCATCTAGGCTGCAAAAAAGTGTCACACATCTGGTATCGCCGTACTCAGGAGAAGGTGGGGAATGTGTTTTGGGGTGTCATTTTACATATACCCATGCTGGGTGAGATAAATATCTAGGTCAAATGCCAACTTTGTATAAAAAATGGGAAAAGTTGTCTTTTGCAAAGATATTTCTCTCACCCAGCATGGGTATATGTAAAATGACACCCCAAAACACATTCCCCAACGTCTCCTGAATACGGCGATACCAGATGTGTGACACTTTTTTGCAGCCTAGGTGGGCAAAGGGGCCCACATTCCAAAGAGCACCTTTAGGATTTCACAGGTCATTTACCTACTTACCACACATTAGGGCCCCTGGAAAATGCCAGGGCAGTATAACTACCCCACAAGTGACCCCATTTTGGAAAGAAGACACCCCAAGGTATTCCGTGAGGGGCATGGCGAGTTCCTAGAATTTTTTATTTTTTGTCACAAGTTAGTGGAAAATGATGATTTTTTTTTTTTCATACAAAGTCTCATATTCCACTAACTTGTGACAAAAAATAAAAACTTCCATGAACTCACTATGCCCATCAGCGAATACCTTGGGGTCTCTTCTTTCCAAAATGGGGTCACTTATGGGGTAGTTATACTGCCCTGGCATTCTAGGGGCCCAAATGTGTGGTAAGGAGTTTGAAATCAAATTCTGTAAAAAATGACGAGTGAAATCCGAAAGGTGCTCTTTGGAATATGGGCCCCTTTGCCCACCTAGGCTGCAAAAAAGTGACACACATCTGGTATCTCCGTATTCAGTAGAAGTTGGGGAATGTGTTTTGGGGTGTCATTTTACATATACCCATGCTGGGTGAGAGAAATATCTTGGCAAAAGACAACTTTTCACATTTTTTTATACAAAGTTGGCATTTGACCAAGATATTTATCTCACCCAGCATGGGTATATGTAAAATGACACCTCAAAACACATTCCCCAACTTCTCCCGAGTACGGAGATACCAGATGTGTGACACTTTTTTGCAGCCTAGGTGGGCAAAGGGGCCCATATTCCAAAGAGCACCTTTCGGATTTCACTCGTCATTTTTTACAGAATTTGATTTCAAACTCCTTACCACACATTTGGGCCCCTAGAATGCCAGGGCAGTATAACTACCCCACAAGTGACCCCATTTTGGAAAGAAGAGACCCCAAGGTATTCGCTGATGGGCATAGTGAGTTCATAGAACTTTTTATTTTTTGTCACAAGTTAGTGGAATATGAGACTTTGTAAGAAAAAAAAAAAAAATAATAAAAAAATCATCATTTTCCGCTAACTTGTGACAAAAAATAAAAAGTTCGATGAACTCACTATGCCCATCAGCGAATACCTTAGGGTGTGTACTTTCCGAAATGGGGTCATTTGTGGGGTGTTTGTACTGTCTGGCCATTGTAGAACCTCAGGAAACATGACAGGTGCTCAGAAAGTCAGAGCTGCTTCAAAAAGCGGAAATTCACATTTTTGTACCATAGTTTGTAAACAGTATAACTTTTACCCAAACCATTTTTTTTTTACCCAAACATTTTTTTTTTATCAAAGACATGTAGAACAATAAATTTAGAGCAAAATTTATATATGGATGTCGTTTTTTTTGCAAAATTTTACAACTGAAAGTGAAAAATGTCATTTTTTTGCAAAAAAATCGTTAAATTTCGATTAATAACAAAAAAAGTAAAAATGTCAGCAGCAATGAAATACCACCAAATGAAAGCTCTATTAGTGAGAAGAAAAGGAGGTAAAATTCATTTGGGTGGTAAGTTGCATGACCGAGCAATAAACGGTGAAAGTAGTGTAGGTCAGAAGTGTAAAAAGTGGCCTGGTCTTTCAGGGTGTTTAAGCACTGGGGGCTGAGGTGGTTAAAACAAAAAAAAAGGCCATTAAGGCCCAAACACCTCTAGCATTAGTTTCTAGAAACTGCACTTGTATGTTGTGCTTCACACAGTAAAAAATATAATAATGCACTGAAAAAAAAAAAAAAATACAGTAAGCATTTAGAAAAACAGTGAACATACAAACCAACCTAAATCGCTGAGCTTGTTGAGCAAGTGGTCCTGGGTACCTCCGGTTTGGGGATTGGTATAACTGGGACAGAATAGTGTGGTTTACTTTTTGGCTTGGGTTGTTCGCAAATTTAACAGTTATGGGTTCTGTTGCTCCAGGTGGTTTCTGACCATTTAGGCCTTTAATAGCTTCCTCAGCCTCAATCCTTTTGTCAAAGCGAATAAATCCAACTCCCCTGGATACACCTATTGTGGAAATATAACTGCATGTTATAAAACTGAAATACGGGGCAACAGCATGCAGCAAAGATTACATCAGCCGCAATAAGACCAGTCACAGAGAAAACTATGCCAAAACAATACATTCAGGTTACACTTTTTGCTTTGTTAGTCAACTATGGCTAGCTTATATTCCTAGGGAAAAAATATATTTGTACTATTAACCAGTATATAGAAAAGAGGGCTCTCAACTGCTATCTTCTGAAAGAAAAGATGATTAAAGGGGTTATGCCATTGTTCTTTCAATGGTAGCTACAGCGCATATCTCGATTTGTATCAGGCTTTTGTCGGGTGCACATCCCTCTATAGACCCGTCTCCACCTTAGGCCTCATGCACACGACCAATGTTGTGTTCCGTTCCGCAAAATGGGGTTCCGTTGTTCCGTGAT
This sequence comes from Bufo bufo, assembly GCF_905171765.1. Classification (NCBI taxonomy): domain Eukaryota; kingdom Metazoa; phylum Chordata; class Amphibia; order Anura; family Bufonidae; genus Bufo; species Bufo bufo. The sequence continues at coordinate 382,977,888 of NC_053390.1, forward strand.
TCGTTTTTGTGGGTCTTCCTTTATTTTTGGAGGACCACCAGGAATAAAGGAATGTAAAAAAAAGTCTAAGACAGGTTTGCCATGCAAATGATAGGAAAAAAATCGGACGCGGACGACAATCTTGTGTGCATCCGCGTTTTTTAGCGGTCCCATTGACTTGAATGGGTCCGCAAACCGTTTTCCGCAAAAATAATAGGACAGGTTATATTTTTTTTGACGGACTGGAACCACGGATCACAGATGTGGATGGCAAACGGTGCATTAGCCGAGTTTTCAACGGACCCATTGAAAATCAATGGGTCCGCAGAAAATCACGAAAATACGGCGCAACGGACACGGAATAAAACAACGGTAGTGTGCATGAGGCCTTAGGGTAAGTATTTTGTAGTGTACAGACGGCATGTGATCCATAGTTACATAGTTAAAGGGAACCTGTCACCGGGATTTTGTGTATAGAGCTGAGGACATGGGTTGCTAGATGGCCGCTAGCACAACTGCAAAACACAGTCCCCATAGCTCTGTGTGCTTTTATTGTGTAGAAAAAACAATTTGATACATATGCAAATTAACCTGAGATGAGTCCTGTCCCTGACTCATCTCACATACAGGACTCATCTCAGGGTAATTTGCATATGTATCAAATCGGTTTTTTTACACAATAAAAGCACACAGAGCTATGGGGACTGGGTATTGCGGATGTGCTAGTGGCCATCTAGCAACCCATGTCCTCAGCTCTATACACAAAATCCCGGTGACAGGTTCCCTTTTATGTCTTTTTTCAACTAAATTAGTCTATCAAGTTCAACCAAGGGATAGGTGGGGACGCGAATCCCAGAAGGAAGCGAGACTCAGGGCTACTCATGTCCTTAAGCCCGAAATGTCACTATTATGCACCTGAATGTTCAGCTGAAATGAATGAATAAAGAACACTTACGAATACTACAAATTGGTGTGCCGTCTGAAATCTTGTACCTACAAAGGGGTTATGTCATGATTGATATAAATAATGAAAAGCAGACATCATATAGTACATGACAGTCTTTTTATAACAAAGCTAGAACCAGCCCTGTACCTCACATGGACCCAGAGATCGCCTCATGTATTGCTCATGTATTTTCGCTTTAGGCTGGCAACTCAAGGGGACAGTGCCCTTTTTAGCTGCAGCTCTCTCCCCATCACAGCTCAGGTGGCAACATTATAATGAAAAGAATCGCTCACAAATAAAACATTTTGGTAACCGTATAAATTACCAAAGTAACTACTTTTCATAATGGTGGCACAACCCCCGTCATGGCGATAAGCTCTTGACTGTAACCAGACATATAAAAGCGTTGAGTTCCAGTGCAATCTGCTGCTGTCCCATGGCACTGCAGATAGCTGTTACTGTGCTGTCATTAGACAGCTGGGTCACAGTTAAAGTGTAATGGTCATTCTTTTTTTTTTTGTAATGTGTAGGGGCAGTGATACTGACCATTTTTGTAATACACTTTAATTACTAAAATCATACATTTCTATTAGAAAAATAGCTCTAAAGTGGCCCATTTTGAGCCTTAGCAATGCTCCTCTGTCTTCTGTTTACATAACACGGTCAGACAGAGGAGCGTTGCTAAGGCTCAAAATGGGCCACTTTAAAGCCATTTTTTAATAGAAATGTACAATTTTAGTAATTAAAGTATATTCCAAAAAGGGTTAGTATCACTGCCCCTACACAAAAAATAAATAAAATATAAAAAAAATGACAGTTACACTTTAATAATCGCTGAGACCAGGAAAAGTGGTCTCTCTGTGTGGCACCACGGTGTACAGGGATCCATGGCACGCTAAACCAAAAAGGCCAGCAGGGGAGCACTCTTCATGGAAGACCGCCACCTGCTGGCAGTAAAATTAACTGTGAGCATGCAGTTTCTGGATTAATCCCTTCCTGCCCAGACTCTGGCAGGAAGGGGTTAATTCACTTAAAAAAATAAAATTGAAAGAAAAAATTAAACCGTTATAGCTATAGTTACTAGTTTTAGCAATAACTAGTAACAGTATAGCAGACTACATACACACATTTCCCCCCCCCCCCCCCCCCACAAACACACTTTCATTGATAAAAAAAAATATATATCCATTAGTTTTACTTCGATTAGTATGCTGGATCTTGTGTGTAAAACATACAAATCTACACACATTTTTTCCATTTTGCTTTCTCAAAAAACTTAAACATTTAGAAATGTCTTATTTTGATATCTTAGAACTGCTACAAAGAAATTGAAAAATAACTTTTTCATAATTCACTTTTTCCTTAAATATATTTTTAAATATATCTAATGGCACAAAAGAAAGGTCTAAGATGTCCCATTAAAAATAGTATCAAATACATATAGATTGGCTCAAAAATCAGTTATTTGCAGTTAGATAGGGCCCATTGCTAAAACAGAAAAATTGGCCTGGTAAGGAAGGGGGTAAACGTTGAGGTAATGAAGCAGATTCAATAGCAGGCTTTCAAGACTACTTAAAAGGGATTCTGTCACCAGGTTTCACCCCTGTCAGCTAAACATATGCTGATGTTCAGGGCCTCATCAGGATTCCTAATGTGGGCTTCTAAATGTGATCCGTAGCCTTAGGGTTCATTCACACGTCCGTAAGTGTTTTGCGGATCCGCAAAACACGGACACCTGCAATGTGCAATCCGCAATTTGCGGATCCGCACATCACAGACACTATAATAGAAAATGCCTTTTCTGGTCCGCAATTGCGGACAAGAATAGGACATGTTCTATTTTTTCCAGGAACGATATTGCGGATCCCGAAAAAACGGATCCTGAAAAAATGGATGCGGATCCAGGAAATGTGGATTTGCATCCGTTCCAGCCCCATTGAAAGTGAATGGGTCCGCAAATTGCGGAACGAATGCGGACCCAAATTACGGACGTGTGAATGGACCCTTATTTTGCTAAAAAACAGGTTTTACTAACCTGTCAAAGAAATAAGGTGCCCAAGGGGATGTCAAGGGATGCAAGGTGCCGGCCGCACCCACCGCCGCCTTTCCACACTTCTGCACCGCCTCCTAATCCTCTGTGCCGCCTCTCGCTCTTCCTCCCCCTGCTGTAAGATATCGCGCGTGCGCACAGGGCTCTGAGAGGCTGGCGCCAGAGTGCAGGTCATACCTGGGTTGAGCGAAGTGCTGGCGCATGCGCACTTCGCTTTAAGAAGCCAAATCGAGAAGTCCGCACGGGCGCATCAGGCAGAGCCCTGTGCGCACGCGCGAGATCTTACAGCAGGAGGAGGGGGGATGGAGGGAGAGCAAGAGGCGGCACAGAGGATTAGGAGGCGGTGCAAAAGTCTGGAAAGGCGGCGCTGGGCACGAACGGCGGTGGGTGCGGCCGGCACCTTGCATCCCTTGGGCACCTTATTTCTTTGAATGACAGGTTAGTAAAACCTGTTTTTTAGCAAAATAAGGCTACGGATCACATTTAGAAGCTCACATTAGGAATCCTGATGAGGCCCTGAACATCAGCATATGTTTAGCTGACAGGGGTGAAACCTGGTGACAGAATCCCTTTAAACTTTCTGCTGGGGGTACGCAAACTGTATTAATACATATATTGCGACAAATTTATTGACTTTAATGTGTTAAACAGAGTCCAACGGATTCATCTTTGGACTCCGTTTGACCTGTTTTCTGTTCCTTTCCAGCATTTCTGCCAAACAGAATAGCGTGGTAGACTGGAGGAATGAACATGTCAGAGGAAGTAGGAGAGAGCCCAATGACATGGAGTGGGCAATAGTAGCCATACATTATAGACATTATATTCGACAGTGAGAGATCACCACATATTGGAATATATGAGAGATGATAACTAGACTGTGGAAAACGCCAGTGATGCAAAATGACAAATTTGTGCAATATATTCATTCCTGTTTTGTGAGTTAAAGGAAGACTTTCCATATTGGGGGGGGGGCTCGTCCTGGGCCAGGAACTTCTTGTACAGTCCTTCAGACATGATGAAGGTCACTGGAATCAGGCAGCAAAGCCCTTTCCGTCTCATGCCACAAGCACCGGAGCTAGAATCTGCTTGCTGCTGCAGCAGTTCCCAGAATTAGGCCATTCTTTTTCTCCTGCAGGATGTGCTCTCTAAAGTCCAGCACCACCTACAGAGGAGAGCAATGACATGTATACTTACATTTGCGATACAGGTGCCAGATGACTGTGGTGCTCAGTGAGCAGGGCTATGAAAATACTGACCCAGGTTTTATTTCTTATTGTGTGACCATGCAAATTCACTCTCGTTCTACACCTCTGCCCTATTTCACCAACATAGACAGCCCCAGCAGTATATTTATACACCTCGTGCACAAATGGTGTGGTCAGATTTTGTGCTAGACCACCCCTAATGCAGACCTTAAGCCATTAACACCTTAAGGACCACCCATTGTGGTTGAGGTTTTAGAGGGAACTAAGTGCTTCTGTGAATACTACTGTTCTACAAATGAACGGTTAACCGCTCCATTTTTAGAGCAGCTTTTTACTCTACCTACTGGATAAGAGATGGCTCCAATCTCCACTGTTAACCCTTTTACAAAGTGTTGGACCACAGCATGGTAAAAGAAGACTTCCCCCTCTGATTGGGCCCAGTGATCTGATCAGAGGTGGGGTAAGCCCTATGTAGTCCGCCCAGAGGAACTAAAAAGGAACTAAGGAATGTAAGTTCAGTAATCCTGCTGTTAAGGCACACCAGTATTGCCCTACCTAAAGCATGTGAGAGAAACTGAACATAATGTAATAGCATACAGGAAAATGCTAATACACTACAGACATAAAATAATTTTTTAAGACCGTGGAGTACTGTGTACAGTTCTGGGCTCCTGTAAACAAGGTAGACATAGCAGAGCTAGAGAGGGTTCAGAGGAGGGCAACTAAAGTAATAACTGGAATGGGGCAACTACAGTACCCTGAAAGATTATCAAAATTAGGGTTATTCACTTGAGAAAAAAGACGACTGAGGGGAGATCTAATTACTATGTATAAATATATCAGGGGTCAGTACAGAGATCTATCCCATCAGCTATTTATCCCCAGGACTGTGACTGTGACGAGGGGACATCCTCTGCGTCTGGAGGAAAGAAGGTTTGTACACAAACATAGAAGAGGATTCTTTACGGTAAGAGCAGCGAGACTATGGAACTCTCTGCCTGAGGAGGTGGTGATGGTGAGTACAATAAAGGAATTCAAGAGGGGCCTGGATGTATTTCTGGAGTGTAATAATATTACAGGCTATAGCTACTAGAGAGGGGTCGTTGATCCAGGGAGATATTCTGATTGCCTGATTGGAGTCGGGAAGGAATTTTTTATTCCCCTAAAGTGGAGAAAATTGGCTTCTACCTCACAGGGTTTTTTGCCTTCCTCTGGATCAACTTGCAGGATGACAGGCCGAACTGGATGGACAAATGTCTTTTTTCGGCCTTATGTACTATGTTACTACTATGTTACTATGTTACCGTAAACCCTAACTGGGATTATAAAAAGACAAAAAGCTAAAAAAATATTAAGTGGCAACCTAGAATAGTGTTGCATTTCATTATAACATACCAGCAGCATATATACCTATAGGAATTCAGTTAAATAAGCGGTCCCCAACCACCAGGCCGCGGCCCAGGACCTGGAAGATTGTTTGCCGGTCTGCGGCAATCAGGGCAGTCTTTAAAGCGGTACTAATATAGCGCTTCCATTATGTAAGAGCTTCCTTAGTACAGGAGGACCAGAAAGCGGTGAAGGATCTGTACTCACCGCTTCCTGGTCCTCGGCTCGGCTATCGGCTGTGCACAGCGTGAGGTCGCTCTGTGACCTCACACTGTGTGCCGCGATACACAGCTGGGGGCCGGCATAGGGGGCTGATAGATGGCTAAAGGTTAGGGGGTTGATCTGAGGCATTGGGGGTCTGATCTGAGGTCTGATTAACATTGGGGGTTTGATTGCTGGTCTGACCTGAGGTGTAATGAAAAATATTTTTTCTTATTGTTCTACTCTAAATTCTAGGTGCGTCTTAAAGGGCGAAAAATACGGTACAGTGCAGCAGAGACCCTAGTCAGTTTATATAGTTGTTATAGTGTTATATATTTTAATATGCACCTTGTGTTTTGTTATGCGCGTGAATCAGTCAGCGCCGACTAGCGCCCCCCTAAGCCCCGCCTACCCACAAGGGCAATGGCCGTGTGCATGAGGCCCAAGTTAAAAAAAAATCTAATCTAGTGAATATTGTAGACTCCTAGAGGGGCTAAAAAAATAAAGAAACAAATGTTAAAAAAATTATAAGAAAAAAAAGGATAAATTTAACCATAAACATCATTGGCATCGTCATGTCAGAAAACGTCTGTACTTTTAAAATGTAAATATATTTATCCTATACGGAAAATAGTGCAACGGGAGGGGGGGGGGGGGGGGGAATCGAAATGGCCGATTCACAACTTTTTCATTGTTCTGCTTACAAAAATAAAACTGAATATGATCGAAAAGTAACAAACACTCCAAAACTGTATCAATAACTAGAGCTCGCAGAAAAGGGTCCCCACAATGCTCAGTAGACCTAACTATATATATATATATATATATATATATATATATATATATATATATATATATATATATATATATTATAGTTAGAATGTGCATATTTTTTCAGTATTGAAACACAAAAATACCTCCACACATATACTACTCACAAAAAGTTAGGGATATTTGGCTTGTGGATTGAATTTCAGGATGAACCTAAAATGCATTCTAACCTTTACAGCTGAATGTGACCTCCAAACTTTTAAATGCACATGTCCAACTGTTCAATGTTTCAGTACTTTTTGCACAACTTGCTGTTCTCTAACAAGGAGCTTAACTGCAAAATTCACAACAGGTGCATGAACCATGAATGATGGTCGAATACATTTCCTGGTTCAATTAGAATTGGTATTTAAACAGTCCTCAACATGTTGTTCAAATTTTGAAATCATGAGACCAAGACGACGCCTAACAATTGATCAACAGTACCTCGCCATTGCGAGGCTTCAAGCAGGATGTTCTCAGAAGTGGCCACTGAGCTTAGAGTGTCAGTGTCATCAGCAGATTGCAACAAAGAGAAACTGGAAGAGTCATGGAAAGACATAGAAGTGGACGCCCTTTGGCCATATCCCACACTGATAACTGCTTCATTATGAACAATGAATGCCCTGTGGAACCGGATGATGAATGCCACACAACTCCAGGCCATAGGCATCCATGTGTCACCTCAGACCACTCGAAATCATTTACATCAGCGTGGCCTGCATGCTAGACGCTGACAATTACTTATAATAGATATAATGGATGTACAACACGTATTAATTAGGAAAATTCATGAGGAGAGTCAAAGTGCTTCTAAAATTACCTTTAATTAGACTTAGGGGTAACAGGGCGAATACCCTAGTGATAGACAAAAAGAAAAAAAGGCTCTCGCCAAAACAAATTAGTAACTGGTTTTGTGCAGGAACCAAAAGGTGAAAGTGGGGTGGCAAGGTTGAGCACTCGTGTAGAATTTCTATCCCTTTTATTCGCCCTAAATTCTAGTCTCTGCCCAAGGAAGCCCCCTGATGGTAGAGGCCCCCTGTCCCCGTACCTAAAGCCTGACTGAGCCCTATTAAAACCCTACATTCGTGTACGTATCCAATATGTACAAATTCACATGGGTGTAAAAATCAAGGTTTGTGTTAGTCAGCAGTAGTCCCCCTCTCCCTATCTGCCACTGTGGCGAGCATAAATACATCCTTCCACTTCACTGCAAGTAGTTGGTCACTTGCAAGGGCGAAGGATGTTCCTTTCTCCAAACACTTGGACACCAGCGGTTGTGGGTATCCCACTATTTTTACGGATTGTCCCACAAGCCCCTGTGTTTGCAGCATGGATGGATTTAAAAAGGGGAATACTGGTATAAAAATTATCAATGTACACGTGGTACTCTGTGTAGGAATGGCGCCAATTTTTATTGGTGTTCCAATAATTTCGGGGCAGTCCTAGGGGGTTAAGTTGGAAGTCTCTGCCTTTATTAACAGACAGACCGCAGGTGTAGCCGGTTGTACTCTAGCACACCTTATATAATTTTACCCCATATATGTCACGCTTGGAGGGAATAAACTGACAGAAGGAAAGGCAGCCTATAAAACTAAAGGGATTCATCGACAGATTTTTATCAGGGGTATATAATTTTGAATGAATCCCTAAAGAAGGAAATAAGGGGTCTCAATTTATTTAGCCGGTCGTAAACTGGGTCAGTTCTGGTGGGACACTTGGGAATTGCCCAGGGTAAACCCCACAAAAGTTTTTTAATTTCGGGGACACTTGTGGGGTCCACTGTCTTCTATAAATAGATGAGGGCTTTGTACAGCAAACTGTGTGGCGTACAGATTAATCTGCTGCACAATTAATTCCAGGACTTTATAAAAATCATAAAAGGGTAAAATTGGTGACGTCCACATTAATTTGGGGAGTAGATAAAAATTGGGGTACTTGGGACTATGCGGTCTGGGGATGGAAGCGGAGCTAGAGTCCCCGCTATCTGAAAATATTTCTACCTCTGAAGTGGTGTCTGATTTAGAGTTGTCAGAATATGGAAATTCATATGCCTGCACCGTACTGTATAATCATTGAGACATTTTTTGTATATTAAAGCCCAGAAAGAAAAAATAATATTTATATATATCCCACCCTAAAAAATTAAAAGTCCATGTTCGGTAGCATCAGTAGCGGTGCGTCCACTGACCGACAATTATGGACGGACCCTAATAGATGCCCACTGATCGACTAACAGATGGACAGTAACAGATGGCCTTTGACTGCCAGTAACAGACGGATAAACGGTCACGGCTGCCATATAGTGTGTGCATGCGCTGGGCTGCCGCCGTCATCTATATTAAGGGACTGGGGGATGGGGTGAAGATCGGAACCCAGCTTTCCTTTATGGAGAAGCTGGGGAACCCGATCCTGCCACTGGAGACTTTCTCCCTCCTCTCTTACATGAGTTTACAGCTCATCACGGTCTCTCATGACTGCCCTGAGCCCACAGCTACCTCCGGTAGCTGTGGGCAGAGAGCTCCTGCGCTTTTTTTTATAGCGCTAGCTTGGACTGAAGCCCAAGGCCCCTTAGAGACTGCAGCCAAGCTAATCCCAGGTGCGTCCAGAGAGGGTTCACCCAGTTTGCCCTCTCCCTGCCCCTTCGTTTGTCCATTTCCCAGCCTCCGATCAGACCCTCGGACCAGCCTCCGATCAGACCCGCGGACCAGCCTCCGATCAGACCCTCGGACCAGCCTCCGATCAGACCCTCGGACCAGCCTCCGATCAGACCCTCGGACCAGCCTCCGATCAGACCCTCGGACCAGCCTCCGATCAGACCCTCGGACCAGCCTCCGATCAGAGGTTTAAAAAAATAAATAAACTAAACCTACCTCTCCAGCTCCGGACGGCGCTGCCACTCGACAGATTCACTTATCCTCCCTGGTCTTCACGTCGCGCTGTACTATGGCCTTACAGAGCACAGCGTCAGGTCATAGTGTGCGTCTACGTGCACTACGTCCTGACACTGTATAACAGGACACACGGCGGGCCGGAATTAGACCAGGGAAGGTGAGGACAGCCACTGCGGTGCTGTGATCTTCCTGTGCCTCCCGCATACTAATGGGATAATGGAAGCGGGCATTAGTATTTTCATTATGTGTCTTGGCAGGGGGCCACATGAGATGATCCCGCGGACCGTATGTGCACCGCGGGCCGGAGGTTCCCCACCTCTGCTATATATACAAAAAAATAACTTCTGGAAAATGTTATTGGTCTTTAAAGGTAACCTGTCATCAACTTTATGCCGACATCACTGAGGGCAGCATAAAAAAGTGACAGAAATGCTGTTTTCAGCGGTGTGTCACTCATGAGCTATAAGTTAGTGGTTGCCAAGAACCAGCGTCATAATCATTGCAGCCCAGGTCTTGAAAAGAGTCAAATCTACTGAAGAGTCATGGTTATTCATAATTTCCTGCACTCTCACCCACCTGCTGATGATTAGTAGTTCCCTCCTAAAGAGAAAGGGAAAAAAAACTAGGTATAAGACTGTCGGTCATCAGCAGATGGGTGAGGAGAGCAGGAATTCATGAATAACCAGGACTCTTCTCAGGTGGCCGGGACTCTTTTCCAGGCCCAGTCTGCAATGATTGTGATGTTGGTTCTCTGCAACCACTTACATTTAACTTTTAAATGACAGACCACTGAAATCAACTCACCTGTCTCTACGTTATGCTGCCGTATGGGCATCATAAAGTTGATGACAGGTTCCCTTTAAGGCAAAAAAAAAAAAAAAATGTAATGAGTTGTGCACCAACAAGATTTACAATTTTTTTAAAAATGGGAATTTTTTGAGAGGTTTTTCCAATTTAGGAGGTTAAAAAAAATTTTTTTCTGCTTTACATCACTGTGTACCGATCTGAGACAAGCTTATGCCCTTTGAGTCCTACGGGAGAAAAGCGCTTTACAAATGTTTTGTTGTTGTTTACATATCAGTGTCCTATCCTACTATTAGGATAGCCTATCAGCTTGCGACCAATGAGGGTTTGACCTCCTCACCCACCCCATTGAGAAAAACTCCCAACGTCTTAAACAGAGGCTGTGATAGATGCTCAACAGTGGAAACAAGCACCCAGACTATTACAGTAAAAGAGTCAGATTGGCGGAGTCCTAAGTGGTCAGACCCCCATTGATCACACACTTCTTTATTATGTACAAGATAGGAAATACTGAATTGTTCGTCCTATAAGACCCACCTAGGTTTTAGAAGAGGAAAATGTAAAAAATATTAAATCAGACCACAATATCCAGTTCCCGATCACCCATAGACTATAAATATCCTTGGTCAGGATTTACGTCTCTGATAACATGTTACAGTCTTATCTTGGTTATCTTGTGACAAAAGCCATTGAAAGCCATTGAAATCCATTGAAAAGTTAGTCTAGACCAGTGCTTCTCAATTATTTTCTGTCATGCCCCCCCTAGGAAGAAGAAAACATTGCGCGACTGTAAATAGTATCATTTGTCTATAAAATTGTTATAAGTACACCTCTGCATAACACTGTATCCTTATTAACATATAAGAGAATAAAAAAAGTAAGAAATGTGGATCGGACACACACTTATGGGGGGATCTGTGGATGACGGACACTTATGGGGGGATCTGTGGATGATGGACACTTATGGGGGGGATCTGTGGATGACGGACACTTATGGGGGGGATCTGTGGATGACGGACACTTATGGGGGGGGATCTGTGGATGACGGACACGTGGATGACGGACACTTATGGGGGGGATCTGTGGATGACGGACACTTATGGGGGGGATCTGTGGCTGGCACTGTTACAGGGGGATCTGTGGCTGGCACTGTTATATATGTGCCATCCACAGACCCCCCCCCACCCCATAACAGTGCCATCCACAGTGCCCCCCCAGCCCATAACAGTGCCATCCACAGACCCCCACCCCTTAACTGTGCCATCCACAGATTCCGTGTGCCCGCCGCCGCTTAAAGTTATTAAACATGCCCCCCTCACTCCTAATAGTACCGTATATCCGAATTTCTTCTGTATAATGCCGGCAGGCGAGCCGGGCGGCCGGCGCGTCCCTCAGTGACGTCACTTGTCTGCGCCGCCTGCTTCATTCATAAAGCAGGCGGCGCAGGCACGTGACATCACTGAGGGACGCGCCAGCCCCCCGGCCCGCCTGCATTATACAGAAGAAATTCGGATATACGGGACTATTAGGAGTGAGGGGGGCATGTTTAATAACTTAATTCAATAATACATTTTATATTAGTATCCCGAAGGGAGCGGTGGGGTGGGGCTATAGTACAGTGATCGCACCGCCCCACCGCTATTGCCGGCCCCCAGCTCCTCCTCCAGTCCCTCCCCCGGCCCCCGCTCCGTACATCGCGTCCAGCGCCTGCCTCTGATCAGACGGGAGATGAGCGCTTCCACATCTCCCTGCTGCATATTACACTGCGAGCTGTCGGCCGCCCGGCGCCCCTGTTGCTATGGCACCCTGTGCGGCCGCACAGCCCGCACACCCCAAAGGCCGGCCCTGAACGAGCCCCCCTTTACGGAGCCTGGCGCCCCCCCTGGGGGGCGCGCCCCTCTATTTGAGAAGCACTGGTCTAGACTATTTTTCTTGCCATTCTTTACTTAATGCGTTAAAGGGGTTATAGGCCCCTAAAATGCCTCCCCATAAGTCTGGTGTCACGGACACTCCCATGACAGGTGCCAGGAGATCAGACAGACTGGCAACACATGGGTTAATCTGAATGGTTCCTTGTGGATCATTTGTGTCTGTGTTGTTTTGGTAATGACCACACCTCTGGCAGGTGTTGTTGGTTTGGTCATTTAACTTCCCCTATTTATTACTGCTTACCCCTTTTGGGGGTGCGGTTTATAGCTTCAGTTTCTGGACTAGCTGGTTGTTGGATCTCGGTTGAGCTCCTGACGCTGCCTTTGCTCAATGTGAAGTTAAGTGTCGTCTTTCGTATTTTGTTTGTTATATTTCCCTGTCTTTTGTATCTAGGCCTGAGGGAGACTCCTGTTCATCCTTCTGGTGGAGGAATAGGTTGTCTCAAGTCCTGTCACTATACCAGGGCCCTACAGGGTGTGTTGGGGCTCTAGGTTCCTGTGTATGAACTTTCCTACCATCGAGGTCAGTTCATACTGACAGTCAGGACTTGGATTAGGGTTGTTCTAGGAGGTGACCTTCTCCTTTACCCTAGTTTCCAGGCCTAGTTCCTATCCCCTTTCCTCCTGTGCTCGGTGTGGAGTTTCCTACCCTCACTACATCCGTGAGTGACACCTGGCCCCTTGCACGGATAGTATTTACCACACTCTCTGGCACCCGCGTCACTTTTGACGCCCGCTGCTGCAGAACGAACCTCCCTAGCCTCACCCGGGATGTTAGGGAGGCTTGTTCCGAGCCAGCTATTGGCAAGGTAAGTACTATCCATGTGAGGGGCCCGGGCATATGGGGAGGCATTTTAGGGGTTGGATAACCCCTTTAAGTTTAGCTTAGATACATCTGTATTAAAACTTGGAACCAAACTCTGCTTCGGTTCTGACTGGTACCTCGGAACTGAAACAAAGTTCGGTTCCAAGTTTTAAAGTGGCTTTCCACTTTAAAAATCAACTACCAAAGTTATGCATTGAAGTCTCGTACGTCTTCGGCTCATCGGAGCTCGTACATGTTAATGCTGTATGGAGATGGATCTCCGTACAACATTAAAACAAATTTTTTTTTTTTTGTGAAGCTACTTCGGATTTAGCATCTGAAGATCGCTTCACTCATCACTATCCTTAACAACCAGCTCTATAACAATATCACATGATCTACTCCATTAGGTGAACGTCGTAAAAAGTGCAGTTTGTCCTGCACAAGACAAGCTCTCAGACATCTACATTATCAGAAAAATAGTTTATGGCAATGTAAAATACAACAGATTTTTAACAAAAATTATGCAAAAGTAAAACATGAAAAAAATTTCTCCTTGTGCCCTCCATACAGTATAATGTCTCCTTGGGGCTCCCATACAGTATAATGTCTCCTTAAGCTGTTTCAGGGAGCCGCTGCTCTCACCGGAGCTCTGGTGATGCAATACAGGCTCCTGGCAGCTTTCCAAGGACATGTACATGGTATAGTGTCAGTGCTTGGTACTGCAGCTCAGTCCCATTGACTTGAACGGCACAGAGCTGCAGCTGATGTACAGTGATATCGCTGACCTAGGAAAAGGCTGTGGCGCTCAAGGCCTCTACTAACAGCTGATCGGCAGGGGTCCCGAGTGTCACACCCATGCAGATCTGATACTGACAACCTATCCAGATTAGAAGGCATGCCAAATTAACCAACACCCATCAAAATAGAACCACCTCAATATCTTATGGCCAAGTATTAGCCAGGGCTTGGTGTCTAACATTTGCCTTGAAGAATCAGCTGTGTATTTCAGCAAAGAATTTCTTTAAAAATAAGACTGTTCACTTCTTAGAAGGAGCAGAGGGACCATTTCTACACAGCAGCTTGGAAATGAAGATTATAGCGGCTGCAAATTTATTACAAGTCATGGAAATGATTCCAAACCTGCACCTTCAGGGTGGAAATGACTCAGACTGGCTCACTGCATTCAACTATCTATTTTTGTACATGCATATTTATGAAGAACTCCAGCAGAAGATTGAATTTTCAGGCCCACATATCACCACATTTGCTATGTTCTGGAGGCAAGACTGCTGTTTTTCAGAAGAATTTTCTATAGCTTGATAAAGGAAAAAGGTGTCGCATGGCATTATTGTCTACTTACCAGTGACTTGATCAACAAGAATACGAGATGTAATAATGCGACCGTACTGAGAGAACAGTTGTTCCAGCTCTTTCTGGGTCATAGTTTTTGGAAGTCCGCTTACATAGAGGTTTGCATCCCTAATAGATGCTGAACTGGGACGAGCATAGGAAACCTTAAAAACAAAACAGTGAAAGGTTTCAGACTGAATGTGTTCATACCGTATAAGAAATAATTAAAAATGCCTGTTTTTTCTGAAACTAAAATACCTATCTGCACGATGGTACAAGGAAAAAAAAAAAAAGATTTTTAAATCGAACCACCTAAATTAACCCCATGTTGACAATACGTGTATGATGAACCCTGGGGGCTTTAAATATGCCACTCACTCGGGCGCTGAAGTAATGGTCACTTAACCCTTCAGTTGCTGTGGTAAATTTGGATTACGACATCTGAGCAGCCATTTGGAGGAAGGGTGCTCCATCAAACAGCGCCACTGAAATGAGATCACAGGAGCAGTTTGGTTGCTATGCTGAAGGCTCCCAGATCTGCCATATTAAGATTCCTGCTGAGTCACCACTGCGTCTATGATATGACTATATAACTATCACATGTTCAAGTCCTCTAAAAGGAGGAAAAATTAAGTTAAGAGTAAAAATCACCAAATATCCATGTCATCAGCCAGCCAGAATCCCACCCCATGCTGATGAGGGGCAAGCTGTCTACGGTGCTAAATCTTAGTAAGAGTTGCTTGCTTCACTAAGTGGTCTGGTGTTTTACATTATTGTTCCACAATCCAAAGTTAACCTTGTGAAACAGCGCTAAATGCTGAACCAGAAAAAAAAAAATTGCTTGGATTTACTGTTTGTGGTCACCCCCCCCCCCCATATGTACCCCTCAAAAAATAAAAACTACAGCTCACCCCGTATAAAACGAGTACTCTCACAGCTCTGTTGATAAATATATTTTTTTTTACTGGTTTAGCTGAACAACAACCTCTTAATGTTATCTATGTCAATGTATTTATATGAATTACCGTACTATGAATTTCATACTACTCCTTGGCTAACACACTCCTCAAAAAAAGCCAAGAGTAGAATAATTACCCTGCAGGAAAATCTGGATGGAAGTGTCTATTTAAAAGGGTCCAGGGAGCCAAACATTGATCCCAGACTCATGTCCAGTCAGCGTAGTCAAGTGCAATATTTCATGCACTGTATAAAGAGTTTTTTAGGGTCTACTAAGTTAACCTCAAGCGTTATATACAGAGGTCTCCTGGTGTTTGCAATTTAACTTCATAGGAAATTGATTATTATAGATCCGCACTCTTCATTAGGAATCATCCAGAAGCATAAACGTGTTAAAATATTGAATGCGTTCCTGTATATATGTCTGCTAATATGTAGTTGTCAGTTATGGTGCGACTGTTGGTAATATATAACTGTCACTTAGGGTACCATCACACTAGCGTTATTCTTTTCCGGCATTGAGTTCCGTCCTAGGAACTCACTACCGGAAAAGAACTGATCAGTTATATCCCCATGCATTCTGAATGGAGAGCAATCCGTTCAGGATGCATCAGGATGTCTTCAGTTCAGTCTTTTTGACTTTTCAGGACTGAGATAATACCGCAGAATGCTGCAGTTTTATCGCCGTCCAAAATTCCAGAACACTTGCCGGAATGCTGGATCCGGGATTTTTTTTCCCATTGACACGCATTAATGCCGGATCTGGCCCAGAGTGTTCCAGCAAAACAGATCCGGCATTTCAATGCATTTGTCTTACGGATCAGGATCCTGATCCATCTGACAAATGCCATCAGTTTGCATAAGTTGTGACGGAACTGCCTGCCGGAATCCTCTGCCGCAATTGTGAAAGTACCCTTATATGGGTATAGTGTAGTGTATATATAGCAGTGTATATCGCAGCCCAAAAAACCTTCGTTTTATGCTCAAACGTATTGATGTTGTTTCAATTCATATAGTCCACATTCATAGATGTGCTGGTGCATATATATTCGATAATTAATATTTGTACATTATTCAGAAATGATTGATATTTATAACACCTATGTCCACAGTTCCCCTTATAATACTTTTATATCCTAGAGTTATTGTTTCCTCTTTAATAATCTATCCTCAGTGGTGATGGGGTTCATATACTCCCTGTCGGTGGATAGTTGTACACTGACCGTGGCGTCCCACGTGGTAAAAGGTGCCGCTTACCCTTTACCTCCGTTTCCCTCGGCTGTGTACGGGCGCTGTCTGTATTGTAGTAGCATTGACTGAATCGCGATGGCTCACGGGATCGCCGTTCTAGCTCGGCGTCCCATATGCTGCAGCAGGTTGCACTTACTGGAGTATTCACAAGGCTCGTAAGGTTCTACCAGTATTGACCGTGGAGAGCTCCACATATATCCTTATTTTTCCAGCATAAGCAATCAATCTTTTTGAGTGGGTCCTGAATTTTAAAAGAGATCCTGATTAAAACCAAACGCAATTAGGAGTAAGGGTAATTTCACACTAGCATTATTCTTTTCCGGTATTGAAATCTGGTAAAGGGTCTCAATACTGGAAAAAACGCATCAGTTTTATCCTAATGCATTCTGAATGGAAAGCAATCCGTTCAGTATGCATCAGGATGTCTTCCGTTCCGTCCCTTGTACGGTATTAGACCGGACAAAATACCACAGCATGCTGCGGTATGTTTTCCTGCCAAAGTCCCGGAACAATACTGAACTTGCCGGATCCAGCATTAATTTCTATAGAGATGTATTAATGAGTCATTCGGTACCAAGTGTTCCGGAAATTGCTAAATCGCCGGATCCGGTTTTCCCGTCCGCGCATGCACCGGGCTTTTGATCTTTGAAATAATTTAAATACCGGATCCGTTATTCCGAATGAGACATCCTGTACATCACGAAAAAAAAAAGCTATCCGTTTCTCCATGGCTTGCCGGAACTGCCTCCCGGATTCCAAAAACACTAGTGTGAAAGTACCCTTAATCGAACTCCTTCAGTGGCCATATTAGCCCAGGAGATCCAACCCACTTATATACCCATAGTTCAGGTCTCATTTAAAACCCAAATGGACTTTCCATTTCCACGATTACTCCATATAGTACTCTTTTAATCTTTGTGGCCATACAGTGTGTGTGTGTGTGTATGTATGTGTGTGTGTATGTGTATGTGTATGTGTATATATATATATATATATATATATATATATATATATATATATATATAAAAATGCCAGCAGCACACCAGAAGTTTCAAAAGAAGCGTGTGGTTTATTCACCCAGAGTCAACAGCGACGTTTCAACAGCTTGTTGCTGTCTTTTTCAAGCTATGAGCACATGTGTTACAAGCATACAATATAAAGGTGCAGCAATCAAACATATATTGAAATCAATTAGTACATCAAGTAAACTATTCTTGCATGAAAAGTTTTCCTAATACTCTTTTCTTTGCTTTTAGATTCTTCATTTAATCATGGTCATGACAGACGCAGTGTGGCGTGAAGTTCATCACTAATCCGGCTGGCTACCCAATTTTTTGTACTTTATCCACATACAGGATGGCTCGATTGCTGTTTCAGCGCAGATGCGGAGTTTGATCCAGGCTATCTTAGGGGCCCACCCATGCAGTTTCTTTTTTTATATTTTATTTATTCCTTGTTCCAATGAGTTTTGGTTACCCGCAATAGTTATACGTAATTCTGGTTGGGATACATTGTGCACGGGTGGGAGTGTGAAGTTGTCTATTAGAGGTGGGCGGCGGTTCGCTGGGAGGCCCCTTGCGACGTCACAACCTTCTTAACCCGACATTGATGTAACCACTGACGTGATACAGCACTGCTGTGGGACACTTATCCTCCTTTCTATGTGCACACTATGATGTTCTGATTCGGCCAGTATTTAGGGTTGACAGGACGCTGCCTCTGGAGAACCCATATTTGCAGCGATCCAGACCCATATAATAATATAAGATCCTTTCAAAACCTACTTCCTGCATTTGCAGATTTCTATTCACGTGACAGTGATCACGTGATGACTGATGGGAGACCGCTATCCCAGCGTGGACATGCGCATTCTGGCTGTTTGACAGGTTCGGCCATCTCTGATGTGGTTACTAGTTAGTCTCTGGGCGCTTGAAAAATCGCGATACTCGATCCTCTCGCGCATGCGCAGACAGGACATGGGAACGCCGCTGTGACCGTGATGCCGGCTCCACACAGCTTCCTCAGCTGACCGTGAGTTTTATTGTCACGATAATTAGGGGACACACCTGCACTTATTAATAATGATCACAATACTTTTTATACTACGAACACCATTCTATTACTATATGATATGATCTATATGTACTGTAATCGACACTTCATTGCGGTACCACACGAGTTTTTTTTACCAATATGGACCACTGTATGTACTAATTGATTTCAATATATGTTTGATTGCTGCACCTTTATATTGTATGCTTGCAACACATGTGCTCATAGCTTGAAAAAGACCGCAACAAGCTGTTGAAAAGTCGCTGTCGACTCTGGGTGAATAAACCACACTCTTCTTTTGAAACTTCTGGTGTGCTGCTGGCATTTTTTCTTTTCTACTACATTGGACCAGGTGCCGGTCCATATTGGCCTGAACTGCACCCGTACTATACAGTGTGCTGCATCCTCATTTTTTCAAAAAAAAAAAAAAAAAAATATATATATATATATATATATATATATATATATATATATATATATATACACACACACACACACACACCTAAAGAATTATTAGGAACACCATACTAATACGGTGTTGGACCCCCTTTTGCCTTCAGAACTGCCTTAATTCTACGTGGCATTGATTCAACAAGGTGCTGATAGCATTCTTTAGAAATGTTGGCCCATATTGATAGGATAGCATCTTGCAGTTGATGGAGATTTAAGGGATGCACATCCAGGGCACAAAGCTCCCGTTCCACCACATCCCAAAGATGCTCTATTGGGTTGAGATCTAGTGACTGTGGGGGCCATTTTAGTACAGTGAACTCATTGTCATGTTCAAGAAACCAATTTGAAATGATTTGAGCTTTGTGACATTGTGCATTATCCTGCTGGAATTAGCCATCAGAGGATGGATACATGTTCTCATTTTGTTTACGCCAAATTCGGACTCTACCATTTGAATGTCTCAACAGAAATCGAGACTCATCAGACCAGGCAACATTTTTCCAGTCTTCAACAGTCCAATTTTGGTGAGCTCGTGCAAATTGTAGCCTCTTTTTCCTATTTGTAGTGGAGATGAGTGGTACCCGGTGGGGTCTTCTGCTGTTGTAGCCCATCCGCCTCAAGGTTGTGCGTGTCGTGGCTTCACAAATGCTTTGCTGCATACCTCGGTTGTAACGAGTGGTTATTTCAGTCAACGTTGCTCTTCTATCAGCTTGAATCAGTCGGCCCATTCTCCTCTGACCTCTAGCATCCACAAGGCATTTTTGCCCACAGGACTGCCGCATACTGGATGTTTTTCCCTTTTCACACCATTCTTTGTAAACCCTAGAAATGGTTGTGCGTGAAAATCCCAGTAACTGAGCAGATTGTGAAATACTCAGACCGGCCCGTCTGACACAAACAACCATGCCACGCTCAAAATTGCTTAAATCACCTTTCTTTCCCATTCTGACATTTAGTTTGGAGTTCAGGAGATTGTCTTGACCAGGAGCACCCCCCTAAATGCATTGAAGCAACTGCCATGTGATTGGATGACTAGATAATTGCATTAATGAGAAATAGAACAGGTGTTCCTAATAATTCTTTAGGTGAGTATATATATATATATATATATATATATAATTTCTCCATAGCTTCATATTCTCACAATCTGTTTTTCTTCTCATCTATTGCCTTATATCTTCCAAAAAAAAAAACACATTGCGGTTTTAATGCGTTTCTTCGGGCATGATTGCTTCCCATCTCAATTGATGGGAGTATATAGTTACTTTCCTGATGTAAGGTGTGTAACATATAATAATCATATAAAACGGATTCAAAATAAATAAAAATGCAAATATAAATGAAAATAAGAATAAAGTGGAGACCCAAATATCAAACTGTTTAGATATTGATGATTTATCATCTGACTTCTATACACATCCCATAATTCATCCCAAATCATTTTCTTGTGCGCCATTTTCTTCATTTCCCTCACTCTATATTTCCATAATCCTTTTATATATTCTTACAGCTTTAAATATCTAGACGTGTGGGGTGGGGGCCTCCCGCCAAGGGGAGATCAGCGAAGGGCACCCATCCCAATTTTACAGAAAACCGAAGAGTTCTAATTCTGCATTAAGTCCCCCCCAGTTAAGGGTCCATTCACACCTCCGCAAAATGGGTCTGCATCTGTTCCGCAATTTTGCATAACAAGTGCGGACATATTCATTTTCAATGGGGTCAGAATGTGCTGTCTGCATCCGCGGAGCTGCACTTCCGTTCTGCAAAAATATAGAACATGTCCTATCCTTAAATGAAGAGATCGGCACTCCTTGGTACTGCAATTATATTGGGTTTATTCGCCACTCATTGAAGAGGTGACGCGCGTTTCGACACATCCAAGTGCCTTTATCACAGCAATGTGAGCAGCATGTGTCGAAACTCACGTCACCTCTTCTATGAGTGGCGAATAAACCCGATATAATTGCAGTACCAAGGAGTGCCGGTCTCTTCCTTCATTTAAGCATCCGGAGTGACATCCGCTAACCGCGCACCAATACCTTCACGCAGTGCCGCCCGACTATTCGTAACCAGCATGTCCTATTCTTGTCTGCAATTGCGGACAAGAAAAGGCATTTTCTATGAGTGTGCCAGTGATGTGCGGTCCGCAAAATGCCGAACGCACATTGCCGGTGTCCGTATTTTGCGGATCCACAAAACACATACGGACGTGTCAAAATCAAATATTCTTCTCGATTCCTGCCATGACATCCTGGCAATGTAACTTCCCCCTCACCAATGTTTTGCGACCTTCTCGAAGGCTGCAAATTTTAGGTATGTTGGATCTTGATTATGAAACTGTTTAAAATGTTTTGATAGGGAGTGTTTTTGATAACCATTTTTATACTTGTTATATGTTCAGATATTCTTTTTTTAAAAGCCTTTTTGTCTTCCCTACATACTGCTTTTTACAAGGGCATTCGATAATGTATATGACATCACTTGTACTGCATGTTAAAAATTCATTTATTTCATAATAAAGTTTTGTGTAGAACTGACCTTGCTTGTCTTCTTTGGAAATGTAGTATTTTTACAGTTGCCACATTTTTCTCATTTATAGAAGCCTTTTAGATTGAGCCAATTTTGTAGAGAGTGTTCCCCTTTATTTGTCTAAGGGTACTTTCACACTAGCGGCAGGACAGATCCGACAGGCTGTTCACCCTGTCGGATCCGTCCTGGCTCTATTTCGCCGTGCCGCCGCTCCGTCCCCATTGACTATAATGGGGACGGAGCTCCGGCGCAGCACAGCAGTTCGCAGTGAGGCCGCCGGACTAAAAAGCCGGACATGCAATACTTTTAGTGCACTGCCCCCGTCCCCATTATAGTCAATAGGGACGGAGCTGCTGTCCGGCGGCACGGCGAAATAGCGGCAGGACGGATCCGACAGGGTGAACAGCCCATCAGATCCAACCTGCCGCTAGTGTGAAAGTAGCCTTAATGGATGGAGCTATTTTCAAACCTAAATTTGGGGCCTTTGTATAAGTTATCTGTGGGGTAGTAGTTATCCAAGGGCCAATAATTGTATCTTTCAGAATATAGTGCAAATGACGTCTTATACTCTATTTTTTTATACTGTATGTTGAAAGGTAAAATGATCTGTTTAACATTTTTTTCTCCCTCTACCATATCAGCAGTGTATACTTCAAAAAAAGTTTGTCCATATTTCTCACTTTAGAGAGGGATGTGTCAATGACATTAGATGGATACTCTTATTATAAATTGTTCCCTCAGTTCTGTCTCCTCCTCGAATTTTTGACTATCTGTACTGCCCCATTGGTATATTTAAAAGCCATCTAGGTAGATGGCAACTTGAGTACAGAATATAACTTTTTAGTTACTGGTTTATAGCAAGTACTACAGGTTAATTTAAGATTCTGTACAGTAATCAGTAAATGCAAAATTTCAATCTGATGTTTATTTACATTTGCACAGAAACAAATTTGGATTATTGTTTATTTCTTCAAAAAAGGACTGAAGTTCTATTTCTGATTTTTGCCATATAAAAATAATGTCATCAATATATCTCTGCTAAAGTACCAGGTCCGTGCCCAGCTTAGGCGCAATATGTTCTTGTTCCCACTGTGCTATAAATAGATGAGCGTAGCTTAGGGCAAACCTGGTACCCATGGCGGTTCCCTTTGTAAAAAATATTCTGTATCAAAATAAAAAGAATTGTTTATATACTGTACCCCACATAATCTGTTTAGCACAGAGCCGACCATTTATCTCTAGCTGTGTTTTCATAGCTGTAATTCCTTGACAGTGGTCAATTATAGTGTATAATGAGTTAACGTCCTATGTGCCCATAATCCAATGTGGTTCATAATTTACATTTTCTATAATCGTTATAATCTGTGTCGTATCTTTTATATATGCATAGTAGTAATAGTATTTTTCCACTATGGGTTGTAAGATTCTGTCTATATACTGTGATAAATTGGAAGTCAACGATACTATGCCTGAGATGATCTGTCTGCTCAGCGGCTCTTGCAAATCTATGTATTTTTTGGATAAAATACAGGCAATCTCTGTTGTGTTCCTAGGGATTACAGCTATGAAAACACAGCTAGAGATGATTGGTCGGCTCTGTGTTAAACATATTGATTATGTGACAGTATATATTAAAGGGAACCTGTCACCAGGATTTTGTGCATAGAGCTGGGGACATGGGCTGCTAGATGGCCGCTAGCACATCTGCAATACCCAGTCCCTCCCCATAGCTCTGTGTGCTTTTATTGTGTTAAAAAACCATTTGGATCCATATGCAAATGAACCTGATATGAGTCCTGTGTCCAGAGATGAGCCCAGCAGAAAGGAGCCCAGCACCGCCCCGCGTCCTCCCAATCTCCTCCTTGCTGGCTGATGTCACTGAGCTGGAGCGCCGAAATCTCGCGATGCGCGAGCTAGCGCATGTGCAGTGTCGGCATCATGTTCATTCCCTGTGCTGCATCAGGACAGGGAACGAACTACGCATGCGCTAGCTCGCGCATTGCGAGATTTCGGCGCTCCAGCTCTGTGACGTCAGCCAGCAAGGAGGAGATTCGGAGGACGCGGGGCAGTGCTGGGCTCCTTTCCGCTGGACTCATCTCCGGACACAGGACTAATATCAGGTTCATTTGCATATGGATCAAAATGGTTTTTTAACACAATAAAAGCGCAGAGAGCTATGGGGACTGGGTATTACAGATGTGCTAGCGGCCATCTAGTATCCCATGTCCCCAGCTCTATGCACAAAATCCTGGTGACAGGTTCCCTTTAACACAATTTTTATTTTAATACAATATATTTTTTTCAAAGGGAACCGCCATGGGTATCAGGTTTGCCCCCAGCTACACTAATTTATTTATGGCATAGTGGGAACAAGAACATATTGTGCCTAATCTGGGGACAAACCTGGTACTCTGGTGGAGATATACTGATGAAATTTTTAGGTGGCAAAAATAAAAATAGAACAATCAAAATAATTTGTTTCTCTGCAAAAGTAAATAAACATCAGATTGAATTTATGGATTTACTGATTACTGTACAGAATCTTAAATTAACCTGTAGTACTTGCCATAAACTAGTAACTAAAACCAGTTATATTCTGTATTCAAGTTACCATCTATGTACCGTATTTTTCACCCCATGAGACACACTTTTCCCCCAGAAAAAAGGTGCCATTTTTACTCTGATGCACTGCGGGCCGCAATGCTGCACAGCATGGCCTGCGATGTATCAGCGGGAAGGGAGGAGGGGCTGGAGGCCGGCAACTGCTGTTGCAATCGCGGCGGGGCTTGGTGCAATCACTGTACTCTATTACACCGGGCCTCGCACACAGCAGTATTCATATGTAAAGTGTAGGCAATCCATATGTAAAGTATAGCAATCCTCTGCGGTAGCGCAATCCACGTAGTACTCACTATGAAACTCCCGTATTAGCAGGCAGGCTGGCCGGTCACTCACTTCGTAAAGCGCATGCTCTGCCTGTTTCATTAATAAAGTGGGAGGAGCATGTGCGTGACAAAGTGAGTGACCGGCCAGCCTGCCTGCTAGCACGGGAGTTTCATAGTGAGCACTACATGGACTGCGCTACCGCAGAGGATGGTTATACTTTACATATGGATTGCCTACACTTTACATATGAATACTGCTGTGTGCGGGGCCCGGTGTAATAGGGTACAGTGACTGCACAGGGCCCCGTCGATTTAATCAACAGTTGCCGGCCTCCACACCCTGTATTGGGGGTCACCATTTACACAGGGACACTTATGGGGGGGGGGGGGGGGATCTGTGGATGACACATCTATAGCACAAGATGCTATATATGTGTCATCCACAGATCCCCCCCATAGCAGTGTCATCCACAGGACCCTCCCCATAACAGTGTAACAGTGCGTCATCCACAGATGCCCCATAATAGTGTAATCCACAGACCACCATTCAAAACACACCTTTTGGTTCAAATATTTTTTCCCCCCTTATTTTCCTCCTCAAAAACCTAGGTACATCTTATAGGGCGAAAAATACGGTAGGTGGCTTTTAAATATACAGATGGGGCAGTTCCGTTGTATATAAATAGCAACTGTAAAGTAAAAATTAATGAATGAACAATTTATAATAAGGAGTATCCATATGATGTCATTGACATCCCTCTCTAGAGAGAAATATGGACAAACTTTTTTTTGAAGTAGACACTACTGATATGGGAGAGGGAGAAAATGATGTTATATGGATCATTTTACCTTTCAACATACAGTATAAAAAAATAGAACATAGAACAGAGTATAAGACGTCATTGGCACTATATTCTGAAAGATATTATTGGCCCTTGGATAACTACTACCCCGCCGATATCCTATACGTAGGCCCCAAATTTAGTTTTGAAAACAGCTCCATCAAGAAATGAAAAAGGGGAACACTCTATACAAAATTGGCTAAATCTAAAAGGCTTCTATAAATGCGAAAAATTTAGCAACTGTAAAAGTACTACATTTCCAAAGAAGACAAGCAAAGTCAGTTCCATATGAAACTTTTTTAACATGCAGTACAAGTGATGTCATATACATAGTATATAAGGCCGAAAAAAGACATTTGTCCATCGACTTCGACCTGTTATCCTGCAAGTTGATCCAGAGGAAGGAAAAAAAAACAAAAACTGATGTAGAAGCCAATTTTCCCCACTTAAGGGGGAAGAAATTCCTTCCCGACACCAATTAGGCAATCAGAATAACTCCCTGAATCAACGACCCCTCTCTAGTAGCTATAGCCTGTAATATTATTACACTCCAGAAATACATCCAGGCCCCTCGAACTCTTTTAGTGAACTCACCATCACAACCTCCTCAGGCAGAGAATTCCATAGTCTCAATGCTCTTCGCCTAAAGAATCCTATTCTATGTTTTTGTACAAACCTTTTCTTTAAAACGCAAAGGATGTCCCCTTGTCACAGTTCTGGGGATAAATAGATGATGGGAGAGATCTCTGTACTGACCCCTGATGTATTTATACGTAATATTTAGATCTCCCCTCAGTCTTTTTTCTAAAGTGAATAACCCTAATGTTGATAATCTTTCAAGGTACTGTAGTTGCCCCATTCCAGTTATTATTTTAGTTGCCCTCCTCTGTACCCTCTCCAGCTCTGCCTTGTTCACAGTAGTCCAGAAATACTTCAATTACTCTTACCGGTAATTTGTTTTCCATGAGCCCATGACAGCACCTGTGAGAGATCCTCCTCCTTCCGGACAGGAAACAGGAACTTCCCAGATCTTTAAATTGGTCCCGTGCCTTCCACCTTCAGTATTTGACAAGATTCCTGGGACCAGCAACACACCTATATATAGTGAAAACTAAAAACATAGGCGAGAAAAACATAATAGAAAAAAACTCTGCGCCAAATATATGCCAGGCATATCTCCTCTTTGGCACCATACCAAAGAGTAGATTTCTCTTTTTTCATCATTATGTATAACTAAATAAAAAAATTTTTATAAAAGGGAGGGAATTATGTAGGTGCTGTCATGGGCTCATGAAAAACAAATTACCGGTAAGAGTAATTGAAGTATTTCCATTACGCTCCATGACAGCACCTGTGAGAGACTAGACAACTATTAGGGAGGGACTACAGCCTACAGCACCTTTCTCCGAAAAGACATATCCTGCACAGATGAAAGGTCCAACCTATAGTGCTTGTAAAACGTAGAGGGAGAACTCCACGTTGCAGCCCTACAGATCTGTTCGATGGTAGCGCACCCTTTTTCTGCCCAGGAAGAGGCTACTGCCCTGGTGGAATGGGCTGAAAAATCTGAAGGAACCTGACAATCTGATATTGAATATGCCAGACCTATCGCTCTCTTGATGCATCTGGCTAAGGTACGGCTTATAACTTTCGAGCCCCTGTTCTGACACTGAAACTGAACAAAGAGTTGCAGGGTTTTTCTAAAGCCCTGCGTAGACTCTAAATATGCACAGACACACCTTCTAACATCTAAAGTATGAAAGGATCTTTCTCCTTCATTCTTTGGGTCCTGACAAAAGGAAGGGAGAACTATTTCCTGAGACTTATGGAATACCGACACTACTTTGGGCAGGAATGCAGGATCCGGTTTGAAAACAATTCTATCCTCCAGAATCTGAGTATATGGTGGGGAAGAGGACAAAGCGGATAGTTCTCCTACTCGTCTGGCAAATGTAATGGCCACTAAAAATACGGTCTAATAGGACAGCATCTTTAAGGGGATGTCCCCCAGAGGTTCGAACAGAGCCTTGGTTAGAGCAGAAAGAACCAGGTTAAGGTCCCATGGGGCTGACTTAGATTTAACTATAGGACATAGTCTAGAGGATCCCTTAATGAACCTTTTGACCCAAGGATGAGTAGCCAATCGAAAATCAAACAGGACACTCAGTGCCGAGACCTGTACCTTGAGAGTGCTGGGTTTAAGCTTTTTGCTAAGGCCTTCCTGTAAAAAGTTTAAAATTAACAGGATGTTGGGTGAGCTCAAGTCTAAGCCTGGACCTGCAAACCGAAGGAAGGTTTTCCATACTCTCAGATTTCGGAGGTGACTTTTTTCCTACTAGCCAGGAGAGTCCCAATGACTTGTTCTGATAGGCCTCTAGACCTGAAGAATGTCCTCTCAAAATCCAAGCTGTCAGGTGGAGGTTCTTGACTTCCAGATGACGTAGAGGGCCCCGATATAATAGGTCCTGTCTTTCTGGAAGCACCCAGGGATCGGCTATTGATAGTCTCCTCAACCAAGCAAACTAAACTCTTTTTGGCCAGAATGGTGCTATTAGTATCACTGTAGCCCGTTCCCTCCTGATCTTCTGGATCACTCTGGGCAATAGGGTGATGGGAGGGAAAGCATAGACTAGGCCCTTCAGATTTATCATCAGCCTGTTGGGCTTGGGGACCAGAAATAGGGTTGAATAAAAACCCTCTCC
This sequence comes from Bufo bufo, assembly GCF_905171765.1. NCBI lineage: Eukaryota > Metazoa > Chordata > Amphibia > Anura > Bufonidae > Bufo > Bufo bufo. Next base: position 383,005,920 of record NC_053390.1, read on the forward strand.
TTGTTCGTCCTTTGGGACTGGAACAAGGACTACCTTCTCCAGGAGGTTGTTTATTTCCCCTGAAGGTGCCACCTGTTTTGGAGAACTTTGGTTTAATGTAGTAATTTTAAATGTCCTGGGTGGTAGTCTCTTGAAGTCTAGGCGATAGCCTTCCCTTATAACATCCTTTATCCAGGCGCTATTTCGCCAGGCCGGAAAAAATAAGGAAAGACGACCGCCTACTTGGGGTCTGGCGTCATTGTTGAGTGGAACTTGATGTTTGAGGTCTGGATTTAAACAGCACACCTTTGGATTTATCAGAACTCCACTCCCTCCTTATCTTTTGATCCCCAAAACCTTTCCTTCTTTCATTGATCCGAAATGGCTTCCCCTGTTTAGGAAAGGACGGTGCTGGAAATCCTTTTTTCTTATCAGATGCCTTATCTAAAATATCATCTAAGGCTGACCCAAACATAAATCTCCTTGGCAAGGGAGGGCACAGAGCTTAGATTTTGAAGCTACATCGCCCTTCCACCCTTTCAACCATAACGACCTTCTGGCTGAATTGGACAATGCAGCCGCCCTAGCGGAAAGCCTCAATGCGTCAGCAGAGGCATCAGAGATTAAATCCACTGCACTGGACATAGTTGGTATAGCCTCCAGCAGCTGATCCCTAGGAGTCTTGTTCTCTATATGAGACTCTAATTCCTCCAACCAGAGCTTTAATGATCTTGCCACTGAGGTAGTCGCTATATTTGGTTTAAAGGCAGAATTGAAAGCTTCCCAATTCTTCCTTAAGTACGCATCAGCCCTTTTGTCCATGGGATCTGTAAGGGACCCTAAATCCTCAAACGGGAGAGCTGACTTCTTATTTATCTTAGCTACGGAAGCGTCTACCTTCGGTACCTCCTGCCAAGCTGATCCTTCTTGATCGTCAAAGGGGTACTTTCTCCTGACCGCTCTAGGGATAAAGAATTTTTTATCAGGCTTCTCCCATTCACGTTTAATCAGGTCCTTGATACAGTCCTGAATGGGGAACACCCTGGACTTTTTAGGCTTTAGGCTCTCAAACATTAGCTCTGGTCTAGACCTGGACTCCTTTTCTTCCTCAAGCTCCATCGTGGATCTAACTGCCTTCAATAGTAGATCTGTATTTTCCGCTCTAAATAACGGCTTCCCTGTCAAATCCTCAGAGGAGGAATCTGAGTCTGCTATAGCGTCCTCAGACCCAGAGTCCATAGAATCCTCCACTATCGCCTTTTGGGCCCTCTTATGCCTGGATGAGCTAGGCAGGGATTTTTTAAACTCCTCCACAGAAGAACGTACTTCATTTTTAACTAAATCTTGGATACTTTGCAATAAAGATGGCGACTCCTCTGCCACTAACTTATCCAGACATGGTTGACATGTTTTTGGGTAAGACAAATCCAACTTCCGCCTGCAAATTCCACACTCTTTAGCTCTTTTGTGGGAAGCTTTCTTTGGGGCTTCTTTAACCTGCATTTAATAAAACAGCCCAATCAGTCTAACCTGACCATAATAATAACTCCCCGAAGGGAGATGGTGGGGGTTAACCCCTCTTACCCCCAGGAGTACCATGCTTGGTTCCGAAAGCTGCTCCTGTCTGTCGGTGCGCTGTTGTACTTCCCCCTCTTCTTGCATGATAATGCTGCCTCAAGGGGGGCCAATGGAGGGCTGCAGGTGCCGCCTGGCGTCCGGTCAGTATCTGCCTGCTGCTGCTCGCTCCACGCTGGCTGGCCGGCGTTCCCTTTTTCAAATGGGCCGCGCAGCGCCCGCCATGTTTAAGCTCCTCCCCTTCCGGCGGAACGCACGCGTCACTTCCGGTGTGACGCGCACACCCAGCCTCAATGAGAGGAGAAGACGTACCTCCCCCCTCACGCCGCAACTTCGCCGGCAGGCAGGGTCACAAGGCAGCTACAGGATTCCCCCCATGGCACCGAAGAAGGAAAAAACAGCAGACGCCGGGCTTCTCAGCGGCTCCTAGTGGAGACTTACGCCGACAGGTACCTCCACTAGGTTTCGCTTTAACCCTAGAGATCCTGCAGCCGAAAAAAGACCTGGAAAGAAATCCTCCTGTCCCTGGACAGGAAAGAACTGAAGGTGGAAGGCACGGGACCAATTTAAAGATCTGGGAAGTTCCTGTTTCCTGTCCGGAAGGAGGAGGATCTCTCACAGGTGCTGTCATGGGGCGTAATGGAAATGTACACAGTACTCCATGTGTGGTCTGACTAGTGATTTGTAAAGTGGTAGGACTATGTTCTTATCACGGGCATCTTATTGGCCTTGGCAACAGCTGCCTGACACTGGTTTTTATAGCTTAGTTTGCTGTTCACAAAAATTCCTAGATCCTTTTCCATGTCAGTGTTACCGAGTGTTTTACCATTTAGTATGTACGGGTGACTTGCATTATTCCTTCCCATTTGCATAACCTTACATTTGTCAGTGTTAAACCTCATCTGCCACTTCTCTGCCCAAGCCTGCAATCTATCCAGATCCCTCTGTAGTAGTATACTGTCCTCTTCAGTGTTAATTACTTTACACAGTTTAGTGTCATCTGCAAAAATTTATACTTTACTATGCAAGCCTTCTACAAGATAATTAATAAATATATTGGAGAATAGGGCCCAATACTGACCCCTGAGGTACCCAACTAGTGACAGTGACCCAATCTGAGTGTGTACCGTTAATAACCACCCTCTGTTTTCTATCATTGAGCCAGTTACTTACCCACATACAGACGTTTTCTCCCAGTCCGAGCATTCTCATTGGCGATCCTTTCTTAGGGCTCTTTCACACATGCGTTGTTCTGTTCCGGCATAGAGTTCCGTCGTCGGGGCTCTATGCCGGAAGAATCCTGATCAGGATTATCCCCATGCATTCTGAATGGAGAGAAATCCGTTCAGGATGCATCAGGATGCCTTCAGTTCCGGACCGGAACGTTTTTTGGCCGGAGAAAATACCGCAGCATGCTGCGATTTTTGCTCCGGCCAAAAATCCTGAACACTTGCCGCAAGGCCGGATCCGGAATTAATGCCCATTAAAAGGCATTAATCCGGATCCGGCCTTAAGCTAAACGTCGTTTTGGCGCATTACCGGATCCGACGTTTAGCTTTTTCTGAATGGTTACCATGGCTGCCAGGACACTAAAGTCCTGTTTGCCATGGTAAAGTGTAGTGGGGAGCGGGGGAGCAGTATACTTACCGTCCGTGCGGCTCCCGGGGCGCTTCAGAGTGACGTCAGGGCGCCCCACGCTCTGACGTCATTCTGGAGCGCCCCGGGAGCCACACGGACTGTAAGTATACTGCTCCCCCGCTCCCCACGACTACTATGGCAACCAGGACTTTAATAGCGTCCTGGCTGCCATAGTAACACTGAACGCATTTTGAAGACGGATCAGTCTTCAAAAGCTTTCAGTTCACTTGCGTTGTTACGGATCCGACGGGCACCTCCGGCAAATGGAGTACACGACGGATCCAGACAACGCAAGTGTGAAAGAGGCCTTAACAGACTGTAACCCTGAACATTAACCGCCCAGTCATATCTATCATCCAACCATGTCTCAGTTATTCCCACTATGTCATAGTCGTCCTCACATATCACTAAATTCCAGATCCCCAGTTTTATTAGTCAGGCTTCTGGCATTAGTATACATACATTTAAGAGGTTTGTGTTAGGGTTCAGCGAACCCAAACTGTAAAGTTTGGGCTCGTACCGAACTTTAGGATTTTTGGACCCCGGACATTTCAGGAAAAGTTCGGATTCAGTGATTTATTGGCGCTTTTTGAAAGGCTGCAGAGCAGCCAATCAACAAGCGTTTAACTCTGTGCCCTTAGAAGCCATCACAGCCATGCCTACTAATGGCATGGCTGTGATTGGCCAGTGCAGCATGTGACCGAGCCTCTATATAAGCTGGAGTCACGTAGCGCTGCACGTCACTCTGCTCTTACTAGTGTAGGGATAGGATGCTGCTGCTGTGAGGGAGAGAATAGGAAAAAAACTTTACTCAGAACTGCAATTGTACTCTGCGATCTACATAGATTTTGTTGTGTGGGTGCAGTGCACCATCTTTTTACCCTGCCCTGAGCCCAGTGAGAGAAAAATAACATATCAATCTGTTAGTTACGTGGGCGGCGGCGGCCATTTTATGCAAGCTCAGTGCACCAGCACTGCATATGTGCTTTTGTGACATTGAAATCCAAGCTTGAAATACAAAAATCTGGGTTTAAAAAAACACCCATTTTTGGCAATATCCTACATCTGGTGCCTTTGCAGCATTAGTCAGTGTACAATTTAAGCTAGAAATACAAATATAATTTTCTGAGTTTTAAAATACACCCTTTTTGGGCAAAATACTCAACTTTACAGCCCTTGCTGCATCTGTACGTGTGAAATTCAAGCGTTATATACTGCTGTCATATTCGGTTATTCAAAAAACACCCATTTCGGGCAAAATACTTAATTTGCGGCCTTGTCTGCATCTGTCATTCTGAGATACACGCTTTAGATACTGCTGTGCTATTCTGGTTTTAAAAAAAACACTGCGTCTGCCCGCCCTTGGTCTCTTCTCTATCCTTCCTTCTACTGTCCGTAATCCCGCGCATGCGCCGATGACCGAGATATCAGCGCGTGCGCATTGAATGACCACAGTCTGGCCGGGGCATCACAGTTTACTGTGCGCATGCGCCGGCCCGGGCCTAACTTACGTTCTTGCTGTGATGCGCTGTGATCACGGCAAGAACATAAGTTAGGCCGGGGCTGGCGCATGCGCACGGTAAACTGTGATCATTCAATGCGCACCGATATCGGTCATCGGCGCATGCGCAGGATTACAGTAGGAGGAAGGATAAAGAAGAGACCAAGGGTGGGCAGACGCGGCAGATGGGCGGGCAGAAGCGGCGGAGGGGGAGTGGATTGGTATAAAAAAATGACCCAGGGGCCTGGGCACCGGCCGTTGTAAGGCCGCCCCTGGGCACCTTCACAGCCTAATTTGCATTCGGAATAAAAGTGTTTTTCGGACGAACGATGCTAGCAGGGAACTAACGGTAAGAACAGTTTTAATAGGGGGGGATGCCGTGGACATAAGTCTGTTAATAGGTTAATAGGGTCAATCGGCGTGAAAAACTCCCTTTAATTTCCGGCCTCGTCTGCATCTGTACGTGTGAAATTCAAGAGTTATATATACTGCTGTCATATTCTGGTATTAGAAAAACACATTTTGGGTGAGAAACACGCTTTAGATACTGTTGTTCTATTCGGTTATTTATAAAAAAACACCCACTTTGGGCAAGATCCTGAATTTGAGGAAAATGAGGAGAGCATCAAATAAGGGACATGGCCCTGGTCGTGGTGTTGGTGGAGCTCCTGTTGCAGGGAGAGGATGTGGTCGATCTGTGCCAGCTACACGCACAAGTGAAACACCTTCCTCAGGTGCGAGAAGGCGACAAAACCTTCAGCGGTATTTGCTTGGGCCTAATGCAGCTTTACGAATGGTGAGGAAAGAACAAGTACAAGCAATAGTAGATTGGTTTGCTGACAGTGCCTCCAGTTCCTTCACATTGTCTCCCACCCAGTCTCCTGCTGAAAGATCAGAGTTGGCACTTGCAGCCAATGTTTATCAGTCTTTCACCTCACCCCCTTGTAAATCAGCCAAGCAGTCACTTCTTTTTTTTGATAACCATTAGCAGGGCTTCCCAGGGCCATCCACCTAGCCCTGCCTGAAAAGTGGAAGATATTAAATGCACTTGAGACATTGCCACCAGCAGAGCCAAGATTAACCAGGATGGTCTTGGTGGTGATCCTTGGATTCTTTTTCACTTAACTATCCTCCTGGCCAGCACAGGTGTCACTTTTGGCTTCCGACCACGTCCTCAGATTTTCCACAGTGCGGTACATCTTGTATTTTTTGCTCAAATGTAAATAAAAGCTTAGAAATGTTTTTTTGTTCCACAATAATGCCTCTTGTACATAGTCTTATTATCTTTTGGGAGACACCTATGTCATTTCCAGTCAAAAAGTTACTTGCTGGTTGAATAAAAGTAACTAAGTAAAAATTTGCCAGGGGTATGGATAATTATGGGCAGCACTATGTGAAAAGCACGAGCTGCAGTGGAGTAGACACCTCAAAAACGAAGAAAGGTCTTTGGCTCCTCCTGCTTCCTCCACCTCTGGAGTGACAGTGCCACCCTGCAAACAGAGGATCTGCCAGCAACACCACCACCATCTGGGTCACTAAGCATCTCCACAATGTCTCACGGAAGCGTTCAGCTCTCCATCTCCCAAACACTGGAGCGGAAGAGGATGTACCCCCCCCCCCCCTACCCACCCGCGATCCCTGGCCCTGAATGCCAGCATTTCAAAATTACTGGCCTTTGAAATGCTGTCATTCCGTCTGGTGGAGAGTTTTAAAAGCCTTATGGCGGTGGCTGTCCCACAGTATGTTGTGCCCAGCCGTCACTACATTTCCAGGCATGCCATCCCTTCCCTGCACAACCAAGTGGGGGACAAAATCAGGTGTGCACTGAGCAACGCCATCTGTGGCAAGGTGCACCTCACTACGGATACGTGGACCAGTAAGCACGGTCAGGGACGTTATATATACATAACAGCAAACTGGGTAAATGCAGTGGCAGCTGGGCCTGAGGCGGATAACAGTTTGGCGCATGTCCTTCCACCACCGAGGATTGCAGGGCGCTTAAGTTTGCCTCCTGTTGCTTCCTCCTCCTACTCCGCTTCCTCATCCGGTCAGCGTAACACCTTCACCACCAACTTCAGCGCAGGCAGTTTTAAAACGTATCTGTTTGGGGGACAAACCCCACACCACGCAGGAGCTGTGGACGGGTCTTGAACAGACAGATGAGTGGTTGGTGCAAATGAGCCTCAATCCTGGTGGTGTGCGATAATTGGCAAAATCTCGTAGCAGCTCTAGGACTAGCTGGTTTGATGCACATCCCTTATCTGGCGCATGTGCTGAATTTGGTGGTGCAGAGATTCCTTAAAAATTATCCCGATATGTCAGAGCTGCTGCATAAAGTGCGGGCCGTCTGTGCGCGCTTTCGGCGTTCTCACCCTGCTGCTGCTCGCCGTTCAGCGCTGCAGCGTAACTTCTGCCTTCCCGCTCACCGGAACAGAACTACTTCACCAATGACTGGGCCTCCATGCGAAACCTGTGTTCCTTGTTGCGCTGTTTTGAGTACTCCACCAACATGGCCAGTGCCGATAATGCCGTTCTCGCGTTACTATCCCACTTCTATGCCTCCTTGAAAAAACGCTGCTGGCGATGATGGAAGAGGATGTGGCATAGGAGGGGGAGGAGGAGGAAGAGGGATCATTTCATAGGGTTTCCGGCCAGTCATTTACAAGTGGCTCTGAGGGTGGGTTCCTGAACCCACAAACGCCAGGTACACAATTGTCCGGCCAGGGCACAGTTCTGGAGGATGAAGAGGTGGAGGATGAGGAGGAGGAACCATGTTCACAGCAGGGTGGCACCCAGACTAGCTCATGGCCATCACTGGGGGGATACAGAGGACACAGACAATACAACTCCCACAGAGGACAGCTTTTCGTTGCCTCTGGGCAGCCTGGCACACATGAGCGATTACATGCTGCAGTGTCTCCGCAACAACCGCCGATTTGCCCAAATTCTAACTTGTGCTGATTACTGGGTGGCCACGCTGCTGGATCCCTGTTACAAGGGCAACGTACCGTCCTTAAGTCCCTCACTGGAGCGTGATCATAAAATGCGCGAGTACAAGCGCACGTTGGTAGACTCTCTGCTGGTCGCATTCCCACCTGACATCGGGGACACAGTGGAAGCACAAGGCGAAAGGCAGAGGAAGAGGTCGCCAACGCAGCTGAGGAACACTAGCACCTCAGAAGGCAGGGTTAGCATGGGCGAAATGTGGAAAAGCTTTGTCAGCACGCCACAACAACCAGCACCACCAGCTGATATGGAAAGTCTTAGCAGGAGGCAGCATTTCAGCAAGATGGTGGAGCAGTATGTGTGCACACGCCTACACGTACTGAATGACGGGTCTGCCCCCTTCAACTTCTGGGTCTCCAAATTGGGCACATGGCCTGAGCTTGCCCTTTACGCCTTGGAGGTGCTGGCCTGCCCTGCAGCCAGTGTATCATCTGAACGTGTGTTTCGCACGGCAGGGGGCGTTATCACAGACAAGCGTAGCCGTCTGTCCACAGCCAATGTGGACAAGCTCACATTCACTAAAATGAATCAGGCATGGTTCCCACAAGACTTGTCCGTACCTTGTGCAGAATAGACATCTATACCGGCCTTAACCAGCCATGGTTATACTACAGCGCAATTGCTCATTCTTGTATTTTGGATATTCAACACTCTTTTGGAGTGTACCCGAATAAAAAAAATAATAATAAACCAAAAACCAGCGTTGGCTACCTCATCCTCCTTCACCGCTGCTTCCACCTACATCGCTACGTCCACCGCCTCCTCAAACTCCTACTCCATATGGACCTCCACCTCATAAATCAAATTATTATTTTTATTTGTACGCATTATTTTATGTAATTTGTCTTAAATTTTGGGTGAAATTCACTAATTTTTGGCTGTGATAGACTCCTGGTCTACCTAGTAGACAGGTTAATAAATTTCACAAATTTTTTCGGTTACATTCTTTGGTTGACATTTTACAATTTTTGCCGTGAATAAGACAAAAGTGAAGGGAAAATGCCCACGAAAAAGCAGGAACTGAAGACAGTTTTAGTAAAGGCCTGGCTGAGCATCACCAGGGATGAAAAACAATGTCTGTCTGGTGATGTCTATGCGTTCCATACTTTAGGCTGTAATTGACTGCAAAGGATTTGCAACAAAGTATTAAAAAAGGAAAGTTTGATTTATGATTATTATTCTGTCCCATTACTTTTGGTCCCTTAACAAGTGGAGGCACATAAGCAAACTGTTGTAATTCCTACACCGTTCACCTGATTTGGATGTAAATACCCTCAAATTAAAGCTGACAGTCTGCAGTTAAAGCACATCTTGTTCGTTTCATTTCAAATCCATTGTGGTGGTATATAGAGCCAAAAATTTTAGAATTGTGTTGATGTCCCAATATTTATGGACCTGACTGTATATACAGCCATACAGAATGTTGATATAGCAAGAAACCTATTGACTTCATTGGTTGCTTCATTGGTTGTTCATATGATGTTTCTATGAGATTTTTTTTTATTTTAAGTTAGAAGTATATTTTGTTTAGGAACGTATTATTTTAACAGACGTTTATGCTTCTGGATGATTCCTAATGAAGAGTGCCGATCTATAATAATCAATTTCCTATTTTCCTACTTTTTGACGGGGTGAGTTATACAGATAGAGCACCTTATCCAAAAGAATTTGGGTGGTGAGCCACTTAAAGGGGTTGTCCGGTATCAAGATTGTTTTTTTTAAAAACCGTTAAATCACATAGTGGATTCAAGGTCCCCCCAGATGTTTTTAGGTATTTTACACCTCAGCTGGGCTCCTACAGTCCCCCACTGATTGTTTACCTTTATGTTTCTGTGTGCAGTAACTTCCAGCACAGCATCGCGTTGTTTCCTTCGTGCAGCTGTCCCCCTAATTCATATGCCGCCTCCTGCCGCAACTATTCCTCCCTCTTAGTCACGCCCCTAAGCGCCTCCTGGCTCAGTCCCTCCATCCTTGCTAAGAATACGCCCTGCCCGGTCAAGTCACCGGACCAGAGGGGCGGGACTTCCGTCCCTCAGTGCGCTTTGCATAATCACTTAGGCTGGCTGTGACGTCACCGGGCTCCCTGCAAAGCGGAAGCAGAGGCTTCGCTCTGGAGAAAGGGACCCGGTACGTCACAGAATCTTTGAAAAGTGGCACTTCCGGCAGAGAATTTAGGACAAGAAAACGGGGCATCAGAAAAGTCTTGCAAAGGTACGACAGGACTGTATGTAATATTTATGTGCTTGGTGTTCTTACAGCAATGTCCCCAATCCCGGACAACCCCTTTAAATTTATTTTTCAATTTAACTTCATGCAGCAAACATGCTTGTGCAGAGTGTCAAAAATAAAAATTCATATGAACAGTAATTGTACAAAATTTCAAACTGAGCAACTTTTTAAATGCTTTATCTATGTTTATAAGGGATTTTCACTAGACAAGTCCTCCATGGATTTGGAAATTCTGATTTCGCCATAAACTGGCAAATGTCTCTGCAAGTAGACTGGCTCAGTTGTAATTTAATTGAGAAAATGCAAGGTTCTGCAAAGGAAATCTGCATTAAATTCAATGCTCAGCACAGATTTTTGCAGATAATGTGAACAGGGCATAATATACCCCAAACATACACATTACCATTGAAATACTAGAGGCTTCTGCCAGGATTTGTACACACAGACATCATCATCATAGTACACAGACAACATAGCCTTACTTTAGTCATATCCAAAGTTAAGGTCCAAATGCTGACTTCCTTACTGTGAGAGCAGTGCACTGTGAAGGCAGTCACAGGATCCACTACAGAACTGAGAACACCAAAAATAAAAAAGGACTAGATGTGCAGCGTTCATACAGGCCATTTTTGGCATGAACATTTTCGCATTCATCCGGTCCAAAAACCACCATAAGGCCCCATTCACAGAACCGTATTTTTGTTCCCTGTCCGATGCAGGGCTCCAGATGGCGACCAAAATGGTCGCCAATGCGACTTAGAATTTACAAATGGCGACAAGACTTTTTAGTCTTGTCGCCATTTGCGACTAGACCTGCCGCCGCAGCTCTGCCGTTGAACACAGCGGCGGGCACAGGAGATTATCGTTCTCTGCCCCGCCGCCGATGTGCTTCTCAGCAGCGCAGAGGAGGAGGAGTCTCTCCCTCCCCCCTGTGCTGCCGCTGCCAGTAAGAAGAGAGACGGGAGGAGGAGGGGAGGGGCTGTGGCCACTGCGCCACCAATGAAGAAAACTGACCTGTAATACAAATACAGGAGGCGGGTGCCGGAATCAAATAGCCAACACCCGACCTTTGTGACAGTGAGCTGCGATCAGCGGCAGTTGAGTTAACCCTTCAGGTGCGGTACCTAAGGGGTTAACTGCCGCTGATCGCAGCTCCCTGTCACAAAGGTCGGGTGCCGGCTATTTGATTCCAGCACCCACCTCCTGTATTTGTATAAGAAACATTGGTGGCACAGTGCGCCCCCCCCTCCCAACACCCCAGTATAAGAAACATTGGTGGCACAGTGCGCCCCCCCCAATATAAGAAACATTGGTGGCTCAGTGGGAAGTGCCAATGAGGGTTAAAAAATAATTTAAAAAAATTAACTCACCTCCTCCAGTTGATCGCATAGCTGCCGGTCTCCTGTTCTTTCTTCAGGACCTGTGGTGACGTCACTGAGCTCAGCACATGGTCCATGTTAATTATTTTTTTATTTTTTAACCCTCATTGGCACTGCCCACTGCGCCACCAATGTTTATTATATTGAGGGGGGCGCACTGCGCCACCAATGTTTATTATATGGAAGGGGGCGCACTGCGCCACCAATGTTTATTATACTGGGGGGGCGCACTGCGCCACCAATGTTTATTATATTGGGGGGCGCACTGCGCCACCAATGTTTATTATACTGGGGTGTTGGGGGGGCGCACTGCGCCACCAATGTTTATTATATTGACCTTCTACTAAGCATTCTGTATTAAAGAGTGCTATTATTTTCCCTTATAACCATGTTATAAGGGAAAATAATACAGTGAATAGACTTTCATCCTAGCAACCATGCGTGAAAATCGCACCGCCTCTATGCCGGAAAAGAAAAACGCTAGTGTGAAAGTACCCTAAAATATTAAGTTTAAGGCCTCTTTCACGCAGCCCCATTAACTTCTATGGGGCCTGCGTTGCGTGAAAAACGCACAACATAGAGCATGCTGCGATTTTCACGCAACGCACAAGTGATGCGTGAAAATCACTGCTCATGTGCACAGCCCCATAGAAGTGAATGGGTCCGGATTTAGTGTGGGTGCATTCCGGTATTTTGAATGCCAGATCTGGCACTAATACATTCCTATGGGGAAAAATGCTGGATCCGGCATTCAGGCAAATCTTCTGTTTTTTTCGCCGGAGATAAAACCGTAGCATGCTGCGGTTTTATCTTTTGCCTGATCAGTCAAAGTGACTGAACTGAAGACATCCTGATGCATCCTGAACGGATTGCTCTCCATTCAGAATGCATGGGGATATGACTGATCAGTTATTTTCTGGTATAGAGCCCCTGTGACGTTACTCTATGCCGGAAAAGAAAAACGCTAGTGTGAAAGTACCCTAAAATATTAAGTTTAAGGCCTCTTTCACACTTGCGTTGTCCGGATCCGTTGTGTACTCCATTTGCCGGAAGTGCCCGCCGGATCCGTAACACCGCAAGTGAACTGAAAGCATTTGAAGACTGATCCGTCTTCAAAATGCATTCAGTGTTACTATGGCAGCCAGGACGCTATTAAAGTCCTGGTTGCCATAGTAGTAGTGGGGAGCGGGGGAGCAGTATACTTACCGTCCGTACGGCTCCCGGGGCGCTCCAGAATGACGTCAGAGCGCCCCATGCGCATGGATGACGTGATCCATGTCGTCACGTCATCCATGCGCGTGGGGCGCCCTGACATCACTCTGAAGCGCCCCGGGAGCAGCACGGACGGTAAGTATACTGCTCCCCCGCTCCCCACTACACTTTACCATGGCAAACAAGACTTTAGCGTCCTGGCAGCCATGGTAACCATTCAGAAAAAGCTTAACGTCGGATCCGGTAATGCGCTGAAACGACGTGTAGCTTAAGGCCGGATCCGGATTAATACCGCATGCTGCGGTATTTTCTCCGGCCAAAAAAACGTTCCGGTCCGGAACTGAAGACATCCTGAACGGATTTCTCTCCATTCAGAATGCATGGGGATATTCCTGATCAGGATTCTTCCGGCATAGAGCCCCGACGACGGAACTCTATGCCGGAACAGAACAACGCAAGTGTGAAAGAGCCCTAAATCCTCCCTTTCCCAATTTTACATATAAAATATATAAACAATAAATAAACATATTACATAGCGCTGTCCAAACTATTAAATTATTAAAAAATATCGCCTATGCGGTGAGCATTCGCCATTTTTTAGTCACCTTGTCACCCCAAAAAATAGGATAGGACTGTTCTATTATGGGCCGAATGTTTCATAAAATGCAAAATGCACGCAGCTTTTTTTGGTGTTTTTCTTTTTTGCGCGGTATTGAGTATCGCAATACTTTTTTATGGTGACAAAAGCGAATCAAAATTTTGGTATCAAAACAACCCTACGCCGATCTGATCGGCGTAGCGTTGTCACGATACCAAAATTTTGATTCGGTTTCAACTTGGTGACTAAAAATTTGATTTGGCTCCTAAATTTTTCAGTTCAGGAGCCAATGGCTACTAGGTATTTTTTTTAGTCTGGAGCACTGCGATGCGCTTTTTTTTTTGTGGATTGGATGCAGATCCATTCACTTCAAGAAAAGAGAGAACATGTCCTATTCTGTCTGTTTTGACAATAGGCATTGTTACAAAGGATCAGCAAAAAAAAGAAAAACTGATGCAACACGGATGTCCCACAAGCGTCATCCATATTTTTTTTGTGGATCTGCATTTTGCAGACCGCAAAAATACATAGGGTCGTGTAAATACAGGCTTATCCAGACGTCACTGAAGGCTGCACATCGGAAGAGATGACAGTACGCGGCTGTGTTTTTTCTTTCTGATGTCACTTGCAGCTTCCCTCTTAGACACACACAGGCAAGAAATAAAATGGTTCATGCAGTTCAGACAAAGTCCTGCACCTCGAATATTATAGAGCATCTAGAAATGCTGATCCTGGCATTATTTGAAATCTTAAATTTCAGCTGTGACAAGCATTTACAAAAAATGACATATTGCATAATGTACATCTGTAGAAATGAGGGTTTAACTAAATTACCGTGCATTCAGAAAGTCTTCAGACCCTTTCACTTTTTCCATGTTATGTTGTGGCCTCCTGCTAAAATAGGGAATCTGGCAGCTCCAAAACATCCCCCCTCCCCCCCAACTAGACTACGTGGTGTATAGTGTAAGTGACGTTGCATCTGGTTATGTAATTTTTATCTTCATACTCACTTGCAATAGGGTTGTTGTGATACCAAAATTTTGATTCGATTTCGATACCATAAAAAAAGTATTGCAATACTCTATCACGCGAAAAAAATAAAACCAAAAAAGCCGCGTGCATTCCGCATAAAAAAAAAAATAGATTTTTTTCTGTTTCAGCGTTCACTGCATAGAAGATTTTAATATTTTAATAGTTTGGACTTTTCGGACGTGGCGATATTGTTTATATTGTTTATATGTAAAATTGGTAAAGGGGTGATTTATACATAATTTGGCGTTTTGTTTTTTTACACTTTTTATTTAATAACTATTACAAATAGGTTACACAAAACGGTAAATAGATATACTATGTTAAATATTTAGACACCAATTTAAATTTTCATATATGTAGTTACTAATTGTAACGGATCTCCTAACACCCCGACCGGGTACCTCCGTCGATAGCTGCTCCTAGTGCTTCCCGAGGACTCCAAGCACTCCACTTGACACCGTAAGCGCTGCAGACCCCCGCGAACCGCCGAAGCTTGGTTGAGGTCTCACCGACTCCTACCCACCCTGGAACTACGACAAGGCTCCAGTGGGTGAACCTCTCCTAAATCCAGAGAGCAGGAACAGCTCTTACAAGAGCTAGTAGTTATAGCCAGGGAAGTATAGCAAATCTTCAGCGTATAGCAATCCCCCAGTGTCGATCAGTTACCCAAACACCAGCCTCAACATGATTAAGAATAAATAAGAGACTCTTTGAGGGCTACCCGCCCGTATTTATGCAGGTCCCCATCTGGTGGACACTCCCCTAGGGGACCAGATGGAAGACTGTGACACAGGGCAGATATGCAGCAATTCAGGATACACAGACACAATACATCCCCACAATGCATCATGGTTTCCTCCTCTCTGCCCTGGAGACACCCGAGGAGTAATTCAATTATCTCTCAGGACAAAGGGAAATCGCCAATACACATGTGGGGACAACAGGACAGAAATCACCATTTAAACATACCATGTCACAACCCTTACAGTAAACACAGACATTTAACATATCCCCAGATAGCTCAAGTCTGAGTGCATATTAGGTGAATGGCACTCGAATACAATAAAATTAGCTATCTGGGTACCCTCACATAACATAAAATACAATTCCAAAGACAGATTTAAGCTGTGCGGCCGGTCTGTCTTCTCCTTTAAAGTTAGTATGGGCCATAATCCTGAGGCAAGAGGCTGGTAGCCAGGCCCCTCCGAAACACAGTGGCGAGGTTGGTTTCGCCACACTAATAACATGATATTCCAGAATCAGTTACTATTAGACTGACTTACCCCATATTTAATAAGATTCAGCCCTTAGCAACCAGTCTGCAAAAAACTGCAATTTCCCTATTTAGTTAAGATGGCCACCACTGCCCTCACCCTGAGGCTAATCCCGCCTGCCCTCACTACCCACAATGCATTGAGCTCCTCACATGCACTAGCCAGTAACAATAGCCCGCCAAAAGTGTCAGTAACCAGAGCCGCCCCCCCCCCCCCAAAGGGTTAATCTCCTGCAGCACAAAGGGGTCCTCTTAACAAATTTTGCTTTCATTTATAGACTGAGCATATGGCAGATCTCCCTTCCCTGTTGTGTGCTGCTCCAACTCTGCATTCTCCAAGTCTGCTGAGTGAGGGAGCGTCTGCCAAGCGCAGGGACAGGGGCAAGTGCACACAGCCCAGGCACGGTTATCAGCTGCTGGGGAGGACCTGGCTTTAATCATTTACTTAGGGTCCATTCACACGTCCGTTGTTTCTTTCCTGATCTGTTCAGTTTTTTGCGGAACAGATCTGGACCCATTCATTTTCAATGGGTCCTGAAAAAAAATCGGACAGCTCAATGTCTGATTTTTTTTCAGGACCCATTGAAAATGAATGGGTCCAGATCTGTTCCGCAAAAAAACGGAACAGATCAGGAAAGAAACAACGGACGTGTGAATGGACCCTTACAGTCCCTGGCTGTCAGTAATGTGACCCTGCACGCTGCGTGCTCAGTCTATCAACAGATAGATGGACCATGCCTAGCAACCCTATTTTAAGCACAAGTAAAAATAGGCAGTACAGGGAACAAAAATGTGGAAGGGGTAATTGAATACACAGTGAAAAGTTGAAATAGGCCTCCAAGGTGATATCACCACAATCCAATACTCCAAAAAAAAATATACGACAGTTATCCTTTAAAAGGATACAGACCATAGTTGAAGACCCTTTAACCCGAGGGCAACGGATTGAGGAAATCAGACAACGGTTCAATGACCGTTGTTACCCACACACCTTGACAATCCCAGTGCAAAACAAACAAAAACATACGAACGTCTCTAAACATATTCCCTTTGTCCATATTTTTCATCCTAGCATGGTGAAAGTTCTCAATATTATCCATAGTCATTGGCCACTACTAAAAAAAAGCCTATCCAAAAATAAAGGAATTTACCTGCAACCGCAGGCCAAATAACCTGGCACCCGCTTACCTAAACAACTCTTCCTACAGAACCAGAGGAGAGGCACATTTCCGTGTCTCCAATGCTACAACATACAAAAAGGTTATGTTATAACTTACCCACACACTGGGAAATTGATTCATATCCGTGGATTTTTCACCTTAGATTATGTTGTGTTAGCATATGTGAAGGAAACCTCCCAAAAAGGTGAAAGACCGAATCTGTCAACCTAAATCCACCAAACCTACTCTTGCCAATCCCTTCTCATTTTTATGAAGCCATAGCCCAAGTGAAATTCCAGATCATTGCACAAGTTCCACCTCTAAGAAGGGGAGGTAACAGAATTAAAACACTCAAACTTAGGTAGGTGTATTGGATACATACATTACAAACCCTTACCCCTAAGAGTATGAGGTACAAAATCTTCTTTAATTGCCAATTTGTAAATGTTCTGATATATATTTTGATACATACATTGGTTAGGGCTAGCGGTCCTATATTACATTTATTGGCTTTGTTTTACAATCTTTATGGTTTGGACTGTTGTGATTTGTACATTACAGACATATCTCTTTATTCTAGGCCCCCCTGAACTCCTTTTGGAACGACGTGCCGCACAAGGGTATCCTGTTATGTTGATCTGCCACATCTTTTGTCCTCCTTTCTCCCCTTTTAGTGTCCCCTATATCCTTTTTTGCTTTCTCTTATTTTTCTGTTTTCCCCTTCACAGTTCACCTATGATACCCTTGTACCTTTATCCTCATGAACCAGGACACTATTATATCCAGATTCACCTTTGACCATGTAATTTTGTCAGTAATTTTACCTTAATTCTTTATCAGATGCACCAGGAAATGTAACCAGTGTCCAGGACCTTTTGTTACAGTATTACCATAACTTTCCAGTGGTCACTACCAAGACAATTTGTATTCAGCATAACACTTGTACTGGTAACCATTATGATACTATTAGGACAATTGTATTCAGCATAACACTTGTGGTAATTAGGAGCATAGACTTTTTTGGTATTCACAGCCTTCTTTTGTGTTATGTCAGTCATTGTATTGTCATTTTTTTTTGTTTGTTGTATGATTGTAATTGTTTCATTGCACTTTTAGTGTCTGATGAAGGCTTGCGTGCCGAAAACGTTAACACACGTACTGCCGCATGATTCCTATGTACTCAGCATTAAAAGCATCTTTGGTTCAAGATAAACTGCTGTGATGTTATCTGTAACTGGGATGGGAACCCTATACACAGCAAACATCAAGCAGTGTGCGACAAAGCTTTAAGAACCTTACATATTTTCATAAGTATTTATGTCAATTACTTTCAAGAATTAATCTAAACCCTTTTTAAACCTGTCCACTGTTCCTGCTGTGACCACGTCCTGAGGAAGTCTATTCCACAAATTTACAGTTCTTACAGTAAAGAAGCTTTGACGCTTCTGGAGATTGAACTTTTCTTCCCCAGTCGGAGGCAGTGCCCCCTTGTCTTTTGAGGGTGTTTTACATGGAACAGTTTTTCGCCGCATTTTTTGTATGTCCCATTTATATATTTGTATAGGTTAATCATGTCTCCCCTTAGATGTTTCTTCTCAAGACTGAAATACATTTAATTCTTTTAATCATTCCTCAGAAATAAGAACTAATGCCCCTTTACCAGTTTAATCGCTTTCCTTTGTACTTTTCCCAGCTCCAAGGCATCCTTTCTATGGACAGATTCCCAGAACTGAACTGCATATTACAGATGAGGCTGCACCAGCGCTTTGTAAAGTGGTAATATTACATCCCTGCCCCGCGAGTCCATGCCTCGTTTAATGTATGACAATATCCTGGTAGCCTTAGAAAAAGCGGATTGACATTGCATGCTGTTATTTAATCTATGATCTACAAGTACATCCAAATCCTTCTCTACAAGTGACTCACCCATTGTTACATCCCCTAGGCCTAGGACATACTATGAACGGAGATTACTATTACCAAGATCTTCCCAAAACAGAAGTTAAAGAGGACCTTTCACCTGTATAAACTATGGTAACTGAGTATGCTGACATGTAGAGCGGCGCCCGGGGATCTCACTGCACTTACTATTATCCCCGGGCGCCGCTCCGTTCTCCCGTTATAGGCTCCGGTACCTTTGCTTCTTAAGTTATAGTAGGCGGGTCTTCCCTTGTCCTGTGGGCGTCTCCTTCTCCTAGGCTGCAGCGCTGGCCAATCGCAGCGCACAGCTCACAGCCTGGGAGGTTTTTTTCTCCCAGGCTGTGAGCTGTGCGCTGCGATTGGCCAGCGCTGCAGCCTAGGAGAAGGAGACGCCCACAGGACAAGGGAAGACACCGCCTACTATAACTTAAGAAGCAAAGGTACCGGAGCCTATAACTGGAGAACGGAGCGGCGCCCGGGGATAATAGTAAGTGCAGTGAGATCCCCGGGCGCCGCTCTACATGGCAGCATACTTAGTTACCATAGTTTATACAGGTGAAAGGTCCTCTTTAAACTAACTGGTCTATAAATACTGGTGGAGGACCTAGATCCTTTTTTAACCCTTTCATGACCAAGGGTCATTGATGCCCCAGTGTCCAGGTCAAAATTAACAAATCTGACATGTGTCACTTTATGTGGTAATAGCTTTGGAAGACTTACTTATCCACGCCATTCTGAGATTGTTTTCTCGTGACACATTGTACTTCATGATAGTCATATATTTGAGTCAATATATTTCACCTTTATGAAAAAATCCCAAATTTCAATTTCTCTGCTTCTAAAAGTAAGTAATACCTAATAAAATATTTATTAGTTAACATTCCCCATATGTCTACTTTATGTTGGCATCAGTTTGGAAATGTCATTTTATTTTTTTAGGACGTTAGAAGGCTTAGAAGTTTAGAAGCAATTCTTACAATTTTTAAGAAAATTTCCAAAACCCACTTTTTAAGGACCAGTTCAGGTCTGAAGTCCCTTTGTGGGGCTTACATAGTGGAAACCCCCATAAATGACCCCATTATAGAAACTACACCCCTCAAGTTACTCAAAACTGATTTTACTAACTTTGTTAACCCTTTAGGCGTTCCACAAGAATTAAAGGAAAATGGAGATGAAATTAAAAAATTTCACTTTTTTGGCAGATTTTCCATTTTATATATTTTTTTTCTTTAACACATTGAGGGTTAACAGCCAAACAAAACTCAATATTTATTACCCTGATTCCGCGGTTTACAGAAACACCCCACAGGTGGTCGTAAACATAGAATGTGTCAGCAGATAAGAACCATTTGGCCCATCTAGTCTGCCCAATATATCTGAATCCTATGAATAGTCCCTGGCCCTATCTTATATGAAGGATAGCCTTATGCCTATCCCATGCATGCTTAAACCCCTTCACTGTATTTGCAGCTACCACTTCTGCAGGAAGGCTATTCCATGCATCCACTACTCTCTCAGTAAAGTAATACTTCCTGATATTACTTTTAAACCTTTTCCCCTCTAATTTAAAACTGCGTCCTCTTGTGGTAGTTTTTCTTCTTTTAAATATGCTCTCCTCCTTTACCGAGTTGATTCCCTTTATGTATTTAAAAGTTTCTATCATATCCCCTCTGTCTCTTCTTTTTTCCAAGCTATACATATTAAGGTCCTTTAACCTTTCCTGGTAAGTTTTATCCTGCAATCCATGTACTAGTTTAGTAGCTCTTCTCTGAACTCTCTCTAGAGTATCTATATCCTTCTGGAGATATGGCCTCCAGTACTGCGCACAATACTCCAAGTGAGGTCTTACCAGTGTTCTGTACAGCGGCATAAGCACTTCACTCTTTCTACTGCTTATACCTCTCCCTATACATCCAAGCATTCTGCTGGCATTTCGTACTGCTCCATTACATTGTCTTCCCACCTTTAAGTCTTCTGAAATAATTACTCCTAAATCCCTTTCCTCAGATACTGAGGTCAGGACTGTGTCAAATATTCTATATTCTGCCCTTGGGTTTTTACGCCCCAGGTGCATTATCTTGCACTTATCCACATTAAATTTCAGTTGCCAGAGTTCTGACCATTCTTCTAGTTTTCCTAAGTTTCCTAGTTTTCGTAAACTGCTGTACGGGCACACGGCAGGGCGCAGAAGGAAAGGAATGCCGTACGGTTTTTGGAAGGTAGATTGTGCTGGATTGGTTTTCTGAACGCCATATGTTTTTTATTTTTCTGCCGATCGTCTTGTGCAGGGGCTCGTTTTTTGCAGAAAGTGTTGAGGTTTTTATTGGTACCATTTTTGGGTACATAGGATTTTTTGATCATTCATTATTACACTTTATGGGGCAAGGTGACCCAAAAATTGGCTGTTTTGGAACAGTTTTCATTTATTTATTTTTACAGCGTTCATCTGAAGAGTTAGGTCATGTGATAGTTTTATAGAGAAGATCGTTACGGATGTGGCAATACCTAATATGTATACTTTTTCTTTATTTAAGTTTTACACAATAATAGCATTTCTGAAACCCAAAAAATGATGTTTTAGTGCTCTATAGTCTGAGAGCCATAGCTTTTTTATTTTTTGGGCGATTGTCTTAAATAGGGTATCATTTTTGGCGGGACGAGGTGACTGTTTGATTGGTACTATTTTGGGGGTCATAAGCCTTTTTGATCGCTTGCTGTTGCACTTTTTGTGATGTAAGGTGACAAAAATAGCTTTTTTGGCACAGTTTTTTTTATTTTATTTTTATGGTGTTTATTGGACGGGGTCCATCATGTGATATATTTATAGAGACGGTCGTTACGGACGTGGTGACATCTAATATGTGTATTTTTTTTTTTATAGGAAAAGGCAATGTCTTTTTTTATTTACATTTTTATTTATTTGATTTATTTTTACTTTTATTATTTTCACTTTTTTATCAGTTCCCTCTTGGATCTTGAAGATCCAGTGGGGCTGATAGTTGTACTATACTTTGCAATGCTCTTGCATTGCAAAGTATAATACTTCCAGATTGCCTGTAGGTAGCAGCACTGGACGCCTTTGCCATGGCAACCGGACGCTTTTGCAAAGCGTCCGGTTGCCATGGCAACCATCGGGTGCTGCAATCACAGCGCTGCAGCCCCGATGGAGAGAGGGAGCTCCCTCCCTCTGTTAACCCCATGGATGCCGCAACCGGAGCATCTATGGGGTTACAGGAGAGTGTCAGCATAGAGCTGACACTCTCTGCTGATGGCGGCGGCTCAGGAATGGAGCCGCCGCCATCACACACAGAATGGGGAATCGGGGGCAGCGCTGGAAGGGAAGGGGGGGTCGGGGGGGGGTACAGACTACAATGGGGCAGGAGGGGCGGCTAGAAAATTAATGCAGGGGGCGGATCGCATGCCAGGAAGGAGATGAGGGCACAGATCGGGGGAGGGGGGGGGGGGGCACAGAGGGGCACCATGTGCTTAGAGTGGCACAGATCGGGGGGGGGGGGGTCGGCATGATTAACACTATCGGCTTTCAGGATCAGAGCCTGAAACCGGCATTTTAACACTGCCGCGATCCGATTGGTTAGTCTGCACAGACTAACCAATCGGATCGATTGCCGGCAAGGGGCCACTCTGATTGGTCCCTTGCCGGCATTACTGCACTGTATGCTGTCCGTTACAGCATACAGGGCAGGGGCAGAAGCTTTAATCCAAGCGTTTTGCAGCGCTTGGATTAAAAAGATGCCAGAACTTTTATATACGTGGTAGCTGCACGGGGTATGTGCAGCCATCACGTATATATACAGATTGCGGTCGGGAAGGGGTTAACCCCTTAAGGACCGGGCTAATTTTCACCTTAAAGGGACTCTGTCACCACTTTCTAACCCCCCCTTTTAAAAGTATTGTTATCTCCATGGCGCCCCTGTGATTACAAAGGTGTTGTTAGAAGATAAATTCGCCGTCTCCTTTTGATAAAAAGAGCTTTTATCTAACCTGTCAATCTTCTTGATAAGGTGCCCAGGGCGTTTCTGTTGGTCTCAAGCTGCCGCCCGCCGCCGCCGCTGTTGGTGCCCAGCTCCTCCCCTGATGCTTTCAGCGCCGCCTGAATGTAATGAAATACGCCTCCGGCTCTCGCTCAGTGCCCCCTCCTCCTTTTCAAAGATCCCGCGCGTGCGCACAGGCCTGTGCCTGATGCGCCCGTGCGGACATTTACAATCAGCCTCATTGAGCGAAGTGCGCATGCGCGCACTTCGCTCAACCTCCTCATCAGACGAGCACTGCAGCCGGCCGGCTGCAGTGCTCGTCTGATGAGGAGGTTGAGCGAAGTGCGCGCATGCGCACTTCGCTCAATGAGGCTGATTGTAAATGTCCGCACGGGCGCATCAGGCACAGGCCTGTGCGCACGCGCGGGATCTTTGAAAAGGAGGAGGGGGCACTGAGCGAGAGCCGGAGGCGTATTTCATTACATTCAGGCGGCGCTGAAAGCATCAGGGGAGGAGCTGGGCACCAACAGCGGCGGCGGCGGGCGGCAGCTTGAGACCAACAGAAACGCCCTGGGCACCTTATCAAGAAGATTGACAGGTTAGATAAAAGCTCTTTTTATCAAAAGGAGACGGCGAATTTATCTTCTAACAACACCTTTGTAATCACAGGGGCGCCATGGAGATAACAATACTTTTAAAAGGGGGGGTTAGAAAGTGGTGACAGAGTCCCTTTAAGGACCAGGACATTTTTTGCAAATCTGACCAGTGTCACTTTATGTGTGAATAACTTTAAAACGCTTTTACTTATCCAGGCCATTCTGAGATAGTTTTTTGTCACATATTGTACTTCATGACACTGGTAAAATGGAGTCAAAAAATACATTTTTATTTATAAAAAAATACCACATTTACCAAAAATTTTATTTTTTGGGGATGTTACAAGCCTTAGAAGTTTAGAAGCAAATCTTGAAATTTTCAAAAACCCACTTTTTAAGGCTTACATAATAGAAACCACCCAAAAATGACCCCATTCTAGAAACTACACCCCTCAAGGTATTCAAAACTGGTTTTACAAACTTTGTTAACCCTTTAGGTGTTCCACAAAAATAATGGAAAATAGAGATAAAATTTTTGGCAGATTTTCCATTTTAATAATTTTTTTCCAGTTACAAAGCAAGGGTTAACAATATTTATGGCCCTGATTCTGTAGTTTACAGAAACACCCCATATGTGGTTGTAAACTGCTGTACGGGCACACGGCAGGGCACAGAACGAATGGAATGCCATATGGTTTTTGGAAGGCAGATTTTGCTGGACTGGTTTTTTGACACCATGTCCCATTTGAAGCCCCCCTGATGCACCCCTAGAGTAGAAACTAAAAAAAAAAGTCACCCCATTTTAGAAACTTCGGGATAGGGTGGCAGTTTTGTTGGTACTATTTTAGTGTACATATGATTTTGAAGCAAGGTAACAAGAAATAGCTGTTTTGGCACAGTTTTTACTTTTTTATTATTTACAAAATTCATCTGACAGATTAGATCATGTGGTATTTTTATAGAGCAGGTTGTCCCGGACGCGACAATACCAAATATGACTATTCTTTAGGGTCTCCACATTCTGAAAGCCATAGTTTTATTTATTTTTTGGGCAACTGTCTTGTGTAGGGGCTCATTTTCTTTCGGGATGACATGACGGTTTGATTGGCACTATTTTGCGGTGCGTATGACTTTTTGATCGCTTGCTATTACACTTTTTGTGATGTAAGGTGACAAAAAATGGCTTTACACTTTTTTTTATTTTTTTATTTTATACGATATTCACCTTAGGTCATGTGATATTTTCATAGAGCATGTTATTACGGACGCGGCGATACCTAATATGTATACTTTCTTTTTAATTTACTTAAGTTTTACACAACAGCTTTTTAACCTCTTAAGGACATAGGGCGTACAGGTACGCCCTTGTGCCCTGGTACTTAAGGACACAGGGCGTACATGTACGCCCTGTGTATTTTCGATCACTGCCGTGCGGCTGGCAGTGATCGGAACCCGGTGCCTGCTCAAATCATCGAGCAGGCACCTAGGCTAAATGCGCGGGGGGGTCCCGTGACCCCCCCATGTCGGCGATCGCGGCAAACCGCAGGTCAATTCAGACCTGCGGTTTGCTGCGATTTCTGAAGTTTCTGGTCCCCGCAGTCCCTGACCGCAGGGATCAGAAACTTTATATGCCATAAAAAAAGTTTTATTTACCCCCCCCTGCACCCCCGAATGATTTTTATGGTGGCGGGAGGTGCAGGGGGAGGGTTGCGGGCGGTGTGGGCGGTGCGGGAGTCGGGCGGTGCGGCAGGCGGGATCGCGATCCCCCGCCCGCCTCCCCTTGTATAATCGTTGGTGTCTAGTGGGGATACCAGGGTGCCAGCACATTGCTGGCACCCTGGTATAAACGGCTGACATCTGCGATGCGATGTCAGCCGTTTAACCCTTTCCATACAGCGGTCCGTACGGACCGCTGTATGGAAAAGGTTAACAGCGCAGGGAGCTCCCTCCCTCTCCCATCGGGGGGCTGCTGTGCCTTTGCAGCCCCCCGATGGGGAGGGAGAGAGCCCCCAGAGAGCCCCCCGAGAGATCCCCTCCTTACCCTTCCCCGTCTGCGAAGTTCTGAGCAGTACTGAGCAGACGGGGAAGGTTCCCATGGCAACAGGACGCCTCTCAGGCGTCCTGCTGTCCATGGTGCTGAACAGATCTGTGCTGAATGGCATAGATCTGTTCAGTGTAAGTAAAATACAGTGCAGAACAATATATATTGTACTGTACTGTATTATTCAGACATCAGACCCACTGGATCTTCAAGAACCAAGTGGGTCTGGGTCAAAAAAAAGTGAATAAAAGTGAAAAAAAAGTAAAAATCAAAAAACACATTTATCACTGATAAAAAATGAAAAAAATAAAATTCCCTACACATGTTTGGTATCGCCGCGTCCGTAACGACCTGATCTATAAAACGGTCATGTTACTTTACCCGAACGGTGAACACCATAAAAATAAAAAATAAAAAACTATGATGAAATTGAAATTTTGCCCACCTTACTTCCCAAAAAAGGTAATAAAAGTGATCAAAAAAGTCGCATGTACGCCAAAATTGTAACAATCAAACCGTCATCTCATCCCGCAAAAATCATACCCTACCCAAGATAATCGCCCAAAAACTGAAAAAACTATGGCTCTTAGACTATGGAAACACTAAAACATGATTTTTTTTGTTTCAAAAATGAAATCATTGTGTAAAACTTACATAAATAAAAAAAAAGTATACATATTAGGTATCGCCGCGTCCGTATCGCCCGGCTCTATAAAAATATCACATGATCTAACCCCTCAGATGACCACCGTAAAAAAATAAAAATAAAAACGGTGTAAAAAAAGCCATTTTTTGTCATCTTACGTCACAAAAAGTGTAATAGCAAGCAATCAAAAAGTCATATGCACCCCAAAATAGATGCCAATCAAACCGTCATCTCATCCCGCAAAAAATGAGACCCTACTTAAGATAATCGCCCAAAAACTGAAAAAACTATGGCTCTTAGACTATGGAGACACTAAAACATTTTTTTGGTTTTAAAAATGAAATCATTGTGTAAAACGTACATAAATAAAAAAAATTGTATACATATTAGGTATCTCCGCGTCCGTGACAACCTGCTCTATAAAAATAACACATGATCTAACCTGTCAGATGAATGTTGTAAATAACAAAAAAAAAACGGTGCCAAAAAAGCTATTTCTTGTTACCTTGCCGCACAAAAAGTGTAATATAGAGCAACCAAAAATCATATGTACCCTAAACTAGTACCAACAAAACTGCCACCCTATCCCGTAGTTTCTAAAATGGGGTCACTTTTTTGGAGTTTCTACTCTAGGGGTGCATCAGGGGGGCTTCAAATGGGACATGGTGTCAAAAAAACCAGTCCAGCAAAATATGCCTTCCAAAAACCATATGGTGTTCCTTTCCTTCTGCGCCCTGCCATGTGCCCGTACAGCTGTTTACGACCACATATGGGGTGTTTCTGTAAACTACAGAATTAGGGCCATAAATAATGAGTTTTGTTTGGCTGTTAACCCTTGCTTTGTAACTGGAAAAAAAATATTAAAATGGAAAATCTGCCAAAAAAGTGAAATTTTGAAATTGTATCTCTATTTTCCATTAAATCTTGTGCAACACCTAAAGGGTTAACAAAGTTTGTAAAATCAGTTTTGAATACCTTGAGGGGTGTAGTTTCTTAGATGGGGTCACTTTTATGGAGTTTATAATCTAGGGGTGCATCAGGGGGGCTTCAAATGGGACATGGTGCCAAAAAAACAGTCCAGCAAAATCAGCCCTCCAAAAACCAAACGGCGCACCTTTCACTCTACGCCCCGCTGTGTGCCCGTACAGTAGTTTACGGCCACATATGGGGTGTTTCTGTAAACAGCAGAGTCAGGGCAATAAAGATACAGTCTTGTTTGGCTGTTAACCCTTGCTTTGTTAGTGGAAAAAATGGGTTAAAATGGAAAATTAGGCAAAAAAATGAAATTCTCAAATTTCATCGCCATTTGCCAATAACTCTTGTGCAACACCTAAAGGGTTAACGACGTATGTAAAATCAGTTTTGAATACCTTGAGGGGTGTAGTTTCTTAGATGGGGTCACTTTTAGGGAGTTTCTCCTCTAGGGGTGCATCAGGGGGCTTCAAATGGGACATGGTGTAAATAAACCAGTCCATAAAAATCAGCCTTCCAAAAACCAAACGGCGCACCTTTCACTCTACGCCCCGCTGTGTGGCCGTACAGTAGTTTACGGCCACATATTGGGTGTTTCTGTAAATGGCAGAGTCAGGGCAATAAAGATACAGTCTTGTTTGGCTGTTAACCCTTGGTTTGTTAGTGGAAAAAATGGGTTAAAATGAAAAATTAGACAAAAAAATGAAATTCTCAAATTTCCTCCCTATTTGCCAATAACTCTTGTGCAACACCTAAAGGGTTAACAACGTATGCAAAATCAGTTTTGAATACCTTGAGGGGTGTAGTTTCTTAGATGGGGTCATTTTTGGGTGGTTTCTATAATGTAAGCCTCGCAAAGTGACTTGAGACCTGAACTGGTCCCTAGAAATTGAGTTTTTGTAAATTTCGGAAAAATTTCAAGATTTGCTTCTAAACTTCTAAGCCTTATAACATCCCCAAAAAATAAAATATCATTCCCAAAACAATTCAAACATGAAGTAGACATATGGGGAATGTAAAGTCATCACAATTTTTGGGGGTATTACTATGTATTACAGAAGTAGAGAAACTGAAACTTTGAAATTTGCTAATTTTTTTCAAATTTTTGTTAAATTAGGTATTTTTTGGTGCAAAAAAAATTTTTTTTTTGACTCCATTTTACCAGTGTCATGAAGTACAATATGTGACGAAAAAACAATCTCAGAACGGCCTGGATAAGTCAAACCGTTTTAAAGTTATCAGCACTTAAAGGGACTCTGGTCAGATTTTCAAAAAATGGCCTGGTCCTAAGGTGTAAAAAGGCTGTGTCCTTAAGGGGTTAAAACAAAAAAAAAATGATGTTTTAATGTCTCCATATTCTGAGCCATAGTTTTTTTTATTTTTTGGGCGATTGTCTTAGGTAGGGGGCACATTTTTTGTTAGATTGGTACTATTTTGGTGGGCATACGCCTTTTTTGATCGCTTGCTTGTTGTACTTTTAGTGATGTAAGGTGACAAAAAAAATGGTTTATTTAGCAGTTTTTATTTTTTTTAAGGTGTTCATCTGAGGGGTTAGGTCATGTGATATGTTTATAGAGCCAGTCAATATGGACGCGGCGATATTTAATGTCTATTTTTTTTCTATATTTTTTACCAATGTTTTTTTAACTTTATTTGGGGGAAATGATTTTTTTTTTTACTTGAAACTTTTTTTTTTTTTTTTTTTTTTTTAGGGGAAAACAATTTTTTCAACTTTTTTTTTCACTTTATTTTTTGTCCCACTTTGGGACTTCAACTTTTGTGGGTCTGATCCCCTTTACAGTGCATACATTCCAATACTTCTGAATTGGAATGCATTGGCTGTATGAGTAATACAGTGTGTATTACTCATACAGCTTCCTGCCTGTGAGATCCAGGGGGCTGGATCTTACAGGCTCTTCACCGGAAGGCATAGTGCTGTCTTCCATGCCATCGGGTCACCATTACAGCAGCATGGGGACCCGATGGCACCGCCGACCACGATCACCGATACCCCCCGCACATTGTCCAAGGGTGCCTGCTCAATGATTTGAGCAGGCACCTTGTTCCGATCACCGCGGTGATCGGAAATATACAGGACGTACAGGTACGCCCTGTGTCCTTAAGAGATTAAAAAGGGGCACAGCAATGACTGAACTTTTGTCTGGTGAGCAATCATTAGGAAAATTAAAATGGCCACTGTCCTATTCGTATACACAAAACCTCTCCTAATTCCACAGCAGGATACAGCCACATACCCACCTCCTCTCTGTACTTCATGTCTCTTCATGAACTCCATTCCTACAGAGATTCGGCTGAAGATCATATTAAACTGTATTCAGGACCCTAATCCCTCCAAGCAGAGCAGAGAGGAGGATGAGGCAGCTCTTTACCTCAGTGTTGTGAAGTAAATTGTCTTCCTGTGCGATTAGCACAGGTTTTTTGTGTACTAATAGGATGGCGGCCAATTTATTTCTCCTAATGATTGCTCCCCAGAGAAAACGAGCCATTATAACTAATGAAAGGTATTTGGGAATATATTTATAATAAAGTAATATTTAAGTATTTTCATTTTCTTAATTCCTGGAGAACCCCTTTAACTTTGCTTGGACCATACCTACAGTTACCAGTTGAGTATATTACTGGATGTACTAACAGCCCTGACACCACCAATATCAGATCCTTTTTCTTTTGTATATACAGAGCTAAAAAAAAAACATTTAATAAGGGTACTTTCACACTAGCGTTGTTCGAATCCGGCAGGCCGTGTACAAACTGACAGTTTTTTTTTTTTTTTTTCTAGATCCGTTAGACGGATTCGGTGATATACCGGATCAGTCTCATCCGGAATAATGGATCCTGTATTTAAATTTTTTCAAAGACCAAAAGCCCCGCGCATGTGCAGACCGAAAAACCATTAATACATCTCTATGGAAATTAATGCCGGATCCTGCAAGTGTGGTATTGTTCCGAGATTTTGGCTGGAAAAAATACAGCAGCATGCGGTCCATTCCGATTGCTTTCAGACTGCTTTCCATTCAGAATGCATTAGGACAAAACGGATGCGTTTTTTCGGGTATTGAGACCCTTTACTGGATTTCAATACCGGAAAAGAATAATGCTAGTGTGAAAGTACCCTAACTCTGCCTTTTCCTTATCTTCAGTGACTAACTTTATCGTTATTTAAGGGACTTACCTGCTCAGACCTTGGTTTTTTAGCATATGTTTAAATAATTTTTGGGGATTTATCTTTGCCACCTGCTTTTAGTTTTGTATTTTTGCTGATTTTCTCTCCTATTTACACATTTTATTAAGCTCCTTGTAAACGTCAAAGGCTACAGCCGACACCTCAGATTTGTATTTTTTTAATGCCTTTTTTTGTAATTTATTGCCCTGCAGTGCAGTATGATCACAGCAATATCAAATGTATATAGTAGTAGTTTTGCTACTTTAACCTCCTTTCCAGCAGACACTTCACACAGCAGACATGCTAATGCTGTAATCGATAACATCGATCATGGATATTTTAGTCCTCTGATGCAGTGGTCAAATGTGACCACAGCATTTGAAAGGTAAAAAAAACGTAAGAGATCGGGAATGGTGTTCCATAGTACTAATAGGCCAGAGCCTGTACAAGACTTCTAGGCCTATTACTGGTATATTCCAATGTAGGACTGCATTGGAATATTTGATTATTTTATTCTGTAATGGATGAAATTTGATTACTTAATACAAATGGCAATCTAATTATTGCAAATTAAGGTCCCCTTGGGATTCTAAAAAAAGTTTAATAAAAATAAAGACATTCAAATTACCTTCTTTTCCCCAAAATTAAGCATTGCTGAGTCCAGTGATCAAAAAGTCAAAAATGTGCCAAACTGGATCAATAAAAACCACAGATTGTCCCGCAAAAAAAATAAGCCCTCACACAGCTCTGTAGATGTAACTAAAAATCATGGGGGTTAGAATATGGCAATGAAAAGAAAAAAGATATTTACCAAAATTTTTATTTGACTCAGTAAACACAGGAAAAAACTATATAAATATGGTATCGTTGAAATGAAGGACGCAAGTCAATTTTATCACATATTGAATGCTGTAAAAACAAGACGCATAAAACTATGGCATAATTGCATTTCTTCCCAATCCCACCCCATATGGACTTTTTTCCAGCTTCCCATCGCATTGTATGAAATATTAAATCAGGTAAAGTAGGGCTGCATCGGGTATAAAATTATTGATACTTTACCCAGTTCGATTCAATACTGGGATTAGCATTTTTCGTTAGTGCAGTTCAGTATCAGTCCCTATCAGAGAACATTGCATGCGGAAAGTACAGCACATGCCATGCTCTCATAAGCAGCTGCACAGTGGAGAAGGAGGAAAGCATCCTTCTCTCCTTAGTGCAATGCAGCTGGCCACTGCCACCATGAAATAACGGAGTGGCCTGATGGGGAGAGTCAGGGAGAAAGGAAGGAAATGGGAAGGAAGGGGAGAGAAACTCCCCGTGGTCATCATGGCGCTGGATACTCATAGGTTAAAGAACCTTTGATGATGCCATTGCCATGTGACCAGTAACATCCACTTGTTATTGGTCAAATGGTGATATCACAGGTACTTTATCCTTAAACATCCAGAAGGATCTTTCTGCAGGAGAAGTTTCTTTTTTTACAGGTACGGTATGTGCTTCATGATGTATTAATGTGAGGCACATGGTCTTATTACTTTACTGTAGTACATCCATGTGCCTCACATTAATTGTAACCGTGAACCAATCATGTACCTCATAATGGGCAACATTGGGTTAATGAGATGGTGTCGCTTAATATGAGGCGCATGGCGGTTCAAAATTAACAATTTGCAATTGCAGTGGTGAGCAGGTGAAATTACAAGTATGGCGTCCCCATTTACTTCTATAGGGCGGCTCTGTCTGTTCAAGTGAATACTACAGAGTAGGGATCTACCGATTATCGGTTTTACTGATATTATCGGGCGATATTCAGGATTTTGAAAGTTAGCGGTATCGGCATAACGAATCGGGAACACTGATCGCGCTGCTGTCAGCGCGATCCGTGTTCCCTCAGCAGCACAGGGGAGAAGGAAGCAGTCTCCACCCTGTGCCGCTGCCACCAATGAGATAAGGGAGGACAAGAGGAGGGGAGGGGCTGTGGCCACTGCGCCACCAATGAAGATAACTCTCTCATTAATTCATATACAGGAGGCAGGAGCTGGCTGCAGAATCACATAGCCGGCTCCCGACCTCTATGAGCGGTAGCTGTGATCTGCGGTAGTTAACCCCTCAGGTGCCGCGGATCGCAGCTACCGCTCATAGAGGTCGGGAGCCGGCTATGTGATTCTGCAGCCAGCTCCTGCCTCCCGTATATGAATTAATGATAGAGTTATCTTCATTGGTGGTGCAGTGCGCCCCCCACCCAAGCCCCCCAGTATTAATCATTGGTGGCAGTGGCCACAGGGTCCCCTCTCCCCTCCTCCTCAGTGGAAGCTTCTGATCGGAGCCCCAGCAGTGTAAGCCTGGGGCTCCGATCGGTTACCATGGCAGGCAGGACGCTATTGAAGCCCTGGCTGCCATAGTCAGCTCCCTGCTGCTGTGTGCACAAAGCACAGAGCAGCAGGGACAGTGTGAGGTCCTATTCACCCTGATAGAGCTCTATCAGGGTGAATAGGACAAGGGTTCTAAAAAAAAAAAAAAAATAAATAAATAAAAAACACACCACCAAAATATAAAGTATAAATGAAAAAAAGATTTACAAAAAAAAAAAAAAAGTGTAGGATTTTTTTTTTTTTTAATGAAAATTCAGAGAATATCGCTATAAATTATCGGCTATCGGCCTGAAAGTTCACAGATTATCGGTATCGGCTCTAAAAATTCAATATCAGTCGATCCCTACTACAGAGCTGATCAGATATTGATGACCTATCCTGAGGATAGTAGCTAAGACTACTTTCACACTTGCGTTTTTGCTGGATCCGGCAGGGTTCAGCAAAAACTCTTCCGTTACTGATAATACAACCATCTGCATCCGTTATGAACGGATCCAGTTGTATTATCTTTAACATAGCAATGACAGATCAGTCATGTACTCCATTGAAAGTCAATGGGGGACGGATCAGTTTTCTATTGTGTCAGAGTTAAACGGATCCGTCCCCATCGATTTGCATTGTGGGTCATGCTGCGGTTTGCTCTCCGGTATGAGAACGGAATGCTTTTTGGAGCATTCCGTTCTGTTTAGTTACGGGGGAAAAAATGCTTCCGTTTTGTCTCCATTCATTGTCAATGGGGACAAAAAGGAAGCATTTTTTTTCCAGTATGGAGACCCTATGACGGACCTCAACAACGGAAAGTAGCCTTAAATGGGGTTCCTGGTGCTATGGTCATCTCATATGTTGTACAGTGTACTCATTTGACATCACTAGGGATGAGCGAACTTGTGATTTCAAGTTCAGCATACAAGGTTCAGGTTATCTAAAAATTCTGTTATGCTTTCTGCTACCACGGACCATAACGTATGTGTGATGCTTCGCGATCTCGGCAATACGAATAAATCGCAAATGCATCCTGATTTAAAATTACAAAAATCACAAGAGCCCTCTTATTCACACAAAGAGTTAAAACTTTCAGTTACAGCTCACAGAGCAAAGGTAAATTAGCAAATCCTTGCCAAAGATTCTTCCCGACCCTATGCTGGGTTATACATCCATCAATCTGATATTGTCTTGACAAAACCCCATAGAAGTGCCCTCACTATAGTCTGAGCGGCCCCAGCACAGCAGGGGTCCCAACACCCTTAAACCTGGTCAGAAACTTCAAGAAGGAATGAACGATCCTTATCACGCAGCTGGTTGGTACAAGAAGGGAGATGACCCTAAAGTCACCTCCAATCCATATATTGCATATTTTCCCCATATTTTCTTATATTTCATAGGTTAGGAAAATACGGAATAAACTATCTCTTCCGAAATAGTTGAGGTCATTCTAACACACCTTCCAGGAAATCCACAAGCAAATCGGAGATTCCCACTTCGAGATATAAAGGTGCTCAGGCACACGGTATTTGTCTTCCAGTCATATTTGGTATCAGATGATTCGTAAAGTTCTACTGATTATAAATATGAATTTTATTTCTTAATTTGACCTATGGGTACTGAGAAACTGGCAAAGCAACGATTCTGCCAGATTTTCTCTCTCTGGGGCAAGAACTGCCCCTGTTCCAATTACCCGAGGCTGGGCTTGTACATGTCACAGCCACTCCCAGCTCCAGAGTGGGTCCTGGTCCTTCATCTACCATCTGAAGTCGAATAACATCACGACCACCCGCTGGACACGGGCACCCCGCCATCTTTGATTATTCCTTGCAAAGACTTTATCGTTTACTGGACTCTACCACGGTAATTCAGAACTTTACATCTCTTATTTCTATCCAACCAATCTGTTCGACTGGCAGGTATATTTATCTGTCAGTTTTAATGTATATTTCTGTGTGTAGTTTTTATAATAAAACTATTTAATCGTTACAGTTTTGCCCTTGTTACTTGATTATCTGGTCTACACTTAGAACTCTGTCCTCAGAAGAGACATACTACCGCATTGGCGTATTTTTATAAATTGTTGATTTGTTAGCTAGATTACAAATAACAGTTTCTTCCCTTTAGGAATTGCTAGCCGGCGTCTCTTCGCCCCAATTCAATACAAAAAGTGGTGGCAGCAAATTAAGTTGGTTTCCTGCGCGAAATCGATCATTTTACCAATTGTACATACAATCGCGATTGTATCATGTATGGGCACACCAACCAATCTTAAACGTTTACTGTGCTCACAGTTGATTCTCCTCCAGAAGTCTCTAGTGGACAAGACCTGTATGGCAACTGTGGCATAGTAGTACGATGGGATTGGCGGGTGGTTGACACAGTATGGTCCGTAGTAGCGGAACCCATAACGGAATTCTTTGAAAGCACAAGTTCGCTCATCCCTAGACATAAATTTTACACGGAAGAATTAGAGGATTATTGGGCTGAACATTTATTGAACATACTATCTTAAAATATAACATGGAAAAACTGCATTGTTTCATATTTGATTATTTTTCCCCTGACTAAGACCTATAAAATAGTCTTATCTACTAATTTTATATTAGAGAGCCCCATGTGTTAAAAAAAAATTATGAAACATTTTGAGGTGGATTGCAGGGAAAAAAATAAAATAAGAACTTTGGGGCTCATGCACACGACCATGTGCTGGCCATGCCCGTGCTGCTGACTGCAATGCACGAGCACTGACCATGTGCCTGCCGTCTGCGTACAAAGACCCATTCACTTAAATGGGGTCCGCCATCCAAATCAGACAGTCAGCACTGCGAAAAAGTAGTACATGCACTACTTTTTTGCGGTATGCAGGCACGAAAGAAAAGCCATGGAAGAACTTTGCAGTGCTTCCGATCCGTGCCTCAGTTCCACACCCAACCTTTCGGATTGCAGACCCATTCGAGTGAATCTGTGATATGGTGCACACAAGCTGGTGCCCGTATATTGTGGACCGTATGTACCACTTCAAAATGTCCAGTTTTGTCTCTGGTCATGAAAGGATCAAAAAAGGGTAATTCAATTTTTCTGATAGAAACTATAAGTCCCACATCCTCTGTACAGATGTAGCAGAGCTATAAAGGATGGTTACAGGGCATTTATCAGCACATTTGTACCTAAGACATCTGTGTTGGTCCCATTTTCATATGTGAGAAAGCTGATCCTCTAGGTGTAACAGCACCACCCCTGTTGCTCCTAGAGGCTCATTTGCATATATTAAAACTACATTTTTCTCAGCAATGCAGGCACATATGAACATGGGACAAACATGACTTCCACTGCCAAGCGGATAATGCCACAGGTCAGCCAGTTACATACAAGTCTGCTGACAGATGCCCTTTAACTCATTAAAGAGGTATGTGCAAATCCCGCCACTTGACCTCAGGGCCATACAGGAGATATTCAAGATAGTTCTGCTTCATTTGGTCACAGAGGGTCCAAGAGAACTGTCAATTTAGTTAGTCCATTTGATTCAACTGCAAGCTACTGCGACTGGTGATGTCACTTAACCATGGGCTATAGATCTAGTAAATTAATATACCGGTATTTTAAATTGAGGTCAGTCAACTATGCCTATTCACTGCAAAGACTTGTTTCATATTTGCGCTTGCCAATCTGGCAGGCTGTTTCGGCCGGGAGCAGCCTGCCGGATCCAGCTGGAATGGCATCTGACCTCATTAACTATCACGGGGTCCAGCGCTGATCCGGCAAATATGCAGAAAATCGAGCAGACAAATACCGCTGCATGCAGCGGTGTGTGGCCAATTCCCAGTGTTCTAGGCCAGAACAGGTTCCCGGCAGTGTGAAACTAGCGCAACAGTCTTTCTGCAGCACTGCAACTAGGTATGCAGTCTCCTGGCCCCAAATGAAAATTACGGAGAAGCAAAACAAAAAAAATGCACTTTTCAAAAGATTAGTCCCTTCCAGTGTGTGCAGAAATGGCTTAATTGTGCGAACGACAGAAACTAATAGTGCTGGAGTATGAGCCAATCTAAAGTAAAAAAGGTACCAAAACTACTATGTAACCTTAAAAAAAGCATAAAGATCAGCTCATACACCATAACTAGGGATGAGCGAATTGACTTTGGATCAAACATCCAAAGTCGATTTGCATAAAAAACATCTTTAGAATACTGTACGGAGCGGGAGGTACCACTTGGAACTGAACCAGAGTTCGGTAAAAGTTTTTACAGTGGAAATTCATTTTTGAAATTATTACCCAAAGTCTCAAGACTTTGCAACATAACGTCAGCGCCAATACATTCTAATACTGTACAGATCTCCCGCTCCGTACAGTATTCTAACAAAGTTCTATGCGAATCGACTTCGGATGTTTGATCCGAAGTTGATTCACTCATCCCTAACCACAACCATCAATTTCTAATGGGGGATATGTCCAAGAATACATAGGACATCCTTATAATTAAAAGGCATATGTCGGCAGATTTGTACCTCTGAAACTGGCTGACCTGTTCCATGTGCATGTGGCAGCTGAAGACATCTGTGTTGGTCACATGTTCATATGTGCCTGCATTGCTGAGAAAAATGATGTTTTCTTACAGGGAGTGCAAAATTATTAGGCAAGTTGTATTTTTGAGGATTAATTTTATTATTGAACAACAACCATGTTCTCAATGAACCCAAAAAACTCATTAATATCAAAGCTGAATATTTTTGGAAGTAGTGTTTAGTTTGTTTTTAGTTTTAGCTATTTTAGAGGGATATCTAAGTGTGCAGAATGACTATTACTGTGCATAATTATTAGGCAACTTAACAAAAAACAAATATATACCCATTTCAATTGTTTATTTTTACCAGTGAAACCAATATAACATCTCAACATTCACAAATATACATTTCTGACATTCAAAAACAAAACAAAAACAAATCAGTGACCAATATAGCCACCTTTCTTTGCAAGGACACTCAAAAGCCTGCCATCCATGGATTCTGTCAGTGTTTTGATCTGTTAACCATCAACATTGCGTGCAGCAGCAACCACAGCCTCCCAGACACTGTTCAGAGAGGTGTACTGTTTTCCCTCCTTGAAAATCTCACATTTGATGATGGACCACAGGTTCTCAATGGGGTTCAGATCAGGTGAACAAGGAGGCCATGTCATTAGATTTTCTTCTTTTATACCCTTTCTTGCCAGCCATGCTGTGGAGTACTTGGACGCGTGTGATGGAGCATTGTCCTGCATGAAAATCATGTTTTTCTTGAAGGATGCAGACTTCTTCCTGTACCACTGCTTGAAGAAGGTGTCTTCCAGAAACTGGCAGTAGGACTGGGAGTTGAGCTTGACTCCATCCTCAACCCGAAAAGGCCCCACAAGCTCATCTTTGATGATAACAGCCCAAACCAGTACTCCACCTCCACCTTGCTGGCGTCTGAGTCGGACTGGAGCTCTCTGCCCTTTACTAATCCAGCCACGGGCCCATCCATCTGGCCCATCAAGACTCACTCTCATTTCATCAGTCCATAAAACCTTAGAAAAATCAGTCTTGAGATATTTCTTGGCCCAGTCTTGACGTTTCAGCTTGTGTGTCTTGTGGTGGTCGTCTTTCAGTCTTTCTTACCTTGGCCATGTCTCTGAGTATTGCACACCTTGTGCTTTTGGGCACTCCAGTGATGTTGCAGCTCTGAAATATGGCCAAACTGGTGGCAAGTGGCATCTTGGCAGCTGCACGCTTGACTTTTCTCAGTTCATGGGCAGTTATTTTACGCCTTGGTTTTTCCACACGCTTCTTGCGACCCTGTTGACTATTTTGAATGAAACGCTTGATTGTTCGATGATCACGCTTCAAAAGCTTTGCAATTTTAAGAGTGCTGCATCCCTCTGCAAGATATCTCACTATTTTTGACTTTTCTGAGCCTGTCAAGTTCTTCTTTTGACCCATTTTGCTAAAGGAAAGGAAGTTGCCTAATAATTATGCACACCTAATATAGGGTGTTGATGTCATTAGACCACACCCCTTCTCATTACAGAGATGCACATCACCTAATATGCTTAATTGGTAGTAGGCTTTCGAGCCTATACAGCTTGGAGTAAGACAACATGCATAAAGAGGATGATGTGGTCAAAATACTCATTTGCCTAATAATTCTGCACGCAGTGTATATGCAAATGAGCCTCTAGGAGCAATGGGGGCGTTGCCATTACTCCTAGAGGCTCAGCTCTCCACTTTGATTTACAGGGCCAGGCAGTGTAAATTTGATCACCCCTGTCTTGCCAATTAAAGTGCAGGGGGCACAGCAGCTGCAGGGAGAGCACCCAAGAGCACATGTAACAGGTCAGCTAGTTTCACAGGTACAAATCTGACAGATGCCCTTTAGATACTTCTATAAAAACTATTTGAGAGCACCTTTTAATTATTAGCCTTTCCTCCTGGAAACATTAACTGGGTCTTAGTATTCCACCTGTCAAGAATCCTAGGACCCAGTTGTCAATTCATGCTTACATTTCCTGAAGGAAAAACAGGAGAATGATTCAACACGGTAATAAGAAAAGGCACTCAACAGTAACAGGGCATAAGTATTTACTAAACCTATAATGTGGCACTGGAGGGAGCTGGCTGCCAGTGGCAGGAGTCCGATATTCTGGATGCAGGCAAATGATTGTTACATTTAGGATCATCTTGAGATCTTAGACATTTCAATACAGACATACTAGGCTAACCGCCTAATGCTGCTGCGAGAAGACTATTAACAAGCAACTTTGGTCAGCAGATTCCAATAGTGTCATTTTCGAAAGTCTATAAATGTGCACATCTTTCTAAACCCACAGTATAAAAAAGTGAGAAGATTATGGTTCACGGCAACTCAAGCGCCAAATATGTTAGTAGCAAAAATACTGAAGAAAGGCAACATTATATATGGAAACATAAAAATCTGGACCTACTTTAATGGTTTTGGTTTGAAGTCTTAGTCCATTCAGGGTATTGATGGCCTTCTCAGCATCCTTGGGGTCAATGTAGTTCACAAAACCATAACCCAAGCTTTGTCCTGATCAAACAAAAAATAAAGCCATGGTTTAGGACACAAACCAAAAAAGTCACTGGAATATTGTGCACCTATTACTTTGCCTTATTAAAATATTTAAAAAAGAATTGTGGCATACAAAATGCTGCATTCAGATAAAAACAAACATTATGAAGAAGAACATTACCACAAACATCTAAAGGGATCTAAAAAGGTCTTGAAAGGCTTACAAGAATTTCAATAATTAACATTACGAACTCAATACATGACAATAGTGTGCCAACGTACTGTAAATCAACTGGTGTATATCCTGAATTATAAGAATTATTTAAGGCGGGACACAACTGATATACGCATGTCAGGGCACAGATTATACACAGATAGTGCCAGTCAAATATTGAGCATGCAGCTTTTTTCTCTATGGCACTGCTTGACCTTCGGCATCACCAGATGTTTGGGAATGATTCCACAGAAACCTATGGGATCAGTTATGGCTTCAGTGAAATAAGAATAAGAGGGGAAATGAGTAGATTGACAGATATATGTGAAGGGGCCCTAACAATGGCACTCATTATGGGGTTTGCTGCCTTTTCCACTGGGAAATAAGAAGGAATTTGTATGCTTGCTAGTGCTACACAGTAGAAATTAAGACCATCAGTATCTAATAGTGATGAAGAGCGCAGCACCATGAAACCACTATAAAAAGGGAGGTTTGGTGAAATTTCACCAAGTGTGTTTTGCGTATATTACACATGCCCTGGAATAGGCCATTGCAAGTTTCCAGAGGCAAAATTCTATTCATGAGATTTTTCCTAACTTTT
This sequence comes from Bufo bufo, assembly GCF_905171765.1. NCBI lineage: Eukaryota > Metazoa > Chordata > Amphibia > Anura > Bufonidae > Bufo > Bufo bufo. The sequence goes on from NC_053390.1 coordinate 383,046,066, forward strand.
TATCCTCAGCCAAAAGTAGCCAGAAAATGAAATTCTAAGTCATCCATTTGTGAGCCACAAATCTCAGGCTAATGGTAAACTTTGTCATTCAACCCTCCTTCAGAGCATTTTGCTAGTTTGTCATGTTACGGGCAGCACTTCTACATCGGTGAATAGGAGTGTCTGTTTGATAATTCCGTGTAACGGAGCCCTCATAGTACAGGGTAACCAAAGATCACCCTTGATAAGATTTTTATTCTAGCGCCCCAGCTAAGCAAATAATAATAATGTATCAGTAACAAATACAGCTTCTTAGACCTCATGGTGTATTTGTTTTGTACAATATGCCACATTAAAGCGTCTGGCCATAGGACACAGACGGGGTCATTTGGTTTGAAGAAGGTTCTAGCTGCATGCATGTAATGCTCAATTCAGAAATAATAAAAATGTCTTAAGGCTTTACTATATTATATTTTGAGATTCAAATCCTTAAATTTTAATTCACAGATGTGCATCTCTCTCAATAGTCCTGGACTATTGTCATGTACCTAAATACTCCAAAAGGGCTTTTAGGCAAGATTTCAGCTACTGGTAAAAGCTTTGAGACAAAAAAAAATTACAATTATAAGCATTTCATAATTTTGTTTTTAAAGGGGTTGTCCAGGTTCAGAGCTGAACCCGGACTTATCCCCTTCTTCACCCAGGCAGCCCTTTCTCATATAAGCATCGGAGCATTTCATGCTGCAATGCCCTCCCTTGCCTTGCATGGTATCGCACAGGGCAAGGGCTTTTTCATTAGATCCAGTGACATACTGGGTCAATGCTAGGCGGACGCTCCCGTCTAGCAGCGAGCCCAGTGACATTAACGCTAACACTGCTAGACGGAGGCCTCCGCCTACCAGCACAGGCCAAAGGAGAGCATCGGAGCATGAAATGCTCTTATGCTGAGTGGGCGAAGAAAGGGTTATGTCCGGGTTAAGCTCTGAACCTGGAAAACCCCTTAACTTTGATTGACAAATACATCAAGTTTATGCAAAGATTAAATATGTCCAGTGTTGACACTTCTTTTTTAACCCCTTAAGGACTTAAGCTACTTTCACACTTGCGTTCAGAGCGGATCCGTCTGGTGTCTGCACAGACGGATCCGCTCCTATAATGCAAACGTTGGGATCAGTCTGCATTATAGTTCAGAAAAAATTCTAAGTGTGAAAGTTAGTCAGACGGATCCGTCCAGACTTTACATTGAAAGTCAATAGGGGACGGATCCGTTTGAAATTGCACCATATTGTGTCAACTTCAAACGGATCCGTCCCCATTGACTTACATTGTACGTCTGGACGGATCCGTTTGGCTCCACACGGCCAGGCGGACACCCGAACGCAGAAAGCTGCGTTTGGAGGTCCGCTTGCTGAGCGGAACGGAGGCCAATCCTGATGCATTCTGAGCGGATCCGCATCCACTCAGAATGCATTGGGGCTCTACGGATCAGTTCGGGGCCGCTTGTGATAGCCTTCAAACGGAGCTCACAAGCGGAACCCCGAACGCTAGTGTGAAAGTAGCCTTACGCCCTGTTTCCCGCATGGTGTCTGTTGAAATCATTCAGCGGGCACCCTGTGACAATGCCTAGGGGGTTCCTGTGACCCCCCCGCATTGCCGAACGCTACAAACCGCAGGTCAATTCAGACCTGCGTTTTTTAGCGCTTATGCAAGCTTATAATCCCTGCGGTCAGTGACAGCAGGGATCAGAAACCTCAAAGTGCCGGTATTTATGAAGGTTAACCCCCCCCCCCCCCCCCCCAGCCCTCTGTGTTTTTGTGCCTGAGGGCGCAGCACGGGGGGGAAGGGGAGGGGTGCGGCAGTGAGGAGGGCGGGTGCGCGATCTTCCGCCCGCCCCCCGTTTATTTTCAGGATGGCCGAGCGGTTGAATCGGAGTGTCAGCTCATTGCTGACACTCCGATTCAAATGGCAGACATCTGTGCAGATGTCCACAGTTTTAACCCCTTCCATGCCGCCGTCCGTACAGACCGCTGTATGGAAGCGGTGAAGAGGGAGGGAGCACCCTCCCTCTCCAATCAGGGGGCTGCTGTGCCTTTGCAGCCCCCGGACAGGATGGGGTGACAGAGGGAGGGAGCCCTTCTCCGTCTGCTCAGTTGTGGTTACAACTGAGCAGACGGGGAAGGTTCCCATGGCAACAGGACGCCTTCTCAGGCATCCTGCTGTCCATGGTGCTGAACAGCAGGACGCCTTCTCAGGCATCCTGCTGTCCATGGTGCTGAACAGATCTGTGCTAAAGGCATAGATCTGTTCAAAGTGTAAGTAAAATACAGTACAATACACTATATAGTGTACTGTACTGTATTATTCAGACATCAGACCCACTGGATCTTAAAGAACCAAGTGGGTCTGGGTCAAAAAAAATGTTAAAGTGAAAAAATAAACATTTATCCCTGATTAAAAATTAAAAAAATAAAATTCCCTACACATGTTATATATCACCGCATCCGTAACGACCCGATCTATAAAACGGTCATGTTACATTTCCCACACGGTGAACGCCATAAAAAATAAAACTATGATGAAATTGAAATTTTGCTCACCTTAGTTCCAAAAAAAGGTAATAAAAGTGATCAAAAAAGTCGCGTGTACGCCAAAATAGTACCATTCAAACCGTCTCATCCCGCAAAAAATGAGACCCTACCTAGGATAATCGCCCAAAAACTGAAAAAACTATGGCTCTCAGACTATGGAAACACTAAAACGTGATATTTTTTTTTTGCTTCAAAAATGAAATCATTGTGTAAAACTTACCTAATATGAATACTTTTTTTTTTTTTATGTATCGCCGCTTCCGTATCGACTGGCTCTATAAAAATATCACATGACCTAACCTCAGATGAACACCATAAAAAATAAAAACTGTGCTAAATCAACCATTTTTTGTCACCTTACATCACAAAAAGTGTAATAGCAAGCGATCAAAAAGTCACACGCACCCCAAAATAGTGCCAATAAAACAGTCATCTCATCCCGCAAAAATCATACCCTACCCAAGGTAATCGCCCAAAAACTGAAAAAATTATGGCTCTCAGACTATGGAAACACTAAAACATTTTTTTTTGTTTAAAAAAAGAAATCATTGTGTAAAACTTACATAAATAAAAAAAAAGTATACATGTTGGGTATCGCCGCATCCGTGACAACCTGCTCTATAAAAATATCACATGATCTAACCTGTCAAATGAATATTGTAAATAGAAAAAAATTTAAACTGTGCCAAAACAGCTATTTCTTGTTATCTTGCCTCACAAAAAGTGTAATATAGAGCAACCAAAAATCATATGTACCCTAAACTAGTACCAACAATACTGTCCCACCCTATCTCGTAGTTTCTAAAATAAGGCCACTTTTTTGGAGTTTCTACTCTAGGGGTGCATCAGGGGGGCTTCAAATGGCACATGGTGTAAAAAAAAAAACAGTCCAGCAAAATCTGCCTTTCAAAAACCGTATGGCATTCCTTTCCTTCTGCGCCCTGCCGTGTGCCCGTACAGCTGTTTACGACCACATATGGGGTGTTTCTGTAAACTACAGAATCAGGGCCATAAATATTGAGTTTGGTTTGGCTGTTAACCCTTGCTTTGTAACTGGAAAAAAAATGATTAAAATGGAAAATCTGCCAAAAAAGTAAAATTTTGAAATTGTATCTATTTTCCATTAATTCTTGTGGAACACCTAAAGGGTTAACAAAGTTTGTAAAAATCAGTTTTTAATACCTTGAGGTGTGTAGTTTCTAGAATGGGGTCATTTTTGTGTGGTTTCTATTATGCAAGCCTCGCAAAGTGACTTCAGACCTGAACTGGTAACTAAAAATTGGGTTTTTGAAAATTTCTGAAAAATTTCAAGATTTGCTTCTAAACATCTAAGCCTTGTAACACCCCCAAAAAATAAAATATCATTCCCAAAATGATCCAAACATAAAGTAGACATATGGGGAATGTAAAGTAATAACTATTTTTGGAGGTATTACTATGTATTTTAGAAGTAGAGAAATTGAAACTTGGAAATTTGCAATTTTTTACAAATTTTTGGTAAATTTGGTATTTTTTTATAAATAAAAATGAATTTTTTTGACCCAATTTTAGCAGTCTCATGAAGTACAATATGTGATGAAAAAACTCAGAACGGCCTGGGTAAGTCAAAGCGTTTTAAAGTTATCAGCACTTAAAGTGATACTGGTCAGATTTGCAAAAAATGGCCAAGTCCTGAAGGTGAAATAGGGCTGAGTCCTTAAGGGGTTTAGGCTGGGTTCACACTTGAGCGTTTTACAGCGCGTTTAAACGCGATGTAAAACGCTCAACACATGAAAACCAATGCTTCCCTATGGCCTTGGTTCTCACTTGAGCGTTTTACAGCGCGTTTGAACGCGCTGAAAAACGCCCTACGCTCAAACAAGTTCTTGAGCTTCTTTGGGGCGTTTTGACGCGCGTTTGTGGCCATAGGACACTGCAGTCAATCACACAAACGCGCGTCAAACGCGCGTTTACTATTGCAAAAAACGTGCATAAAAACGCGCGACAAAAACGCGCGTTAAACGCGCATATCAAATACGCTCAGGTCTGAACCCAGCCTAAGACTTCTGCAAGTTTTCCTGGAATGCAGGATATCAGCCTCTGGGCCAAATCCTGACTGATGGCAACCCACTGTTCCACAATCAGTGCTTGGAGTTTATCGCAATTTCTGTGTTGTGTTGTCCTCCAGCTTTTGAAGATTGACCACAGATTCTCAATGGGATTAAAACCTAGGGAGTTTCCAGTGACGTCATCGGCACAGGCACACTGAGGGAGTGCTGAGGAGGCGAGCCTCCTTATCTCAGAGCGCCTGCGCCGAATCAACACAGGCGCGCGATTATTGAAATGCTGACAGGGCCGGCCGGCCGGCGGAGATCGCTGCTGGCCCTGTCAATCAACAGGAGGAGGGGGCGGTTTTCTGCGGCTGCTACCAGCAAGTAGACGCGCTACTTGCTGGTAGACAGGTAATTAGCATATCATAAAAGTAAGTTTTTTGCCAAATCTACTGAACGAAAATTATTAATAATGTATAGCAATATCGCAGTATAGGGATTATAAGTACAAAAAAAAAAATAAAAAAAATAAAAAAAAGTTTAGTGGGGTGACAGAAGCCCTTTAACCACCTCCCGACCACCTAACGCACGGATGCGTCCGGAAGGTGGTTGATTCATTCCTCCTGGATGCATCCGTGCGTCATCTCGCGAGACGCGAGATTTCCTGTGAACGCGCGCTCACAGGAACGGAAGGTAAGAGAGTGGATCTCCAGCCTGCCAGCGGCGATCGTTCGCTGGCAGGCTAGAGATGTGTTTTTTTTTTAACCCCTAACAGGTATATTAAACCCCCCCCCCCCCGTCACTTATTAAACCCTTATTCACCTCATATAGACTCCCTAATCACCCCCGTCATTGATCACCCCCCTGTCAGGCTCCATTCAGAGGTCCGTATGAATTTTACGGATCCACTGATAGATGGATCGGATCCGCAAAACACATACGGACGTCTGAATGGAGCCTTACAGGGGAGTGATCAATGACTGAGGTGATCACCCCATATAAACTCCCTGATCACCCCCCTGTCATTGATCACCCCCGTCATTGATCACCCCCCTGTAAGGCTGCATTCAGACGTCCGTATGAATTTTACGGATCCACTGATACATGGATCGGATCCACAAAACACATACGGACATCTGAATGGAGCCTTACAGGGGGGTGATCACCCCATATAGACTCCCTGATCACCCCCCTGTCATTGATCACCCCCCTGTCAGGCTGCATTCAGATGTTCGTATGATTTTTACGGATCCACTGATACATGGATCGGATCCGCAAAACACGGACATCTGAATGGAGCCTTATAGGGGGGTGATCAATGACAGGGGGGTGATCACCCCATATAGACTCCCTGATCACCCCCCTGTCATTGATCACCCCCCTGTCAGGCTCCATTCAGACATTTTTTTGGCCCAAGTTAGCGGAAATTATATATTTTTTTCTTACAAAGTCTCATATTCCACTAACTTGTGTCAAAAAATAAAATCTCACATGAACTCACCATACCCCTCACGGAATCCAAATGCGTAAAATTTTTTAGACATTTATATTCCAGACTTCTTCTCACGCTTCAGGGCCCCTAGAATGCCAGAGCAGTATAAATACCCCACATGTGACCCCATTTCGGAAAGAAGACACCCCAAGGTATTCCGTGAGGGGCATGGCGAGTTCCTAGAATTTTTTATTTTTTGACACAAGTTAGTGGGAAATAATGTTTTTTTTTTTTTTTTTTTTTTTTTTTATTACAAAGTCTCATATTCCACTAACTTGTGACAAAAAATAAAAACTTCCATGAACTCACTATGCCCATCAGCGAATACCTTGGGGTGTCTTCTTTCCAAAATGGGGTCACTTGTGGGGTAGTTATACTGCCCTGGCATTCTAGGGGCCCAAATGTGTGGTAAGGAGTTTGAAATCAAATTCTGTAAAAAATGACCAGTGAAATCCGAAAGGTGCTCTTAGGAATATGGGCCCCTTTGCCCACCTAGGCTGCAAAAAAGTGTCACACATCTGGTATCTCCGTATTCAGGAGAAGTTGGGGAATGAGTTTTAGGGTGTCATTTTACATATACCCATGCTGGGTGAGAGAAATATCTTGGCAAAAGACAACTTTTACCATTTTTTTTATACAAAGTTGTCTTTTGCCAAGATATTTCTCTCACCCAGCATGGGTATATGTAAAATGACACCCCAAAACACATTCCCCAACTTCTCCTGAATACGGAGATACCACGTGTGACACTTTTTTGCAGCCTAGGTGGGCAAAGGGGACCACATTCCAAAGAGCACCTTTCAGATTTCACCAGCCATTTTTTACAGAATTTGATTTCAAACTCCTTACCACACATTTGGGCCCCTAGAATGCCAGGGCAGTATAACTACCCCACAAGTGACCCCATTTTGGAAAGAAGACATCCCAAGGTATTCGCTGATGGGCATAGTGAGTTCATGGAAGTTTTTATTTTTTGTCACAAGTTAGTGGAATATGAGACTTTGTAAGAAAAAAAAAAAATCAAAAAAAAAAAATCATAATTTTCCGCTAACTTGTGACAAAAAATAAAAAGTTCTATGAACTCACTATGCCCATCAGCGAATACCTTAGGGTGTCTACTTTCCGAAATGGGGTTCATTTGTAGGGTGTTTGTACTGTCTGGGCATTGTAGAACCTCAGGAAACATGACAGGTGCTCAGAAAGTCAGAGCTGCTTCAAAAAGCGGAAATTCACATTTTTGTACCATAGTTTGTAAACGCTATAACTTTTACCCAAACATTTTTTTTTTTTTATCAAAGACATGTAGAACAATAAATTTAGAGCAAAATTTATATATGGATCTCGTTTTTTTTGCAAAATTTTACAGCTGAAAGTGAAAAATTTCATTTTTTTTGCAAAAAAAATCGTTAAATTTCGATTAATAACAAAAAAAAGTAAAAATGTCAGCAGCAATGAAATACCACCAAATGAAAGCTCTATTAGTGAGAAGAAAAGGAGGTAAAATTCATTTGGGTGGTAAATTGCATGACCGAGCAATAAACGGTGAAAGTAGTGTAGGTCAGAAGTGTAAAAAGTGGCCTGGTCTTTCAGGGTGTTTAAGCTATGGGGGCTGAGGTGGTTAAGGTGGCTTTACATATGACTGGCCTGCACAGAACCCCGAACTTAACCCCCATCCAACACCTTTGGGATGAACTGGAATAAAGATTGCAAACTAGGCTCTTTCATCCAACAGTGTCTGACCTCAAATGCTCTTTTGGATGATATGGCAAAAATCCCAGTAATTTTTCCAAAATCTTGTAGAAAACCTTCCCAGAAGAGTGGGAGCTGTGTCAGTTAAAAAGGGGTAACCAACTCCAGATTAATGTCTATGGATTTAAAATGGAATGCCACAAAAGCTCCTGTAATCTGTATGTGTCCCAATACTTTGGTCAATATAGTGTATTTTTCTTATCACAGTGGCACGCCTTTGGCGCTCGTGCACACAAACATTTTTTTGTCAGTGTGCATTCCGTATGCAGAACCATTCTGGGGCCGCAAAAAAAACTGAATGTCTCAGTGTGCATTACATGTCCGTATGTCTGTTCTGCAAAAAAAAAAAAAAAAAGAACATGTCCTTTTATTGTCCACATTATGGACAAGGATAGCATGGTTCTATTAGGGGCTGGCTGTTCCGTTCCACAAAATGAGGAAAGCACACGGCTGGTAACTGTTTTGTGAATTCACAATTTGTAGACCGCGTCACAGCCAGGGAGAAGGTGAGCTGTTTTTTTTCTCCTTGGCTGTGGTGCGGTCCACTGCGATTGGATCGCGCTACAGCCAGGGAGGAGACGCCCAATGAGAAAACAAAATGTTGTCTCCTCCCTGTACCTATGGTCTAAATTAGGCTACTTTCACACTGTCGCTTTGCTTGAGGCGTTTTGGTGTCCGTCTGACGAAACTGAGCCAAACGGATCAGTTTTAACTGACACAATCTGGCACAATAGAAAACGGATCTGTCCCCCACTGACTTTCAACGGTGTTCAAGACGGATCTGTTTTGGTTATGTTAAAGAGAATACAAACTGATCCGTTCTGAACGGAGGCAGATGGTTGTATTATCTGAATGGATCAGTCCATGACGGATCCGCACCAAACGCGAGTGTGAAAGTAGCCTTAACATATCAGGCGCCAAAAACAGTGGGGGACACAGCGTACGAACGGAGGGGTATTTTTGGGGAAAAAAAGTGCTTGCACCTGTAGGGGCCGCACTATCTGGTAAGCATACCAGTTTCTAACACATAATCCCATGAAAGTTTCTCTAACAGATACGGTTTTTGTATATGTTAAAAGGAATGGGGAAAACGCTATGTGACCCCAGCCTTAAAGAGCTGGTGGGACTGGATACACTTGTCTACACTGAGCAGGACTACATCGTTCAGGTTTTTAGCCTCTTAATGTAATTCATATTCAGCTTCACCGACTGCAAACAAAGCTTTTGAAAACTGAGAAACTGAAAAGCAGTATATTACAAAATGATAACTTCAGTTAATACAGTGAGTAATCCTTCTGCATAAAAGTAAAAAATTTCAAAATTGCAAATAGAAATGCAGTCTGTAGACTGGTTGGTCAGAAACCAAGATGAATATCAATATATCTGACTAGCTCTTGACTACATAGGCCATGTTCAAACAGCAAAAAGAATATAGCACGTCGTTAATTTGAAAACCTGCAGCATTTCCAAAAATTCATGTTAAGTTGTCTTCTGCCACATGAGAATGAGATTCTGTAAAACTATTCACTTGCACTGAAACTACTAGCTGAAAAATAAATACCAACTGAAGAACAAAAAAGGAAACATGCAAATGTAGAGTTCTGTAAACTGCTATAGATGCATGTTTTAATACATAAAACACTGGAAACTAGCATGGCCTAACGTGAGTCAGTACCAGAAATAATGTACACTGTAGAGAGTGACCTTATGGATGAACGGTATGAAGGGAATGTATTCTATTCGTTTGAAAGGTTTAACTTAACTTTCACATGAAGACTAGGCACAAAGAATGGTGTTTATTTTTAATAGCAATATACCTCTGCAAGCATTTTCTGAACATTGACACCCGAGGCAGAGTGAAGTAGACACAGGGATAACTGCTCTTTCCTTGGGCTCTATTGTTAAGACAGGCTATTTGGAAGCATTGTGTTGAGAGAGAGAACAGCTTGATAAAAATAGCATAGTGGCAAGGACACCATCCAGCCAGGATGATTACACCTATTGTACTATACCCACCCCTGTCATTCTGAGACACTCAACCTGCAGAAACTTTAAATGTCTTGCAGTTTTACCCAACTTTACACTAAACTAGGACTGACGAGATGCTCCATTTTCTTGCACTCTAATGTATATTACAAGAAGATTTTGACTAGCAAATTCATATACAGTGGGGGAAATAATTATTTGACCCCTCACTGATTTTGTAAGTTTGTCCAATGACAAAGAAATGAAAAGTCTCAGAACAGTATCATTTCAATGGTAGGTTTATTGTAACAGTGGCAGATAGCACATCATAAGGAAAATCGAAAAAATAACTTTAAATAAAAGATAGCAACTGATTTGCATTTCATTGAGTGAAATAAGTATTTGAACCCCTACCAACCATTAAGAGTTCTGGCTCCCACAGAGTGGTTAGACACTTCTACTCAATTAGTCACCCTCATTAAGGACACCTGTCTTAACTAGTCACCTGTATAAAAGACACCTGTCCACAGAATCAATCAATCAAGCAGACTCCAAACTCTCCAACATGGGAAAGACCAAAGAGCTGTCCAAGGATGTCAGAGACAAAATTGTAGACCTGCACAAGGCTGGAATGGGCTACAAAACCATTAGCAAGAAGCTGGGAGAGAAGGTGACAACTGTTGGTGCGATTGTTCGAAAATGGAAGGAGCACAAAATGACCATCAATCGACCTCGCTCTGGGGCTCCACGCAAGATCTCACCTCGTGGGGTGTCAATGGTTCTGAGAAAGGTGAAAAAGCATCCTAGAACTACACGGGAGGAGTTAGTTAATGACCTCAAATTAGCAGGGACCACAGTCACCAAGAAAACCATTGGAAACACATTACACCGCAATGGATTAAAATCCTGCAGGGCTCGCAAGGTCCCCCTGCTCAGGAAGGCACATGTGCAGGCCCGTCTGAAGTTTGCCAATGAACACCTGAATGATTCAGAGAGTGACTGGGAGAAGGTGCTGTGGTCTGATGAGACCAAAATAGAGCTCTTTGGCATTAACTCAACTCGCTGTGTTTGGAGGAAGAAAAATGCTGCCTATGACCCCCAAAACACCGTCCCCACCGTCAAGCATGGGGGTGGAAACATTTTGCTTTGGGGGTGTTTTTCTGCTAAGGGCACAGGACAACTTATTCGCATAAACGGGAAAATGGACGGAGCCATGTATCGTGAAATCCTGAGCGACAACCTCCTTCCCTCTGCCAGGAAACTAAAAATGGGTCGTGGATGGGTGTTCCAGCACGACAATGACCCAAAACATACAGCAAAGGCAACAAAGGAGTGGCTCAAGAAGAAGCACATTAAGGTCATGGAGTGGCCTAGTCAGTCTCCGGACCTTAATCTAATCGAAAACCTATGGAGGGAGCTCAAGCTCAGAGTTGCACAGAGACAGCCTCGAAACCTTAGGGATTTAGAGATGATCTGCAAAGAGGAGTGGACCAACATTCCTCCTAAAATGTGCGCAAACTTGGTCATCAATTACAAGAAACGTTTGACCTCTGTGCTTGCAAACAAGGGTTTTTCCACCAAGTATTAAGTCTTTTTTTGTTAGAGGGTTCAAATACTTATTTCACTCAATGAAATGCAAATCAGTTGCTATCTTTTATTTAAAGTTATTTTTTCGATTTTCCTTTTGATGTGCTATCTGCCACTGTTACAATAAACCTACCATTGAAATGATACTGTTCTGAGACTTTTCATTTCTTTGTCATTCGACAAACTTACAAAATCAGTGAGGGGTCAAATAATTATTTCCCCCACTGTACATAGTCACAGGTGCATACCCATCAAGCAAACATGGTTGATAAAAAAAAATGGCTGCACAATATTTCACATACAAACAATAGAGCTGAGAAATGCGGATCATGCTAAATTTAAAGTGGTATTATACCTACTATAAATGGAAAAATAGAAGCTCTTTGCGCACATTTTTGATCAAATGTGTGTCGGGCCCGTCTACCAGGCGTCAAGGTGGCTTCCGCAGATGGGTACTTAAAATGTGCGCAGAGAGTTTCTATTTTTCCATTTATAGTAGGTACAAGTGTAGAAAATGTCATTTGGGGTGTTGTGATGTTGTGGCTTTCCCTTGGATTTGAAAAATTACAATATTTATAGAAAAATACTGCTGCACTGAAGGTATATTTTTATATAGTACAAATAGATAACTTGTGTATACAATGTATTAGGAAAGTCTTCAGACGGACTGAGCAATTAATCCCTTCACACAATATCATGTAAATGTATGTGATAATGTGTGAGGGGGTGTATGGAGCGGGCCGGCTCCATACGTGGTGAGTACTGTCTGTATCATACAGCCAGCACCCACTTGCACTGACAGGGAGTGGCGATCACGCTGCCCGTCATTTACCCCTCAGGTGCCGCAATCAACACTGATCGCGGCACTTGTGAGTAAAGGCAGAGGGATGAAGCTCCCTCTGCCTCACGATTGGAGCCCCCACAGTGATATCAATGTCTTGTTGAGAGGTGGATCTCTGGATCAGGTTTCCCTAAAGTCTGACCAGTCTCCCTGTCCCAGTGGCTGAAAAACACCCCCAACAGCATCATGCTGCCACCACCATGCTTCACTGCAGAGATGGTGTTGGGCAGAAGAGTTTCCTCCGGACATAACACTTACAACAGAGGCCATAAAGTTCATCAAACCAAAAAATCTTGATTCTCACAGTCTGTCCTATAGATTTTTTTATTTTTTTTTGCAAACTCCAGGTAGGCTTTCATGTGTCTTTTACTAAGGGGAGGCTTCTTTGTGTGCTGTAGTGATGGCTGACCTATTCTCAGCTGTGAAACCTTATATACACAAGGAGCGTCTTTCCAAATAATATCCAATCAAGGTAAAGAAACATCTCAAAGATGATCCAGAGAAATGGGAGCCGCCCAGACTTAGGCCTCTTTCACACTTGCGTTGTCCGGATCCGGCGTGTACTCCACTTGCCGGAATTACACTCCGGATCCGGAAAAACGCAAGTGTACTGAAAGCATTTGAAGACGGAACCGTCTTCCAAATGCGTTCAGTGTTACTATGGCACCCAGGACGCTATTAAAGTCCTGGTTGCCATAGTAGTAGTGGGGAGCGGGGGAGCGGTATACTTACAGTCCGTGCGGCTCCCCGGGCGCTCCAGAATGACGTCAGAGCGCCCCATGCGCATGGATGACGTGATCCATGTGATCACATGATCCATGCGCTTGGGGCGCCCTGACGTCACTCTGGAGCGCCCGGGGAGCCGCACGGACGGTAAGTACACTGCTCCCCGCTCCCCACTACACTTTACCATGGCTGCCAGGACTTTAGCGTCCCGGCAGCCATGGTAACCACTCTGAAAAAGCTAAATGTCGGATGCGGCAATGCGCCGAAACGACGTTTAGCTTAAGGCCGGATCAATGCCTTTCAATGGGCATTAATTCCGGATCCGGCCTTGCGGCAAGTGTTCCGGATTTTTGGCCGGAGCAAAAAGCGCAGCATGCTGCGGTATTTTCTCCGGCCAAAAAACATTCCGTTCCGGAACTGAAGACATCCTGATGCATCCTGAACGGATTTCTCTCCATTCAGAATGCATTAGGATAATCCTGATCAGGATTCTTCCAGCATAGAGCCCCGACGACGGAACTCTATGCCGGAAGACAACAACGCAGGTGTGAAAGAGCCCTTAAAGTTTTATAGTAACTGGTATGGCTTATGTCCATGCAAAATTTTAGCTCTTTTCTTGTTTAATAAATTTGCAAACATTTCTAAGATTCTGGGGAAGATTTATCAAAGCTAGTGTAAAGGAAAAATAGCAAACCGATTTCACCTTTCATTTTTCAGAGCTCATTTGGAAAATGAAAGGTGCAATCTGATTGGTTGCAATAGGCAACGAAGCCAGTTTTTCTTTACAAAAGTTTTGATAAGTCTCCCCCTCCGTTTTCACTCTCATTATGGTGTATTGAGGGCAGACTAATGGGGGAAAACCAAATTTATTTATTTTTAGGCTGTGATGGGAAAAAGTGAAAGGGCCTGAAGACTTTCCAAATGCATTATTTACTCCTCTCATACTTTGCTATTATTTAGAGACTAATGTAGAACTACACACTTAGTTGTCTCAATATATAAACAATATCGGGTACTTGAGACATTTTTGGCAAACACATGGGGTCATTTATTAATGCATTTTAGATGATGGTCTTAATACTCCTTGCACTGGTGGTGGATGCACTAAATGTATGTAGATGTGTCAGTCTCTACATAACTTAAGCGCATCAAGCGCCTGTCTAAATCTACACATCCTCCCTTGCTGGTGTAAATGTAGTAGGGATCGACAGATTATCGGTTTTACCGATATTATCGGCCGATATTCAGGCTTTTGAACGTTATCGGTATCGGCATCTATTTTGCCGATATACCGATAACGTATTGGGAACACAGAACGCGCTGCTCTCAGCGCTCTGTGTTCCCTCAGCAGCACAGGGGAGAAGGAAGCAGTGTCTCCCTCCCCCTGTGCTGCTGCTGCCGCCAATGACAGGAGAGAAGACAAGAGGAGGGGAGGGGCTGTGGCCGCTGCGCCACCAATGAAGATGAGTCTTTCATTAATTCATATACAGGAGGCGGGAGCTGGCTGCAGAATCACATAGCCGGCTCCCGACCCCTATGAACGGTAGCTGCGGTCCGCGGTAGTTAACCCCCTTAGGTGCCGCGGATCGCAGCTAACGCTCAGAGAGGTCGGGAGCCGGCTATGTGATTCTGCAGCCAGCTTCACGCCTCCTGTATATGAATGAGAGACTTATCTTCATTGGTGGCGCCCCCCCCCCCCCAGTATTAATCATTGGTGGCGCAGTGCGCCCCCCATCCCAATACTAAAAACATTGGTGCGCCACCCCCCCCAGTTTTACTCATTGGTGGCAGTGGCCACAGGATCCCTGGGGCTCCGATCGGTTACCATGGCAGCCAGGATGCTACTGAAGCCCTGGCTGCCATGTTCAGCTCCATGCTGCTGTGTGCACAGAGCACAGAGCAGCAGGGAGAGTGTGAGATCCTATTCACCCTGATAGAGATCTATCAGGGTGAATAGGACAAGGGTTCTAGTCCCTAAGGGGGCTAAAAGTTAGTAAAACAAAACAAAAAAAAAAAAACACAAAAATATTAAGTATAAATGAAAAAGATTTACAAAAAAAAAATAATAATACACGTTAAGTCCTCCTGCACACGACCGTTGTGTGCATCCGCGTCTTTCAATGGGTTCGTGGAAAAATCGGAAAATGCACCGTTTGGCAGCCGCATCCGTGATCCGTGTTTCCTGGCCGTGAAAAAAATATGACCTGTCCTATTTTTTTTCACGGCCAACGGTTCGCGGACCCATTCAAGTCAATGGGCCCGTGAAAAATCACGGATGCACACAAGATTGTCATCCGCGTCCGTGATCCATGTCCGTTTTTTCCTATCATTTCAATGGCAAACTTGACTTAGATTTTTTTTTTTCATGTCCGTGGATCCTCCAAAAATCAAGGAAGACCCACGGACGAAAAACGGTCACGGATCACGGACCAACGGAACCCCGTTTTGCGGACCAACGGAACCCCGTTTTGCGGACCGTGAAAAAATACTGTCGTGTGCAGGAGGCCTAACAATAAACATATTAATTTTCAGCAGATTTGTGTAGGAATTTTTTTTTTTCTCAAAAATGAAAATTCCCAGAATATCGGTATAAATTATCGGCTATCGGCCTGAAAATTCACAAAGTATCGGTATCGGCCCTAAAAAATCAATATCGGTCGATCCCTAAAATGTAGATCATTTTCTACTCCTAAAACAGGCATAGAAAATGATAAATGAGATGGGGCTTGCCAGCCTGCCCCATTTTTAGACCTGGCGCGAGTGGGGAAAAGTCAAATGCTCGGCCGCAAATCCCCGCAGCAACCAAATCCCTAACAGATATGCCAAAAATTGGTGTGTATATATATATATATATATATATATATATATATACTAATAATAAACAACCCCCATAGTTTTCAAGTTATATGACCACTATCTTAGGTCTAATTTTTGCATGGATAGCCAAACTCAAAGATCAGCTCTCCATTCTGGTTAACAGAGCGGTAATAGGGGACAGGGGTTGTCATATTAAAATAGAGTACAAACTAGGATAACGATAGTGCTTGATGTCAATATACAGTACTTGCTTCTCAGACACACAGCCTATTCCTTAGGAGTGTTTAGACTGGGAGTGACATTTACACCTCAGCTTTTACCAGCCGCCTATTAAACGTGCACAGCGCAAGAGCTAGACCATGGACATCTGACCTTTTTTTAATCATATGCTTCCAAAATGCAAAATTAAGTAATTTTATAACTAGACTTCAGTAAGCAGTTAAAGGTGTTTTCCGAGATTATTTTCTTACCGATAACCTATGCTCAGGATAGGTCATCAGTTTCCGCGCAATGATCAGGTGGAAGGGCTAGACCATGCAAAAATAATTTTAAAAAAAATAGAAAATGTGGAAAGGTCCTCATATACAACATGCACAGTGCAAGAGCAAGACAATGGACATCTGATCTTTATTTTCTTTAAATAAGGAGGGAGGGACTCAAGGCAGTTTGTAGGATAAAGACAGCAGCAGCATCCTAGACACACAGATCCAGCAAGTATTACTTGGAGGGGCACACCCATAAAAGGACTGACAATAGGTCATCAGTATCTGTTTGGTGGGGTCTGACATCCGGGACCCCCACCACTCAACTTTTGAGAAGGCACAGTCACACCTCGGCTTTTCCTAGGCCAGTGACGACATATTCATCGATCACGTGGCCTAGGAGCAGCTCAGCCCAATAGAAGAGAATGCTGCTGAGCTGCAATACCAGGCACAGCCGCTATACAATGTACGGTGCTGTGCTTGGTAAGCTGTGAGAAGACACCGGTGCTCACAGGAACTCTAGTACCTTCTCACAATAGCTGATCGCCAGGGTTCAGGAGGATAGTTTTTCAGTACAAAAAAAAAGTTAGAAAACCTTTAACTTTTATTCTAATTTTTTTGGAATGAGTATGGGCAGTGATGCTGACCATTTTTGTAATATATTCTAATTACTGAAATCATACATTTCTACTCTGTTTTACAAGCGCCGTCTTCTCTTCTATGTAAACCAGCTCACAGTCACAACTGCAGCGGTGAGATGGTGTAATTACATCTCAGCCGTCCCACTCACTTCTTTGAGATGGCTCCTTCCTATACACTTGAACAGGAAGGAGCCGTCCCATTGATGTGAATAGGATGGCTGAGATGTAATTACACCTGCTCACCTCTGCAGTTGCGACGGCGAGCTGGTAAACAAAGAAGAAAAGGCAGCTCTCGTATGAGCGCTGCTTTCTCTTCAAATAGCTGATCTGAAATTGATGACCTATCCTGAGGTTAGGTCACCAATAAAAATTAAGTGGACAACCCCTTTAGTTAAACAGAAGGCAGGGGGCATTGCTAAAGCACAAAATGGTCCATTTCAGGGCTATTTTTCTAATAGAAATGTATGATTTCAGTAATTAAAGCATAATACAAAAATGGTCAGTATCACTGCCCCTACACATTAGGGCAAACTGCAGATCCACAAAACACTGACGCTGCCCGTGTGCACTACACAATTTGAGGAACGGAACCGGCTGTCTGCAAAACGAAGAATAGGACATGTTCTATTTTTTTTGTGGGGGCCATCTTTTGCAGCCCTACTGAAGAGAATGGGTTTGCATCCGATGCAAACCCAAACATTCGTGTGCATGAGACCATAAAGGGACACTGACAGGCCCAATTAGCATATTTAGGCATATGTCAGTACAGGTCTTATAAAGTCTATTAAAATCATCTAAGTATCCCCCCTGTCCACCTTATAAATACCGAAATATTAAGTTTTATAACCTGCTTGTCCGGTCACCAATCTGCCCAAGGGGCGGCGTTTCATCTGAAAATGCGCCCAGCCAGCCGCTCCCAACTGCCGTCTGCAGCCCCGCCCAGCTCATCAATATTCACTTCGTTGGGCGGCGGCTACAACTCTCCCGACTCAAGATTCTGCGCACAGCCCATTCGATCCTCCTGGCACGTCCTCCGTCCAATCTTCAGCACATGCGCCCGGCCGGGGTCACATCGCGCCTGCGTACAGAGCGCTGCAGCCCCTGCTTTATGCGCATGCGCTGGGCACTTGAGTCGGGAGAGTTGTAGCCGCCGCCCAGCGAAGTGAATATTGATGAGCTGGGCGGGGCTTCAGACGGCAGTTGGGAGCGGCTGGCTGGGCGCATTTTCAGATGAAACGCCGCCCCTTGGGCAGATTTGTGACCGGACAAGCAGGTTATAAAACTTAATATTTCGGTATTTATAAGGGGGACAGGGGGGATACTTAGATGATTTTAATAGACTTTATAAGACCTGTACTGACATATATATGCCTAAATATGCTAATTGGGCCTGTCAGTGTCCCTTTAAAGAAAAAAAGAATGACAATTGCACATCAAGCCTGTGTATTGGGCAACTTATTAGCAATTCTAAAAATAAAAATAAAAAACACGCATTCATAGTCCATTTGATGAATAGAAACGTGCTAAAAGGGGTTTGTGTAGAAAACTAGGATACAAAATGTTGTATGGTTACCAAAATGTGAAATTCTTTACATCTACTATAGGTTTTTATGAACTTAGTCTGGCAAAGTTGAAATGTCATTGGCTCAAACTGATGAACACATATGTAACACACGACTGCACATAAGGACAGCTGTGATCCTATTCCTGTTGGGCAGCCTTTGACTATATACACATTGGCATTTTTACCGAGTGACAACATGCATGGCTGACCGTGTGAAAGGAGAGGGAAAAAAACAACAAAAAAAAACAGTCTTTTTGCTGAAGTATAGTGCAGTTCCTGTGAACCAGGCCTTAACAGGATAAGGGATAGCAAACTTTTTATTGTTAACCACCTCCGGACCGCCTAACGCAGATTCGCGTTCCGGAGGTGGCAGCGCTGCGCACAGTCACGCATATACGCGTCATCTCGCGAGACGCGAGATTTCGCTCCAAGCCGGCCCGCGCATGCGCATCGCGGGCCGGCAAAAGTTAAACAACAAGTTCGTCACCAGCCTGCCAGCAACGATCATTGGCTGGCAGGCTGGCGATTTTTAAAAAATCCAATCACAAGCCATATAACAGATCATATTAGTAAATATGATCTGTTATATGGCTTGTCTGCTCCTGTGCTGGTCCTTTTCGTCGGTTGGATCCAGCACAGGAGCAGACTGAACTGTGAGTAGCACCAACACTACACCTTAGCCCCAGATCACCCCCCTGCACCCCAATTAACCCTTTGATCACCCCTTTGATCGCCCCTGTCAATCACCAGTGAAAGGAAAAAAAGTGATCAGTGTAAACTGTCACTTTTTTTTTTTCACTAGTATTGGCTGTTAGGTTTTAGGGATAGTTTAGGCCCCTTGGTTAGGTAGTTAGCGTCAGTTAGCGCCCACCCCACCGCACCGCAGTCACTTTTATTCGCTGAATAGCGTATCGCTAATCAGCATTTGTACTTTTATAGTATCTGTAAGTGATCAAAACTGATCACGGTCAGATCTATAATAGTATTAGTGTCACTTTAGTTCGCCCTCCACCCAAAACGCACTGTTTGCCCGATCAGGCCTGATCGGTCGCCCACACGTGCGTTCACCCACGCCCGCCCCACCGCAGTGACAAAAAATATATATTTTTTGATCACTGCACATTCATTTTACACGCACTGCGGCGATAAAAAAATCAGTTTTGATATTTTTTATCAACCGCAGCGGCCTCCGGTACTTCGCTAGCCTCCCCTTTGTAAGACAGGTTTGCTTTTTTTCTTGGGTAGTCTCAGGGAATACCCCTAAATTTAGTAGTCCAAAATGTCAAACAGGGGGTATTCTTCTGAAGAGGCCTACAGGATTCTGACCCAGTCGGATGAGGAGTGGGAACCCTCATCTGATGAATCTAGCGGGTCAGAATATGAACCTGTGGAAAGCAGTGGCTCTCTGACCCAAAGTTCGGACGAGGAGGTGGAGGTCCCTGGCAGCACCAGGCGTACCCGGCCCCATGTCGCTAGACCACAGGTTATGCAGGATCCGCTTCAAGAGCAGCAGAGTGGGGCTGTCGCTGCCGGATCACGTGGTGAGGCATACACCAGCAGCGCAGCCCTCCCTGGACCTAGTACCAGCACTGCCGTACAACATGGTGACGTGGCGAGCACCAGAAGGGCAGTTGAAGCTGGTACGGTGGCACGTGCACTAGTTACCCCGTCGCAGCCACCGCACAGACAGGCTCGTAGAGCCCCTAGAATCCCTGAGGTGCTGGCAAACCCTGATTGGCAGTCACCAACTTCAGCCGCACCTGTAGTTCCCCCTTTCACCGCCCAGTCTGGAGTTCGGGTTGAGACGGCTCAAATCGGTTCGGCCCTGGGATTTTTTGAGCTGTTCTTGACTGCGGAGCTCTTGGACTTAGTCGTGGCAGAGACCAACCAGTATGCCACACAATTTATATCCGCCAACCCGGGAAGCTTTTATGCCCAGCCTTTCCGGTGGAAACCAGTCCAAGTTTCCGAAATTAAAATTTTTTTGGGCCTTCTCCTCAACATGGGCCTGACAAAAAAGCATGAATTGCGGTCATATTGGTCAACGCACCCGATTCATCACATGCCCATGTTCTCTGCTGCTATGTCCAGGGCACGATTTGAGGCCATCCTCCGTTTCCTGCATTTTAGCGACAACACCACCTCCCGTCCCAGAGGCCACCCAGCTTTTGACCGGCTCCACAAAATTCGGCCCCTCATAGACCATTTCAACCAGAAATTTGCAGATTTGTATACCCCCGAGCAAAACATCTGCGTAGACGAGTCCCTAATACATTTTACCGGGCGCCTTGGCTTCAAACAGTACATCCCAAGCAAGCGTGCCCGGTATGGGGTCAAATTGTATAAGCTCTGTGAAAGGGCCACAGGCTATACCCACAAATTTCGTGTCTATGAGGGAAAAGATCAGACCCTGGAGCCGGTCGGTTGCCCTGACTACCTGGGGAGCAGTGGGAAGACAGTCTGGGACTTGGTGTCACCCTTATTCGGCAAGGGGTACCATCTTTATGTGGACAATTTTTACACAAGTGTGGCCCTCTTTAGGCATTTGTTTCTAGAACGGATTTGCGCCTGTGGCACCGCGCGAACTAGTTGCGTGGGCTTCCCCCAACGGCTTGTAACCACCCGTCTTGCAAGGGGGGAGAGAGCTGCCTTGTGTAACGAAGAACTGCTCGCGGTGAAATGGAGAGACAAGCGTGACGTTTACATGCTCTCCTCCATTCACGCAGACACTACAATCCAAATTGAGCGAGCAACCCGTGTCATTGAAAAGCCCCTCTGTGTCCACGACTATAATGCGCTCATGGGAGGGGTGGACTTCAATGACCAGATGTTGTCTCCGTATTTAGTTTCCCGCAGAACCAGACGCTGGTATAAGAAGGTGTCTGTATATTTAATTCAATTGGCGCTGTACAATAGTTTTGTTCTCTACAGTAAGGCTGGGAGAACACGATCTTTCCTCAAATTCCAGGAAGAGATCATCGAGAACCTCCTTTACCCAGGAGGTTCCGTGGCCCCATCCCCCAGTGTAGTTAGCCGTCTACACGAGCGACATTTCCCCAGTGTCGTTCCTGGTACCTCAACCCAACCGTCACCCCGAAAAAGATGTCGTGTCTGTAGCAGGAGTGGAATAAGGCGTGACACCCGCTATTTCTGTCCTGACTGTGCTGACCACCCTGCCCTATGCTATGGAGAGTGTTTCCGGAAGTACCACACACAGGTACACCTAGCATAGGGATTGCATCTCACAGGACAGGCACACAGGGCTATTAGGGCCCTTTTACTCTCAGCTGCTGCAAACCTCTCCTTTCACCTGGGATAAAGTGCATAACGTACTTCGCCACATCTTTGGGCGATTTGCGCTTTGCACATTGTCCCATGGGGAAGGAGAGGTTTGTTCTATAAAGGTAAAAAAAACTAAACAAAAAAAAAATTACCGGTAAGTAAAAAAGTTTAAAAAAGTTAATATGTTCTGCTCTAAAGTTAATAAAGTTATTGCTTTGCGGCCTGGTTTTTTCTTTTTTGTTTTGTTTTTTTTACCTTCCAGGTGGACCAACCGATTGACCAGCTGCAGCACTGATGTGCATTCGGACAGAAGCATTGTGCTGCTGTCAGATTACACGCAAGTCGGTGTATGCGGCGCTGCAAGACGAGATTTCTCCTCTGCAGTAAAAGATATGTTTGCGAGGCATATGAGCTGAGGAGGTGGCGGTGTTCATATACTTTGGCAAACACTTTGTATATATAAAAAAAAAAATTCCGGCAATGATTTATTCATCCACATCGATTGATGTGAATGGAGAAATCTGGTTTGCCAGGGCATACGAGCTGAAGTGGGTATGGATGTTGGGCGGAGCTCCTATGTCCTGGCAGACGCCTTTCCCCTCCTTTTTCTTTTTTTGGCAGAGATTTTTTCATCCACATTGATCGATGCGAATTAAGAAATCTGTGCCGTTCATTTTTTTCTTTCAGCCCAGAGGCTGAACGGAAAAAAAAAATCTCATTACCCGTATGCTCAATATAAGGAGAATAGCAGAAACTCCTAATGCTGGGCATACATGTAATGATTGCGGAGACCCTCAAATGCCAGGGCAGTACAAACACCCCACAAATAACACCATTTTGGAAAGAAGACACCCCAAGGTATTCGCTGAGGGGCATATTGAGTCCATGAAAGATTGAAACTTTTGTCCCAAGTTAGCGGAAAGGGAGACTTTGTGAGAACAAAATCCAAAAAATCTATTTCCGCTAACTTGTGCCAAATTTTTTTTTTTTTTCAATGAACTCGCCATGCCCCTCATTGAATACCTTGGGGTGTCTTCTTTCCAAAATGGGGTCACATGTGGGGTATTTATACTGCCCTGGCATTTTAGGGGCCCCAAAGCGTGAGAAGAAGTCTGGTATCCAAATGTCTAAAAATGCCCTCCTAAAAGGAATTTGGGCCCCTTTGCCCACCTAGGCTGCAAAAAAGTGTCACACATGTGGTATCTCCGTATTCAGCAGAAGTTGGGGAATATGTTTTGGGGTGTCATTTTACATATACCCATGCTGGGTGAGATAAATATCTTGGTCAAATGCCAACTTTGTATTAAAAAAATGGGAAAAGTTGTCTTTTGCCAAGATATTTCTCTCACCCAGCATGGGTATATGTAAAATGACACCCCAAAACACATTCCTTACCTTCTCCTGAGTACGGAGATACCAGATGTGTGACACTTTTTTGCAGCCTAGCTGGGCAAAGGGGCCCACATTCCAAAGAGCACCTTTCAGATTTCACAGGTCATTTACCTACTTACCAGACATTAGGGCCCCTGGAAAATGCCAGGGCAGTATAACTGCCCCACAAGTGACCCCATTTTGGAAAGAAGACACCCCAAGGTATTCCGTGAGGGGCATGGCAAGTTCCTAGAATTTTTTATTTTTTGTCACAAGTTAGTGGAAAATGATGATTTTTTTATTTTTTATTTTTTTTCATACAAAGTCTCCTATTCCACTAACTTGTGACAAAAAAAAAAAAAATTTCCATGAACTCACTATGCCCATCAGCGAATACCTTGGGGTCTCTTCTTTCCAAAATGGGGTCACTTGTGGGGTAGTTATACTGCCCTGGCATTCTAGGGGCCCAAATGTGTGGTAAGGAGTTTGAAATCAAATTCAGTAAAAAATGACCTGTGAAATCCGAAAGGTGCTCTTTGGAATATGGGCCCCTTTGCCCACCTAGGCTGCAAAAAAGTGTCACACATCTGGTATCTCCGTACTCAGGAGAAGGTGGGGAATGTGTTTTGGGGTGTCATTTTATATATACCCATGCTGGGTGAGAGAAATATCTTGGCAAAAGACAACTTTTCCCATTTTTTTATACAAAGTTGTCATTTGACCAAGATATTTATCTCACCCAGCATGGGTATATGTAAAAAGACACCCCAAAACACATTCCTCAACTTCTCCTGAGTACGGCAATACCACATGTGTGACACTTTTTTGCAGCCTAGGTGGGCAAAGGGGCCCATATTCCAAAGAGCACCTTTCGGATTTCACTCGTCATTTTTTACAGAATTTGATTTCAAACTCCTTACCACACATTTGGGCCCCTAGAATGCCAGGGCAGTATAACTACCCCACAAGTGACCCCATTTTGGAAAGAAGAGACCCCAAGGTATTCGCTGATGGGCATAGTGAGTTCATAGAACTTTTTATTTTTTGTCACAAGTTAGTGGAATATGAGACTTTGTAATAAAAAAAAAAAAAAAAAAAAAATCATCATTTTCCGCTAACTTGTGACAAAAAATAAAAAGTTCTATGAACTCACTATGCCCATCAGCGAATACCTTAGGGTGTGTACTTTCAGAAATGGGGTCATTTGTGGGGTGTTTGTACTGTCTGGCCATTGTAGAACCTCAGGAAACATGACAGGTGCTCAGAAAGTCAGAGCTGCTTCAAAAAGCGGAAATTCATATTTTTGTACCATAGTTTGTAAACGCTATAACTTTTACCCAAACCATTTTTTTTTTACCCAAACATTTTTTTTTTATCAAAGACATGTAGAACTATAAAATTAGAGCAACATTTCTATATGGATGTCGTTTTTTTTGCAAAATTTTACAACTGAAAGTGAAAAATGTCATTTTTTTGCAAAAAAATCGTTAAATTTCGATTAATAACAAAAAAAGTAAAAATGTCAGCAGCAATGAAATACCACCAAATGAAAGCTCTATTAGTGAGAAGAAAAGGAGGTAAAATTCATTTGGGTGGTAAGTTGCATGACCGAGCAATAAACGGTGAAAGTAGTGTAGGTCAGAAGTGTAAAAAGTGGCCTGGTCTTTCAGGGTGTTTAAGCACTGGGGGCTGAGGTGGTTAAAAAGGCAATTTCTCCTTTTTTTTTTTTAAAAACACACTGGTTTTGACCGCTACAAAAACTAACATACCCATAACTTTACTTTCCATGACAGACTATGAACAAATGAAATAGGTTTGCAGCATACAGGCATATAAATTAGGCTAATTTCACACTCTCGTTTCGTGCGGATTCGTCATGGTGTGAAAGTAGCGCTCATACGAGTAGTACAATGCAGACAAATGTAGCCTTTTCTGCATAACTAACATTGCTGTCTTCTAAAGTTATAAAGGGTCAGAGATTATCATAATTGCAGAAAATATGATGGCCCTCTGAACTACAAAAGGTTAATTCATGCCAATACGAGTCAATAATATTAAGGGGTTGTCAAGTCAAAAACACACAAGTGCACAAGGGGTTCAAAAGAAAAGTACAGTAATATATACATAAAAGTAATGTCCACATACCTTCTATTTTAGGAAATGCCAGTTTGTAAATCCGCAAAGCATGGCAGAAAAGAAAATGCAGGTGAATCAGCAGGAAGGGACAAAAAAACAAAAAACACAATTTAAAGAAAGCGGCGTGCAATTTAATGCATGTGTGAAATCAGATTACATTTGGAGAAACTATAAAAATTCATCAGCAAGTATAAAAGAAAAAAAAAAAGGTTTTCTTAAGTGACGCATAATAGATCACTTGGTAAATATGTAAAGCCGCTTGTTAGGAAATAAACTCAAAGCAGAAGAGGGCAAGTTTAAAAATATTAAGTATTTGCAAGCTCAGCAGATATTTTTCAAGCTAGCCACAGGTGTCACTTTCCCTGTCAATGTCCTGAGGACACCGGCTGTCACACATATGGAAGGCTTGATGATGCTCCTAAGCTTTTAGGCAGTTTTTTCTGACTGCATTAGGCCTCCAGCACAACACTACGGAGGTCTTCTAGACTGGTGCCAGTTTCAGATGAGTAACACGTGTATTCATACACCTCCATTACAGCCAAGTATCAGCCCAAACACACCTGGGCACTTGCCTGTAAGACAGGCAAACAAACACACCCACCATTCACTCAGCTGAAACTACTGGGGGAGCATACCACTTATTTTTCATATAGGTCTGATAAAAAAATAATAATGCTTTGGCATAAAAAGAGTCCGATAGAATGGGACCTTACAAATTGATGCAGATTACAGCCTGGAGCTTGGACAGAGCTGTAATAAGGTCAGAAACATGCGCCATAACACATTCTACTTAGGGCGTGTGTGCACCCTGCCCGTATTGCGGACCACTAACATCAGGTTCGCAATATACAGACACCAGCCATGTGCACTCCTTATAACCCACTGACTTAAAAGTATCCTCAAGATACAGAGCGGTGCAGAGGCACAGATCGGAAGTGCTTCTGTGGGATTTTGATCCGTGCCTCCACACCGCAAAAAAAAATAGAACATGTCCTATTATTTTGTGGCGCGGACCATCTTTTGCAGATCACGGACCTATTCAAGTCAAAAGGCGTGCACAAGGATGGTGCCCGTGCATTGCGGACCGCCATTTGTAGTCGACAATACAGGCACGAGACACACGCTCATATGCATGAGCCCTTAATCTGGGTAAGAATGACTGACTACTGACCACACAGCATAAAAGGTCAATGGCAGATCAGAGATTGTAATATAAAAACCCACAAACATGAACTAAAACCAGATGGCAATAGTGAGACATCCAAAACAAAAGCCCCCCTTCTACTTCATGTTGTTAGTCTGACTCTAGGACTTATCGAAGACAGATGGGACAAGGGTTACCTAAGGAGGCATAGTTTAGGCCTGTCAGCAGTAAACAGGACCCGCTGCTCACAATGATTGCAGATGCACAGTAGCAGTCCTTCATCCCCATACAGGAGGGATGATTGCTGTATCTGAATGATCGGGCAAGCAAGGAGAAATGACCACTGCCATGTAAAGGTGCGCTTCACTTACCTAGTCACAAACATAGTACAAGTAGAAGAAACCGGAACAAACCACTCTCCTTGTACCAAACTATTATTTAAGAGGCACTAGCACTGGAAAGACAAACTGGAGGGCTCCTTAGGCCTCTTTCACACTTGCGTTGTCCAGATCCGGCGTGTACTCCACTTGCCGGAATTACACGCCGGATCCGGAAAAACGCAAGTGTACTGAAAGCATTTGAAGACTGAACCGTCTTCCAAATGCGTTCAGTGTTACTATGGCACCCAGGACGCTATTAAAGTCCTGGTTGCCATAGTAGGAGCGGGGATCGGGGGAGCAGTATACTTACAGTCCGTGCGGCTCCCGGGGCGCTCCAGAGTGACGTTAGAGCGCCCCATGCGCATGGATGACGTGATCCATGTGATCACATGATCCATGCGCTTGGGGCGCCCTGACGTCACTCTGGAGCGCCCGGGGAGCCGCACGGACGGTAAGTATGCTGCTCCCCTGCTCTCCACTACACTTTACCATGGCTGCCAGGACTTTAGCGTCCCGGCAGCCATGGTAACCACTCTGAAAAAGCTAAATGTCGGCTCCGGCAATGCGCCGAAACGACGTTTAGCTTAAGGCCGGATCCGGATCAATGCCTTTCAATGGGCATTAATTCCGGATCCGGCCTTGCGGCAAGTGTTCCGGATTTTTGGCCGGAGCAAAAAGCGCAGCATGCTGCGGTATTTTCTCCGGCCAAAAAACGTTCCGTTCCGGAACTGAAGACATCCTGATGCATCCTGAACGGATTTCTCTCCATTCAGAATGCATTAGGATAATCCTGATCAGGATTCTTCCGGCATATAGCCCCGACGACGGAACTCTATGCCGGAAGACAAGAACGCAAGTGTGAAAGAGCCCTTAGACAGGAATTCAGACCTCCATAAGCAGTCTGCACTGTATAATACTCAAAGCTACAATAAAATTCATTTAACCCCTTCTCAACCACCAATTTACACTGGGAGTCAGGTATTTAAATATGGTGCCCATTCATAGGTGCCTTGTGTTCCTAACAGCAGACACTGGGGCTAATGTTTACGATCAAAGATTACGTCAATCTCACACATTTAACTCCAAATGTGACCACCGCATCTAGGAGCTCAAAAATCCAGGATCACATGCTCCTGGGTGTGCAACACCTCACTTCAGTGGGGATCAGGAGCCGGAAAGTGTGTGCAGCAGCCCCAGTCATCCTGAATGATAAAAGGTTGCCACAGGTAGGTTCCTATAGAGACCCCGTCTGTGGCAGGGCTCCATTGGAAACGCTCATAGTCACCAACGCTAATGCACTCAGGTCTATGAGAGAAGCAATCTAATAATTGTTTAAGTTCCCTAGAGGGAACTATTAAGTGTAAATGAAAATTATATAAAAATATTTAAAACTATAAAAATTCAAAATCACCTCCCTTTCCCCAAAATTGAAATGAATAAAAAAAAAAAAAAAAATCACCATGGACATCGCTGCATGTGAAAAACGCCCGTACTATTAAAATATCAAAATGGTGGCATTTGAAAGTACATCTTGTCCGGCAAAAAAGCAAACCCTCATATGGCTATGTGAACGGAAAAATAAAGTTATGACTCTGGGAAGGCAAAGAGTAAAAAACAAAGAAAAGAAAAAAAGAGGAGGGGGGGGGAATGGTCTCGTCCAGAAGGGGTTAATCTGGATTCTAAGGGCAGATATTCAAAGGGTCTTAGGCCCTCTCCGTTTTGCGGGCCGTTTTTTGCGTTCTGTATACGGTCCGTATACGGAACCATTCATTTCAATGGTTCTGCAAAAAAACGGAATGTACTCTGTATGCATTCCGTTTTCGTATTTCCGTTCCGTTGAAACATAGAACATGTCCTATATTTGGCCGCAAATCACGTTCCGTGGCTCCATTAAAGTCT
Source organism: Bufo bufo (assembly GCF_905171765.1). NCBI lineage: Eukaryota > Metazoa > Chordata > Amphibia > Anura > Bufonidae > Bufo > Bufo bufo. The sequence goes on from NC_053390.1 coordinate 383,074,739, forward strand.
ATGGGTCCGCAAAAAAACGGAATGCATAAGGAAATGCATCCGTATGTCTTCCGTATCCGTTCCGTTTTTTGCGGAACCATCTATTGAAAATGCTATGCCCAGCCCAATTTTTTCTATGAAATTACTGTATATGCCATACGGAAAAACTGAACGGAAAAACGGAACGAAAACAAAAAACGGAACGGATCCGTTTAAAACGGACAGCAAAACACTGAAAAAGCCATACGGTCGTGTGAAAGAGGCCTTAAACAAATGTTTAAGGTTATCTGGAATCTCACAGGAAGAGAAAAAAAACAAGGAATGGCTGACAATTAATGTGAATTTGTTTTCCCCTCACAGATAGAATTCGTAATCTGTTATATAACAGTCATTTCGGAATAATTGAAAATCTGCCACCTGTCAGGTCCTGTTAACACTGCACACTGTGCTGCTGCAGACACCATTACATTTCTATGCCTTGGGTGTCCCCGTGCTCAAGATCTTCCCTATTAGAAAGTGTTGCTGCCATCCTGACAGATTTGGCTCACAATCACTGATGGAAATCACTGACCAAATCAATTTTTATACTACAGTTTTTGCACGCACGATCTGTGCGTGTGTGCTGCAGTGCACCGATCAGTAGTGTGCTCAGTAGCATTTGCACATTTAATTTTTTATTTATTTTTTGGTGTGAAAAAAGACCTGCAGTTAGTGGTAGTTAGAATATATATTTCAAATTTGTTACAAGCCCTTTCACGTGTGAAAACACTACATACACACCCCACACTAAATAAAGGTTTAAACGTTTCACACATCACACCCCAATAAAATAAAAATGGCTCGTCCATCCCAACGTGTATACTCAGCTGAAGAGGCATACGCCATGCTTACCTCCAATACTGAGTCTGCCAGTGAGGGAGAAGAGGATGCCACTTTCCTCTATCCCCTCATCATAGAAACATAAACATAGAATGTGTCGGCAGATAAGAACCATTTGGCCCATCTAGTCTGCCCAATATACTGAATACTATGAATAGCCCCTGGCCCTATCTTATATGAAGGATGGCCTTGTGCCTATCCCATGCATGCTTAAACTCCTTCACTGTATTTGCAGCTACCACTTCTGCAGGAAGGCTATTCCATGCATCCACTACTCTCTCAGTAAAGTAATACTTCCTTATATTACTTTTAAACCTTTGCCCCTCTAATTTAAAACTGTGTCCTCTTGTGGTAGTTTTTCTTCTTTTAAATATGCTCTCTTCCTTTACCGAGTTGATTCCCTTTATGTATTTAAAAGTTTCTATCATATCCCCTCTGTCTCTTCTTTCTTCCAAGCTATACATATTAAGGTCCTTTAACCTTTCCTGGTAAGTTTTATCCTGCAATCCATGTACTAGTTTAGTAGCTCTTCTCTGAACTCTCTCTAGAGTATCTATATCCTTCTGGAGATATGGCCTCCAGTACTGCGCACAATACTCCAAGTGAGGTCTCACCAGTGTTCTGTACAGCGGCATAAGCACTTCACTCTTTCTACTGCTTATACCTCTCCCTATACATCCAAGCATTCTGCTGGCATTTCGTGCTGCTCTATTACATTGTCTTCCCACCTTTAAGTCTTCTGAAATAATTACTCCTAAATCCCTTTCCTCAGATACTGAGGTCAGGACTGTGTCAAATATTCTATATTCTGCCCTTGGGTTTTTACGCCCCAGGTGCATTATCTTGCACTTATCCACATTAAATTTCAGTTTCCAGAGTTCTGACCATTCTTCTAGTTTTCCTAAATCCTTTTCCATTTGGCGTTTCCCTCCAGGAACATCAACCCTGTTACATATCTTTGTGTCATCAGCAAAAAGACAAACCTTACCAGCGAGGCCTTTTGCAATATCACTTATGAAGATATTAAACAAAATCGGTCCCAGTACAGATCCCTGTGGAACCCCACTGGTAACATTACCTTGTTTTGAATGTTCTCCATTGACTACAACCCTCTGCTGTCTGTCACTCAGCCACTGCCTAATCCACTCAACAATATGGGAGTCCATGCTCAATGACTGCAGTTTATTGATAAGTCTTCTATGTGGGACAGTGTCAAAAGCCTTACTAAAATCTAGATATGCGATGTCTACTGCACCTCCACCGTCTATTATTTTATTCACCCAGTCAAAAAAATCTATAAGATTTGTTTGACATGATCTCCCTGAAGTAAACCCATGTTGTTTTTCATCTTGCAATCCATGGGATTTTAGATGTTCCACAATCCTATCCTTTAATAGGGTTTCCATTAATTTGCCTACTATTGATGTCAGACTCACTGGTCTATAGTTGCTCGATTCCTCCCTACTACCTTTCTTGTGAATGGGCACGACATTTGCCAATTTCCAATCTTCCGGGACGACTCCTGTTACTAATGATTGGTTAAATAAATCTGTTAATGGTTTTGCCAGCTCACCACTAAGCTCTTTTAATAATTTTGGGTGTATCTCATCAGGCCCCTGTGACTTTTCTGTCTTCACCTTAGACAGCAAACTTAGAACATCTTCCTCTGTAAAGATACATGCATCAAACGATTTAATAGTCATTCTTTCTAGTGGAGGTCCTTCTCCTTTTTCTTTTGTAAAAACTGAACAGAAGTATTCATTAAGGCAGTCGGCTAGCCCTTTATTCTCTTCTACATACCTTCCGTCCTTTGTTTTTAATTTAGTTATTCCTTGTTTTAATTTCCTTTTTTCATTTATATATCTGAAGAATGTCTTATCCCCTTTTTTCATAGACTGAGCTAGTTTTTCTTCTGCCTGCGCTTTAGAAGTTCTTATAACTTGCTTGGCCTCTCTCTGCCTAATCTTGTAGATTTCCTTATCTTCATTGCTCTGGGTTTTTTTATAATTACAAAATGCTAGCTTTTTATTTTTAATGATTTGGGCCACTTCTGCTGAGTACCACATTGGTCTCCTCCTTTTTTTGCTTTTACTGACGAGTCTAATGCAATTTTCTGTTGCCTTCAATAATGCACCTTTTAAGTAGTCCCATTTCTCCTGGACTCCATGTAATCCGTTCCAGTCTGATAAGGACTCATTTATGACTAATTTCATTTTTGAAAAGTCTGTTTTTCTAAAATCTAAAACTTTTGTTTTTGTGTGGTGGGACTCTTTCACAGTTCTTATATTAAACCACACTGACTGGTGATCACTAGATCCCAAGGTTTCGCCTACAATGACATCATATACCGAATCCCCGTTTGTGAATACCAAATCCAAAATGGCCTCCCTCCGGGTTGGCTCCTCTAGAAGGTGCCCCAGGGTAGCAGAGGAGGCAGTCACCCAGAGTGAATCCTTACAGACCCCACCCCCTGATGATCATCAGCCCCAAATTCCAGAGTTTATGGGAAACTCTGGAATCCCAATTTATTGCACAGGCTTCATAGAAATAGATTTTTTTCAAAATCTTTCTCAGAAGATTTTATAAATTTGATGGTGACCCAAACAAATTTATATGCCCAGCAATTTATTTCCCAGAACCCTACTTCGCCATATGCTAAACCCCTAGGTTGGACCCCATTAAGGGCAGCAGAGATGATGACATTTTGGGGACTCCTGCTGCATATGGGCGTTGTAAAAAAAAAAAAAAAAAACATTAGGCAATATTGGAGTTCAGACATTTTCTACCAGACTCCAATTTACAGTCAGATCATGACCCGGAATCGATTTGATTCAATTCGGAAATTCCTACACTACAATGACGATGCACAGTGCCCACCCCAAAACGACCCAACGTTTGACCGTCTGTTCAAAGCTAGGCCACTTCAGCACCAAGTTTGCTGAGGTGTACAACCCTGATAAAAATGTCAGTGTAGACGAGTCCCTATTACTGTTCAAAAGGAGGATTAGATTCCGCAAGTACCTGCCTAGCAAACGGGCAAGGTATGGCATAAAAATGTACAAACTTTGTGAGTAGCTCTAGGTACACACGCAAATTCCGCGTTTATGAAGGGAGAGATTCCCGGATAGAACCCCCAGAATGCCCCCCCATCCTAGGAGTTAGTAGAAAGATTGTGTGGGAATTACTGCACCCACTGCTGGATATTCAGGTCCCTAACTGCCAGAGGTCCTGTGGCTTGCAGCACAATGCGCAAATATCAGAGAGAGGCTTCCCTAGATCCCTGGTAGGGCAAACACTGAGAATGGGTGAAAGTAGGGCTCTCCTCCATAATAACATACTGGTGGTTAAGTATAAGGACAAGAGGGACGTCCTTGTACTGACCCAAATTCACACCAACGCCAGCTCCCCTGGCCCTGTATGTGGTACCACAACCACTACCTCCAAACCAGTTTGCATCCTGGACTACAACAGGCACATAGGAGGGGTGGATCTTGCAGATCAACTTATGAAGCCCTACAGTGCCACACAAAAAACAAAAGTGTGGTGCAAAATGCTGTGCTATTTCATTCTGCAGGCAACAGAGGAACTTTCCTTCAGTTTCAAGGGGTGGTAATCAAGGCCCTTATTTTTCAAACCCAGGCTGGGGAGGGTCCCAGTACTTCATTATGTTACGGTGCCTGTGTTGTACCAAGGCAATATTTTCCAGGTCAAGTCCCCAAGACAGCAAGGAAGGGAAAGACTCCAAAAAGATGCAGGGTGTGTTCCAAAAGGGGGATAAGGAAAGACACCATTAACCACTGTGAAACCTGCCCTGAAAAACCTGGCCTGTGTATGCAGGATTGTTTCAGAATCTACCACATCCATGAAATATTTATTTAATCCTTTATGCTCGCTGTAATATTTCCACTTTATATCTCTGATTTAGTCCACCTCGCTTTCATATCCACTTTCCAACAACCACTACATATTTTTTTCTGTGAAAGAACCGTGCCCTTTCTACCCCTTAACCACTTGCCATCTGGGCTATTTGCCCCCTTCCTGACCAGGCCAAATTTTGCAAAACTGACATATCTCACTTTATGTGGTAATAACTTTGGAACGTCTTTATTTATCCAAGTCATTCAGAGATTGTTTTCTCGTGACACATTGTACTTCATGATAATCATAAATTTGAGTCAAAATATTTCACCTTTATTTATGAAAAAATCCCAAATTTACCCAAAAATTTGAAAAATTCGCAATTTTCTAAATTTCAATTTCTCTGCTTTTAAAACAGAAAGTGATACCTCATAAAATATTTATTATTTAACATTCCCCAAATGTCTACTTTATGTTGGCATCATTTTGGAAATGTCATTTTATTTTTTTAGGACGTTAGAAGGCTTAGAAGTTTAGAAGCAATTCTTCAAATTTATAAGAAAATTGCCAAAACCCACTTTATAAGGACCAGTTCAGGTCTGAAGTCACTTTGGGGGCCTACATAGTAGATACCCCCATAAATGACCCCATTGTAGAAACTACACCCCTCAAGGTATTCAAAACCGATTTTACAAACTTTGTTAACCCTTTAGGCGTTCCACAAGAATTAAAGGAAAATGGAGATCAAATTTTTAAATTTCACTTTTTTGGCAGATTTTCCATTTTAATCAATTTTTTTCTTTAACACATCGATGGTTAACAGCCAAACAAAACTCAATATTTATTACCCAGATTCTGCGGTTTACAGAAACACCCCACATGTGGTCATAAACTGCTGTATGGGCACACAGCAGGGCGCAGAAGAAAAGGAACTCCACATGGTTTTTAGATGCCATGTCCCATTTGAAGCCCCCTGATGCACCCTTACAGTAGAAACTCCCAAGAAGTGACCCCATTTTGGAAACTAGGGGATAAGGTGCCAGTTTTATTAGTACTATTTTTGGGTACATATGATTTTTTGATCATTCATTATAACACTTTATGGGGCAAGGTGACCAAAAAATTGGTTGTTTTAGCACAGTTTCTATTTATTTAATTTTACAGCGTTCACCTGAGGGGTTCAGTCAAGTGACATTTTTATAGAGCAGATCGTTACGGACGTGGCGATACCTAATATGTATACTTTTTCTCATTTATTAAAGTTTTACACAAGAATAGCATTTTTAAAACAAAAAAATTTTTTTTTAATGTGTCCATGTTCTGAGAGCTATAGTTTTTTTATTTTTTGAGAGATTTTCTTATGTAGGGGCTCATTTTTTGCGGGATGAGGTGACGGTTTTATTGGTACTATTTTGAGGGACATACGCGCTTTTGATCACTTGGTGTTGCACCTTTTGTGATGCAAGGTGACAAAAATTGCTTGTTTTGACACCGTTTTTTTTTTTTTTTTTACGTGTTCATCCGAGGGGTTAGGTCATGTGATATTTTTATAGAGCTGGTTTTTACGGACGTGGCAATACCCAATATGTATACTTTTTTTTATTTTTTCTATTTTTCTTTTTTTTTTTTTTTCATTCCTTACTTGGGGACTTTTTTTTTTTACATGTGAAACTTTTTTTATTTTTTTATTTTCAACCTTTTATTTTTATTTTTTTTATTTTACACTTTTCGTCCCCCATAAGGTCATACAAGACCTCTGGGGGACATTTACTTCACTTTTTTATTTTTTTTCACAGTTGATTTCTCCTGTAACTGGGGCTGACATAGTAGCCCCAGTTACAGGACAAATGCACCCCTATAGAGGCTGTACAGCAGCAATCCTGCGCTGTACAGCCTCACAGCAGGGCTGATCGAGGTCTCAGAGACCTCACACAGCTCCTGCACACTCCGGTCACGGCGGTCACATGACCGCCGGGCCGGAACAGGAAGCGCACAGCGCTTCCTTCTCTGCAGACACAGCACTCGGTGAGCGCTGTGTCTGCAGCGATCTAGAAGGCAGGGACACCTGGGCACTGTCCCTGCCTTGTCTTAGGGTTGCCCTGCTGTCACTGACAGCGGGCAACCCGATCAGCAGCTGCACGATTAGCGTGCAGCTGCTATTTCTGAAAGGACGTTTTAGAACGTGCTTTCAGAAATAGACGTCTACCCATAGGACGTTTATATCCTATGGGCGGACGTAAAGCGGTTAAAATGTTCGTACGGGGGTGCACTTTCCAAAAAGGGGTCACTTTTTTTTATTTCAGGGAACCTCAGGAATTTTTTAAATGCGACATGGCACCTAAAATCCATGTCTGTTTATTCAGGCCTGCAAAAAACATTTTTTGCACTTTGCCTCTAGAGCCATGCTGTGCACTCATACAGCAGGCTACAAGCACATATGGAGTGTTTGCAAAAAGGGGAGAAAATGGGGAACATATACTGGGGTGCATTTTCTCCTTTAACCCCTTGTGAAAGGGACAAATTGGGGTCTGCTAGTAAATTTTCATTTTTACAAATGTGTGCTTTGAAATCCTCTCTAGTATTTCTGCCTTCTGTGAGACACCTGTTTGCTAAAAAGTACCCTTTCCACCACTTAAAATGTTCATACGGGAGTGCTCTTTCCAAAATGGGGTCACTTCACTTGGGGTTTTTCATTTCTGGGGACCTCAGGAATTTATTTAATGCAACATGGCACCTAAATTACATGTCTGCCAATTCAGGTCAGCAAAATTCATATTTAGCTGTTTGACTCTAGAGCCCTGCCATGCGCTCATACATCATTTTTTTAGCACATATGGGGTGTTGGCGTATTCGGGGGGGAAATGGGGAACAAAATGTGGGGTGCATTTTGTCCTGTTATTCCTTGTGAAAGTGAAAAATGTGGGTGTAAAGCAACTTTTTCTGGGGAAAAATTTTTAATTTTTCATTTTCACAGCCAAGCGTTCCTAATTCTGTGAATCGCCCGATGGGCGAGTGCTCACTACACACCTTGAAATATTCCTTGAGGGGTGTAGTTTCCGGAATGGGGTCACTTTTTTGGGGTTCCCACTCTAGGGGTACCTCAGGGTGTGTTCAATTGCAAGATGGCGCCTGTCAATTATTCCGGTGAAATCTGCCTTCGAGAAGCCATGTGGTGCTCCTTTCCTTCTGACCCCTGTTGTATGCCCAGTATACAAGCATATATGGGGTATTGCTGTAATCCAGAGAAAATGCGCAATAAATTAGGGGGTGCATTTTCTCCAGTTCCCCCTTGTGAAAGTGACAAATTTGGGTCTAAAGTCCATTTTTCTGGAATTTTTATGTTTTATTTTTCATTTTCACAGCCAATTCCATGAATCACTGTTGAGGACTAAGTTCTCACTATACATCTTGAAATATTCCTTGAGAGGTGTAGTTTCCAGAATGGGGTAACTTTTTTGGGGTTTCCAGTCTAGGGGTACCTCAGGCTGTCTTAATATGAGACATAGCTCCCAAAAGCAAATCCTGCAAAATCTGTCCTCCAAAAGCCCTATGGCGCTACTTCCCTTGTGAACCCTGCCAAACATCCATACATAATTTTTTCAGTTTTGGTGTATTCGGGGGGAAATGGGGAACAAAATGTGGGGTGCATTTTGTCCTGTTTCCCCTTGAGAAAGTGAAAAATGTGGGTGCAAAGCAACTTTTTCAGGAAAAAATTTTAAATTTTAATTTTCACAGCTAATCTTTTCCCAATTCTATGAAACGCCTGATGGGTCAAAGTGCTCACTACACACTTTGAAATATTCCTTGACGGGTGTAGTCACTTTTGGGGGGTTTCCACCGTAGGGCCACCTCAGGGTATCTTCATATGAAACATAAGCTCCCAATTACCATTCCAGCTAAATCTGCTCTCCAAAAATCATATGGTGCTCCTTCCACTCTGACGCCTGCTGTGCGCCCATACATCAGTTTTTAAGCACACATGGGGTGTTTCTGTAAACTCCAGATTCAGGGTAATAGATTGGAGTTTTTTTGGGCTGTAAACCCTTGATGTGTTGCAGAAAAAATATATAAAAATTTAAAATCTGCAAAAAAAAGTGAAATTTTGAAATTTCATTCCCATTTTCATTTAATTCTCGTGGGGCACCTAAAGGGTTAACAAAGTTTGTAAAACCCGTTTTGAATAGAGTGAGGGGTGAAGTTTCTAAAGTGGGGTGATTTATGGGTGGTTTCCACTATGTAAGCCTCAGAACGTGACTTCATAACTAAACTGGTCCTGAAAAAATTGGGGTTTGGAAATGTTATTAAAAATTTTAAGATTTGCTTCTAAACTTCGAAGGCTACTTTCACACTTGCGTTCGGGGTTCCGCTTGTGAGTTCCGTTTGAAGGCTCTCACAAGCGGCCCCGAACGGATCCGTACTGCCCCAATACATCCTGAGTGATGCGGATCCGCTCAGAATGCATCAGTTTGGCTCCGCTTGGCCTCCGTTCCGCTCAGCAGGCGGACACCCGAACGCAGCTTGCAGCGTTTTTGTGTCCGCCTGGCCGTGCGGAGCCAAACGGATCCGTCCAGACTTACAATGCAAGTCAATGGGGACGGATCCGTTTGACGTTGACAATATGGTGCAATTGCAAACGGATCCGTCCCCCATTGACTTTCAATGTAAAGTCCATATTAATATACCATCAGATCGGAGTTTTCTCCAATCCGATGGTATATTTTAACTTGAAGCGTCCCCATCACCATGGGAACGCCTCTATGTTAGAATATACCATCGGATTTGAGTTAGATCGTGAAACTCAGATCCGACAGTATATTCTAACACAGAGGCGTTCCCATGGTGATGGGGACGCTTCAAGTTAAAATATACCATCGGATTGGAGAAAACTCAAGTTAGAATATACTAAAAGAACTGTGTACATGACTGCCCCCTGCTGCCAGGCAACAGACCCCCCCCCCCCCCATTTTTAACTCATTGGTGGCCAGTGCGCCCCCCCCCCCCCCCATTTTTAACTCATTGGTGGCCAGTGTGGCCGCCCCCCCCCCCCTAATTAACATGACCGATCCCCCATCATTGGTGGCAGCGGAGAGTTCAGATCGGAGTCCCAGTTTAATCGCTGGGACTCCGATCGGTAACCATGGCAACCAGGACGCTACTGCATTCCTGGCTGCCATGGTTACTTAGCAATTTTACAAGCATTATACTTACCTGCGATGTCTGTGACCGGCCTGGCGCTCCTCCTACTGGTAAGTGAAAGGTCTGTGCGGCGCATTGCTTAAAGCACAGAATTTTCACTTACCAGTAAGAGGAGCGCCCGGCCGGTCACAGACATCGCAGGTAAGTATAATGCTTCTAAAATTGCTAAGTAACCATGCCAACCAGGACTGGAGTAGCGTCCTGGTTGCCATGGTTACCGATCGGAGTCCCAGCGATTAAACTGGGACTCCGATCGGAACTCTCCGCTGCCACCAATGATGGAGGATCGGTCATTTTAATTAGGGGGGGCGGCCGCACTGGCCACCAATGAGTTAAAAACAGGGCAGGGGGGCCGCACTGGCCAATGAGTTAAATACAGGGGAGGGGGGGGGGGGGGGGGTCTGCCCCCTGCTGCCTGGCAGCACCTGCCAGGCAGCAGGGGGCAGTCATGTACACAGTTCTTTTAGTATATTCTAACTTGAAGCGCCCCCATCACCATGGGAAAGCCTCTGTTAGAATATACTGTCGGATCTGAGTTTTCACGAAGTGAAAAATCAGATCTGAAAAAAACAGTTATGCAAACGGATCCGTTCTGAATGGATGCAAGCGTTTGCATTATAGGAGCGGATCCGTCTGTACGGATCCGCTCCTAACGCAAGTGTGAAAGTAGCCTAAGCCTTTTAACGTCCCAAAAAAATAAAATGTAATTTTCAAAATGATCCAAACATGAAGTGGACATATGGGGAAAGTAATAATTATAATTGGAGTTATTATTATAAAAGTCGAAAAATTGAATTTTTTGTAAATTTGGTACTTTTTTATCAATAAAAATGAAATGTTTTTTACTCAATTTTACCACTGTCATTAAGTAAAATATGTGACTAGAAAACAATCTCAGAATGGCTTGGATAAGTAAAAGCGGTTTAAAGTTATTACCACAAAGTGACACGTCAGATTTGCTCAAAATGGCCTGGGCAGAAAGGTAAAAATTGGCCCGGTCCTGAAAGGGTTAAATAAGAATTTAAGAAATAAGTGTTATTAGATGACGGGCACAAAGTGAAAGTACCAGTCACAGAGTTAGAAAAACTGTTAAATATGATTTTTAGCCAAAAATGAATAAAATGCATCAAACAAAAATTGCTTTCGAAAGGTGTACATAGCCTTTAAAGAGGGTTCAAGCGTCATTTAAACTTCTTGTAGGAGTTAGAGGACCAGCACCGCAGCGTCATAAGAATAGGATGCCCTAGAATTGTTATTACACAGGGATTGCAAGTAGTTACTAAACTAGACATGGTTTTTTTTAACAATGCAGAAAACTTTTCAATTAATGTAGTTCAATTGGTGTAATAGAAATCATTGTCATGAAGCTAGTTACTCATGCAAATGAGGCAGTCTAGTACACTGGACTCAACAGTACTTAGAGTAACATTTTTTATGAGAACATGACGGTTGTAATAATAACAAAAGCTTAAAGGAGTCCTCCAACTTCCTCAAAAAAAAAATCTGTTGTGCGATTTTAGTCCTGATGCTTGGCTCTAAAGTGGAGCGCATGCTGTAAGCCAGCCAGACACACTCAGGTAGCTTCTTCCCCCTTCCCTTTGGTTGTGACATTCACAAAGGGGTTGGCTGTCTGGCTCAGTTCATTAGCCAGCCCTGTCATACATGTTAGGGTGGGTTCGCACTAGTGTTATGCCATTCCTGTAGACAGGACTTTTTACCAGACTGATCCTTTATGCTAGCCCACAGACTTCTATTGGACGGAGTAAAACGGAATGCTTCTTAAAGGCTTCCATTTTGCATTCCTTCTGGCCATTCCGTTATATTCGGTTATAAACGGAACCTATAACGGAATGGCATAATGCTAGTGCGAACCCACCCTTAGCAAATGCAAGGAGAAGGGGGAAGAAGCTCCTTAACACCAGAGCCTGAGTCAGTCAGTCATGGCTTACAGCAGACACTACATGCATCAGGCAATGAAATCATAACTGGGGAAAATGTATTTGAATTTTTATTTGGGGATTTTCATACAACTGATGACTACTTTAGGTGCTGGAAACCCTTTCTAGCCTTTTACTGCCAACACATCTCATGGATCCGGGGAGGGGGGGGGGGGGGGGGTCGGTACTTCAGCAGCCAAGGACGTCAGGGATACATTGTTGCTACTAATCATTGTCCATCTCAAGCTGTATAGCAGATGAGCCAGGCCCTGTTTAAAGGCTGATTATCGAGCCTTTAAAATAAGGTTAAGACTTAAAAGCCAGAGATTCGGCAGGGTAAGCTACACATCCGCAGCTTACTCCCAATCCAGTTTCTACATGTGCTGTCTTCAGCTGCATCACAGATTCTCAACTTTAAAACAAAACCTAGCTCGTATCTACAGCTGCCATTTAGCCTGAGACAGACCAGGTTAAAATCAAACCCCACTTCAGCCACCAGTGTTGGATGCACTGACAGACTGTAGAAAGGAGAGGAAGAATGGCATGTACAATGATACATGACCCAAGTAGAGAAGTAATATGGCTAGGTCAAAATATCACAGGGAGTCCGATACCACCAATGAAACTGAATGGTGGGTAGAGCTGGAAGCAGAAATCTCTGTCCAATGTGTAGTGGCATACTGATGCACAGCTTCCAATCAGACTGGACACCCATCAATCTCATATTTACTACCTATACTAAGAATAGGTCATTAATATCTCGAGATTGGAAAATGCCTTTAAAAGAGGGTCATTTTCACCAAATGTGTGTACTTTGTGTCCTTATTCCATGTCCAGAAGAAAACCTATTCTGATGAAAAACAGCTCCCTAAGGCACCCATAGCAAAGCCCGTCCGGCTGGGCACTTGGGAGTCATTCATCAGCAGAATAAGTACACAGGTAAGTATGGGCTGTGCAATCTTCTGTGGAGCAATGGTGTTAGTTATGTACAGATCCAGTAGAGCTAAACTTGATGGTTAACGCATTAAGTAAAGAATGGCAAGAAAAAGATAACTAACTTTTCAATGAATTGCAATGGATTTTGTCATGAAATAACCAAAACACTGATGTGTAAGAGTCAATTTTAGCTCCGCTACATCTGGTGAAAATGAGGCGAGACTACTTTGAAGAAGAGATCAAGTCATTACTGAACACTATACTTTATGTAGGTGAATTCTATGTATAATACACTGCATACATATTACACTAGTCATTAGTTGCAGACCGTATATTATCTATATCTTTTTTCATTCATGGGATAAGTCCTTTATAAAACAGAACTAATGACAATGCAAGGAAAATTTAAAAGAAAAGGAACTTGGTCTGGCATTTCCAATAGAAGGGCATGAAAAATAATACCATGGTGGTATTCCCCTCACTGATCCAGTCCTCTCCCTTGCTTCCTAGTCAACCCACAACAGTCCGACACAGAAGCAGACAGATAACTGCAGCCAATCACCGGCTGCAGTGGTGACCTGATATAGCCAGTCATAGGCTGCAATGGTCACAAGACCTTGTGCAGGACCAAGACAACTGCAGAGGACAGGCAGCATCAGTAGAGTAGCGGTAGAGGATCAGTGAGTTTGTGTTCCCACAGCACCCTGAGCGGTTTAGGCCAGCATTTTTTAAGGAGAAGTCTGTCTGTTAGACTGGTAGTGGCAAGGGGCAATTATAAGAACAGATAAAACAGTGTGCTTTGGAGAATCATTAATAGAATATATATCTAAACTCTCAAGGCTTTCTTAATTCAATGGGACATTTCCAATAATATGCACAGCAATATTTACTGCACATCTTTAAAAAGGTTTCCAAAAATTTTATAAAGTTGACCTATCCAGGAACGGACCCCCAGGGCCCCCACCGACCAGCTGTTTGAGAAGGTACTAGATGTGAGCACCACAACTTTCTCCATGCTCATTAAGCACAGCACCGTACATTGTACTGAGTTGTGCTTGGTATCGCGTTCAGCCCCATTCACTTCAATGGGGGTGAACTGCACTTAGGCCACGTGACTGTTGAAAATGCCGTCACTGGCCTAGGAGAAGCTGTGAGAGGACTGTGGTGCACAGGAGTGCAGGTGCCTTCTCAGTCAGCTGATCTGCAGGGGTCCTTGGTGTGTGACCCTCACAGATCAGATATTGATGACCTATCCAGAGGATACACACACCAGATTTACAGCTGGAGGTGGCCCCCACGGACCCCCATTGGCAATCACGTGAGGCAGGGTCTAATCGGCGACAGCATAATACGGACAGGTAAAATACTGCACAATATATACTACAATGTATTTTACTAGCAACTAGAATATTGTAAGTTCAAGTCCCTAGTCATGACACATTTTGAAAAAGAATAAAGTTTTAATAGTTTTTCTTTAACTCCTATCCAGTATTTTAATAAAAAAAATATATATATATACTACACAGTATTGCCATGTCCATAATAAGCAGAGTAAAAAATAAAAAAATAAAAAGTCCTGCACAATGAATATCCCTATGAAAAGAATACAATAAAATTGTTATATATACCATGCAGTAAACAGAAAATAAAAATAACCAAAAATTAGATTTTATTTTGGACCACTTCCCAAAAAATGAAGCCGTATGTGCTCCTAAAACAGTACTAAGAAAAACTACAGCTCCGCTCACAAAAAAACAGCTTGTGTCCCCAAACAGCTGTTTATGACCACAAATCGGGTACTGACAAACTTGGGAGAAATTGTGTAACAGTTTGGAGAGCTTTTTCTCTCAATTAACCACTGTGAAAATGAAAAATAATCTGAGGAAGTCCTCATACACATGGCTATGGTGCAGAGACAGACACTTTCCTCCGACTCCATTCCAACTGTGTGTTGATTTAGGGTCAAGGTGTTTGAGTGGTTGAGGTGATTGGCACCAAGTGGAGAAGCGTCACTGGGAGAGGAGGGGGATAGTGGCAGGGGGCAGGCAGCAGCACAGGGATACATGGGTGAAGGCAGTCACGTGGTCCAGTTGTCATGGTGAGGTGATGCTGGAAATAAACCGGAAGCCCATTGGAGGGGGAAGGAGGCTGGCAAGTGGAGGAGACGTACTAAGAAGCTAAGGGGCCAATGGGAAACTATATACAGTTGCAAGAAAAAGTATGTGAACCCTTTGGAATGATATGGATTTCTGCACAAATTGGTCATAAACGGTGATCACAACAATAGACAATCACAGTCTGCTTAAACTAATAACACACAAAGAATTAAATGTTACCATGTTTTTATTGAACGCACCATGTAAACATTCACAGTGCAGGTGGAAAAAGTATGTGAACCCCTAGATTAATGACATCTCCAAGAGCTAATTGGAGTGAGGTGTCAGCCAACTGGAGTCCAATCAATGAGATGAGATTGGAGGTGTTTGTTACAGCTGCCCTGCTCTATAAAAAACACACACCAGTTCTGGGTTTGCTTTTCACAAGAAGCATTGCCTGATGTGAATGATGCCTCGCACAAAAGAGCTCTCAGAAGACCTACGATTAAGAATTAAGAATTGTTGACTTGCATAAAGCTGGAAAGGGTTATAACAGTATCTCCAAAAGCCTTGCTGTACATCAGTCCACGGTAAGACAAATGGTCTATAAATGGAGAAAGTTCAGCACTGCTGCTACTCTCCCTAGGAGTGGCCATCCTGTAAAGATGACTGCAAGAGCACAGCGCAGACTGCTCAATGAGGTGAAGAAGAATCCTAGAGTGTCAGCTAAAGACTTACAAAAGTCTCTGGCATATGCTAACATCCCTGTTAGCGAATCTATGATACGTAAAACAGTAAACAAGAATGGATTTCATGGGAGGATACCACAGAGGAAACCACTGCTGTCCAAAAAAAACATTGCTGCACGTTTACAGTTTGCACAATAGGCACCTGGATGTTCCACAGCAGTACTGGCAAAATATTCTGTGGACCGATAAAACCAAGTTGAGTTGTTTGGAAGAAACACACAACATTATGTGTGGAGAAAAAGAGGCACAGCACACCAACATCAAAACCTCATCCCAACTGTGAAGTATGGTGGTGGGGGAATCATGGTTCGGGGCTGCTTTGCTGCGTCAGGGCCTGGACGGAATGCTATCAAAAGAAAAATGAATTCCCAAGTTTATCAAGACATTTTGCAGGAGAACTTAAGGCCATCTGTCCACCAGCTGAAGCTCAACAGAAGATGGGTGTTGCAACAGGACAACAACCCAAAGCATAGAAGTAAATCAACAGAATGGCTTAAACAGAGGAAAATACGCCTTCTGGAGTGGCCCAGTCAGAGTCCTAACCTCAACCCGATTTAAGATGCTGTGGCATGACTTCAAGACAGCGATTCACACCAGACATCCCAAGAATATTGCTGAACTGAAACAGTTCTGTAAAGAGCAATGGTCCAGAATTACTCCTGACCGTTGTGCACGTCTGATCTGCAACTACAGGAAACGTTTGGAAGTTATTGCTCCCAAAGGAGGTTCAACCAGTTATTAAATCCAAGGGTTCACATACTTTTTCCACCTGCACTGTGAATGTTTACATGGTGTGTTTAATAAAAACATGGTAACATTTAATTCTTTGTGTGTTATTAGTTTAAGCAGACTGTGATTGTCTATTGTTGTGACTTAGATGAAGATCAGATCACATTTTATGACTAATTTGTGCAGAAATCCATATCATTCCAAAGGGTTCACATACTTTTTCTTGCAACTGTATAAAAATAGATATGTGGAGAATAAAAACTTTGTATATAAAAATTGAGTGAAAAGTGTGGAATGGCAATAGATGGGTAAATGTTGTAAGAACGCTGATAAAAACCATAGCAGGATCAATGAGGGGATGTCTGAACTAAGGGTGGTTATAAATGTATAAAATAAATAAATTTATATATATATATATATATATATATATATATATATATTATATATAAATGGGAATAAAAGGGATGATAGAGGGGATATAAAAGGGACTCATGTATACCTATACGTATACACACTTGCTTGACATGAGTGGGGCCAGTTGGAATAGGGGATGTGCAAGTGTGCTCACTGATGGGCATATGAAGGTTGGTGGTAATGTATAAAATATGTATAAAATATCTGAAAAATATAAATTATATAAAGGGGGGGGGGGTATGGATGATGAGTGGGAGAAGAGACTAATAAGAAATACCTGGGATAGGGTGATAGGTGGAGGATGTGGGATAGGATGAGGGGGGGGGGGGGGTAGGAATGGTGGCATGGAGTGTACACTGAATGGTGGTGGTTTATAGATTAATTTAAAATGCCTCGTTTAATCTGCACGGATTCAGAGTGTTGACTTTGTAAATCCAGTACATTTCTCTCCTTATGTACTGTATATTGTCTCTTTGATGTGCTGGTATCTGTTCAATGGGAGTAATTTTAAAGCCGACCAGACTCCCGTCGTGGTATTCAGCGGCGTGTCTGGAAACACTTTCATATATTTCTTTTTTATGTTGGATCTATGTTTATTTAGTCTATTCCTTAGTGTTTGTATAGTTCTTCCAACATACAGCAGTTCACATGGACATTCCAACCCATGTATCCCCATGCTGCTGCCTGCCCCCTGCCACTATCCCCCTCCTCTCCCAGTGACGCTCCTCCACGTGGTGTTAATCAACTCAACCACTCGCCTCCACCAGCCACAAGACCTCTCTCCCCCTGCCCCTTTAGGGAACACGTGACCGGAGTCCGTCACGTGCCCTCCGAAATACCATCCTCTATTGGCCGCCTCTCCCGCAGCGTCCCCAGCATCCATGGAAACGTGAACGTCGGCCTCCTGATCACGTGACCCTCCCTCCTGCCGCACACCAGCTCTTGTCGGGTTTTCTGCCCGATCTCTACAATCCTAACAACTGTGAATCAGCACATTTTAACATTCTTAATAAAGATCCCCACCACCGAGGCCCCTCTTCACTGTGCCCTTTGGTTTATTCTATGGATCTGCATTTTAATATGTACATAGGTAAAATCGCATCTACCCACCCCTGGTGGCGGGCGCATATTCTGGTTCCCGCCCAGGGGTGCGTTTTTTGGCAGTTTTTTATTAAACATTTAAGTCTCCACATTACTGTGACATATAGCTGTACATTTTAAACCTGATGAAGGGGACCCAAGACGCGTTGTTTTATAGACTTTTTATCAAATAAAGAAGTACTATTAGGCTACTTTCACATGAGCGTTCGGGTGTCCGCTCGTGCGCTCCGTTTGAAGGGGCTCACGAGCGGCCCAGAACGCATCCGTCTGGCCCTAATGCATTCTCAGTGGAGGCAGATCCACTGAGAATGCATCCGCCTGCCAGCGCTCAGCCTCCGCTCAGTGAGCGGACACCTGAACCTAAAAGAATAAACAATAAAATACAATCTCACATACTAATTAAAAGAAAATTAAATGAAGCCGCAGGGTAAATGCACACTGGTGGTGCCGTATCAAAGGTGCACAGATGGTATCCCTCAGTCATATAGGGATATATATATATATCAAGGGATTTCATCATATATAATCCGCAGGGGGAGAATCCTTCAAGGTTTAGCGATATTATGAAACACAGTCACTTCCTTGGTTATGAACGTATTCTCCCAAAAGTATTCCCTTTGATGGGGGCAATCGTTCATCCGGATACAAGTATAATGAATAAGTCCGAGAGACAGGACCTGTTGTTCCGGCTGATATTAGTAGTATATACAGGTGGTGAGTAAGGTGTAAATAGGTGTCTTACCCGTATGGGATCGGGAACAGTAGTTAGAGATTATATCTCTCAAGTCTCCACTCACCACGCTGTACCGGCTTCTACCTCTGCCGTTTGGCGTCCGAGACTTCCGTATCACGTGGTGGTTGTCTCGTGGGAATTGCCTCTTTGGTCCTGTATTTCTTCCGAATATCTCTGAATCAAAAGTTTATGGAGCGCTCCAATAGTCCGAATATCGTGTGAGTGGAGACTTGAGAGATATAATCTCTAACTACTGTTCCCGATCCCATACGGGTAAGACACCTATTTACACCTTACTTACCACCTGTATATACTACAGTCGTGGCCAAAAGTTTTGAGAATTACATAAATATTGGAAATTGGAAAAGTTGCTGCTTAAGTTTTTATAATAGCAATTTGCATATACTCCAGAATGTTATGAAGCGTGATCAGATGAATTGCATAGTCCTTCTTTACCATGAAAATTAACTTAATCGCAAAAAAAACCTTTCCACTGCATTTCATTGCTGTCATTAAAGGACCTGCTGAGAACATTTCAGTAATCGTCTTGTTAACTCAGGTGAGAATGTTGACGAGCACAAGGCTGGAGATCATTATGTCAGGCTGATTGGGTTAAAATGGCAGACTTGACATGTTAAAAGGAGGGTGATGCTTGAAATCATTGTTCTTCCATTGTTAACCATGGTGACCTGCAAAGAAACGCGTGCAGCCATCATTGCGTTGCATAAAAATGGCTTCACAGGCAAGGATATTGTGGCTACTAAGATTGCACCTCAATCAACAATTTATAGGATCATCAAGAACTTCAAGGAAAGAGGTTCAATTCTTGTTAAGAATGCTTCAGGGCGTCCAAGAAAGTCCAGCAAGTGCCAGGATTGTCTCCTAAAGAGGATTCAGCTGCTGGATCGGAGTGCCACCAGTGCAGAGCTTGCTCAGGAATGGCAGCAGGCAGGTGTGAGCGCATTTGCACACACAGTGAGGCAAAGACTTTTGGAAGATGGCCTGGTGTCAAGAAGGGCAGCAAAGAAGCCACTTCTCTCCAAAAAACACATCAGGGACAGATTGATCTTCTGCAGAAAGTTTGGTGAATGGAATGCTGAGGACTGGGGCAAAGTCATATTCTCTGATGAAGCCTCTTTCCGATTGTTTGGGGCATCTGGAAAAAAAGTCTTGTCCGGAGAAGAAAAGATGAGCGCTACCATCAGTCCTGTGTCATGCCAACAGTAAAGCATCCTGAGACCATTTATGTGTGGGGTTGCTTCTCATCCAAGGGAGTGGGCTCACTCACAATTTTGCCCAAAAACACAGCCATGAATAAAGAATGGTACCAAAACACCCTCCAACAGCAACTTCTTCCAACAATCCAACAGTTTGGTGAAGAACAATGCATTTTCCAGCACGATGGAGCACCGTGCCATAAGGCAAAAGTGATAACTAAGTGGCTCAGAGACCAAAACGTTGACATTTTGGGTCCATGGCCTGGAAACTCCCCAGATCTTAATCCCATTGAGAACTTGTGGTCAATCCTCAAGAGGCGGGTGGACAAACAAAAACCCACTAATTCTGACAAACTCCAAGAAGTGATTATGAAAGAATGGGTTGCTATCAGTCAGGAATTGGCCCAGAAGTTGATTGAGAGCATGCCCAGTCGAATTGCAGAGGTCCTGAAAAAGAAGGGCCAACACTGCAAATACTGACTTTGCATAAATGTCATGTAATTGTCGATAAAAGCCTTTGAAACGTATGAAGTGCGTGTAATTATATTTCACTACATCACAGAAACAACTGAAACACAGATCTAAAAACAGTTTAGCAGCAAACTTTGTGAAAACTAATATTTGTGTCATTCTCAAAACTTTTGGCCACGACTGTAATATCATCAGCCGGAACAACAGGTCCTGTCTCTCGGACTTATTCATTATACTTACATCTGGATGAACGATTGCCCCCATCAAAGGGAATACTTTTGGGAGAATACGGTCATAACCAAGGAAGTGACCGTTTCATAATATCGCTAAACCTTGAAGGATTCTCCCCCTGCGGATTATATATGATGAAATCCCTTGATATATATATATATATCCCTATATGACTGAGGGATACCATCTGTGCACCTTTGATACGGCACCACCAGTGTGCATTTATCCTGCAGCTTCATTTCATTTACTTTCAAATAGTATGTGAGATTGTATTTTATTGTTTATTCTTTTATGTCTTTTTTATCAAATCGCTGATTTTAAATTAATTGTTCTAATTGCCACGTTCTATATGACCCACATAATTGAGTGCCAGTCTTATATCTTTTGTTTCCAATTTTCCCATTACTGATTGGGTGATCAGTTTTAGACTAGAGCACCAGTTCCAGCCTGTAGAGCTATCCACTTTAGTGTTAACATATTGAAATATAGTTCAAAGGCGCAATATATAAAAAAAATATATAAATCAATCAATAACAATCAATAAAATAGTAGCATATACACAACCTAAGATGTAAAAATGCATACCTAATATACATAGACTAGTGGTCATACCATGAAGCAGTAATCACTCAAATAATCAGAATAAAATGGACTACTGTAGGTACAATAAGTGGGGAAAATTGGCTTCTACCTCAGTTTTTTTTTTTCCCCTTCCTCTGGATCAACTTGCAGGATAACAAGCCGAACTGGATGGACAAATGTCTTTTGTAAAATCAGTTTTGAATACCTTGAGGGGTGTAGTTTCTATTATGTAAGCCTTACAAAGTGACTTCAGATGTTAACTGGTCCTTGAAAAGTGATTTTTGAAAATTTCTGAAGAATGTCAAGATTTGCTTCTAAACTTTTAAGCCTTGTAACATCCCCAAAAAATAAAATGTCATTCCCAAAATGAAGTAGACATATGGGGAATGTAAAGTAATAACTATTTTTGTAGGTATTACCATGTATTATAGAAGTAGATAAATTGAAACTTGGAAATTATCAAATTTGGTATTTTTCCTATAAATTTTTTTTTACTCCATTTTACCAGTGTCATGAAGTACAATATGTGACGAAATAAATAATCTCAGAACGGCCTGGATAAGTCAAAGCGGTTTAAAGTTATCACCACATAAAGTGACACTGGTCAGATTTGCAAAAAAATGGCCTGGTCCTTAAGGTGAAAATGAGCCCGGTCCTTAACCGCCTCTAGACCGCCTAACGCAGGATCGCGTTCCGGAGGCGGCTCACTCAGGCACAGTCGCGCATCTACACGTCATCTCACGAGAGGCGAGATTTCCTGTAAACGCGCGCGCCTGTGTGCACAGGAACTGCAGGTAATCTAGTGGATCTGCAGCCTGCCAGCGGCGATCATTCGCTGGCAGGCTGTAGATCCGATTTCTTTAACCCCTTAAAGGTATATTAGACGCTGTTTTGATAACAGTGTCTAATATACCTGCTACCTGGTCCTCTGGTGGTCCCTTTTGCTTGGATTGACCACCAGAGGACACAGGCAGCTCTGTAAAGTAGCGCCAAACACCACTACACTACCACCCCCCCCCCCCCCCCCCCCCCCCGGTCACTTATTAACCCCTTATTAACACCTGATCAACCCATATAGACTCCCTGATCACCCAGTCATTGATCACCCCCCTGTAAGGCTCCATTCAGACGTCCGTATGTGTTTTGCGGATTCGCGGACCCACGGATCTGCAAAACACATACGGACGTCTGAATGGAGCCTTACAGGGGGGTGATCACCCCATATAGACTCCCTGATCACCCCCCTGTAAGGCTCCATTCAGACATCAGTATGTGTTTTGCGGATCCGCGGACCCACGGATCCGCAAAACACATACGGACGTCTGAATGGAGCCTTACAGGGGGGTGATCACCCCATATAGACTCCCTGATCACCCCCCTGTAAGGCTCCATTCAGACGTCAGTATGAGTTTTACGGATCCGCAAAACACATACTGACGTCTAAATGGAGCCCTAGACTCCCTGATCACCCCCCTGTCATTGATCATCCCCCTGAAAGGCTCCATTCAGACGTCCGTATGTGTTTTGCGGATCCACAAAACACAGGCACCGCGGATCCGCAAAACACGGACACGGGCAATATGCTTTCCGCATTTTGCGGATCCGCACATTGCGAGAACTATAGAAAATGCCTTTTCTTGTCCGCAATTGCGGACAAGAATAGGACATGTTCTACAGGCTCTACAAAAAACGCAGTGTTCGCCCGATCTTGTGCGCACACTTGCGTTCAGTCCGTCCCACCGCAGTGACAGAATATTTTTTTTCTGATCACTGCAAAAACACTGTAAAATCGCTGCGGCGCTATAAAAAGATCACTTTTGAGGGGCATGGCGAGTTCATAGAAGATTTTATTTATTTTTTGTCACAAGTTAGCGGAAATAGGTTTATTTTTTTGTTTTTTTGTTTTTTCTTACAAAGTCTCATATTCCACTAACTTGTGACAAAAAATAAAATCCCACATGAACTCCCCATACCCCTCACGGAATCCAAATACGTAAAATTTTTTAGACATTTATATTCCAGACTTCTTCTCATGCTTTAGGGCCCCTAAAATGCCAGGGCAGTATAAATACCCCACAAGTGACCCCATTTTGGAAAGAAGACACCCCAAGGTATTCGCTGAGGGGCATATTGAGTCCATGAAAGATTGAACTTTTTGTCACAAGTTAGCGGAAAGGGAGACGGAGGAAAAAAATAAATAATCAATTTCCGCTAACTTGTGCAAAAAAAAAACTTCTATGAACTCGCCATGCCCCTCACGGAATACCTTGGGGTGTCTTCTTTCCAAAATGGGGTCACATGTTGGGTATTTACACTGCCCTGGCATTTTAGGGGCCCTAAAGCGTGAGAAGAAGTCTGGAATCCAAATGTCTAAAAATGCCCTCCTAAAAGGAATTTGGGCTTCTTTGCGCACCTAGGCTGCAAAAAAGTGTCACACATGTGGTATCGCCGTACTCAGGAGAAGTAGGGCAATGCGTTTTGGGGTGTCATTTTACATATACCCATGCTGGGTGAGAGAAATCTCTCTCTAAAATGACAACTTTGTATAAAAAAAAAAAAATGGGAAAAGTTGACTTTTACAGAGATATTTCTCTCACCCAGCATGGGTATATGTAAAAAAAATACACCCCAAAACACATTGCCCTACTTCTCCTGAGTATGGCGATACCACGTGTGACACTTTTTTGCAGCCTAGGTGGGCAAAGGGGCCCACATTCTAAAGAGCACCTTTAGGATTTCACAGGACATTTTTTACACATTTGAATTTCAAACTACTTCTCATGCATTAGGGCCCCTAAAATGCCAGGGCAGTATAACTACCCCACAAGTGACCCCATTTTGGAAAGACACCCCAAGGTATTTCGTGATGGGCATAGTGAGTTCATGGAAGTTTTTATTTTTTGTCACAAGTTAGTGGAATATGAGACTTTGTAAGAAAAAAAATATAAATAAATAAAAAAAATAATTTTCCACTAACTTGTAAAAAAAAAAAAAAAAAAGTTCTATGAACTCACTATGCCCATGAGCGAATACCTTAGGGTGTCTACTTTCCGAAATGGGGTCATTTGTGGGGTGTTTCTACTGTCTGGGCATTGTAGAACCTCAGGAAACATGACAGGTGCTCAGAAAGTCAGAGCTGCTTCAAAATGCGGAAATTCACATTTTTGTACCATAGTTTGTAAACGCTATAACTTTTACCCAAACCATTTTTTTTTTACCCAAACATTTTTTTTTTATCAAAGACATGTAGAACAATATATTTAGAGAAAAATTTATATAGAAATTTTTTTTTTTTTTTTTTTACATTTTACAACTGAAAGTGAAAAATTTCATTTTTTTGCAAAAATTTCGGTAAATTTCGATTAATAACAAAAAAAAAGTAAAAATGGCAGCAGCAATGAAATACCACCAAATGAAATCTCTATTAGTGAGAAGAAAAGGAGGTAAAATTCATTTGGGTGGTAAGTTGTATGAGCGAGCAATAAACCGTGAAAGTAGTGTAGTGCAGAATTGTAAAAAGTGGTCTGGTCATTAAGGGGGTTTAAGCTAGGGGAGCTGAGGCATTTAAGGAGTTAAGCCAAATGGCCCTCCTAGCAGAATTAAATAAAGCCACTGACCTGACATTTAATCTAAACGTATCAGCAGACGCTTCCAAAATAAAGTCCACAGCTTTAAAGATGGTTGAAAACACCCCTAGCAGCTGGTCTCTGGAGGTTTTATTCTAGATATGGGATTCTAACTCTTGTAGCCATAACGTTAAGGACCTGGCAGTAGAGGTAGTGGCTATATTAGGTTTAAAGGCCTGAGCAAGAGGACTCCCATACTTATTTTTTAAGGTACACTTCTGCCCGTCTATCCATCAGATCTGTGCCGAGGTCTTCAAAACGTGAAGACCTTTTAGAAATTTTTGCAAAATGGGGAACCAATTTAGGAGGCCTATCCCAACAGGATGACTCGCCTTCATCAAAAGGATATTTTCTTTTAACATTTCTAGGGATAAAGAGCTTCTTATTAGGCTTCTTCCATTCTTTTTTAATTAAATATTTTATATTTTCGTCTAACGGAAAAACTCTAGATCTTTTGTCACCAAACATTGTATCTTGAATGAATTTCTGTTCCCTAGATTCATCCACTTTCATAGTGGCTCTAATAGCCTTGAGCAGAGAATACATATCCTTAGGAAAATAAAGGTCTACCCGCGGTTTCTTTGTATAAGGCAAAGCTTGAATCATCTAGGATTTCTCCTTGCTCGTTCTCGTCAGAATCGGAATCATATTATATTAGAGTGACCCTGCTTGCCCGAACCTGAGGAAGGGAGGCACTTTTTAAACATTTTGATTGAATCGGAAACTTCAGATATGACTATCTTTGATACTCTGAAGTAGTGACGGGGATTCCTCCTCTACCACCTTGTTAACGCAATGCTGACATAACTTAGACCAGGAAGGAGCGAGTTTTTTTTTTAGATTTAGCAATAGCTTTCCTAGGGCCCTCTTTGGTATTCTAAAATAAACTGAGAATAAGCCCCATTAGGATCTGAAGGAAGAAATTAAAGGTGAGGGTTGCCCCCCCCCCCCCCCCCTTACCCCACCAGGAATACAGTCTGACATGACCCTCCTGGACATCAGCGCGCTGACTGCTCTCTTCCTCCATGCTTCCAGACAAGGATACAGTTTTCCATAGGTACATCCACAGATGCTTGCAGGCTGGCTGGGATCCTTCTGACCGCAGGCTGAAGGATTAATATATACCCTAGGTCGGGTCCCTGCTGGTGTTCCCATGCAGAAGAGCATGTTTCCCTGATCACTTCCATAACGGTCCTCATCCGGAACCACAAGCGTTCCAAATACCGGAAGTTCACCCGCAACCTCCGGTTCACGCACAGATCGCGCTCACAAGATTCTAAGCCCGCCCCCTGCCTGCCTCTGTAAGTTACTATAGGAGGAAGACCGAAAGAAGGCACGAACCTCCTAAACACCACCTTGCCAGCATCACCTCCCGGTCACGCTGGGACTGCACAGGAACACCAGCCCAACAGAAAAGTCCAGGACCCAGAAAGATTGCCCCAGACTTAGCAGGTGGTTTTTAGTGGAGTCTTAAGCCGGACCAGGTAACCCCCATAATAAATGCACACCAGGGGCCCTTTCAGCCTAACCATAGCTCTCCACTATGAAGACCTATCTACAGGACAGCAAAACAGGAACTGGTGCTATAGGGGCAGAGCCCCTCCTTAAGAGCTCTCCATGTAAGTTCCTGTTTCCTGTCCTGGATGGAGGCGATCTCTCAAGGGTGCTGTCTTGGGCGTAAGGAAAATAAACAACCCAAGGATCCTGTATATAAGTAAAAGCATACCAAAAAGAATACCACAAAGTGTCTTGTCACATTGGAAACCTGGAGCTAAGATATTAAAGGAGTTGTCCTTTTAAAACAATTTGTCCCCTATCCGCAGAATTTTCTGATTAGCAGAGATCTGACAACTGGGGCTCCCATCGATCACTAGAACAGGGCCTGTGTTCCCCCCGTTGAATGGAGCAGCAGACATGCATACCGTACTTGTTTGCCAGTCCAAACAGGAGAACACAGGCCCGTGTTTCCTAATTATCAGAAGCCCATAGATCAGACATCCATACCCTGCAGGCTGCACCCTTAAAGGGAGTCTTTCACCACAGTATGCCCTTATAGACCACTTACATAGCACTTTAGCATAACTATACGCCCCTGGGCACTTGCGAGCCCTCATTTACATATGAATAAAACTCAGTTTTTGCCCCTGGTGAACATCCAAACAAAAAGACAAAGGTACCGTTTGACTGATCTATAGTTATGCTACAGTGCTATGTAAGTGGTCTATAAGGGCAAATTGTGGTGACAGACTCCCTTTAAGGGGCTAAACAACTCAAACAGAACAGCTTTATTTCCACGCTGCACTCCTGTAACATTTTCCTTTTGCACCATTATTGAGAACCTGCTCGCCATTTCTCTAACACGCACTGGTGATTTTGCCGACTGGACAGGGAGATATCCAGTTCCATGAAATGTTTGTAGCGTACCTGTAATCTTGTCCCTGACTAGTTTGCAGGATTCTATTTCTCCAATGCTCCCAAATAAGCTCTTCAGCTCCTCTTGGGTCATATTCTGAGGCAGGTAGTTGACTATTAGGTTGGTCTTGCTGTCCTCTGTATTGCTGGAGTCCACTGGTGACGTGCAGTTGTTTATGCTGTTTTGACAGTTGCCTGTGTTATTGCAGCTGGGACCATTGGACAGCTGTGTTTCCATGGCAGCAATTACCTGCTAGAGAGACACAATACAGGGGGAGAGGGGAGAAAGAAGCTGTCAGAATCTTCAACCTCTACAATTAGTCATGTGCAAACAAACACCCAACACTTAGATAAATAGGCCAAAAGTCAAAAAGCAATAACGCAGCTGAATAGAAAAAACTTAAAGAGCATTTGTCAGCATGATCAACCCTATTAATCCAGGCATACACCTGGTAGAGTTGATCATGCTGATAAAAGTGATACACTGATTATGACAATACATTGCCCAACTGATTAACAACAAAAAAAACTTTAAATCATGCACAAGTTTATCAGAGCACCAAGGGGCCAGCCAGGGACCTCAGAGTACCAGATTGCTACACCCCTTGGGCTTCAGTCCCTCCCCCTTCCCTTGGATTAAAAGGACCAGACTTTTGGTCTAGCCCAGTCTTCTTACGGTTGCGTTTTGTCCCAGTCTCGGCACTTGCACAGTGCATTATCTGCTCTTCTCAAAGAAGTGCTGATTCCCATTTAGCAAGCCCTGCAACCTGTCAAATCTCACCTGCACTGAGCCTTCTGCTACTCTTCAAGCAGTACTGAGACTGGGAGACAACACAGGCACAAGATGACAGATGTCAGCACTTGCTAAAAGGGAATCTGCACTGCTTGGAGTGGTCTAGCCCTGTCAATCCAGGTGAAGGGGAGACAAGCTCATGGAGTGCAAATCTGGTGCTCCAGGACTGTCTGGCCCCTTGGTGCTCCAACAAGCTTATTTGTATATAAATAAAAATCCAGTTTTACTGTCATAATCAGGGTATCGTTCTCAGCGTGATCAACCCTACCAAGCTGTATGCCTGGTTTAATAGGGTTCATCATGCTGACATATGCTCTTTAGAAACCAAGTATTTGACTCCTAACATAGCTCTATAAAGATCGTACCAAATTGGCACTCTGATCATTTCCATTTACAGAGTGTTGTGTCTGACTAGGAAGGTGGGGAGGGGGGGTGTAACTGGCTCATACATAAAATTAAAACTATGCTGGAACTCCTTAGAATTCCACATTGTGCCGTTCCCTGTGGAAACATCTGAATAAACTGACAACTCAGCATCACTATTCCTCTAGTCAACAGATTTGGGTAAGGCTATCAGACTGTGTGGCTACATTCCCTGGAGGAGTAAGAGGAACAGTACAATGCAGAGTTAAGGCTATGTTCACATGGGCAAAATCTCTCACCGATTCTGCAGCTTAAAAAGGGTGTTTTTGGCTGCGTAATCCACTTTCAAAACTTCCTCAACAGCTTCCCATTGACTTCAATGTAAGAAACTCGACTATTTGCAAACCTTGTTCTCATAGTGGACTTTTTCAGTGCCAAACTTGAAAATTGCTTGAGTAGGTCATTGAGGCAGGTGACTTGATGAAATTTGACGTACTATTAAGTCATGCTGATCAGGCGGGCACCGCTCTGGTGTCCGTCCAATCAGTGCGGGGGCCCGGCAGTCACTGATAGCTGGGCCCCTCAGGGCTCCAGATGGTGACCAAAATGGTCGCCAATGCAACTTAGAACTGCAAAATGGCGACAAGACTTTGTAGTCTTGTCGCCATTTGCGCCTAGACCCTCTGCTGCTCTGCCGCTTTAAGAAGAACGGGATTTCATACAGCAGACAGATGGCAATCCAATAACAGAGCTCCGCACAGTACAGAGCTCTGTTATTAGTGAGTAGACTGCTAATTGGTTATAGTATCCGAGCGCTGCCCTGCCATCGGCTGCTCCTCTCATACCCCTATTCTCCCGCGCTGAACACAGTAGCAGCTTGCTCTTCAGTCATGAAAACAGGGAGCTGCTCCATGCCGACTGCTCCACAGAACAGGTTAGCTTGAGAAGTTTTTCAGCGCATACAAAACATTCTACAAACAGTCACCCCTGCGCTGCCGCTGCTAAAGGCTAATCCTTATGTCTTTACGACCCTGATAATACTCAGGGGGGGGCGCTTTCTTCTTAAGGGAAGAAAAGGGTTAATGGGAGCCCCGCGCTGATCAAGACACTAAAAAGCCAGTGAACCATATCGCTTTCAATAGTCTGTGCTTAGTAGGAAGAGATAACCTCCCCTCCTACTAAGCACGGACATTTCAAAGAGATATATGGTTCACTGGCTATTTAGGGTCTTGACCAGCGAGGGGCTCCTATTAACCCTTTACATACTGATGATCACCTCAACTTGCTAATGGCTGCCGCTGCCCAGTATCTCTCCTCCCCCCCCCGTCTACCTAACTTTCACCCGAGGGGTAAATAGCGGCGAATCGCAGCGCGCAGTCATAGAGGCTGGGTGCCGCGTATGGGATATGGCCGGCACCCGCAGCCTGCGTTTGTATTAAGCATAAACTATATTCATTGGTGGCACAGTGCACCAAACCTCCCCCCCCCCCCCAAAGTATTATAATCATTGGTGGCAGTTCCGATCGGAACCCCAGCAGTGTAAGCCTGGGGGTCTGATCAGTTACCATGGCAGCCAGGACGCTACTGAAGCCCTGGCTGCCATAGTCTGCTCCCTGCTGCTGTGTGCACAAAGTACAGAGCAGCAGGGAGAGTGTGAGGTCCTATTCACCCTGATAGAGCTCTATCAGGGTGAATAGGACAAGGGATGAAAGATCCCAGGTTCTAGCCCCTAAGGGGGGAAATAGTTATTAAATAAAAAAAAAAAGTAAAAAAAATAATATTAAATCACCCCCTTGCCCAATTTTACATATAAAATAAATAAATAAAAAAATGTACATATCGCCACGCCCGAAAAAGTGCAAACTATTAAAAAATATCTCCTATGCAGTGAACGCCGTAACAAAAAAAAACGTGCCGTTTTTTTGTCACCTTGTCCCGACAAAAATTAGGTTAGGACTGTTCAATTATGGTCCAGACGTTCCATAAAATCTGGAATGCACGCAGCTTTTTTGGCGTTTATTTTTTTTCACGTGGTATCAAGTATTGCAATACTTTTTTATGGTATATAGCTAGAATTTTGGTATCGTGACAACCCTAGGTAAGACACCTGTTTTTTTTTTATTATACCGTAATTCTATGTTTTTTAAATTTGGATCCTAAATTTTTCAGGTTAGGAGCCAAAGGCTCCTTGATATTTTTTTTAGTCTGGAGCACTGCCCCTGTTGTATCTGCCAGCATCGCTTTAAAAGCCAATGCCAGCGGATTTCAACCTTCTATGCCGTGGTCAGCGCTGAACGCGGCATAGATAGCGTTTGAGGGATCCCATCCGGTCCCAGAGCTGCGGTGACGGGGACCTGATGGGTGAGAAGGTAGCCCGATGCCTTAACACTAACAGGCAATGGATTACAATACAGATGTATTGTAATGCATTGCAGATTGAATCACACCCCCAAAAGTTAAAGTCCCAGAGTAGGACAGAACTAAAGGAATAAACTAAAAAAAAAAAAAAAAAAAACATTTCCCTGATTTTATAATAGAAAGAAGAAAAAAACACACATTAGGTATCGCTGCATGCATAACGACCGGCTCTATAAATATATCACAAAATCTACCCTGTCGGATAATCAAATTTTTTTTTTTAAAACTGCCAAAAAAGCAATTTTTGTCACCTTACATCACAAAAAGCACCAAGCGATCAAAAAGTTGTATGCCCCCCAAAATAGTACCAGTCGCCTCATCCCACAAAAAATGAGCCACCACATAAAACAAAATCGGGCAAAAAATAAAATTAAGGCTCTCAGAATATGGAGACACAAGCACTTTTTTTTGTTTAAAAAATGCTTTCATTGTTTAACCCCTTAAGGACACATGACGTATCGGTACGGCATGTTTCCCGAGTCCTTAAGGACACATGACGTACCGGTACGTCATGTGTCTTTCCGATCACTGCCGCCCGGCCGGCTGTGATCATTGAGCAGGCACCCCCATGTCGGCGATCGCAACAAACCGCAGGTCAATTCAGACCTGCGGTTTGCTGCGCTTTCTGCAGGTTCTGATCCCCGCAGTCCCTAAAGTATTCCTAAAATATATATATTTCACCCCCTGTTGCGGGCGGGCGTTGCCTCCCCTTGAATAATCATTGGTGGCTAGTGGGTATACCAGGGTGTCAGCAATGTGCTGACACCCTGGTATAAACGGCTGACATCTGATGCGATGTCAGCCTTTGAACCCGTTCCATACCGCGGTCCGTACGGACCGCTGTATGGAAAAGCTTAACAGCTCAGGGAGCTCCCTCCCTCTCCCATCGGGGGGCTGCTGTGTCTTTGCAGCCCCCCGATGGAGAGGGAGAGAGACCCCAGACAGCCCTCCTCCTTACCCTTCCCCGTCTGCGCAGTTCTGGCCACTACTGAGCAGACGGGGAAGGTTCCCATGGCAAGAGGACGCCTTCTCAGGCATCCTGCTGTCCATGGTGCTGAACAGATCTGTGCTAAAGGCATAGATCTGTTCAGAAAAAGTGTAAGTAAAATACAGTACAGTATACTATATATTGTACTGTACTGTATTATACAGACATCAGACCCACTGGATCTTCAAGAACCAAGTGGGTCTGGGTCAAAAAAAAAAGTAAAAAAAAATAAAAATCACAAAAAACACATTTATCACTGATAAATGAAAAAAATAAAATTCCCTACACGTTTGGTATCGCCGCGTCCGTAACGACCTGATCTATGAAAACGGTCATGTTACTTTACCCAAACAGGGAACGCCATAAAAAT
This sequence comes from Bufo bufo, assembly GCF_905171765.1. Classification (NCBI taxonomy): domain Eukaryota; kingdom Metazoa; phylum Chordata; class Amphibia; order Anura; family Bufonidae; genus Bufo; species Bufo bufo. The sequence goes on from NC_053390.1 coordinate 383,106,817, forward strand.
AAAAAAAATTTGATTAAATTGAAATTTTGCCCACCTTACTTTCCAAAAAAGGTAATAAAAGTGATCAAAAAAGTCTCATGTACGCCAAAATTGTAACTATCAGTCATCTCATCCTGCAAAAATCATACCCTACCCAAGATAATCGCCCAAAAACTGAAAAAACTGGCTCTTAGACTACAGAAACACTAAAACATGATTTTTTTTGTTTCAAAAATGAAATCATGTGAAACTTACATATATAAAAAAAAAAAGTATACATATTAGGTATCGCCGAGTCCGTATCGACCGGCTCTATAAAAAATATGACATGATTTAACCCCTCAGGTGACCACCGTAAAAAAATAAAAATAAAACCGATCTTAAATCACACAAAGTGTAATAGCAAGCGATCAAAAAGTCATATGCACCCCAAAATAGTGCCAAACAGTTATCTCATCCCGCAAAAAATGAGACCCTACTTAACCACCTCAGCCCCCATAGCTTAAACACCCTTAATGACCAGGCCACTTTTTACACTTCTGACCTACACTACATTCACCGTTTATAGCTCATGCAACTTACCACCCAAATAAATTTTACCTCCTTTTCTTCTCACTAATAGAGCTTTCATTTGGTGGTATTTTATTGCTGCTGACATTTTTACTTTTTTTGTTATTAATCGAAATTTGCAAAAAAAATGACATTTTTCACTTTCAGTTGTAAAATTTTGCAAAAAAAAACGACATCCATAAATACATTTTTCTCAAAATTTATTGTTCTACATGTCTTTGATAAAAAAAAAAAATGTTTGGGTAAAAAAAAAATGGTTTGGGTAAAAAAAAAAAAAATGGTTTGGGTAAAAGTTATAGCGTTTACAAACTATGGTACAAAAATGTGAATTTCCGCTTTATGAAGCAGCTCTGACTTTCTGAGCACCTGTCATGTTTCCTGAGGTTCTACAATGCCCAGACAGTACAAACACCCCACAAATGACCCCATTTCGGAAAGTACACACCCTATGGTATTAGTGAGCTGATGGGCATAGTGAGTTCATAGAACTTTTTATTTTTTGTCACAAGTTAGCGGAAAAAGATGATTATTTTTTTTTCTTACAAAGTCTCATATTCCACTAACTTGTGACAAAAAATAAAAACTTCCATGAACTCACTATGCCCATCACGAAATACCTTGGGGTGTCTTCTTTTCAAAACGGGGTCACTTGTGGGGTAGTTAAAGACAACTTTTCCCATTTTTTATACAAAGTTGGCAAGATATTTATCTCACCCAGCATGGGTATATGTAAAATGACACCCCAAAACACATTGCCCAACTTCTCCTGAGTACGGCGATACCAGATGTGTGACACTTTAATGCAACGTAGATGCGCAAAGGGGCCCACATTCCTTTTATGAGGGCATTTTTAGACATTTGGATCCCAGAATTCTTCTCACGCTTTAGGGCCCCTAAAATTCCAGGGCAGTATAAATACCCCACATGTGACCCCATTTTGGAAAGAAGACACCCCAAGGTATTCAATGAGGGGCATGGCGAGTTCATAGAAATCTGTTTGTTTTTTGGCACAAGTTAGCGGAAATCGATTTTTTTTTTTCTCACAAAGTCTCCCTTTCCGCTAACTTGGGACAAAAATTTCAATCTTTCATGGACTCAATATGCCCCTCACGGAATACCTTGGGAAGTCTTCTTTCCGAAATGGGGTCACATGTGGGGTATTTATACTGCCCTGGCATTCTAGCTGCCCTAAAGCGTGAGAAAGAAGTCTGGAATATAAATGTCTAAAAAATTTTACGCATTTGGATTCCGTGAGGGGTATGGTGAGTTCATGTGAGATTTTATTTTTTGACACAAGTTAGTGGAATATGAGACTTTGTGAGAAAAAAATAGAAATAATTTCGGCTAACTTGGGCAAAAAAAAATGTCTGAATGGAGCCTTACAGGGGGGTGATCAGGGAGTCTATATGGGGTGATCACCCCCCTATAAGGCTCCATTCAGATGTCCGTATGTGTTTTGCGGATCTGATCCATGTATACGTGGATCCGTAAAAAACATACGGACATCTGAATGCAGCCTTACAGGGGGGTGATCAATGACAGGGGGGTGATCAGGGAGTCTATATGGGGTGATCACCCCCGTCATCGATCACCCCCCTGTAAGGCTCCATTCAGACGTCCGTATGCGTTTTGCGGATCCGATCCATGTATCAGTGGATCAGTAAAAATCATACGGACATCTGAATGGAGCCTTACAAGGGGGTGATCAATGACAGGGGGGTGATCAATGACGGGGTGATCAGGGAGTCTATATGGGGTGATCAGGGGTTAACCACCTCAGCCCCCTTAGCTTAAACACCCTTAATGACCCGGCCACTTTTTACACTTCTGACCTACACTACTTTCACCGTTTATTGCTCGGTCATGCAACTTACCACCCAAATTAATTTTACCTCCTTTTCTTCTCACTAATAGAGCTTTCATTTGGTGGTATTTCATTGCTGCTGACATTTTTATTTTTTTGTTATTAATCGAAATTTTACGATTTTTTTTTGCAAAAAAATGACATTTTTCACTTTCTGTTGTAAAATTTTGCAAAAAAAACGACATCCATATATAATTTTTTCTCTAAATTTATTGTTCTACATGTCTTTGATAAAAAAAAAAATGTTTGGGTAAAAAAAAAATGGTTTGGGTAAAAGTTATAGCGTTTACAATCTATGGTACAAAAATGCGAATTTCCGCTTTTTGAAGCAGCTCTGACTTTCTGAGCACCTGTCATGTTTCCTGAGGTTCTACAATGGCCAGACAGTACAAACACCCCACAAATGACCCCATTTCGGAAAGTAGACACACTAAGGTATTCCGTGAGGGGCATGGCGAGTTCCTAGAATTTTTTATTTTTTGTCACAAGTTAGCGGAAAATTATGATTTTTTTTTAATTTTATTTTTTTCTTACAAAGTCTCATATTCCACTAAACTTGTGACAAAAAATAAAAACTTCCATGAACTCACTATGCCCATCACGAAATACCTTGGGGTGTCTTCTTTCTAAAATGGGGTCACTTGTGGGGTTGTTATACTGCCCTGGCATTTTAGGGGCCCGAATGCGTGAGAAGTAGTTTGAAATCAAAATCTGTAAAAAATGACCGGTGAAATCCGAAAGTGGCTCTTTGGAATGTGGGCCCCTTTGCCCACCTAGGCTGCAAAAAAGTGTCACACATCTGGTATTGCCGTACTCAGGAAAAGTTGGGCAATGTGTTTTGAGGTGTCATTTTACATATACCCACGCTGGGTGAGATAAATATCTCGGTCAAATGCCAACTTTGTATAAAAAAATGGGAAAAGTTGTCTTTTGCCAAGATATTTCTCTCACCCAGCATGGGTATATGTAAAATGACACCCCAAAACACATTGCCCAACTTCTCCTGAGTACGGTGATACCAGATGTGTGACACTTTTTTGCAGCCTAGGTGAGCAAAGGGGCCCACATTCCAAAGAGCCACTTTCGGATTTCACCGGTCATTTTTTACAGATTTTGATTTCAAACTACTTCTCACGCATTCGGGCCCCTAAAATGCCAGGGCAGTATAACTACCCCACAAGTGACCCCATTTTGGAAAGAAGACACCTTAAGGTATTTCGTGATGGGCATAGTGAGTTCATGGAAGTTTTTATTTTTTGTCACAAGTTAGTGGAATATTAGACTTTGTAAGAAAAAAAATAAAATAAAAATCATAATTTTCCGCTAACTTTTGACAAAAAATAAAAAATTCTAGGAACTCTCCATGCCCCTCACGGAATACCTTGGGGTGTCTTCTTTCCAAAATGGGGTCACTTGTGGGGTAGTTATACTGTTCTGGCATTCTAGGGGCCCTAAGGTGTGCTAAGTAGGTAAATGACCTGTGAAATCCTAAAGGTGCTTTTTGGAATATGGGCCCCTTTGCCCACCTAGGCTGCAAAAAAGTGTCACACATGTGGTATCGCCGTATTCAGGAGAAGTTGGGCAATGTGTTTTAGGGTGTCTTTTTACATATACTCATGCTGGGTGAGAGAAATATCTCGGCAAAAGACAACTTTTCCCATTTTTTATACAAAGTTGGCATTTGACCAAGATATTTATCTCACCCAGCATGGGTATATGTAAAATGACACCCCAAAACACATTGCCCAACTTCTCCTGAGTACGGCGATACCAGATGTGTGACACTTTTTTGCAGCCTAGATGCGCAAAGGGGCCCACATTCCTTTTATGAGGGCATTTTTAGACATTTGGATCCCAGACTTCTACTCACGCTTTAGGGCCCCTAAAATGCCAGGGCAGTATTAATACCCCACATGTGACCCCATTTTGGAAAGAAGACACCCCAAGGTATTCAATGAGGGGCATTGCGAGTTCATAAAAATCTGTTTTTTTTGGCACAAGTTAGCAGAATTTTTTATTTTTTCTCACAAAGTCTCCCTTTCCGCTAACTTGGGACAAAAATTTCAATCTTTCATGGACTCAATATGCCACTCACGGAATACCTTGGGGTGTCTTCTTTCCGAAATGGGGTCACATGTGGGGTATTTATACTGCCCTGGCATTCTAGGGGCCCTAAAGTGTGAGAAGAAGTCTGGAATATAAATGTCTAAAAAATTTTACGCATTTGGATTCCGTGAGGGGTATGGTGACTTCATGTGAGATTTTATTTTTTGACACAAGTTAGTGAAATATGAGACTTTGTAAGAAAAAAATAAAATCTGCTAACTTGGGCCAAAAACAATGTCTGAATGGAGCCTTACAGGGGGGTGATCAATGACAGGGGGGTGATCAATGACAGGGGGGTGATCAGGGAGTCTATATGGGGTGATCACCTCCGTCATTGATCACTCCCCTGTAAGGCTCCATTCAGACGTCCGTATGTGTTTTGCGGATCCGATCCATCTATCAGTGGATCCGTAAAAATCATACGGATGTCTGAATGGAGCCTTACAGGGGGTGATCAATGACAGGGGGGTGATCAATGACAGGGGGGTGATCAATGACAGGGGGGTGATCAATGACAGGGGGGTGATCAATGACAGGGGGGTGATCAGGGAGTCTATATGGGGTGATCTGGGGTGAATAAGGGGTTAATAAGCTACCCGTGTCCTCTGGTGGTCGATCCAAACGCCGGCGCGTCCAGGAGGAATCAATCAATCACCTCCAGGACGCTTCGCTGCGCTCGGCGGTGGTTAATAAGGGGCTAATAAGTGACGGGGGGGGTAGTGTAGTGGTGTTTTATGCTACATATTACTGGGCTACCTGTGTCCTCTGGTGGTCGATCCAAACAAAAGGGACCACCAGAGGACCAGGTATATTAGACGCTGTTATCAAAACGCGCGTTCACAGGAAATCTCGCGAGATGACGCATATATGCGTGACTGTGCGCAGGGCTGCCGCCTCTGGAACGCGATCCTGCGTTAGGCGGTCCGGAGGCGGTTAAGATAATCGCCCAAAAACTGAAAAAAACTATGGCTCTCAGACTATGCAGACACAAACTTTTTTTTTGTTTTAAAAATGAAATCATTGTGTAAAACCTACATAAATAAAAAAAATTGGATACATATTAGGTATCGCCGTGTCCGTGACAACCTGCTCTATAAAGTTACCACATGATCTAACCTGTCAGATGAATGTTGTAAATAACAAATAAATAAAATAAAATAAAAAAACGGTGCCAAAAAAGCTATTTCTTGTTACCTTGACGCACAAAAAGTGTAATATAGAGCAACCAAAAATAATATGTACCCTAAACTAGTACCAACAAAACTGCCACCTAATCCCGTAGTTTCCAAAATGGGGTCACTTTTTTGGAGTTTCTACTCTAGGGGTGCTTCAAATGGGACATGGGGTCAAAAAAACAGTCCAGCAACATCTGGCCCACAAAAACCATATGGCATTCCTTTCCTTCTGCGCAATGCCGTCTGCCAATACAGCAGTTTACGACCACATATGGGGTGTTTCTGTAAACTACAGAATCAGGGCCATAAATAATGAGTCTTGTTTGGCTGTTAACCCTTGCTTTGTAACTGGAAAAAAAATATTAAAATGGAAAATCTGCCAAAAAAGTGAAATTCTGAAATTGTATCTCTATTTTCCATTAAATCTTGTGCTACGCCTAAAGGGTTAACAAAGTTTGTAAAATCAGTTTTGAATACCTTGAGGGGTGTAGTTTCTTAGATGGGGTCACTTTTATGGAGTTTCTACTCTAGGGGTGCATCAGGGGGGCTTCAAATGGGACATGGTGTAAATAAACCAGTCCAGCAAAATCTGCCTTCCAAAAACCAAACGGCGCACCTTTCACTCTACGCCCCGCTGTGTGGCCGTACAGTTGTTTACGGCCACATATGGGGTGTTTCTGTAAATGGAAGAGTCGGGGCAATAAAGATAGTCTTGTTTGGCTGTTAACCCTTGCTTTGTTAGTGGGTTAAAATGGAAAATTAGGCAAAAAAATGAAATTCTCAAATTTCATCCCCATTTGCCAATAACTCTTGTGCAACACCTAAAGGGTTAACGAAGTTTGTAAAATCAGTTTTGAATACCTTGAGGGGTGTAGTTTATAGAATGGGGTCATTTTTGGGTGGTTTCTATTATGTAAGCCTCGCAAAGTGACTTCAGAGCTGTAGTGGTCCCTAAAAATTGGGTTTTTGTAAATTTCAGAAAAATTTCAAGATTTGCTTCTAAACTTCTAAGCCTTGTAACATCCCCAAAAAATAAAATATCATTACCAAAATAATTCAAACATGAAGTAGACATATGGGGAATGTAAAGTCATCACAATTTTTGGAGGTATTACTATGTATTACAGAAGTAGAGAAACTGAAACTTTGAAATTTGCAAATTTTTAGTAAATTAGGTATTTTTTTTATGCAAAAAAAAAATATTTTTGGACTTCATTTTACCAGTGTCATGAAGTACAATATGTGACGATAAAAAAATCTCAGAATGGCCTGGATAAGTCAAAGCGTTTTAAAGTTATCACCACTTAAAGTGACACTGGTCAGATTTTCAAAAAATGGCCTGGTCCTTAAGGTGAAATAAGGTTGTGTCCTTAAGGGGTTAAACTGTAAATAAATTTTAAAAAGTATACATTAGGTTTGTCACGATACCCAAATTTTGATTCGATTTTGCTACCACAAAAAAGTATTGCGATACTCTATACTAGGGATCGACCTATTATCGGTTTTACCGATATTATGGATTTTGAATGTTATCGTATCGGCATCTATTTTGCCGATAACGTATGGGGAACACAGATCGAGCTGCTGACAGCGCTCGCCGTGTTCCCTCAGCAGCACAGGTGAGAAGGAAGCAGTCCCTCCCTCCCCCCTGTGCTGCTGCTGCGCTGCCACCAATGAGAGGAGGGGAAGGGCTGTGGCCACTGCGCCACCAATGAAGATAAGTCTCTCATTATTTCATATACAGGAGGCGGGAGCTGGCTGCAGAATCACATAGCCAGCTCCAGACTATGAGCGGTAGCTGCGATCTGCGGTAGTTAACCCCTCAGGTGCCGTGGATCGCAGCTACCGCTCATAGAGGTCGGGAGCCGGCTATGTGATTCTGCAGCCAGCTCCCGCCTCCTGTATATGAATTAGAGAGTTATTTTCATTGGTGGCGCAGTGCGCCCCCCCACCCAAGCCCCCTAGTATTAATCATTGGTGGCAGTGGCCACAGGGTCCCCTCTCCCCTCCTCAGTGGCAGCTTCTGATCGGAGCCCCAGCAGTGTAATCCTGGGGCTCCGATCGGTTACCATGGCAGCCAGGACGCTATTGAAGCCCTGGCTGCCATAGTCAGCTCCCTTGCTGCTGTGTGCACAAAGCACAGAGCAGCAGGGACAGTGTGAGGTCCTATTCACCCTGATAGAGCTCTATCAGGGTAAATAGGACAAGGGTTCTAATCCCTAAGGGGGCTAATGGTTAATAAAATATTAATTCTAAATGAAAAAAAGATTTACAAAAAAAATAAATATTTTTATTATTATTAATACACGTTAACCATTCATTTTCAGCAGATTTGTGTAGGATTTTTATTAATGAAAATTAGCAGAATATTGGTATAAATTATCGGCTATCGGCCTGAAAGTTCAGATTATCGGTATCGGCCCTAAAAATCAATATCGGTCGATCCCTACTCTATACCACGCGAAAAAAATAAACCAAAAAAGCTGTGTGCATTACGCATTTTATGGCACGTCCGGCCCATAATAGAACAGTCCTATCCTATTTTTTGGGGGGACAAAATTACAAAAAAATTGCGAAATGCAGTTTTAATTTTTTCTGTTAGGGCGTTCACCGCATAGGAGATATTTTTGATTATTTTAATAGATTGGACTTTTCGGATGTGGAGATATGTAATGTTTATTTATTGTTTATATATTTTATATGTAAAATTGGGAATGGGGGTGATTTATAGTTAATATTGGAGTTTTTTTTTTTTTCCACTTTATTTAATAACTATTAGCCCCCTTAGGGGCTAGAACCTGGGATATTTTGATCCCTTGCCCTATTCACCCTAATAGAGCTTTATTAGGGTGAATAGGACTTCACATTCTCCCTGCTGCCCTGTGCACACAGCAGCAGGGAGATTACCATGGCCGCCAGGGCTTCAGTAGCGTCCTGGCTGCCATGGTAACCGATCGGAGCCCCAGGATTACACTGCTGGGGCTCCGATCAAGACTGCTGGGGCTCCGATCAAGACTGCCACTGTACCACCAATGAGGGGGGGGGGGGACCCTGTGGCCACTGCCACCAATGATTTAATACCAGGGGGTTGGGAGGCGCAATGCGCCACCAATGTATTTAAACCATTAGTACAAATACAGGAGGCGGGTGCCGGCTATGTGTTTCTGCCGCCGGCACCCGCCTCCTGTATTTGCATTAATAGGTTACTTATCTTCATTGGTGGCACAGTGGCTACAGCCCCTCCTCTCCTCTGCCCCCCTCTCCTTATTGGTGGCAGCGGCAGCAGGAGCACAGGGAGAAGGAAGAGTGCGACTCCTTCTCCCCTGTGCTGCTGAGGGAACATGGCACGCGATGAGCACTCCATGTTCTGCGCAGCCTAGTATCGGTAAATGGCAAATTCTGGTATTGAAGAGATACCGGTACAAAAGTATACATTGGGTATCGATAATTCGATACCCGATGCAACCCTAGTATACGGTATTGCCACGTCCGTAACAGCCAGCTCAAAAAAAAATATCACATGACCTAACCCCTCAGGTGAACACTGTAAATAAATTAATAACGGTGCCAAAAAAAATAAATGCTTTTTTTGTCACCTTACATCACAAAAAGGGCAACACCAAGCGATCAAAAAAGGTGTATGCCCCCCAAAATAGTACCAATCAAGCAGTCACCTCATCCAACAAAAACTTGAGGTGTGCAGTTTCTCAAATGGCATCATTTACGGGTAGTTTCTACTATGTAATTCCCACAAAGTGACTTCATAACTGAACTGGTCCTTAAAAAGTGGGTGTTGCTTCTAAAATTCTAAGCCTTCTAACGTCCTAAAAATAAAATAACATTTACAAAACTATGCCAACATAAAGTAGACATATTGGGAATGTTAAGTAATAAAAATATTTTATGAGGTATCACTTTGTTTTAAAAGCAAAGAAATTGAAATTTTGAAAATTGAGAATTTTTCCAAGTTTTTGGTAAATTTGGATTTTTTCATAAATAAAAGTGAAATATATTGACTCAAATTTACCATGGTCATGAAATACAATGTGTCACGAGAAAATCTCAGAATGGCTTGGATAAGTAAAAGTGTTCAAGAGTTATTACCACATAGAGGGACATGTCAGATTTGCAAAAAATGGCCTGGGCAGGAGGGTGAAAACTGCCCTGGGGTAGCAGGGGTTAAAAAATAAAGAAGTGATTGTGGATTTTCATAGAAGTCAATGTGAAAGCAGTAAAATCTCAAACTCCTCTAAAACACTTGTAAACTCCACTAAAACAACCACCAAAATGACCTGTTCATCTAGTGATTTTAGCTGCTTGATAGACCCTCCCCTCTGAGTGACAGCTATATAGCATACAGACAGGAGTGGCTGTGAAACATCTACGTGCAATCACCACCGCCTCCTCAGCAAGGGCAAAGCCTTTCAGAATATAAAAAAAATCATGCTCACACCACTGCTGATAAAAGCACCACACAAGGTATGTTTGTCCTGATCTCCCCAGTCTCTACTTAGAGATGTAAAAACCCAGCAGTGGAGATCAGGCAAGTATGATTACCACAATGGGTCCAACCAGGCTGCGGGTGTCTGAAGAGAAACTCATCAAGGGTTAACAACCACTAACCCTTTCGCTACCAGTGCCGTACATGTATGGCGCTGGAGCAATGGGCAAACATGGCACCCGCTCACACCTGCAGCGGGCTCCATGGCCGGCGAATCTCCGCTGTTTTAAACAGCAGAGACCTGCGGCTAATTACAGCAACCGGGAATAATGCCGATCAAAGTAATTAAAGCCTTCAGATGCTGTGATCAAGTGAGATCACGGCATCTAAAAGGATGAAAAACCTCGCTTCTTACCGGCATCCTCTGTGGCCAGTGAGGATGCCGATAATTGATATAAATATGCTGGGTCTCGCTGAAGATACTCAGGGCATTTAAAGCTGCAATTCTTATTTTAAAAATCCATGATTGTTCAAAAAAAAAAAGTTAAAAAAATTGGATTTTGTACTCTCAAATTCGAGCTTTAAATCATAACAAAAAGTAAAAACTTAAAATAAAATGTACAAAAATGTAAAAAATATAAAAGTTTAAATTGCCACTCAGGGTACTTTCACACCAGCGGTTTCCTTTTCCGGCATAGAGTTCAGTCATAGGGGCTCTATACCGGAAAAGAACTGATCAGGCATATCCCCATGCATTCTGAATGGAGAGTAATGTGTTCAGGATGCAACAGGATGTCTTCAGTTCAGTCATTTTGACTGATCAGGCAAAAGATAAAACCACAGCATGCTACGGTTTTATCTCCGGCGAAAAAAAACCTGAAGACTTGCCTGAATGCCGGATGCGGCATTTCTCCCCATAGGAATGTATTAGTGCCAGATTCGGCAAACAAAATACCGGAATGCAGACCGGTAAAAATGTGAAAAAAAGATACAAGACGGATCCGTCTATCCACATGACAAGCGGTGAGACGGATCCGCATCCGGATGCGTCTCACAAATGCTTTCAGTCACATCCAGATCGGCGGATCCGGCGGGCAGTTCTGACGACGGAACTGCCCGCCGGATCACATTGCCGCAAGTGTGAAAATAGCCTTACCGTATGATAAAAAAATAAATACATAAACAGTCATCTGTCGCCGAGAGCGTGAATGCCGAACAGTGTGTTGTCTGCTGGGTGATTGGGTTCGGCATATTGCGGATCGGATTGACAGATTGCTGGGTGGGGCTGGGGAAGACCCGGCGGTCATGATACACATTGGCACCAATGACTAAGTCAGGGGGAGATGTAAGGTCCTTACAAATGATTATAGGGAACTAGAAGAAAAGCTCAAGTCCAGGACCTCCAAGGTAGTGTTTTCAGAAATACTACCAGTGCCACGAGCATCACCAGAGGGACAATGGGAGCTAAATAAGTGGCTCAGAAGCTGGTTCAGGAAGGAAGAGTTTGGGTTCATGGAGAACTGGGCTGACTTCTGTCGGTTACAGGCTCTATAGTAGGGATGGGCTGCACCTTAATGCGGAGGGTGCAACTGCCCTGGGGGACAAACTTGTTAGACGGCTGGAGAACCTTTTAAACTAGGATCTGGGGGGGAGGGTGGCAAGTCAAACTAATAAGGGGTAGATAGTGTAGATAGAGAGTGGGATATAGAAGGGGACAGTGGGGATTTAGTAGGGGCTGGGGTTAGCGAGGAAAGTAAGGAGAAGACTGGGCATAACAATACACTTATGAAAAATAGAACTGCTGGTAACAAGAACCTGTTACATACAAACATCAACCAAGGTAACCAAAAATCCCAGATATTCACTTTACAGGTAATAGTAATTTAAAATGTATTTTCACAAATGCCAGAAGTCTAGCTAGCAAAATGGGGGAGCTGAAGGCTGTGGTACTAGAAGAACACATAGTTGGTGTGGCTGAGACATGGTTGGATTCTTTGCATGACTGGGCTGTAAATATTAAGGGTTTTACACTATTTAGGAAAGATAGGATCAATAGAAAAGGAGGTGGTGTGTGCCTGTACGTGAGGAGTGATCTGAAAACAAGTGTGAAAGAGGAAATTGTGGGTGCGGATGGTGAGGATGTGGAAACCTCATGGGTGGAAGTTCAAAGGGATAAAAAAAACTGAAAAAAATTATTTGTGTAATCTACCACAGAAGAGAGAAACGCAACTGCATAACCAAATAGAGATTTTAACTTCCCAGACATTGACTGGGGTCATGGTTCTGCCTCAACCACAAAGGGGAGAACATTCCTCAACTTGCTGCAGGACCACTTTATGGGCCAGTTTGTAGAAGCTCCCACTAGGGGCGATGCTCTGTCGGATCTGGTAATTTCTAATGCTGCAGAGCTTGTTGGAAATGTTACTGTTCACTAGGTAATAGTGACCACAATATAATTATATTCCCCCTAAACTATAAGAAGCAAACTCTGTCAGGCAGAGCAAAAACACTAAATTACAAAAAGGCTAATTTCCCTGGGTTGAGGGCAGCATTTCAGGGGATAGACTGGGTGCAGCTCCTGTCACATAATACTGAGGATAAATGGGAGAGCTTTAAAATCACATTAAGTAATTGCACTAAAAAATGTATTCCCTTAGGTAACAAGTATAGACTGCTAAAATTAAACCCCCCCCCCCCCCCCCCCATGGCTTACAGCTACTGTAAAAAGGGCAATAAAAGACAAAAAAAAGGGCATTTAAAAACAAATCTGAGGGCTCAGCTGTAGCGTTTGAAGATTACAAAGGGCTTAATAAAATCTGTAAAAAAAAAAGAGATAAAATTAGCAAAAATACAAAAACACAGCAGGTAGCAAAAGAGAACAAAACAAATCCCCAAAAATTCTTTAAATATATAAATGCTAAAAAACCAAGGTCCAAGCAGGTAGGTGCCCGAAATAATGGTAAAGGGGGGTAATCACTGAAGATGAGGAAAAGGCAGTTACTAAATCTGTTTTTTAGCTCTGTATATACAAAAGAACAGAAAGGAGCAGATATCTGTGGTGCCGGGGCTGTTAGCCAAGTGAGTATATCACTGGATGTACTAACTGTAGATATGGTCCAAGAGAAGTTAAATAGGGTAAATGTGAACGAAACTCCAGGTCCAGATGGATTACACCCAAGAGCTCAGTTCTGTCACTGCTGCGTTTATAATTTTTAAAGATTCTCTAAATACTGGTACAGTGCCAAGTGAATGGCGTGGTGCCCATATTCAAAAAAGGATCAAGGTCCTTCACAGGTAATTATAAACCAGTTAGTTCAAGTTCTGTTGTGGGAAAAATGTTTGAAGGACACTTAAGGGACTATATACAGGAGTATGTGACTGTAAATAATATCATAAGTGATAACCAGCATGGGTTTACCAAGGACAGAAGTTGTCAGACTAACCCGATTTGTTTTTATGAGGAGGTGAGGAGTAGCCTGGACAGAGGGGCGGCTGTGGATGTAGCGTTTCTGGATTTTGCAAAGGCTTTTGATACTGTCCCTCAGACGTTTAATAAGTAAAGTAAGGTCTATAGGCTTGAAAAGTATAGTTTGTAATTGGATTGAAAACTGGCTGAAGGACCGTGTCCAGAGAGTTGTGATCAATGATTCCTAGTCAGAATGGTCCCCGGTTATAAATGGTGTAACCCGAAGGTTCAGTGCTGGGTCCTCTATTATGTAATTTATTTATTAATGATATCAAGGACGAGATTAATAGCACCATTTCTATTTTTTGCAGATGATACTAAACTATGTAGAACCGTACAATCTATGGAAGATGTCCATAAACTACAAGCTGACGAACACACTGAGTGATTGGGCATCAACTTGGCAAATGAGGTTCAATGTGGATAAATGTAAAGTTATGCATCTTGGTAGTAATAATCTGCGTGTTTCATATGTCCTACGTCAGAGATGGGCAAACGGCTCTCCAGCCGTTGTAAAACTACAACTCCCAGTATGCCCAGTCTGCCTACAGCTATCAGCCAACAGCAGGGCATGATGGGATTTGTAGTTTTACAACAGCTGGAGAGCCGCAGTTTGCCCATCACTGTCCTAGGTGATGTAACACTAGGAGAGTCACTTATAGAGAAGGATTTGGGTGTCCTTGTGGATGGTAGATTAAATTACAGCATACAAATGTCAATCAGCTGCTTCTAAGGCCACCAGGATATTGTCATGCATTAAACGAGGCATGGGCAAAGCATTGGTGCAGTCTCATCTGGAATTTGCAGTTCAGTTCTGGGCACCAGTACATAGAAAGGACGCACTACAGCTGGAAAAAGGTAGAGGAGAGCAACTAAAATGATAAGGGGCATGGAGGATCTTAGTTAAGAAGAAAGATTAAAAGAATTGAATTTATTTAGTCTTGAGAAGAGATGTCTAAGGGGGGACATTATTAACCTATACAAATATATAAATGGGCACTACAAAAAATACAGTGAAAAACTGTTACATGTAAAATGTTCTCAAAAGACAAGGGGCACTGCCTCCGATTGGAGAGGAAGAAGTTCAGTCTCCAGAAGTGTCAAAGCTTCTTTACTGTAAGAACTGTAAATCTGTGGAATAGACTTCCTCAGGACGTGGTCACAGCAGGAACAGTGGACAGTTTTAAAAAGGGTTTAGATGAATTCTTAAAAGTAATCAACATAAATGCTTATGAAAACGTGTAGAAATCTGAGTCTCAATTCCTTCTGGGATTCGCATCCCCACCTATCCCTTGGTTGAACTTGATGGACTTGTGTCTTTTTTCAACCGTATTAACCATGTAAACATCACGGGTATCACCGAGACAGAGAATGCCCGTACTATTAATATATAAAAGTGTTTCCAATACGGCAAATGGCGTAATGGAAAAAAGGTCAAAATTACCAATTTGCCATTTTTTTCATTGCTTCTCTTACCCCCCCAAAAAATATAATAAAATGCGATTAAAAAGTCAGACACACTCCAAAATGGTATCAATAAAAACTACACATTGTCCCGCAAAAAATGAGCCCCCACACAGGTCAGTAGACAACTATAAAAAAAGTTATGGGGGTCAGGATATGGTATTTTTACACTAGACATAAAAAACCTATACATGTGGTATTGTTGTAATCGTACTGACCCAGAAAACGAAGGGCCACAGGTCAGTTTTGCTGAAAACGGAACGCCGTGGGAACAAAACCCATAAACCAGTGGAAGATATGAGTGTTTTTTTTTTTCAAATTCCACCCCATTTGGATTTTTTCCCCCTACTTTATTGTATGCCATATTAAATGGTGGCATTAGAAAGTACAACGTGTCCCGCAAAAAATAGGCCCCCATACAGCTATGTGAACGAAAAATAAAAGTTATGGCTCAAGGAAGATGTGGAAGAAAGATGAAAACTCAAACGAATAAACCTCCGGTATCCTAATGGTTAAGAATTGTGAACTTAGAGGGAATGCAAGTATTAAACACATTTCAGGAGAACCAACAAGTACTCATTAGAAGGCATAATACATAATAAGTGTACAATCTTAAACTGTTTGTGGGTCATCATATGCAATCTTTTTTTGCATCAGGCTTAAAGAGGACCTTTCACCGATTCTTACCCTATGAACTAACTATACAGACATGTAGAGCGGCGCCCGGGGATCTCTCTGCACTTACTATTATCCCCGGGCGCCGCTCCGTTCTCCTGCTATGCCCTCCGGTATCTCCGTTCCCTAAGTTATGGTAGGCAGAGTCTGCCCTAGCGCTGGCCAATCGCATTGCAGAGCTCACAGCCTGGGAGAAAATAACCTCCCAGGCTGTGAGCTCTGCGCTGCGATTGGCCAGCGCTAGGGCAGACTCCGCCTACCATAACTTAGGGACTGGTATCTCCGCCTACTATAACTTAGTGAGCGGAGATACCGGAGGGCATAGCAGGAGAACGGAGCGGCGCCCGGGAATAATAGTAAGTGCAGTGAGATCCCCGGGCGCCGCTCTACATATCTGTATAGTTAGTTCATAGGGTAAGAATCGGTGAAAGGTCCTCTAGCT
Organism: Bufo bufo; assembly: GCF_905171765.1. NCBI lineage: Eukaryota > Metazoa > Chordata > Amphibia > Anura > Bufonidae > Bufo > Bufo bufo. The sequence continues at coordinate 383,122,999 of NC_053390.1, forward strand.
TTGCTTTGTGTGTCTGCACCAAATTTATGAGCTAGTGCACCTTAAAGAGGACTTTTCATTACAATAAAAAATCTAAACTAAGTATGCTGACATGGAAATCCACAAAGCACATCTGGCCAGTGTGAACATACCCTAAAGCCTCCTTGGTGATAGCAAATTCTGAAGCAATCAACGATAATGTTCACAGAGCATGATTTTGTACCAAATTGTTTAAGATTTTTATTAATTTTTTTTAATTAAGATCTGATTTTTCTTCAGAGATTTAGACATATATTTCCATTAAAAACTATCATGTTTTACAAAACTGTTGGGCTCGCACAGGGCTTTTTCATGCAGCTGGTTCTCCAAAGTAAAGCTAGGTGTCGCACTGTTTTCCTGCATTTATTTCTTTCAAAGGATGCCCTATAAAAGAGGGGGCCTAAGCAGACTTCCCCTGAAAATGCCCAACAGAGCAAATGACCAATTGTATAATCTGGATGAACTGATAATGCACCGCTTAATCCCAATTTTACAAAGCAAATCCTAAAAGGTACGGCTACACATTCAGGTTTCTTGGTGCAGTTTTTGAAGCCTAAGTCAGGAGTGGATCGTAAAAGGAAAGAACGTTAAAGAGGACCTTTCAACGATTATTACCCTATGAACTAACTATACAGCCATGGAGAGCGGCGCCCGGGGATCTCACTGCACTTACCATTATCCCCGGGCGCCGCTCCGTTCTCCTGCTATGCCCTCCGGTATCTCCGTTCCCTAAGTTATGGTAGGCGGAGTCTGCCCTTGTTCTTCTGTAGCGCTGGCCAATCGCAATGCAGAGCTCACAGCCTGGGAGAAAATAACCTCCCAGGCTGTGAGCTCTGCGCTGCGATTGGCCAGCGCTAGAGCAGAACAAGGGCAGACTCCGCCTACCATAACTTAGGGACTGGAATCTCCGCCTACTATAACTTAGTGAGCGGAGATACCGGAGGGCATAGCAGGAGAACGGAGCGCCCAGGGATAATAGTAAGTGCAGTGAGATCCCCGGGCGCCGCTCCACATGTCTGTATAGTTAGTTCATAGGGTAATAATCGGTGAAAGGTCCTCTTTAAGGACCGATACCAATTATTTTCTGAATTCACTCCTGGTTTTGGCTTTCAAAACTGCATCAAGAAACCCGCTGGTGTGGTAGTACCCCAGTAAGGAGCTGCAATGCCATGAAACTGTGTACAGCATATCAGCAGCAGAAATCAACTCCTCATCTCCACTGCAAGTGAAAAATAATGTACCAGTCAAGTGGAAAAGGACACAGCCAAACTGGTAATCTCACATGCTATACATATAAAATATATAGCTCTCAATCTTTTTTTTTTTTTTTTTTTTTTTTTTTAACTCCTTGCCGTTCTGTTTGTAGCCATAAGAGGGTTTGTCTTGCAGGAGAAGTTGTACTGGCATCAGTGTAATATAGGGGGAAACTGAAAAAATTATGGGAAGGAATTGGAAAAATGCACTAGCACAGTTCTATGGTTTTCATTCATAGGCCTGTTCACACAGAGGCTTTTGACAACCGAGTTGTCATTTTTTTTTTGTCAGAATAGGATGATGCAAATTAATTTGTTTTCACCCACAACTTTATTTTAATTTCTGTTTACAGAGCTATGTAAAGGCTCCCATTTTGCAGGGTGATCTGTAGTTCTTATTGATGACATTTTATGGTATGTATGCCTTTTGGAAACTAAGTAAAAAAAACATTAGGGCATTTTGATTCTTTTTCCTGTAACAATGATAACTGTATGGGATAAACGGTCTACCGCTGCAGTCTATGGTAAAATCGCTTAACAGGAACTTTACTGCGGCAGGCCTGGAGCCTTCATAAGGCCCCCTGCTGCCACAGCAAACACATTTTGGGGGGGGGGGGGCCTTCAGTCACCAGGAGCAGCCTGTTCCGCATAAATCACCCCTCCGATGCCACAGCTTAAATTCATCATTGCATTTAAGGGGTTATATGTCCATGATCTGAGTCTGAGTCTTTCTCTGATCTCAGACACTGCCAGTGGATGTCTCCTATGTATAAGAGCAACCAACTGGCCCCCGCTCAGCTCTTGCTTGGGAGACATCTAAAAAAAAAAAAAAAAAAAAAAAAAATAAAAAAAAATCTCAACATTCGTTGTACATGTAATGCAGAAGGGGGCTAAATATATTTTACAAAATGCGGCCGATTCAGATATCGGGGAAGATTTACTAAGCTGTGAGCATCTTCATTTGCAGCATAAAAATGGCCTTCATTAGGCGTTTCAGACAATTTTTGTGCCTGGCTCAACAAGGGGGCATGTCTTAGAAAGAAGAGGACATAGCTTAAAGGGATATTCCAATTGGTTAAAGTTATCCCCTATCCAAAGAATCAGATCGTTGGAGGTCCTACCACTGATCAGGAGAAAGGGGAATCCATACCCACCGCAGTTCCCCTGAAAACAACAAAGCTGCCGGTCGGCCATGGGTGTGGCCACTCCATTCATTCCTATGGAAGTTAGGCAATCACTGTACTTGGCTTTTTCCAGAACTCTGATAGAAATGAATGGAGCAGCTGTGTGCATGTACGACTGGCCGCACCGTTCTTTTCAGGGGAGCTGTAGTGGGTAAGGGGACCCCCGTTCTCAGTGATCGTGGGGGGGGGGGGGGGGGTCCCGGTGGTAGGACCCCCACTGATCTGATAATTATCTCCTATCCTGTAATACCCCTTTAAGATGTGCCAACATGCACCAAAATGGTACTAAAATGTTGGCACAAAGTAAACCAACCAGGAGGCGGTAGGTATCAAGTTAGATAAAAAAAACATGCACCAAATTCATGAGCATGAGCTGCTGTAATAATCTGGTGCATCTTTAAGCTGTCTAGTCTAGAGTATAAAATTATTAGAATGGGGAAAACTGCCCTGTCTTGACCGTATTCTGCAAATGGTAAAATATAATTTTTGCCGAATTGCAAATTTATTTTCAAGTGAACAGCTGCACTAGGCCGGGTGTGCTGAAATAATAGCATTGCTCAGCTATAGGACCATCTGTTCTGAATAAAATGATACTCGTGTTGAAAGTTTCACAAAGTAATTAATATTGTGTTGATAGGATCAACAAAACTGTTCTCACTATATAGCCAACATGAAATCTCTAAACTGAATGAGGCATCAATTAATCTGTGAGAAATTTACACGGAAGTATAAAGCGGTGACTGCTCATAAAATGGTCTGAGACCATACCAAAACATATCCAAGTTAAATTCGGACCTTTATCCGCTTCATTCTGAAGACTTTCCAAACTAAGTCAATACATGCTGTTCAAAAAATTTAATTTGTATAAACTACAACAAATAGAAATTTAGCAGTAATGTTAAGCTGAATAAAAAAAAAAAAATGGATGAAAAAAAAAAGATTGTATAGTTTTGGTATGGCCTCATTTCACTATTAAAAGCCTACAGAAATTTAAGGAAAATCCCACAGACCCCAGTCCAAGGCTCTGCTGCCCACGAACCACTTCTAAGCAGAGAAGCCACATCACACAGTCTGACTGCCATGTTAGTTTGGAGTTGCCGTCTGCAATATGGACACAAAAAGTACCGCATGTTAGATAAGCAATAAAATGCAAATACAGCATTACAATCATCCTGTCCTAGAAGAATCAACATTAGCAACACAGGAGTATTGTCAGAGCAGCAGATTCCTATGAGAGCTGTACATGTCGCATCCAAATGAGAGCGACCCAGTCTGGGGGAAGCACAGGAAAGGTTTCCTCTCCTTTCCCCAGACAGGATCAGTCCTGTGTACAGCCCTTAATGTAATCCAAGCTAAAGCTTGCAATATTGTCAGGTCATACACACATTTAACAGCCTACATGCCACCTTTTCTCCTGCACTAGTAAATGAATGTTCACATTTGAGGAAAACTCAGAGGAAAACAAAATAAGTGATCACACAAAAACTCTCTAAAAAGTGTGGTACATTAGTGATCCCTATTCTCTAACAGCAAAACAAAGAAAATACAGTGTCTCACAAAAGTGAGTACACCCCTCACATTTTGTAAATATTTTATTCCATCTTTTCATGAGACAACACTGAAGATATGACATGTTGATACAAAGTAGTCAGTGTACAGCTTGTATAGGGGTACTTTCACACTAGAGTTATTCTTTTACGGTATTAAGTTTCATCCTAGGGACTCACTACGGAAAATAACCGATCAGTTTCATCCCCATGCATTCTGAATGGAGAGTAATCCATTCAGGATGCATCAGGATGTCTTCAGTTCAGTCTTTTTGCCTTTTCAGGACGAAAATAATACCGCAGCATGCTACGGTTTTATCTCCGTCAAAAATTCCGGATTCAGCATTTTTTCCCATTGAAATGCATTAATGCCGGCCCGAGTGTTCCGGCATTGCAGTCTGCCGGATCCATTTTTTCCGTTTGACACCAGAGAGACTGATCCGGCATTTCAATGCATTTGTCATACGGATCAGGATCCTGATCCGTCTGACAAATGCCATCAGTTTGCATTCGTTTTGCTGAATCCGGCATTCCGGCAAGTGTTATGGAATTTTGCTGATTCAGCAATTTCTGGCAGTCCCATAATGGTGAATGGAGAGGTGGTCATGCATGCCAGGTGCGCTGTCCATTGACTTCTATTGGTCTTCCAAAAATAACCAAAAGAGCTTCCTCAGCTATTTTCATAACTCGCATAAAAGTGAATGGAGAGGACATGGTGCATGTGTGGGCACTCTTCACTTTAGGTGCTCCGTTCCGAAGATAGGAACCAGTCTCAGAGGTCAGATGAGCAGTGGTCTGGCCCTGATACTGCATCCCCTCTGGTGTTTACCTGCACACCAACTACATTGTAGCCGAGCAGTGTCATAACTGTTCGTCCCAGTCCAAAGAATGACCGCTGCAACAATGGAGATAGCCTGCAGATAAGCATTAGGCCTTATTCACACGTCCGTTGTTTCTTTCCTGATCTGTTCCGTTTTTTGCTGAACAGATCTGGACCCATTCATTTTCAATGGGTCCTGAAAAAAAACAGACAGCTCAATGTCTGATTTTTTTTCAGGACCCATTGAAAATGAATGGGTCCAGATCTGGTCCAGATCTGTTCAGCAAAAAACGGAACAGATCAGGAAAGAAACAACGGACATGTGAATGGACCCTTACAGTCAAGCACCATTCATGTACAGCGCTTGGTGCTGAGATTTCATTCGGAGCACCGTACATCGCAAAACTGTAAAACCACCATGTGCAGTAAATCACAAAAAACAAGTGTCTAATCAAGGAGCATGCAGTTCTCACACAAGAGATTTTATATATATTTAGGTCTACATATGTACAATGAGTTTGGAAAGTCTTCAAACCCTTTCACTTTTTTGCTTATTACATTTCTACCTTGTGCTAAAAAATAAAAATCCGCCCCCCACCCATATCATTCTGCACTAACTACTACAAAAAAGTAAAATAAAATTCTTCAATGATGACACTTGAAATTTAGCTCTGGGAGCTTCCCATGTCTTTTCATCATCTTTGAGATGTTTTACCACTTGATTGGGGTCGACCTGTTGTAAATTCAGTTGACTGGACATGATTTGGAAAGACACATCCCCGTCTATATAAAGGCATCACAGCTGACAATGCATATCAGAGCAAAAACCAAGCCATGATGAGGAAATAACTGTCTTGTAGAGCTCAGATACAGGATTCTGTGGAGGCACAGATCTGGAGAAGGTTACAAAAAAATTCAGCTCCACTAAGGCCTCTTTCACACTTGCGTTGTTGGGATCCGGCATGCACTTCCGTTGCCGGAGGTGCCTGCCGGATCCGGAAAAACGCAAGTGTACTGAAAGCATTTGAAGACTGAACCGTCTTCCAAATGCTTTCAGTGTTACTATGGCACCCAGGACGCTATTAAAGTCCTGGTTGCCATAGTAGGAGCGGGGATCGGGGGAGCGGTATACTTACAGTCCGTGCGGCTCTCGGGGCGCTCCAGAATGACGTCAGAGCGCCCCATGCGCATGGATGACGTGATCACATGGATCACGTGATCCATGCGCTTGGGGCGCCCTGACGTCACTCTGGAGCGCCCGGGGAGCCGCACGGACGGTGAGTACACTGCTCCCCCGCTCCCCACTACACTTACCATGGCTGTCAGGACTTTAGCGTCCCGGCAGCCATGGTAACCACTCTGAAAAAGCTAAATGTCGGCTCCGGCAATGCGCCGAAACGACGTTTAGCTTAAGGCCGGATCCGGATCAATGCCTTCCAATGGGCATTAATTCCGGATCCGGCCTTGCGGCAAGTGTTCCGGATTTTTGGCCGGAGCAAAAAGCGCAGCATGCTGCGGTATTTTCTCCGGCCAACAAACGTTCCGTACCGGAACTGAAGACATCCTGATGCATCCTGAACGGATTTCTCTCCATTCAGAATGCATTAGGATAATCCTGATCAGGATTCTTCCGGCATAGAGCCCCGACGACGGAACTCTATGCCGGAAGACAATAACGCAGGTGTGAAAGAGCCCTAAAATGTGACTGGAATCGACTGATTCCAAACCTGGTCATTTAATTAGAGTTGTTGCAATACCAAATTTTTTTTATTCGATTTCGATACCATAAAATAGTATTGCGATACTCGATACCACGTGAAAAAAATAAACCAAAAAAGCCACGTGCATTCCGCATTTTTAACCCCTTCAAGGACTCAGCCCTATTTCACCTTAAAGGGATTCTGTCATGAGATTTGAGCCCTATAAGCTAAACATATGGCCAGGTCCGTACTAATAACATGAATCCTAAACTGCCCTTATTAAACCTGCTTGTGGCTCTATTAGCCCAAAAAACAGTTTTCTATAAGCTGTCACTCACCTACCTAAGGTGCCCAAGGGGTTTTGCGTTAACCCAGGGTGCCCACCCATACCCCTCGCCGTCTGGTGCCCAGCGCCGCCTTCCTCACCTCAGCCCCGCAATCCTCCCGTCCCTCTGCTAGATCCGGCACCTTCGCAGCACGGCGAAAGGCCGCAGGACTAAAATTACTGCATGTCAGGCTTTTTAGTCCGGCGGCTTTCGCCGTGCACCGCCGGAGCTCCGCCCCCGTCCCCATTATAGTCAATGGGGAAGGAGAAGCGGTCCGGCGGCACGGTGAAATAGCCGCAGGACGGATCCAACATGGTGAACAGCATGTCGGATCCGTCCTGCCGCAAGTGTGAAAGTAGCCTTAGAAGTTTAAAAGCAAATCTTGAAATTTTTCAGAAATACTCAAAAACCCAAATTTTAGGGACCAGTTCAGGTCTGAAGTCACTTTGCGAGGCTTACATAATAGAAACCACCCAAAAATGACCCCATTCTATAAACTACACCCCTCAAGGTATTCAAAACTGATTTTACAAACTTCGTTAACCCCTTTTGGTGTTCCACAAGATTTAATGGAAAATAGAGATACAAAGCAAGGCAGATTTTCCTTTTTAGGGCTCTTTCACACTTGCGTTGTCCGGATCCGGCGTGTACTCCATTTGCCGGAATTACATGCCGGATCCGGAAAAACGCAAGTGAACTGAAAGCATTTGAAGATGGATCCGTCTTCAAAATGCGTTCAGTGTTACTATGGCACCCAGGACGCTATTAAAGTCCTGGCTGCCATAGTAGTAGTGGGGGGCAGTATACTTACAGTCCGTGCGGCTCCCGGGGCGCTCCAGAATGACGTCAGAGCTACCCATGCGCATGGATGACGTGATCCATGAGACACGTCATCCATGAGCGTGGGGCGCCCTGACGTCACTCTGAAGCGCCCCGGGGAGCCGCACGGACGGTAAGTATACTGCTCCCCACTACACTTTACCATGGCTGCCAGGACTTTAGCGTCCTGGTAGCCATGGTAACCATTCAGAAAAAGCTAAACGTCGGATCCGGCAATGCGCCGAAACGACGTTTAGCTTAAGGCCGGATCCGGATTAATGCCTTTCAATGGGCATTAATTCCGGATCCGGCCTTGCTGCAAGTGTTCAGGATTTTTGGCCGGAGCAAAAAGCGCAGCATGCTGTGGTATTTTCTCCGGCCAAAAAACGTTCCGGTCTGGAACTGAAGACATCCTGATGCATCCTGAACAGATTTCTCTCCATTCAGAATGCATTAGGATAAAACTGATCAGGATTCTTCCGGCATAGAGCCCCGACGACGGAACTCTATGCCGGAAGAAAAGAACGCAAGTGTGAAAGAGCCCTTAAGAATTTTTTTCCAGTTACAAAGCAAGGGTTAACAGCCAAACCAAACTCAATATTTATGCCTCTGATTCTATAGTTTACAGAAACACTCCATATGTGGTCGTAAACCGCTGTACGGGCACAAGGCAGGGTGCAGAAGGAAAGAAATGCCATACGGTTTTGGAAGGCAGATTTTGCTGGACCGGTTTTTTGACACCATGTCCGATTTGAAACCCCCCTGATGCACCCCTAGAGTAGAAACTCCAAAAAAATGACCCCATTTTAGAAACTACGGGATAGGAGGGCAGTATTGTTGGTACTAGTTTAGGGTACATATGATTTTTGGTTGCTCTATATTACACTTTTTGTGAGGCAAGGTAACAAGAAATAGCTGTTTTGGCACAGTTTTTATTTTTTGTTATTTACAACATTCATCTGACAGGTTAGATCATGTAATATTTTTATAGATCAGGTTGTCACGGACGCGGCGATACCTAATATGTATACTTTTTTTTATTTATGTAAGTTTTACACAATTATTTCATTTTTGAAACAAAAAAAAAATCATGTTTTAGTGTCTCCATATTCTGAGAGCCATAGTATTTTCAGTTTTTGGGCGATTATCTAAGGTAGGGTCTCATTTTTTTTGGGATGAGGCGACGGTTTGATTGGTACTATTTTGGCGTACATACAACTTTTTTGATCACTTATTATCTTTTTGGGGAAGTAAGGTGGGCAAAATTTCAATTTCATCATAGTTTTTTATTTTATTTTTTTATGGCGTTCACCGTGCGGGTAAAGTAACATGACAGTTTTATAGATCAGGTCGTTACGAACGCGGTGATGTCAAACATGTGTAGGGAATTTATTTTTATTTTTTTCTTCATTTTTAATCAGTGATAAGTTTTTTGATTTTTACTTTTTTTTTTTTCACTTTTTTTTGACCCAGACCGACTTGGTTCTTGAAGATCCAGTGGGTCTGATGTCTGTATAATACAGTACACTATATAGTGTACTGTACTGTATTTTCACTTTACAAAGTCTGATTAGACTTCTGCCTTTAGCAGATCAAAGGTGATTTGATCAGAAGCACACTGCCTCGCTGCCATTATTCACTGAGATTCTACACACGATCCTGGCCAGGGGGGAAGTCACAGGTGTTTTATGCTTATCCTGCTGACGACCCCCCAGTGAAGTAAGTGCCTCACTGGATGTTTCCCATCCATTTTATCTTGTATTCCTTGTTTCTAACCCTTTGTTTTTAATCTCCTGCTGATACCGCCAGCAGGAATTGAACTTCATCTGTCTATCAGTTGTAATCGACTTTGTACTTTTTAAATATACCTTGTACCTTTATTTTATTTGTTTTTATAATATGTTGGTACTATACCACCAGGTTACTACATTCTTTACCCACTCATAGCTTGGTTTGGCGCTTTTTGTACGTTTCCCCACCCCCCCTTGGTCATTTGAACTCCGTTCAATTGACCTTCTCCCCCCCCCCCCCCCCCTTTGTGTATTTCATTCCTCCAAACATGGCAAGTTTGGTTGATACCAAAAAGTTCTATTTTGGTCTCAATCTGACCACATTACCTTCTCCCATACCTCCTTTAGATCATCCAGACGGTCTTTGGCAAACTTTAAACGGGCCTGGACATGTGCTGGCGTGAGCAGGGGGACCTTGCATGCCATGCAGGATTTTAATCCATGACGGCGTAGCGTTACTAATAGTAATCTTTAAGATTGTAGTCACAGCTCTCTTCTCAGAATCATCCTAGTCCCACGATTCGACATCTTGCATGGAGCCCCAGACCGAGGAAGACTGAGTGTCATTTTGTGTTTTTTCCATTTTCTAATAATTGCGCCAACATCTGTTGCCTTATATAAAGGACTTTTTTTGTCTGGTAAAAAGACAGGCTCATGAATAGAAACTGAATGGACTCCATCATAGTCGGTGGAGTCTGTTCAGCTTCTTCCCCGTCAACTAGGCAAGGTTCACATCACTTTTTTCTCATACATTTAATATACAAACAAAAAACGTATATGTTACCAGACGCCATACTGTGGCATCCGTCACCATAGTTACATTGCGCAAAAAAATTAAAAAAAGTGTTTTTTCAATGGATCTCTATGGTGCTGGATGCCACAGTATGGCGTCTGTTGTGTGTTGAACGTATGACAAAAACCCACTTCTGTTATTTTCATTGTTCTGGTCCATTATATGAGCAGAACAGAAATAAATAGCGCTGGTGTAAACGGGGCCTAAGAGGTGGGTATGCAGGGGGACCATTACTGGTCTAACATCAGGCAATTATAGCCAAGTGATAAAGTCCAGTCCAATATAGTGGATCTTCCCTGAACTTTACCACTTGGCTATAATAGCCTGCCTGCACTCACTACACACTGAGCCACATACATCACACACTGCGCCACATACATAGGTGTGATGTATATGGCACAGCTTGTGATGTATACATGTGTGTATGTAGTACAGTGTGTGATGTATGTAATGCAGTGTGTGATTTGATGTCTGGGGTGTAGGCTTCAGCACCTCCGCCGCCATGCTTCTCGGGGTCCTTGCGCGGCGCGCCCGGCACTCCTTGATTCAGCCACCCCCAGGAACCGGCCCCTCCTCCTTCCAGCTTCCGCTGCTTGAGGGAGCTGTATCACTTCAGCGCCTGCCCAAACTAACCAATAGCAAAGCTCCTTGCTGTCCAATGCTTTGCTATTGGTTATTGCAGGCACAGGCAGCATTGATGTGCTACCTGTGCTATTCACTGCGCGTCCTATGCCGATGAAAAGCAGGGAAAAGTCTAAGGCATATTGGTACGCCTTAGACTTTTTTCAGGGAGTAAAATGGCCTGAAGCTTGTACAGGCGTTATTGAGACCTCTGGTACCTACGATAAAAATTACAGACCTCTCCATTCTTTGTAGGTAGGAAACCAGTGCATCAAATACTTATTTTTCCCCACTGTACCTTTTACATCCAGTGATGCCTCCTCTGATGTTTAAGTTCTCCTTCCTCGTCTTCTCCATTTAGACCAGACCACCATAAGGACTGTGGCGAAAATAACCTCGCCACTGGGTTTTGGAGGGGCCTGCTTACCAGCCTCCTGCCTCAGGATAATGGCCCATACTAACTTTAAAAGGAGAAGACAGACCGGTCGCACAACTTAAATCTGTGGAACTGTTTTGGGCAGGAAAGTCATGCTTGCGGTCGGCCAAATGTGACTTCCATGGAATTCGGGAACCCCTGCTCGGATCTGGGTGATTTTTGGATATGTTGCTCACCCAGATCACAGCTATCCATGGATGTATACATTATGGGGATATGTGGGGTTTTGAGGTGTGTGACAGAACCATCTGTCTGTGGAATTGTATTGTATGTTATGTGAGGGTACCCAGATAGCTAATTTTATTGTATTCATGTAGTCTGAGTGCCATTCACCTAATAATATGCACTCAGACTTGAGCTATCTGGGGATATGTTAAATGTCTGTGTTTACTGTAAGGGTTGTGACATTGCATGTTTAAATGGTGATTTCTGTCCGGTTGTCCCCACACGTGTATTGGCGATTTCCCTTTGTCCTGAGAGATAATTGAATTACTCCTCGGGTGTCTCCAGGGCAGAGAGGAGGAAACCATGATGCATTGTGGGGATGTATTGTGTCTGTGTATCCAGAATTGCTGCATATCTGTCCTGTGTCAGTCTTCCATCTGGTCCCCTAGGGGAGTGTCCACCAGATGGGGACCTGCATAAATACGGGCGGGTAGCCCTCAATAAAGAGTTCCTGTTTTACACTCAACATAGAGCCTCGTCTCATGTGTGTGGGGATTGCTATACGTGTATACTCCCCTGGCTATTACTCCTAGCTCTTGTAAGAGCTGTTCCTGGTTCCTGTGGTGGTATCGGTGTCGAGCGGAGTGCTTGGAGTCCTCGGGAGGCACTGGGAGCATTTATCAACGGAGGTACCCGGTCGGGGTGCCAGGAGATCCGTTACAAGGACTTCTTTCAATCATGTTTAGTCTCTGCAGAGCTTATCACACCGACATCTTAGGTTCCTGCTTTTCCATCACCCTTCCCACCTCCTCAACACCCCACCCTGCCACCCCATACTGTGCCCTCTGTTAGTACCACACATACAGTACTGACACACCATGCCCAACAAAAAGTGCTGGGCACAAATTGTGCCCTGACAGTAACAGTGCTGCAGTGTCCCCCAAAAGTTATTGTGCTAAGCTGATATTGTGCCAAAGTGCGCCCATCAATAGTGGTCTTAAAAGTGCCAACAGTAATAATGATCTCTGGGAGTGCCCTTAGTGGTAATAGCTCCCCTTCAGTCCACCTAATAGTAATAATGTCCCCCATTGTGCCCCAGAAGTAGTAATGTTCCCCATGGCCCCCCAATAGTAATAAAGCCCACCAAAATGTCCCCAATAGTAATAATGCCCCCTTATAATGTATGACAGTAGAAAATGCCCCCTGTAGTACTAATGATCCTTTATGTGTGCCAGTAGAAAGATACCCCCTTATAATGCATGCCAGCACAAAAAATGCCCCCTTATAGTGCCCCAGTAGAACCAATGTTCCCATAGTGCTCCTCCCTAAGGTGGCCTAAAAGCATGCAGCTGTAGAAAACTAAAAAATACTTATCGGTCAGCCATGTGGAGCAGGACAGACCACTTATGGCTTCCATCCTGAGCAGTATGCAGTCCAGTGCAGGCGTTGCAATGATTTCATTATGCCACCTGCGCCGGCATCTGATAAGCTTCAGACCTAGTGCCTGTAGTCTATCATTGTGGCAGGGAGACAACACTCTCCTGCCCCGCAGTATGAAGGTCAAGAGATAAAAATGCAAATCAGCCCCTTTCCCAATTTTACATATACAAATAAACCAAAAATAAACAGACAAAAGAATATGTGCAACTGTAGTAACAAGAACATCAAGCAGTTTGGGGAGGGTCTTATAGCCTTTACTTTAAAGCGAACCTTTCACCTGGATTTCACTTAATAAACTATCAAAAGTACCTTATAGATCATCCTCATTGTGTTAGCACACGGTCTTGTCCCGCTTTTCTGGCATGTATATGCATAGAAAAAAAATCGCTTTATAAAGTACTCTTCTCCAGCTCCACAAGTCACGGTAGAAGTCAAGAGGGTAGCCCTTCCCTCACTCCAGGCTGTAACTCCCCTGCCCTAACCCCGCCTCTATGCAGTCTAATTGACACCAGGCTCAGTCGCCAAAACCGTGCTTGTACAGGTGGCGCATGCGCTGTCGGACTCGAGCGCGATCCTGTAACCGAATCGCGCGTGAGAAAGAGAAGACAGGCAGGCATCGGGGACGGCGCATGCGCCGCCTGTACAAGTGCGGTCCCGGCGACTGAGCCGGGTGTCAATTAGACTGCATAGAGGCTGGGTTAGGGCAGGGGAGTTACAGCCTGGAGTGAGGGAAGGGCTACCCCCTTGACTTCTACCGTGACTTGTGGAGCTGGAGAAGAGTACTTTATAAAGCGATTTTTTCCATGCATATACATGCCAGAAAAGCGGGACAAGACCGTGTGCTAACACAAGGAGGATGATCTATAAGGTACTTTTGATAGTTTATTAAGTGAAATCCAGGTGAAAGGTTCGCTTTCAAGGGGTTCTGCACTTTGTTTTAACGGATCTATCCTCTGGATAGATCAGCTTCTGATCAGCAGGGGGTCCGACACCCGGGACCCCTGCCGATCAGCTGTTTGAGAAGGCAGCGGCGCTCCAGCAGAGCTGCAGCCTTCTCACTATTTACCGCCGGCCCACTGACGTCACAACTAGTATCAACTAGCGCGGGCGGGGCTAAGCTCTGTTCACTTGAATGGAGCTTAGCCCCGTCCAGGCCAGTGATACTAGTCGTGATGTCACTGGGCTAGCGGTAAACAGTGAGAAGGCCGCGGCGCTGCTGGAGCGCCACTGCCTTCTCAAACAGCTGATCTGCGGGGGTCCCGGGTGACGGACCCCCGCCGATCAGAAGCTGATGATCTATCCAGAGGATAGCTCATCAGTTAAAACAAAGTGCAGAACCCCTTTAACATATTTGGCTATAATTTTCCTTCTAATCTTCTGAGACAACTCTCTCAGCTTTCTTTGCTCCATGTTCAGTGTCCAAACAGCACAGTGACTACTTTTTACTCTCTAAGACATGTTTCAGATGAGCATGTCCTGCATAGAAATCACACTCCATGTGTGAGCGTGATTTCCCGTTACGTACACTGCACGTTCCACAGGAAAGCGCAGCATTATACTGATTTATAATGCTGTGTGTCTCAGCCAGACTGTGCATCTACAAAATTATACTGATATAATGTGGTCAGTATAATTCAGTAGATACAAAGTCCGGCAGAGACACACAGCATTATAAATCAATATAAACCATTGTGGATTTTTCTTTCTTTAACAGAAGGGTACCAACAATTTTGTCCATGTGCGTATATTGGCAATTTGTCTTCTATAAATTATGGATCGTATGATCATGTCTTGTCCACCCCTTTGATACCACTTCCATCTTTTGCATATTCTTTTTAATATGATGTTTTAATCAGTGGTGAATAATAAAGATTACGGTACTTTTTTTTACACCATTTCTGACCGTGTTCTCTGGTGCAGTTATATTCCGCTGTAACAGAGCCAGATTGAAGTTATCCCTGATTCGAGATGTGTAACTCCCTAGATGTCATGGTCAATAGTATCCATGTCACCATCGCCCCCGCCCCCCTCCCCATAATCACACAATCCCAGGGTACGGATGTGTTGCAAAAGGCTGCCAGGATTATATGTCTAATAGACTGTGCCACAGGCTCAGCATAATAGACTGAATGTCTCAGCTACAGTGATGGGCTATAATGCAGTGGTATAATTAACCCCTTGAGTACTGAAATCGTACATGTATGGCAGAAGTACATGTTTTAAATATGCATGAGCACCATAGCCGGCGGTGTCTCTGCTGTTTCAAACAGCAGAGGCCCATGGCTAATCTCTGCAACCGCCAATCAGACTGTTTGCATAGGTACATAGCTTTGGTTCACCCAATTAAAACACTTTATTTTGTTGATCTGAGGCTCCATTTCCAAGTTATATTTTTTCTTAATATGCCAACTAGTCCCTTGGTACAATGAGGGAGTCACAATTGTCACCAGCCCCTGTTGTGTTGATTTGATTGACAGGGCAGTGGCAATTAGGAAAAAGTACCATGACTTTGTAAAAGTGGGGGGAAATAGAAAAAAAAAAAAAATGTATCACCATGTTCTTCACAATTTACACCGTAAAGTTATAAAAAGGTATAGTATATGTTAACCCCTTCCAAGACGGCCATTTTTCACCTTTCTGACAAAGTGTAATAATCACTTTGGAATGTTTTTATTTATCCAACAGATTCTGGGACTTTTTTCATGTTAGTGGTAATTTTGAGTCGATAGGTTTTACCTTTATTTATAAAAAAAAATGCAAAATTTATAGAAAATTTGAAAAAAAAATCTGCAATTTTCTATATTTTAATTTCTCTGCTTTTAAGTGATACCTCACAAATAAGTTATCAGCCTACGGTGCTAACCTGTGGAGGGAAGCTCTTTTATACAATACCTCACTCCCCCAATGCTGCCGCCTCCGCTGCGCTGATTCCAAAACTGACTTTTTATCGACCAATTCAGTTATAAGGAGAGTTTGTGGAGCTTACATAATAGAAACCATCCATAGATTATCCCATTTTAGAAACCAAACACCAAAATTTTTATTTGCAAATTTACACAAGCTGTACACTGACTACTTTACATTATATCTACATAGCATATCTTTAGTGTTGTCCCATAAGAAGATGGAATACAATTTACAAAAATTTAAGGTTTGTACTCACTTTTGTGGGATACTGTATCTAGATATGTGTGAAGGAAGCCTCACCACACTTGTTGTTTCTTCTAATTATTTTTTATCGTCACTTATGGCTTATCTGTCCCTATTCTGTTGGAGTCGCCTCCCAACTCTGGCCCATTTGCAGCAGAATGGGAAATCTAAACAATTTTAAAATCCTCTACTGCAAAGGCATCTTTTGGATATACAGAAGGCTAGAAGTTACTCACCGATTTGCAAGCAAAGACCTATTTAATAATGTAGCCTTTAAATAAACCTTCAAGTGTAAAATTAAAAAAAAAAAGTCAGGACTTTAAAACTATTCTACTGGTCACTGGGCCCTCTGGGTTATTTCACCTAGGAAAAAAAGTATTCAGTAAAAAGAAAAAGCAGCACAAGAAAGGCGTGAGGACACTGCCAAATCAATTTACAGCATGTGATCTGATAAAGCTGAAGCATGGGGTCATCTCTCATCACTTAAGATTAAGAGTGGAATTTATTAAGTCATTTGTGCCAGTTTGGGGCATAAATAAAGCACAAATTATTGCACACTTCATATCTGCCCGCCATTTAAGACATGTTTTTCATATTGTTTGATATTCTTCTCCATTTGTCACCTTTGCAAATGTCAAGAAAAGTGGAGATGGTTAAAGGCGTTATCCAGGAAAAGATATTTATGACTTATCAAATCTGCAGGGGTGCGACACCCAGGACTGCCGATCAGATGTTAGTAGAGGCCTTGAGCGCTGCAGCCTCTTCCTAGGCCAGTGTGACATCACTGTACATCAGTCACATGGCCAAGCTGCAGCTCAGGGCTGAGCCGCAATCCCAAGCACTGCCACGATACCATGTACAGCGCTGTCCTTGGAAAGCTGCCGGGAGCCTGGATCACTCACCAGAGCTCCGGTAAGCGCAGTGGTTCCCTGAAACAGCTAATCAGCGGAGGTGCTCAGTGCCATAACAGTACATCACTGTGATGGTGCAGGCTCAGGAGATGAGCCTGTGCCATCACATGCTCTCACTGCTGGGACAGGCGATTACTCCAACCCCAGCAGTTTAAACCTTCAGATATCTTGGCATCTGAGAGGGCAGAGGAACAGAGATTCCTCTCATCAGCACACAATGGTCGCAATTGTGGGTTACAGAGTAGTAGTTGTGTAGCCAGGGGCCTTTCTGAGCACCCTCAGTCCTCACATGTACCCACTATTTCCTCCTGTACCTGTCCAGGACAAATACAAGTGATAAAAAAAAAAAAAGTCACTGGTTCAAGTCCTTTAAGGGGACTAAACACATGTAGACAGCAGATGTGGCTCCACAACTCAGTCAGAAGCCCTATTAAAGTCATTATAGAGACATACTGAGCAAAATAAAGATAAATTACAGCAGTTGGGGTCAGAGAGTCATTAGCTGCTGAATCATCGTGTTGCCTGGTCTCTGTACACCTCCCGCCTCCCCTCTGCCCATTCCACAGACTTCAATGGGATGATGTGATCTGATCCTTTAATGTGCAGGCAGCCCATCTTCTCAAATTTGCAAGAGAAGGTAAGTTTAGAAAAGTGTGGGGAGGAAAAGAAACAGCTGATAACGCAAACATGTTTCTCTGATAAGATATTACAAAAGTTCTTATATTCACCTGTACTATTGATTTATGAAACGTTATCTAAAATTACAGCGACCATTTTGATTACCAAACTAGAGTGCGTCCTTAGAGGGGTTGTCCAATATGATTCAAAAACTCAGACAAGGCCTAAAATGACTTTATACTCTGCCCTTTCTCCAGTGTCACTCAAAGCAGCACTGTTCCAGTTCTGATGACGCTGTTTATCTACAAACAGCAGCAGTAATGTGCCTGTATCGGTGATGGCCTGTATACCTGCTGCAGTACACTGCTGAGGGATGCCTGATGCAGTCACACTTCAGTTATTTGATCAGTTATTTCCGTCAGTTATTGCGAGCCAAAACGGTTAGTGAAGTCAACTCAGAGATGAGGTATAATGGAAAGATCTGCACATCTTCTGTGTTTTTGATCTGCCCTTGGTTTTGGCTCACAATAAGGGTCCATTCACACGTCTGCAAAATGGGCCCGCATCTGATCCACAAATTAGCGGAACATGTGCGAACCCATTCATTTTCAATGGGGCTGCAAACAGCACACAGTGTGCTGTCCGCATCCGCACTTCCGTTCCGCAAAAAATTAGAACATGTCCTATTCTTGTCCGCAGCCACGGACAAGAATAGGCATTTCTATTATAGTGCTGGCCATGTGCGATCCGCAAAATGCGGAACGCACATGGCCGTGTCCGTTTTTTGCAGATCTGCAATTTGTGGACATGTGAATGGGCCATAACTAATGGAAATAACTGACCAAATAACTGAAGCGTGAACTCAGCAGTATCCTATGAATTTTTTTAAAGAAAATAGAGGATTTTAGTTTTAAACAAGGAGCCTGCTTAGGAGATGAGCAGACACAGTAGCTGGCAGTTGCCTGCCGTTTTACACAGCAGACATTTGCTGGCCGAGTTTGTGATGAGGGACAACTCCAGTCACAGACAATTGACCACTCAGTTTCTGTGGCCAATAGCGTTTATAGCATCTAAGTAGTCATTTGGAAGAAGGAGGCACCTTCCAGTGATGGAGCACGGCAGCGGTGCATCATGAATCTCGAAAGGGAGATGTAGCAGCACCACAGTTGGATCTGTCAGTGGTGGTGCCCGCGGTGTCAGGTGCCAGTCCATAGCATCCTGTCACAGCAAATACAAAAAAAATACCACGACACTCTCGTGTCTTCATCATTCCAACGTTTAATCACCAAATCACAGAGACATTTCGACCGGTGTGGTCTTTTCAAGCTTGAAAAAGACCACACCGGTCGAAACGTCGCTGTGATTTGGTGATTAAACGTTGGAATGATGAAGACACGAGAGTGCCGTGGTATTTTTTTTGTATTTGCATCATGAAACTCATCATGTTATTTAACAGGCTGGAGATACAGGGGTAAGGCCTATTAATTTACATGGTGTGGCTGTAAAGGGGTTAACACCTTAGGATGCAGCTTTTTAGGGCCAAAAACACCACTAGTTTTCCATGAAATCATGCTCTACCACTTCCATTCAATAAAAAAAAATAGCAAATTCCAAGAGTCATGACTCATCTTCCATCCATGGAGCTTTGTGAGGATTTTTTTTGCAAGACTAGTTGTAGTTTTCCTACGTGGTAGATATTGTATGACTAACTGACTGACAGCACAAATTCATTTTTTCACTATGGATTTTTGCTTTTCTAACCAGTCACCCAATTAGTAACACTAAAAAGTACTCAAAGTGCCCAAGTCCTTCTCTCATATCCAACCCCAGCTTAACCTTTTGCTCTTGAATGTCCTCTCCCTCTCCTGCTGAAGACACTTCTCATCAGTATACTTTGCCTACACGGAGCCCATGTATTTTAATGCTGTACAGAAACAGAATTATAAACAAAGGTTTTGAACCAATCAATTTCGGATCTATGATCCGAAGCTCGATTCGCTCAAGCCTAATTACTACAACTAGGGATGAGCCAACTTGTGTTTTCATGTTCAGCATACAAGGTTTGGGTTATCTAAGAATTCCGTTATGGATTCCGCTACCACGGACCACAAGTTATGGTCTGTGGTAGCGGAATTCTTAGATAACCCAAACCTTGTATGCCGAACTTGAAAAGACAAATTTGCTCAACACTAATTACAACTCCTATTAACTACAATGGAAAACCACATGCCTAGGCGCTTGTTTCTCATATAATCCTTCCTGGAGTGCAAAACGGGTCAAAAGACTCCATTCTCCAGATTAGGTACACAACGCATCATTAGCACTATTAGCTTGTCCCTACTCCTCTCTAACATGGAAACTACATGCAAGCAGCCATACCCAGAAAGACATTTTTGTGTTCTACAGATTGGGCACTGCAAAGCATGGCATAGGCCGCAGGTACTGCACCCCTGACTGGCAAAGAGAGGTCAGATACGCCATATGATTCCATTTGAAATCAAAGAGCATTTCTAATGTCATTTCACCTTCCCAAGTCGGATAAGGAAAATTACTGGGAAGAGCCTCTCTTAGGCTACTTTCACACTAGCGTTCGGAGCGGATCCGTCTGATGTTTCATCAGACGGATCCGCTCCGATAATGCAGACGTTCGCATCCGTTCAGAACGGATCCGTCTGCATTAAAACTTAGAAAATTTTCTAAGTCTGAAAGTAGCCTGAGCGGATCCGTTCAGACTTTACATTGAAAGTCAATGGGGAACGGATCCGCTTGAAGATTGAGCCATATGGTGTCATCTTCAAGCGGATCCGTCCCCATTGACTTACATTGTAAGTCTGGACGGATCCGCTCGCCTCCACACGGCCAGGCGGACACCCGAACGCTGCAAGCAGCGTTCAGGTGTCCGCTCGCTGAGCGGAGCGGAGGCTGAACGCTGGCAGGCGGATGCATTCTCAGTGGATCCGCCTCCACTGAGAATGCATTGGGGCCAGACGGATGCGTTCGGGGCCGCTCGTGAGCCCCTTCAAACGGTGCGCACGAGCGGACACCCGAACGCTAGTGTGAAAGTAGCCTTAATTGTAGAGTGCGTAGAACCAGTAGGCACTATCTTCAGCCAAAGTTAAGAAATGTATAAGTCTGTTTAATCAATGAAAGTTAATCCAGTAGTACAATTAAGGTATTGGATTTATGACCATTTTAAAGAGCCTCTGTCAGCATGATCAACCCTATTAACACGTTCAGGACCTTGGACGAGAATGCTCGTCCTAACTTGCAGGTACTTAACGCACTAGGACAAACAATTTCGTCCTGCAGTTAAACTGTCACTGTGAGTAAACACACAGTTAATAAGAACTGAGCTACTTGTAATTTTCCTTTTCTAGTGCTGAGGAGATCAAAGCTGTGGCTTAGGCTACTTTCACACTTGCGTTCAGAGAGGATCCGTCTGGTGTCTGCTCAGACGGATCCGCTCCTATAATGCAGACGTTTGTATCCGTTCAGAACGGATCCGTCTGCATTATAGTTTGAAAAAAAAAAACTAAGTCTGAAAGTAGCCTGAACGGATCCGTCCAGACTTTACATTGAAAGTCAATGGGGGACGGATCCGTTTGAAGATTGAGCCATATATTGCCATCTTCAAGCGGATCCGTCCCCATTGACTTACATTGTAAGTCTGGACGGATCCGCTTGCCTCCGCACGGCCAGGCGGACACCCGAACGCTGCAAGCAGCGTTCAGGTGTCCGCTCGCTGAGCGGAGGCTGAACGCTGGCAGACTGATGCATTCTCAGCGGATCCGCGTCCACTGAGAATGCATTAGGGCTGGACGGCTGCGTTCGGGGCCGCTTGTGAGCCCCTTCAAACGGAGCGCACAAGCGGAAACCCGAACGCAGGTGTGAAAGTAGCCTTAGCCTGCCCTTCCTCCTCAGCTGCAGAATTAACCCCTTCAGTACTCCTCACACATGCATAGCCCTTCCTTAGTGCTATGTTTGGGGAGCTGCGTGACCAGTGAATGTCATTTACAAAATGATCCAAACATGAAGTAGACATATGGGAAATGTAAAGTAAACTATTTTAGGAGGTATTACTATCGGATTTAAAAGCAGAGATATAGAAATTTTGAAAATTACAAAGTTTTCCAAATTTTTGGTAAATTTGGTATTTTTTTTTATAAATAAAAATGAAATATTTTGACTCAAATTTACCAGTGTCATGAAGTACAATGTGTGACGAGAAAACAATCTCAGAATGGCTTGGATAAGTAAAAGCGTTTTAAAGTTATCACCACATAAAGTGACATGTCAGATTTGCAAAAAATGGCCAGGTCCTTAACTCCTTAACCACTACAGGACCGCCGTACACAGGATTGCATCCTGGCGGAGGCCCTGTTATTCCTCCTGGACGCGCCAGCGCGTCCTCTCGCGAGAGGCGAGATTTCCTGTGAACACGCACACACAGGAACCGAAGGTAAACGAGTGGATCTGAAGCCTGCCAGCGGCGATCATTCGCATGTCAGGCTGTAGATGCGATTTTTTTAACCCCTGAAGGGTATATTAGATGCTGTTTTGACAACAGCGTCTAATATACCTGCTACCTGGTGGTCCCTTTTGCTTGGATCGACCACCAAAGGACACAGGCAGCTCTGTAAAGTAGCACCAACCACCACCACACTACACCCCCCCCCCCCCTTGTCACTTATTAATCCCTTATTAACCCCTGATCACCCCATATAGACTCCCTGATCACCCCCTGTCATTGATCACCCCCCTGTAAGGCTCCATTCAGACGTCCGTATTTGTTTTGCGGATCCGCGGATCCATGGATCCGCAAAACACATACGGATGTCTGAATGGAGCCTTACAGGGGGGTGATCACCCCATATAGACTCCCTGATCACCCCCCTGTAAGGCTCCATTCAGATGTCCGTATGTGTTTTGCGGATCCACAAAACACGGACACCGCGGATCCGCAAAACACGGACACCGGCAATGTACTTTCCGCATTTTTGCGGATCCGCACATTGCCAGAACTATATAGAAAATGCCTTTTCTTGTCCGCAATTGCGGACAAGAATAGGAGATGTTCTATAGGCTCTACAAAAAACGCAGTGTTCGCACGATCTTGTGCGCACACTTGCGTTCAGTCCGCCCCACCGCAGTGGCAGAATTTTTTTTTTTTCTGATCACTACAAAAACACCGTAAAATCACAGTGGCGCTATAAAAAGTTCACTTTAGAGGGGCATGGCAAGTTCATAGAAGATTTATTAATTTTTTTTGTCAAAAGTTAGCGGAAATTGACTTATGTTTTTTTTGTTTTTTCTTACAAATGTCTCATATTCCACTAACTTGTGACAAAAAATAAAATCTCACATGAACTCACCATACGCCTCACGGGATCCAAATGCGTAAAATTTTTTAGAAATTTATATTCCAGACTTCTTCTCACGCTTTAGGGCAGGCATCCTCAAACTGCGGCCCTCCAGCTGTTGCAAAACTACAACTCCCAGCATGCCCGAACAGCCTACAGGTATCAGTCTACAGCAGGGCATTGTGGGAGTTGTAGTTTTACAACAGCTGGAGGGCCGCAGTTTGAGGATGCCTGCTTTAGGTCCCCTAAAATGCCAAGGCAGTATAACTACCCCACAAGTGACCCCATTTTGGAAAGAAGACACCCCAAGGTATTTCGTGATGGGCATAGTGAGTTCATGGAAGTTTTTATTTTTTGTCACAAGTTAGTGGAATATGAGACTTTGTAAGAAAAATAAATAATAATTTTCCACTAACTTGTGACAAAAAAATAAAAAGTTCTATGAACTCACTATGCCCATCAGCAAATACCTTAGGGTGTCTACTTTCCGAAATGGGGTCATTTGTGGGGTGTTTCTACTGTCTGGGCATTGTAGAACCTCAGGAAACATGACAGGTGCTCAGAAAGTCAGAGCTGTTTCAAAATGCAGAAATTCACATGTTTGTAAACGCTATAACTTTTACCCAAACCAAAAAATATACACTTATTGCATTTTTTTTAATCAAAGACATGTAGAACAATACATTTTGAGAAAAATTTATATAGAAATGTATTTAAAAAATATATATAATTACAACTGAAAGTGAAAAATTTCATTCTTTTGCAAAAATTTCTGTAAATTTCGATTAATAATGAAAAAAGAAAAAATGTCAGCAGCAATGAAATACCACCAAATGAAAGCTCTATTAGTGAGAAGAAAAGGAGGTAAAATTCATTTGGGTGGTAAGTTGTATGACCGAGCAATAAACCGTGAAAGTAGACTTTTTGATCTCTTGCGATTACACTTTTTGTGATGTAAGGTGACAAAAAATTGCTTTTTTTAGTTAGTTTACGGTATTCACCTGAGCGGTTAGGTCATGTGATATTTTTATAGAGCAGGTTATTACGGACGCAGTGATACCCAATATGTATACTTTTTTTTTATGTAAGTTTTACACAATTATTTCATTTTTGAAACAAAAAAAAAAAAATCATGTTTTAGTGTCTCCATATTCTGAGAGCCATAGTTTTTTCCGTTTTTGAGCGATTATCTTAGGTAGGGTCTCTTTTTTTGAGGGATGAGGCGACGGTTTGATTGGTACTATTTTGGCGTACATATGACTTTTGATCACTTTTATTACTTTTTTGGGGAAGTAAGGTGGGCAAAATTTCAATTTCATCATAGTCATTTATTTTATTTTTCTATGACGTTCACCGTGCGGGTAAAGTAACATGACCGTTTTATAGATCAGGTCGTTACGGACGCGGTGATATCAAACATGTGCAGGGAATTTTATTTTTTTCATTTTTAATCAGTGATAAGTGTTTTTTGATTTTTACTTTTTTTTCACTTTGTTTTTCATTTTGTTTTTCATTTTTTTGACCCAGACCCACTTGGTTCTTGAAGATCCAGTGGGTCTGATGTCTGTATAATACAGTATAGTACACTATAGTGTAGTGTACTGTATTTTCACTTTACAAAGTCTGATTAGACTTCTGCCTTTAGCAGATCAAAGGTAATTTGATCAGAAGCACACTGCCTCGCTGCCATCATTCACTGAGATTCTACACACGATCCTGGCCAGTGGGGAACAGTCACAGGTGTTTTATGCTAGAAACCCCATTCTAGAAACTACACCCCTCAAGGTATTCAAAACTGATTTTACAAACATCGTTAACCCTTTAGGTGTTCCACAAGAGTTATTGGCAAATGGAGATGAAATTTCAGAATTTAAATTTTTGGGCAAATTTTCCATTTTAATCCATTTTTTCCAGTAACAAAGCAAGGATTAAGAGCCAAACAAAACTCAATATTTATGGCCCTGATTCTGTAGTTTACAGAAACACCCCATATGTGGTCGTGAACTAGCCTGGCCTTGGGTAGGGTATGATTTTTGCGGGAGGAGATGACTGTTTTATTGGCACTATTTTGGGGTGAGTTTGACTTTGTGATGTTAGGCTACTTTCACACTAGCGTTCAGAGCGGATCCGTCTGATGTTTCATCAGACTGATCCGCTCCTATAATGCAGACGTTTGCATCCGTTCAGAACGGATCCGTCTGCATTATAACTTTGAAAAATTTCTAAGTGTGAAAGTAGCCTGAACGGATCCGTTCAGACTTTACATTGAAAGTCAATGGGGGACGGATGCGCTTGAAGATTGAGCCATATGGTTACCGATCTGAGCACCGGGATCTTACTGCAAGGGCTCCAATTGGAAGCTGCCACTGGACCAATGAAATACTGGGGGGGGGGGGCCTGCAGCCAATGAAAATAATTAACCCCTAAATGCAAATGCATGAAGCAGGCTGCTGCGGTCTGCAATGATGAGGAAACGGGTGATCCCGCCGAACACCGCCGTTTAACCCCTCACGTTGATCGCGGCACCTAAGGGGTTAAATGACAGCAGTGGGGACAGGGTTCTAAAGGATCGCTGATCACCGCCACTGCAGCCGGGTGCAGGCTGTATGATACAGCTAGCACCCGCTGCGTATGGAGCGAGGTCACCACAACAGCCAGCTCTATACATTTGCATTAAGGGGTTCATTATTTTCATTGGTGGCTACAGGACCCCCCCCCCCCCCCCTCAGTATTTTTATTTGTGGCGCAGTGGCCAGTTGCTACAGGGCCCCCCTTCCTCAGTATTTTCAATGGCGGCGCAGTGGCAGCTTCAGAGCAGCCTCCACTTAATGTTTTAGTGTCAGCGGAGGCCACGTTCCTTCTCCACTGTTCTGCTGAGAACATGGCACACACTAAACGCAGTGAGCACCATGTTCTCTAATGAGAAACGATACTAGACCACTACTGCGCAGAAAAAAGCAAATCCCAGTATCGTATCGATTCAGGTGAAAAAGTATTGACTAGGCATCGAAAGTACGATACCCGATGCAACCCTACCCCTCCACATCTATAAGATACAAGATGGCAGCAGTCATGTGATTTATTTATGGGCTCTCTGGATGCATTCACTTCTCTGCACATGCTGAACAGTAATGAAAGAAACCACAGAAATGAATGAAGGGATGAAACTAGGGATTCGATAAATTTGCCTTTTACATCAAATTTTTCTCTTCAGGAGACCTGAATCTGTCCGCATCTTTTGCGGTCCCATTGAAATGAATAGGTCTGCATCCAATCCTCAAAAATTGCAGATCGGAAGAGGACCGAAACTACAGCTGTGTGCATTAGCCCTTAATTATATGCGGTTATGCCCACCTTCCAGCCGCTGATTGGCACCTCTCCCCCATTTAGGGTACCAGCACATGTTGCTGAATTGCTTTGGAAATTTTCCACAGCAATTCCACAGAAGAAATCTTGAGAATTTCACTTGCAGAACACAAGTGAGTTGCGGAAAAAAAAAAAAAAATTATACTTTTCTCTGGCAGTGGTTTCTTGGTTCTTTTGGGTACGTTCAGTTTTTTGTAGGATGAAAAGAAAATGGATGTGGAATCTGCTTCAGAATTCTGCACTTTTCCCCATGACCGTTTTCATGCAGTTTTTATTGGATAAACCAATTACCGGTAAGAGTAATTTTTATTTTCCCCGGCGCCTCCACAACGGCACTTAAGGAGGATTAACAGAGTAATCAACTCTAGAGGGGGACCGCAGCTGAAAGAATTCTGCGACCAAAAGACAAGTCCTGGTTTTTATGGATGTCTAATTTGTAGTGATTGAAGAAGGCCATAGGGCTGGCCCATGTAGCTGCTCTGCAAATTTGGTCCAATGAGACGGATGCAGACTCCGCCCAGGAGGAAGACATTGCTCTAGTAGAGTGAGCTCTTATACCAGCTGGAGGATTAAGATTTTTCTGAACATAGGCCAAGCTAATCATGTTTCTTATCCTTCTTGCTATGGAGGATTTGCTGGCCGCTTGTCCCTTGTTAGGACCCTGGTATTGGAGGAATAGTGGATCAGATCGCCTGAAGCTACTGGTAGTGTGAAGGTAGGATAAAAACACTTCTCCTCACATCCAGATTATGGTACTTCCTTTTCTTTTCCGAGGATGGAGATGAACAGAAGGAAGGTAATGAAACCTCTTGTTCGCAATGGAATCTGCAAACCACCTTTGGAAGAAAGGAAGGGCAATGTCTTAGGACTATGCGGTCGTCTAGAATTATAAGGTACGGAGGTTTGCAGGAGAAAGCCTGTATTTCACCAACTCTCCTAGCGGTTGTAATTGCTATGAGAAAAACAGTTTTGAAGGTGAGAAGTTTAAGAGAAATTTCTTCGATTGGTTCAAACTGAGGTTCCATTAGGACTGAAAGAACCAGGTTGAGATCCCAGAGTGGAACAATGGAATGGGCGGTGGGTATACTTCTCATAGCCCCTTTCAGAAAACTTAATTAGGGCAGAATCTGCTAGCTTAATTTCCAAAAATGCACTTAAGGCTGATACTTTTATGTTAAGTGCAGGTCGAAGGCCTTTATCCAGCCCTGTTTGCAAAAATTTAAAAAATTGTGGAATATCTGGGGAAAACGCATTACCTGAAAAGGATTTTTTTTAAAAAAGCGTTCCAGGTTCTCAGGTAGATCTTAGATGTTATGGGGACATTAATGTAGAGATCATAGCATCTGATAAGCCCTTCTGAAGGTGAGGCGTTCAGGCTCCAGGCCGTCAAATTGAGTTAGCTTATCTTAGGATGATGTACTGGGCCCTGGTGGAGGAGGTCCGGTGTTGACGGGAGAGTCCAGAATATTCCTGCAGACAGCATGAGGAGGGGGAATCAAGATCTTCTTGGCCAGAAGGGAGCAATTAATATTACCTGGGCTCCTTCTTCCTCTACCTTTATAAGCGCTTTTGAGATTAAACTGAAGGGAGGAAAGGCATAAAGAAGAGATTTGGGCCATGGTTGGGATAAGTGCATCCACCCATAATGGCTGATCCTGTCGGGAGAGGGAGCAAAACTTTATGGTCTGCCTGTTTTTCATGGTAAACAGGTCTAAATCTGGACCCCCCCCCCCATTTTTTGCAGATTTGATGAAATATCTGAAGATTCAGAGATCATTCTCCTTCCTGTATTGTTTGGCGAATGAGGAAGTCGGCTATTGCAATGTTTTCTCCCCTGACATGTACTGCTGTCAGTGATGTAAGATTTTTCTCTGCCCAAAGAAAAATGTCTCTTGCCACTGCTCCCAAGGATCAGCTTCTGGTTCCCCCTTGCTTGTTTAAGTAGGCGACTGCCGTGGTATTGTCCGAGAATACTTTTATATTTTTTGGAGATTAGGGTGTATGAAGGGAGACAATGACGTTGTAGATGGCAGTAAGTTCTTTTAGGTTGGAGGAATCTTTCATATATTTTCCACATGTACCCTGAATTATTCTCCTGTCTGAGTGACCCCAACCTGAACTGCTGGCTTCTGTGGTCACAATCATCTGTCTTTCTTGGCGCCAATAGATCCCTGTCTGCAGATTTTTTTTGTATCCTCCACCACATCAAAGACTTCTTTACTGATCTGGGAATGAGAACTCTCTTTTCTAGCATGGAGCTGGTACCGTCCCAGGAGGATAGAAGGAAAGCCTGAAGGATCCTCGTGTGGCTCTGGACCCATCTAACCGACGGGATTGTGGCTGTCAGGAGACCTAGAATGGTCATGATATTGCTTATGGAGGAGACTTTCTGGCTGCAGAACTGAGACATTTTTTTTGAAGACCATTCTGTTTATCTAGAGGAAGAAAATAAATTAGATGAGAATCTAAAAGCACTCCTAGGAAGAGCTTTCTCTGATCTGGAACCAGGTTTGATTTTTTTTAAATCACCCATCCCAAGGTGGTGAAACATCTTTGGACTTGAGAAAGATGGGACCGTAGGATCTCTTCCGATGGAGAAGCAATCAGGAAGTCGTCCAAATATGGAATAATTAGGCCTTCTTTTAAAAAGGTCATTACAACCCATGGGGAGGCTCCTACGCTTTTCCAGATAGGAGATAGGAGCAAAAGGTTTTAGTCTGCCCCCCACCTGGTGTATGGCATCATTGTCTGGAACGGGAGGAATTTTCAGGGTTTTCTGGACAGCTGCCACTTCCTTGATCCCTTTTTTCTACTGGTCCGATCGCGATCTTTTCTGGTTTTGAAAGGAACGTCTCTGAAAGTAACGGTTTTCAAGCTGAAAACCTTTTTTCTGATCGAAAGCTTTATCAAGAATATCATCCAAGGTTGAGACAAATAATCTGTCTCCTTCACATGGGATAGAGCATAGGCGGTTTTTAGAACTTGCATCCACAGACCATCTACGAAGCCCGATAGCTCTTCTGGTTGCAATAGTCAAGGAGGCAGACCTAGTCGAGAATCTGACTAAATCAGCAGACGCAACTGCTAGAAAGTTGGATGCTTTCTTTAGAGTAGGCAAGGAGGCTAAGATTACCTTCCATGGGGTACCTGCTGCCAGGTGTTCTACTAATTGATTTAGCCAGACTGATAACGTTCTGGCAGTGCAGGTAGATGCAATGCTGGGACGCAACATGGCTGTATTGGTTTCCCATGATTTCTTTAGTAAGTTTTAAAAAAATTTGTCCATGGGGTCTCCCAGGAGACCCATGTCTTCAAACGGGAGGGAGGTTTATTTAGAAATCCAAGCAACTGGAGCATCTACTTTTGGTGTTTTATCCCACGGATTAGTCAGACTCTAAAAAGAGGGATTTTCGTTTAAAGGTATTTGTTACGGCCGACCTTTTTTCCGGATCTCTCCATTCCCTGGATATTATGGTTTTAATATGGTTATGGATGGGAAAGGATATTTTCTTTCACCCAGCCCCTGAAACAATTGGTCCTGGATGGAATAGGTTTCCTTAACTTCTTCTATATTCATAGTGATCCTTATGGTTTTTAGAAGTCCGTCGGTTTCTTCCGAAAGAAACAAAGGTTTTCCAGAACAGTCATCAGAGGAAGGAGTCTGGATCAGACAGCATTTCCCCTTCATCTAGATCAAATGCTATATCAGAAGCAAGAGATCTATGAGACATGGATGGGCCGGGGGATTGTGGCATAATCTTAGTCCACCGCAGCATTAACTTCTTCCATAATCATGGCTCTTATGGTCTCAATGAAGGAAGGCGATTACTCTAACTGCCTTTTCAGTGCATTTAGGGCACAAAGGTTTTTCAGATTTTGATGAAAATGACTTTCAGCATATAGCGCATTTTTTGCGCCCTGAGTCTCCACTTGCTGGCTTAGGCATCAAGGTGTCTCTGCCCTTGAAAAATCAAAGTTAAAACTTTTATAGGGCCGAGCAGAGAAAGAAGACCGACACCTACACCAGGGGTGGATTCAGATGGCAAGTATTACCAACACCACGTGATAGACTCTGGAATAGAGGCCATACCTTAAAACCAATAAAATCTAAATACAAATAATCAGTAGGAGACAGGCTCCCCTTTGGGGAAGAGGCTTACCGGGCTGAGGGCCGTGGCAGTGTGATCCCCAGGCTTCTTAACGGCATCCGCGTCTCCCGGGGCAAGCGTGGCTACAAGCAAAGAGCAAGGACAGATAATCTCCTCACTCACATTTAACTTGAACACCGCACCACCGGAAGTATCGCATGATCGCAAGATTCTCTTGCCCAAGGAGAATCCCGCCTGGTGACGTCACAGTGTCAGATCCTGCGCGAGTTTCCCTTACCTGGGAATCTTCGAGCACGCGCCTGGGGAGGCCTGCATGCAGGGCTTATTCCAAGGAACAAGTAAGGGAGGCCATGCGTCCCCGGGGTACTCGTTCACTGCTCCAGCCCTCCCACGTAGTGGGGAATAATGCACCGCCGCTATATTCATAGTGGCTCTGAGGAATAAGGCTGGGCAATAAGATGATGTTCCTGGCACTCCAGGAGAGGCTTCCGCGCATACCCGAGGACAGGAAACGACTGAATAGGTAAGGGGAGGAGGCCTTTTAAATCTTGTGCTTTTGCGTTGTTTCTGTAAGTGCCGTTGTGGAAGCGCCGGGGAAAATGGCTGTTCAGGCATAGTTTTCTTACCATATTTTACGCCCTATAAGACGCACCTCGGTTTTACAGGAAGAAAATAAACAACATTTTTCATCAGACCCCCAATGTTAATAAGGCACCTATTCAGATCTTAGACCAGATGCCCAATTTTTATAAGACCCCCACCAATCTGACCTCCATGCTATTAAGTCCCCCATGTGAAGCAGACCTCAGATCAGAAAAACCAAATTACTTACCGGTAATTCCCTTTTCATGAATCCTCCATGACGGCATACCATGAGAGATGACCTGCCTCCAACCAGGTAGGGACAGGAAGTATAAATTAGACCCTCCTTCAGCTCTTCCTCAGTGTCTTTCTGGACCGACAGCCTAGAGAGTCTTATCCTCACATATAAAGGATTATTATATATCTACAAATATTATATTTTTATTTTTTTGCATTCACACCCACACACTCCTTCACCTAATTATTGGCCTATATGTGGGCCTGTATGTACATATTCTTACATATATTTATTCATACATGTCCTTTAGGGTGGGAAATCCGTGCCGTCATGGAGGATTCATGAAAAGGGAATTACCGGTAAGTAATTTGGTTTTTCCCTTTCATCCTCCATGACAGCATACCATGAGATAACAGAATTATACTCTTATTAGGGGAAGGGGTGGGGGGGGGACTGGCCTGAAGCACCTTCCTGCCGAAAGCGAGCTCCTGACTAGCTGTAGTATCCACTCTATAATGTTTAATAAATGTATGAGGACTTGACCATGTCGCTGCTTTGCATATCTGTTCTAATGAGGCACTTGCCCTCTCTGCCCAGGATGCAGCCACAGATCTTGTGGAATGTGCTGTAAAGGACTTTGGTGGAGGAATGTCTGACACTTTATATGACTCCGAAATTGCCATTTTTATCCATCTGAATAAAGGAGTTTTTTGTGGCTTTCTGCTCTTTATGTATTCCACTGAATTGGACAAATAGATAGTCTGTTTTCCTGAACGTTTTTGTAACCTCTAAATAGAGTAATACAGCCCTACGTACATCTAACTTGTGGAAATTAATTTCCCCTTCTGTTTTTGGGTTTGAGCAAAATGATGGGACAATAATCACCTCCTCTCTGAGGAAGTTTGATACCACATTAGGAAGAAAAGAATTGTCCAATCTGAATACAATTCTGTCCGGAAATACGATGCAAAAGGGTTCCACTATTTTTAGAGCTTGGATTTCACTCACTCTACGCGCTGAGGTGATTGATACCAGGAATAAAGTCTTTAGTGATAAATATCTCAACAAGGTTTCTGACAAAGGTTCAAACGGGGCATTTGTCAAACCTAATAGCAACAAATTGAGATCCCAAGGGGAAACTGTAGGCTTTAGGAACGGTCTTAACCTATCTGCCCCTCTTAAAAAACGGATAACCCATGGATGTTCCGCTATTTTTTCTCCAAACACCGCGCTTAAGGCTGATATGTGCACTCTTAAAGAGTTTGGGCGTAATCCTTTTTCGAAGCCAGACTGCAGGAAACCTAGAACTGCTTGGACTGAGAACTTCTGAGAAGTTTTTTCCTGGATACACTAACAGCAAAATTTACTCCACACCTTATGATAAATTTTTGAAGTTACATCTTCTGCTGGCTGACAGTGTTAATAATGACTTCTGATAGGCCCTTTGATCTCAAAATCATCCTTTCAGGTTCCAGGCCGTTAGGTGTAACCTTTCTATTTGGGGATGGTAGATCGGGCCCAGGGACAGTAAATCTGTTGCCAAGGAAGGATTCATGGGCTCTGGACTGAAAGTCTTCAGTAACAGAAACCATGTTTTTTTGGGCCATAGAGGGGCTATTAGTATCACATGAGCCCTGTCTAACCGAATCCTTTTTAGGACTCTGGGAATTAAAAAAAGGCAAAGGCATAGGTTAGTTGAAAATCCCATTTTTTGGGACAGCGCGTCTACCCCTGTGTTTCCGTCGAACGGATTCAGAGAAAAAAACTTTAGTTTTGTGTTTGTGGCTGAAGCGAAAAGATCTACTTCTGGAGTTCCCCACAATTCCGTGATTTGGAGAAAGACGTGTCTTTCTAGGCTCCATTCTGTTGTTTTTAAGGAAGTTCTGCTTAAAAAGTCTGCTTCTATGTTTAGGAATCCTTTTAGATGAATCGATGATAGGGATCTTAAGTGAACCTCCGCCCAGGAGAATATTTTTTCTGTTAGTTTGCTCAGAGTTAAACTTCTTGTCCCACCTTGATGGTTTAGGTAAGCAACTACTGTTGTATTGTCAGTTCTTACCTGAACATTTGTTTTGTATCAGATGAGAAAACACCTTTAATGCTTCCCAGACTGCCGTCAATTCTCTTCGATTTGACAACAGATTTTTGAGTGACGGACCACTCTCCTTGGGAATAGAGATGGGAACAATGTGCTCCCCATCCCTAAAGGCTTGCGTCCGTCGTGATAACAACCAGGTGTTCGGGGTTCCAAGGAACTCCCTTTGACATGTTCTGACTGTTTCCACCACTGCAGGGACTGAAACACTGGTCCAAGGATTTGCATTATTATCTCTAGAGAATCTGGGCTTCTGTTCCAACACTCTAAAATCCATTGTTGCAGGATCTGGGTGGGGAACTGAGCCCATCTTACAGCCGGGATGCATGAGGTCAGGGAGCCCAGTAGTTTCATCGCTTCTCTGATCGTACATACGGATTAATTTTGAAAATCTGTTACTTTTTCGCTTATCCCCATTACCTTCTGGGTTATAAGAACTGTCTCCTGGTGAATCTTATCTAGACGAACCCCCAGGAAGGTTAAATTCTGAGATGGGCAAGGATTTGACTTTTTCCAATTTATCAGCCACCCTGTTTGGTACAGTGTTTGGCAAGTCAGAAACAGGTTGTTTTCGAGAGCGGTCTGTCTCTGAATTGCCTACAATCAACAGGTCGTCTAAGTAGGGGAATATCAGGATGTTTAGTCTTCTTAAGTGGGCCACTACCTCCAGCATTACCTTGGTAAATACCCTTGGGGCTAAGGTAATTCCAAATGGGAGTACCTGAAATTGGAAATGACAGTTCTTTTCCTAAGAAAACCGCTATGCGGAGAAACTTGAGATTCTTCGCAAACCGGGATATGGAAATAAGCATCTTTTAGGTCTATTGATGCTAAAAAATTTCCCCCTTAACAGATTTATTATAGATCTTATTGTTTCCATTTTGAACCGGACGTATTTTATGAATTTGTTAAATCTTTTTAAGTTTATTATTAGTCGAGACTTTCCGTCTTTTTTTAACCAGAAAAATGGTCGAATAATAACCTTTCCTCTGTTTAGAGAGAGGAACCGGTATAATGGCCTTTTGGGCCAACAAATCCCGAATCCTCTCTTCCAATTTTTTCTGTAGAACAGCCGATCTTTGGATGGGGGTTATTCTGAATACATTTGGGGGAGGAGGAAGGCGAAAAGGTAATATTGTAACCTTTTGAAATGATGTTCAACACTCCGGGATTTACTGTGATATCTTTCCATTCTTTTAAGAAAAGCTTCAGTCTACCTCCTACCTCCCTGGCGTCATTGTTTAGTAGAGTCTGTATTTCTTGGGGTAAATAGGAAACCTCTGTTACCACTTTTTTGATTTTTCCCTTTTGACGATGGAGTGTCCCTAGATGTTTTCTTGGCCTGGAATGAACTCCCTTTAATCCTGCGAAAAGGAAATTTCCTTTTGTTTGTATCTTTAGGGAATGACTTTTTTGAGTCCGAGGCCTTCTCTAAAATGGATTCAAGGTCTTGGCCAAACAGTAGGTTCCCATGAAAGGGTAAACTACAAAGTCTTTTTTATGAACTGGTATTGCCAGACCAGGATTTTAACCAGAGAGCTCTCCTAGCTACAACTGCTAGGCCAGAGGTCTTAGCAGCCATTCTGACTGACTCTGCCGTGGAGTCTGACAGGAAATCGACGGCTTTCACTAGTAGGGGAAAGGAGTCTTTTAGAGTATCATAAGAGGCTCCTTCTTTC
Source organism: Bufo bufo (assembly GCF_905171765.1). Lineage (NCBI taxonomy): Eukaryota > Metazoa > Chordata > Amphibia > Anura > Bufonidae > Bufo > Bufo bufo. Next base: position 383,158,019 of record NC_053390.1, read on the forward strand.
AGGAGAACCTCTAACTGTAACAGCAACCTTTTTAAAGACCTCGATACGGATGTGGCCGCCAGATTTAGCTTAAATAAAGCTGTGCTAGCATCCCAGACCTTTTTAAGAACCCTGATCAGCTTTTTTGTCCATGGGGTCTTTTAAAGTCCCCATATCTTCAAATGGGAGAGCATTAGCCCCTTTAAGTAGTTTAGATAGAGATACATCAACTTTGGGGCAAGTTGTTAATAGGGTCTCTTCTTCACAGAAGGGGAGGCGACGTTTCATCGTTTTTGGAATAAACCGTTTTTTATCTGGGGATTTCCACTCTTAATTAGGTCCATCATGTTTTTTTTTTTAAACTCGTTTTATTGAAAAGTAACAAAAAAGGCACGACACTTCCATATTCAGAATCAGTCCATCCCTCGCAGGGGAGGCAACATGTGACATATTATGCAGTAAAGGGTTAGGGAGCACACAAGGCATCACATTTTATCATAATGAAACAGATTCACTTCTATTGGCAAGGCAGAATCTCAAAGAGGTCCAGGGACCACAAAGCCGGGCTCTCCCGACACAGAATACATGTGAGTGGGCTGCAAAGACATAGAGGACGAGCACCAATCCCCCCATATCCTATGGAATTTCTCTGGGTGTTTCCTATGAATGTAGTCCATCATGTTTTTATGGACCGGAAAAACCCTCTTTTCTTTGTTCTAGACCACTATACATTTGGACCTGGACGGACCTTTGCACTTTTTCATCTGAAAGCCCCATAGTAGCCCTAATGGCTTTTACTAAATCCTTTGTGTCCTCAGAGGAAAAAAGGAAGATTTTATATTCTGAGTCAGACCCGGAAGAGATCTCGGAATCCTCATCCTCCGAATCAGACTCCAGTTCTGAGTCAGAGGATGACAACCCGGAGATGCTCATTTTAGTATCTCTGTGTTTAGAGCTGGATGTCCCAGGGGTAACTACAGGACTTTCTGCCATGGTAGATCTCATTTCTTCCCTTATTACATCTCGCAGCTCCTCTGTAATTGACGGGACTAAGTCCTTCACCATATTAGAGGTACATTTCTTGCAATGCTTTTTGTTATATGTGTCGGGCAATCTAGCTGAGCACATCCCACATTTTTTTGGACTAGCTTTTTTCTGAGATAGATATATATAGATATAGATATATATATATATACTGGGGTTAGCAAAGGGTAATGTAACCAGCATTCCCCCCTCCCCAGGACCTTAACTTACCATAGAGGGTCACTGAGAGGTTTCCATCTGACCGGCTTGCTCAGACATGTTTGCACCATCCCCTCTACAAACCCCTCTTAAATACTCTCACCTGCAGACCTCAGATCAGCGAGCCGATTTGTAGCTCCGCCCCCTCTGCGTACGTTCCATAGAGCAGAAGTTCCGTTTGGAACGCACGTGAGCCGCATACGACTTCCGATGGCGTTATCGCGAGAGCCGAAACTATCGGATCGCGATGAGGAGCTTTCCAACAGACCGGAGTGTCCGGTCGCACATGGACTTCCGCGCCCGACGCGCACAGCGGGATGTAAGGAGCAGCAATCTCGGCCATCTTCACAGCACCTCAATACCCAACTAGGGCACGGGTGCTGTCGCTCCCTCATGTGCAGATAAGGCATGTCTTTCTTCTTACCGCTCTGCCTGCCTGAAACAGAACGGGCTCATAGCATGTGCCATGAGGATGATCCTTCTCCTACCTGGAGGGACAGGAAGACACTGAGGAAGAGCTGAAGGAGGGTCTAATTTATACTTCCTGTCCCTACCTGGTTGGAGGCGGGTCATCTCTCATGGTATGCCATCATGGAGGATGAAAGGGAAAATAAAAGTCAACTTACCTCTCCTGCTCTGGATGCCTCCACCGCTCCTGAGACCCAGCGCTCTTCCTGCAGTGTGCTGTGACCTGATGCCGCAGAGTGCGCCGACATCCTCACGCTGTGCGCAGGACACAGCACAGCGAGCAGCCAAAGAAGAACCATAAGCGCGAGTACAGATCCCGCACAGGGAGCACTACATTCACCGCTTCCTGGTCCTCCTCTACTAATGAGCACATCCATTATGGAAGCGCTCATTAGTATTCGCTCCATAAGATGCACTGACATTTTCCCCCCATTTTTGCTGGGGGAATGCGTCTTCTAGGGCGAAAAATACGGTCATGTGCTAGTTTCATAGAGCCAGTCGTAGCAACATTAAAAAAAAAAATTCAGTTTTACACCACAATTTCTGGGGGGAAAAGTTTTTTTTTTTTTACTTGAAACTTATTTTTAAAAAAAACACTTTTTTTTACTCTATTTTTGTCCTAATAGGGGACTTCAAATTTCGATGGTCTGTTTTTTTTTGCATTGTAATGCATTGGAACTGTCAGTGTTAGGCTACATTCACACGAACGTGGTGCTTTGCAGATCTGCAAAACACAGACACCAGCCCATGTGCGTTCCGCAATTTGCAGACCGTACATGCCGGACAATAGAAAATGTTCTATTTTCTTTGCGGGGCCGCGGCACGGAGCAACAGATGCGTACACACGGTGTGCTGTCTGCATCTTTTGTAACCCAATAGAAATGAATGGGTCCGCACCCGTTCCGCAAAATTGCGGAACGGATGCAGACTCATTCATACGGTCGTGTGAATGTAGCCTTACAGACAGTTACCCATGAGACTCCGCCTGGGTCTCGTAGCTGTAAGGTCTCAGGCTGACTTTGCAGCCATTGGTGTCCTGCGATCACAAGAGCCAATGGGTCGACAGAGGGAAATCCCTCCAACTGTAAACCTCTTAGATGGGGCGGTCAGCACTGACCTTGGCATCTAAGGGGTTAATTCGCCAGCATCATAGTGGTCACTAATGCCAGAGTTTACTGCAGGGGCCCATCTGTTACCGATAGCTCTAGGATGGGTTGTGTGAAGGAACAAGAGTAGATGCAGCTACTGTCTGACTGAAGAGAATTACATGGCACAAATAGAGGCTGCCAACATACTTTTTCAACTGTGGGACAAAGTGCGCACAGACAAATATGAAGGCGCAAAGAGGAGGAACAGGAAGCTGGCTGGTGTGGAAAGTCCATGGGACGTCACTTACAGCCAAAACATTGCATCACTGCTGCAGCCTGGCAGAGGTTAGTATTTTAACTGCCTCCCTGCAGTTTGCCCCTAAAAAACTACAACTCTGACCAGCCCTTTAACTTTACCAGGTGAATTTTTTTTTTTTTAGTAAATGCATCTTTAAAAGCAATAACTTTCACCTATTTGGTTATATACATTTTTGCACCTTTTATGCAAGTTTTTTTTTTTTTTGCTTTTATTACTTTTAAAAAGAAAAGAAAAATGTAACAAAATTAAAGAAGAAAATAGTCTGCTTTCTACATTTTTTTATTATTGTTAATAGCACAACGTGTAACATTTTTTATTATATATCCCCTTTCCATAATGGTCATTTTGATACATGGGATGTATGGGTTATATCACTGGGGCTAGATGCTGCGGTGTGGCATGCGGCTGATTTTTTTATTACTTTGTATTTATTTTTTGTGTATTTTACACTTTGTCCCCCCCCCATAAGGATGTTGGTATGAAGTCTGCTTTTTTTTGCGGCCCCATAGAAATGAGTTTGCATATGAACTGCAAAAAAAAGTAATTGGACATGGACCAAAAATACGGTCTTGTGCATGAGGTTTTATAGAGGTAATACAGGGCCCAGAAAGGCTAAACAGACCTGTACAGCCTCACTGCAGAGCTGATTGGGGTCCACTGAGACTCTGCAGCTCACGCAAACTGCCGCCCATCAGGACTCGTTCAGCACAGTCTATAGAGCGATGGGGAAGGCAAGGGAGGTGAAAACCCACCCTCTACTTTTTCTATGGGGAGTCCTGCTCTCACTGACAGCTGGATCCCTGTAGCTGCCCGATTAGCAAACTGCGGTCTCTGTGCGGATGTTTTAAAAAATCTGTGCCGAGATATGTGCAGACAGGCCAGAAGTAAAGTGGTTAGGCTACTTTCACACTAGCGTTCTGCTGTCCGCTCGTGAGCTCCGTTTGAAGGGGCTCACGAGCGGAGCAGAACGCTTCCGTCCAGCCCTGATGCAGTCTGAATGGATGCGGATCCGCTCAGACTGCATCAGTCTGGCGGCGTTCAGCCTCCGCTCCGCTCGCCTCCGCACGGCCAGGCGGACAGCTGAACGCTGCTTGCAGCGTTCGGGTGTCCGCCTGGCCGTGCGGATCCGTCCAGACTTACAATGTAAGTCAATGGGAACGGATCCGCTTGAAGATGACACCATATGGCTCAATCTTCAAGCGGATCCGTCCCCCATTGACTTTACATTGAAAGTCTGAACGGATCCGCTCAGGCTACTTTCGCACTTAGAAATTTTTCTAAGTTATTAATGCAGACGGATCCGTACTGAACGGAGCCTCCGTCTGCATTAATATGATCGGATCCGTTCAGAACGGATCGGATCAAGCGCAAGTGTGAAAGTAGCCTTAAACATAACTTCACTATAAAAGGGATTCTGTCACCTGTATTTTAGTGACAGAGCTTTTATCATCATCATCACATCACTCTGCTCGTTTTGTATTAAAGGGTTTCTATCACTTTGTTTCACCTATTTAGCTTTCAGACACTAGCGATCCGCTAGTGTCTGCTTTATCTAACCATCCTAATATAAGAGCTTATTGTCCTGCCGTTTAGCTAAAAAAATAACTTATATAGATATGCAAATGAGCCTCTAGGTGCTATGGGGGCGTGATTAGCACCTAGAGGCTCCGTCTACCTTAACAAACTGCCGCCGCCCAGCGCGTCCCTCCAGCCCGCCCATCTCCTCCGGAATGCCATGCTCCTCGTATTCGGCGCATGCGCAGTGAATGTCTGATCGCTTCCCTGCTCAGACATCTCCACTGCGCCTGCGCCGATGACGTCATAGTGCTCCGAGGAACAGGCGCAGTGGAGATGTCTGAGCAGGGAAGCAATCAGACATTCACTGCGCATGCGCAGAACAGAGACGCGCACGGAGAGGATCGCTTCAGCTGGAGATGGGCGGGCTGGAGGGACGCGCTGGGCGGCGGCAGTTTGTTAAGGTAGACGGAGCCTCTAGGTGCTAATCACGCCCCCATAGCACCTAGAGGCTCATTTGCATATCTATATAAGTTATTTTTTTAGCTAAACGGCAGGACAATAAGCTCTTATTTTAGGATGGTTAGATAAAGCAGACACTAGCGGATCGCTAGTGTCTGAAAGCTAAATAGGTGAAACAAAGTGATAGAAACCCTTTAAAATATACTAGTATTACTACTTTAAGTGTTGTCCTTTGTCTAGAAAATCGCCTTTATTAATATGGTAATTACGTGAGTAAGGTGCCCAAGGGGCTGTCCCTCCAGCCGTTGGACCCCAGACGCGCCCCTTCTCCTGGGGCCCAGCACCGCCCCACTGCTAATTTATTCACTCCTCATTGCCAGCTGGCGCATGTGCAGTCCGTCCTGTGAGGCCGATTCCAGGCGCTGACATGTGTATCCACGGAATGCAATCGCTGAGCCATAAGCTTGCGCATGCGCTGTGGATACACATGTCAGCACCTGGAATCGGCCTCACAGGACGGACTGCACATGCGCCAGCCGGCAATGAGGAGTGAATAAATTAGCAGTGGAGCGGTGCTGGGCTCCAGGAGAAGGGGCGCGTCTGGGGTCCAACGGCCGGAGGGGACAGCCCCTTAGGCACCTTACTCAGGTAATTACCATATTAATAAAAGTGATTTTCTAGGACAAAGGACAACACTTAGGGTAGTAATACTAGTATATTTTAATACAAAACGAGCAGAGTGATGTGATTATGTTAAAAGCTGTCACTAAAATCCAGGTGACATAATCCCTTTAATGGCGAAGTTCAAGTCTACATAGGGTTAGGTGATTTGCAAATACATTGCTTTACTATGTTAGAGTGGGCAAGATTACTAATACCGTCAGACTTTGCACGGTCTAAGAACATGAATCCCAGTCTTAGGCCTTATGCACACGACCATATGCGTTTCACAGTCCACAAATTGCAGATCCACAAACTACAAATACCATCCATGTTGCATCTGCATTTTTGCAGACCCACTGACTTGCAGCCAAGTATAGAACACGTTCTTTCTGCAGAAAGGATATACGGATGTGGTGAGCACGCAGTTCACCCGTGTGTTTTCCGCATACTTAAGTCCATTCCGCAAAAAGATAGAATATGTCCCCAAAATACAGACCACGGACCCAATAAAATCAATGGTTCCAAAAAAAAAAAAAAGGGGGAAGGACACAGAGACCGCAGACTGTTTGCAGACACTGTCACGTGCATGAGGCCTAAATATTAGACTCGGATCTTAACGGCAAACCCAGGCCAGGAGTCTGCCCCTGCTGTATTTTGCCACTAACTGAGGAGACAGCGGGCAGTCAGCATGGCGTTGCATCTACAGCCTAAGGCTACATACACACGACCGTATGTGTTTTGCGGTCCGCAAAAAAAAAAAAAACACGGATGACATCCGAATGCCATCCGTTTTTTTTGGTTGATCCATTGTAACAATGCCTAAAACAGACAAGAATAGGACATGTTCTATTTTTTTTGCGGGGCTACGGAACGGACATACCGATGCAGACAGCACACGGTGTAGGACCCATTGAAATTAATAGGTTTGCATCCTATCCGCAAAAAGAACGGAACGGACACGGAAACATACAACGTTCCTGTGCATGTAGCCTAAGGCTCACACTGTAAACATGCCAGGAAATGTGCATCTGCCAAATTTGAGGCGTTCACTACCAGTAATGGACAGTGAAATATTTCACCACAATTTAAGCCATATGGTACCATCAAGTGGAGGTTCTAAACCACATGAATCTGCTTCAGGTACTGTAAATGATTTGGACGACAGAATGGTCTGGGGCTTCCCAGGTCTGAACGCACTCCAGTGTAGTCTCAGGTAAGTTATGTGCCAAATCCGGCATTTCTGTTGGAACAGAACAATGGAAATAGCAGTGGTATGAACTCACCTTAGGCTACTTTCACACGTGCGGCATTGTGATCTGGCAAGCAGTTCCGTCGTCTGAACTGCCTGCCGGATCCTTCAAAACGTATGCCAACTGATGGCATTTGTAAGACTGATCAGGATCCTGATCCATCTTACAAATGCATTGAAATGCCGGATCAATCTTTCCGGTGTCACCTGGAAAAAATGGATCCAGCATTTATTTTTTTCACATTTTTTTCGGTCTAAGCATACCCGAACTTCAAAACTAAGTTCATTCAACCCTAATGGTGACCTCTGGATAGCTCATTACCACATCTACGGAGGTCTGAGTCCCAGCACCCCCCGACGATCAGCTGTTTCAGGGAGCCGCCATGCTCACAGAAACTCTGGTGAGTGTAGCTAGCTCCCGTCAGCTTACATGGCAGTGCATGGTACTACAGCTTAGCCCCATTGACTTGAATGGGCATGAGCTGCGATTAGACCATGTGACCAATGTACCGTGACGTCACATTGCCTAGGAAGAGGCCGCGGTGCTCACAGAGTCTGTGTCGGCCCCCTGCCAATCTGATATCTATGATTTATGGCGCATCAATATAAATTCCCGTATCACCCCTTTAATACTGTAAAAAAGTGTAAACTTACACAAGACAGTCTTAAAGAGGACCTTTCACCTATTCTTACCCTATGAACTAAGTATACAGCCATGTGGAGCGGCGCCCGGGGATCTCACTGCACTTACTATTATCCCCAGGCGCCGCTCCGTTCTGCCGCTATGCCCTCCGGTATCTCCGTTCCCTAAGTTATAGTAGGCGGAGATACCAGTCCCTAAGTTATGGTAGGCGGAGTCTGCCCTAGCGCTGGCCAATCGCAGCGCAGAGCTCACAGCCTGTGAGGTTATTTTCTCCCAGGCTGTGAGCTCTGCAATGCGATTGGCCAGCGCTAGGGCAGACTCCGCCTACCATAACTTAGGGAACGGAGATACCGGAGGGCATAGCAGGAGAACGGAGCGGCGCCCGGGGATAATAGTAAGTGCAGTGAGATCCCCGGGCGCCGCTCCACATGGCTGTATAGTTAGTTCATAGAGTAAGAATAGGTGAAAGGTCCTCTTTAAAATGCGCTAGGAGGATAAATCTGTGCCATCTTTAGACTGTCACGTTACACTACATATAATTTGCCTTAGTTTTACTGCAAAACTGTGCCCAATGCCTGGGCCCCTGTATACATTATACTTTCCTGCTCACAGCACGGGCAAAGCTCTGGATCCCTGCATGGCCACTGCTGCATCTCCCAGTCGCTCGGATCAAAACATCCAGCGACGGGGGGGGGGGGGGGGGGGGGGGACACAGCCAACATCAGGCCGCGACAAGGACGAGCCTCCCTAGCAGGGAGATGCACCAGCCGTGCAGGGATCCAGAGTGACGCGGGTGCCGTGGAGCAGGTAAATATAATTTATACGAGAGGCGCGGACATGGGGGGTGATTAAAGGGGTTGCATAAGCATTGTCCTTTAACACTAACCAATGCTCCCTTTCTGAGAAGCTGCCCCCATTTTACTTCCTTTTGATAAGCCATGCTTACTTGTCAGGGAAAGGGTAAAAAGGTTACAAGTGTGTCTGAAACACTGGATTAGTGTGGTGCAAACTGGCTAAATACGTCTATACAACCAACCTCCATCCATGTGCCCCATTACAGCATATGTACATCATAGGGGGAGGGGACACCAATCAGGACCCCCTACACACACACCTACTCTAGAGGATGAAGCTTTTTTCAAAAAGGCAACATGAGAGACTACGCTCACACACAATGGAAAGGCTGGAGCTCGTTCAAAGACCCTGCTGTGGAGTCCATAGTGGATCTGAACAAGTGGCATCCACACTGCGTGGTGACCAACATGCTTCAGAAGGCATCCATCCTCATCTGCCTCAACCCTCACAGCTGGTCAAGTAGAAGGCACATTTACTGCAGGGGAAAAAACAGCACACTGTATTGGGGGTTCCCCATTTCATTCAATAGAGAAGTCATGTGAACATACCTCAGGTGCTAAACTGACTACACAGGTCAAGCAATAGCCGGGACAGCTAGCAATGGCGTAATTCGCTATACCCTCCACCAGGTATGTGCCATGGAGAAGACGGCACACCCTGCACTAGTGCATATATTATACACATGTATTGCAGGCCTCTCCTGGGATAGAGACGACCCCCGCTATTCCTAATGTCACATGGCGCCAACTACAGCCCTCTTAACTTCTTCCCATTACAGGGGGTCAGGTACATTTAGGGCGGAGACGTCGGCGCCAAGTCTGAGGTAACGACACCCCCCCATCTGCGCCTCCTTCGCGTACAGATGCAAATAAAAGGCGGCAAATAGCAGCGCCTGAAGAAAAAGCTAACCCCGCGGACATAGCTTATAAAGAAGGGGCGCACCAGCCCACCACACTCACATGTCTAGGTCGTTCAGAAAGACCGCACCGCCTCAGCATCCGGGGGCGTCTTGGAAGCGCACACCAGACGAGAAACTACTTCCCTCGTGCAGAAGCCGCGAGACCGAGGACAGCCGCTCCGTGCGCACCCCGCGCAGCACCGCTAAGCTACTAGAGAGCAGCCGCCGCCCGCGAGGGCAAGATATAGCTTCCAGCCGTGACGTCACGGAGGCGGGGCGAGTGGAACGCTAACCCTGGAAGCAGGTGGATCGGATTGCGCGCCAGCTACAAAGCTGAGTGGAATGGCTTTCTCCAGACACAGCTGTGACTGACACTGACTAGCGCACCACATGCGGGTTCTCGTAAGCTCACGTGCCCGCCCTCCGGTTAACATGGGGTTAATGAGGGGTTTTCTCCTCACAGGTGCACACTATGGAATAGCCTAGAGAGCAATTCCACCCGCTGCTGTGGTATCAGGCACTACTGCCGCACTATAGTGTGAACAGGACAGGCAGTATTACTTTTTACCATACACAAGCCGGTCCATGGAGGAGAAGTGCCTGCCATCTGCAGTGACAGGTCTGCCCTTCCAGAATAGTCACTTCTCAGAGCGACCCCACTACAGCTCTTTGTAAAGGGAAATGGGATTTAGGCCGCTTTCCCCCAGTCATTTCCACAGGAGATTGGGAGCCAAATCCAGGAGCAGCCCCTACACAGAGATAAGGGAAAGATTTCCACCTCTTCTGCACATTTGAGCCGCACCTGGTTTTGGCTCACAAACACTGACTGGCCCCACAGCACGCTAGCACCTTGGCTGGAGATATTCAGGGCTCATGCACATGACGGTTGTTGTTTTGCGGTCTGTTTTTCCGTATCTGAGTTTAGTTTTTTTTCTCTGATTTAAGTCCTCTTCCGTTCCGTTTTTGCACAAAACATATCCGTATAGCTTCCATATTTGATCCGTTTTTTTCGGATCGTATACAGAAACAGTAACTGATTAATCACCAAACGCATGAGCAATATGGGCTGGGCATAGTATTTCTACAGTATGGATCCGCAAAACACGGATGAAATACGGATGTGTTCCATGTGCGTCCTGTATTTTTCACGGAACCATTGAATTGAATGGGGCCTCGGACCGTGATTTGCAGACAATAGGACGTGCACTACTTTTTTGCGGAACGGCCATGCGGACAAACTGAAACAGAATGCACACTGAGTAATTTCTGTATTTCCTACAGCCCCATTGAAATGAATGGTCCCACATACGGTCCGCAAAAAAAAAACATAACTGAAAAAAAAATAAGTTTGTGTGCATGAGCCCTAAGGCGGAGTTCACACTTTAGTTAGAAAGATCTGCACCTCTTCTGTGTTTTTGACCCGCACCTAGTTTTGGCTAAGGGTACTTTCACACTTGCGTTAAACTTTTCCGGTATTGAGTTCCGTCCTAAGGGCTCAATACCGGAAAAGAACTGATCAGTTTTATCCCCATGCATTCTGAATGGAGAGCAATCCGTTCAGTATGTATCAGGATGTCTTCAGTTCAGTCACTGTATGGTTTTTGGACTGAGAAAATACCGCAGCATGCTGTGGTATTTTCTCAGTCTAAAATTCCGGAACACTTGCCGGAATGCTGTATCCAGCATTATTTTCCTTTGAAATGCATTAATGCCGTATCTGGCCCCAAGACCTTTAAAAATGTGAAAAAGATAAATACTGGATCCATTTTTCCGGATGACAACCGAAGAGACGGATCCGGTATTGCAATGCATTTGTGAGACAGATCCGGATCCGTCTACAAATGGTATCCGTTTGCATACTGCCTGACGGAATCCCAACAACGTTTTGGTGTCAGTCTGATGAAACTGAGACAAACCTATCAATCCTGGCACACAATGTAAGTCAATGTGGACGGATCCGTTTTCACTGACACAATAGAAAACGGATCCGTTTTCACTGACACAATAGAAAACGGATCCGTCCTCCATTGACTTTCAATGGTGTTCAAGATGGATCCGTCTTGGCTATGTTAAAGATAATACAAACAGATCCGTTCTGAACGGAGGCAGACGGTTGTATTATCTGAACGGATCTGTCCATGATGGATCCGCACCAAACGCGAGTGTGTGTGAACTCAGCATTTCAGTACTGCCTGAAAGTATACTAGAATAGAAAAGGGTAGGGGGAGCTTTAGGTGGAGTTTTTTGGAGCAGTTTTTTTTTTTCAGTCTTTAGTCAGAAATGGATTAGAAAGTAACCAGAAATATAAAGGAAGGACTTGTACTTCTTCCTGCTGGATCCATATCTGGTTTTGTCTGAAAAACCTGAAGGTAACTGCCTCAAAACCTCTTCCAAAAAACCTTAGTGTGAACCTACCCCTAAGGTTGTTGACACACGTTCAGGTTTTTTGATGCCAAAACTAGGATTGGATTAAAAGAGGTGAGAAGTCGCATTTGACCTAATACTTTCTCTCCTGTTCTGATCCACACCTGATTTTGCATCAAAAAACCTAAACGTGTGTCATCCCCCTAAGGGGAGCCTTTACATGACCGTAGTTTTGGTCCATGCCCTATCCGCAGACCCAGTCATTTCTATTGGGCTGCAAAAAACACAGCGAGCCCATGAACGTCACCCGTGTGCTGTCCGCACGTTATAGAACGTGTCCTATCCTTGTACCTTTGTGCAGAGAAGAATAGGCAGTATTACAATAGGGCCCGGGCGGCGTTTGTGGACAGCGTGGTGTGAACGCTGCCCGATCGGTGAGTAGACTACCCCGGTTACATACAGGCTCCATCAATCACATAACTTCAGTGTTACCAGAGGCTGGCTATCACATCCACACAACTTACCTCTAGCTGTCAGCCTGGAAGGATGCTGTGCCCAGATGGGTGGGATGCAGCAGCTCTCTTGTCTGGATGCACTGAACAGGCTGCTCTACATTAAAGCCATGCAGTGCCCTCTAAGATCCTACAAAGCAGGACTATAACAAAAAAATCTGCTAAAAAATAAAAAATGCCCCTTCAGTAGTGGGAGAAAGCAGCTGATGTAAGGAGGCAGACAAAGAAAGGCGTGCCACCCGCTTTTCCTCAGGACTTTCTCTTATGCCTGCGATCTCCCTGCTCTATGAATTGGAGAGATCTGCTGCATCCTCCAGGTCCCGGAAAAAATGGGGACGGGGGAAGGAGACCAAAAAAAAAAAAAAGAATCGAGGTGGCAGATGTAAAGTAATACGGGGAGTGAGGTGGTAGCGGTGTGGTGGGGATGAAGAGCCCGTGCAGCCGCCTCTACTACACCTGCCCGGGACACTGGCGCTCTGCTCAGCCGCCTGCTCTGCTGGGCACGCCCACCCCGGGGGCGGGGCCAGCGCATCCTATGTGCGAGCCGCTAATTACCTATGCGTTATGTAGTGGAGCCGCCAAGGACTTCACAAGGTCGCGGTCCTCCCGCAGCACGAGCCGCTGCCTGCGACCAGACCATGCCAGCCGCCTCCTTCAAGCCCATAGCGCCATCCTAGGTAGTGTAGTGCCCTTCTATGGCATCGAGGGGATGATGAGTGATCTGGGCAAGATCACTGGTCCGTCCGAAGTGCCCACATGTAGCAGGAAGGCTGGCAGAGGCACACATGTCCACCCCTAGTACCCAGAAGCTTCCTGCCAATTCCCACTTTTCTATTACTGGCAGAAGGCTTGAGCTCTTTTGGTTTATCCAGAAAGCTGGCGATGCTGCAGAGCTGAATTTGTCATTTCACTGATTCTTTTGTGCATTGGCACATGATAATGATAAACTCAGCTCTGTTCCATTGACAGACTCAGGGTACTTTCACACTTGTGGCAGAGGATTCCGGCAACTGCCTGCCGGATCCTGCAATCTGGACGCAAACGGATTCATTAGTGAGATGGATCCGGATGTGGATCCGTCTCACAAATGCATTGCAATACCGGATCCGTCTTAACCATTGTCATCCGGAAAAACGGATCCGGTATTTATTTTTTTCTGCGCATGCGTGGACGGAAAGAATGTATCCGTTTTGCCGGAACACTTGGGGCCGGATCCGGCATTAATGCATTTCAATGGAAATGAATGCCAGATCTGGCATTCCGTCAAGTGTTCAGGATTTTTGGCCGGAGAGAAAACTGCAGCATGCTGCGGTATTATCTCCGTCCGAAAAACGTAAGAGGGACTGAACTGATGCATCCTGAACGGATTGCTCTCCATTCAGAATGCATTAGGATAAAACTGATCAGTTATTTTCCGGCATTGAGCTCCTAGGACAGAACTCTATGCCGGAAAAGAATAACACTAGTGTGAAAGTACCCTTAGACATCTGTAGCTTCCTGAGGATTCCACAAGTTAAAGGGACACTGACAGGCCAAATCAGCATATATAGTTAGATATATGACATTACAGGTCTTATAGAGTCTTTTAAAAGCATATAAGTATCCCCCCTGTCCACCTTATAAAGAGCGAAATATAAAGTTTTATAACCTGCTTGTCCGGTCAGCAATCTGCTCAAGGGGCGGCGTTTCATGTGAAAATGCGCCCAGCTAGCCGCTCCCAACTGCCGTTCTTAAGCCCCGCCCAGCTCATCATTATTCACTTCGCTGGGCGGCAGCTAGAACTCTCCCCAGTCCCGATCCTGCGCATGGGCAATTCAATTGTCTATAACCCCTTTGACGATGTGAGTGAGCAGCGCTCTGAAGCGCTGCTCTGAACAGTGCATGGCTGAGGCTGAGGCTGCAGCTGCCTCCAAGACGCAGGCAGGCTGTGTGTGTGCGCATGCGCGATCTAACCACGGCGGGGCGCAGGCGCAGAAGATTGGGCATGAACGATGCCCAGAGGATTGAATTGGCCATTTGCAGGATCGGGACTGGGGAGAGTTCTAGCCGCCGCCCAGCGAAGTGAATAATGATGAGCTGGGCGGGGCTTAAGAACGGCAGTTGGGAAGGCTGGCTGGGCGCATTTTCACATGAAACGCCGCCCCTTGGGCAGATTGCTGACCGGACAAGCAGGTTATAAAACTGTATATTTCGCTCTTTATAAGGTGGACAGGGGGGATACTTATATGCTTTTAAAAGACTCTATAAGACCTGTAATGTCATATATCTAACTATATATGCTGATTTGGCCTGTCAGTGTCCCTTTAAAGCCTGGTTCTTATCTCATAACCTGGGATACAGTATGTTAGGCCGCTGTCACATAGTCCCTGCTCTGTCAGTGTTTAGTCAGTGATTTCCATCAGTGATTGGGAGCCAAAACCAGGATTGGAGCCTCCGCAGAGATAAGGTATAAGGGAAAGATCTGCACCTGTTCTATGTGTAGAGCCGCACCTGGTTTTGACTCAAAATCACTGATCAAACATTGACCAAACACTGTCTGCATTAAAATGCCCTCCGTGTTTGATCAGTGAATTCCATCAGTGATTGTGAGCCAAAAGCGGGAGTGGAGGCTACAGAGACATAAGGGAAAACAAACACTGAGGCCTCTTTAATGCAGACAGTGTTTGGTCAGTGATTTCCATCAGTGATGTTGAGCCAAAACCAGGGGCGGCTCTTCACATAGAACAGGTGCAGATCTTTCCCTTATACCTTATGTCTGTGGAGGATCCAATCCTGGCTTTGGCTCACAATCACTGATGGAAATCACTGACCAAACACTGAAAGAGCAGTAATTGTGTGAAAGTGGCCTAACATATCCAAGGTTATGCAGATCGGATGCGGACCCATTCATTTCAATGGGGCCACGTGCTGTCCACATCTGTATGTCCGGTACACAACCCCACAACAAAAATGGAACATGTTCTAATCTTTTCAGTTTTGTGGACAAGGATAGGACATTTCTAAAATGGTGGCATGCACACGGCCGGGATCCGTGATTTGCAGACCTCAATACGGATCTGGTGGTGTGCATGAGGTCTTGCGCTGAAGTTGCCCATAGCCCGTGATAATGTGCATTACCTGGAGCACAGTTTCAGCACCATGGAGAGGGTCTCAGCTGCTTGGAGCTGTCAGCTCCCCACTCCCCTCAGCAGGACACGTGTGAAGACTATCCCCCTGACACACATGGCACATGTATAAAGACATGCCACCGCCATGATTCATGTAGTAATCTCACTGAAGCCCAGTGGTGGTAATATACTCCACATTGTAGAACAAGCAGGGCAGATCCTTCCCATCTTTAGATCTTTGTACTACTTCCATCCCGCTTTACAGACAAATATCAGTGATTGCCTGGTGCAGTGGGTAAGTAAGGATGTATGTGAGCAAACTGAAGCAACATAGTTAACAGCTACTTGTACTAATTGCAAATTATTTGGGGGGGGGGGGGGGGACATGGTGGCCTAGTCACTGTCATTTTAATTAAGATTATAATGGTTCGGTCTATATGGCTGGTGTTGTGTCTCCCCCCTTTTTGTGTGTTTCGCCCCCTCTTGTGTTTCAGTGGTACTTTCCCGCCTGGTTATCTTGAGGTCAACTGTTCTTGGCACGAGTGGTAATTTCTGGTCCTGTCCAGTTCTGAGGCGGGAAGATTCTGTGATTTTGATTGGTCCAAGAGGTAAACGGCGGGAAAATTCTCCTTTACATTGGAGTGCTCCGCTGGGGTCCGTGCCTGTAGAGAAGAAAGAAGACCTGGATTCTCTACATTTTTGTCTGTCGCGGTGTTTATTAGTAGGAGTTTGTCGCCCAGCTAACGCTGGGTGGACTGGTAGTTCTGGTTTTTCTGGAGTTCAATGGTTGATTTGGAAGGAATTTTCATGAACTATGCAAATTATTATTAATTATGGTAATTTATTATGCTAATGTCTTTATTTATTTTTAAGGTTATCCTTCATAAACATCGCGGCCATGTATTTCCACTTAGAAAGTGTCTGTGTGTTGATTTATTAAGGTTGGTTAATGACTATGTGACTTGGGCCACCATGAAACTGTAAGGGATAATATGCTTCTGAGAACGGACATATCCTGTGCTGTCTGCAGCTAGGAATACCCAACATGTATAGTAAATCTGCTTCTAGGTAAGTGGGCACTATGTGGTTAATTAAAGGGAGTCTGTTCAACGTCAGTCATGTCTAGCTGTTAATACCACGTTGTAGGAAACACACCCAGATAACACATGGTACCTTTTTTTGCCACTTCTGTAGCTGCAATGTTCCAAAATGAAGTTTACAACATTTGTAAATGGGGTTTGCAAGTGCCCAGGGCTGGTGTTTTCTGCTCAAAGTGCCTAGGCCCCCCAGCGTTACTCAGCAAAAAAAAACTCCCCCTTATCGCAGTTCACCTGTCCAGTATACATGTGATGTGCCTATCTTCAGTATGTGCCTGCGAACACCAGTGCCAGTCAGTGCATGCGCCGCACGACACCCCACTGTGGGCAGCGGCATACTTCAATCTAATGCAAATGCGCCACTTACTGGCCTCCATTGTACAAACAGGAGACCATAACGCTGCCGACAGTGGGTATCCTGCAGCGCATTCACGGGCCGGCGATAGTGTTCCTGATAGGCACATCACATGGATACTGGGCAGGCGAACTGCGATAAGGGTGAGGGGTTTTCGCCGAGTAACGCTGGGGGGCCTGGTCACTGAGCAGCAAACACCAGCCCTGGGCACTTGCAAACCCTATTTGCATATGGTGTAAACTTCATTATGGAAACATTGCAGCTACAAAAGTGGCAAAAAAAGGTACCATATGTTATCTGTGTGTGACCTACAACATGGTATTACCAGCTTGACATGACTGAAGTTGGTGACAGACTCCCTTTAAAATACAGTTGCAAGAAAAAGTATGTGAACCCTTTGGAATGATCTGGATTTCTGCACAAATTGGTCATAAAATGTGATCTGATCTTCATCTAAGTCGCAACAATAGACAATCACAGTCGGCTTAAACTAATAACACACAGATAATTAAATGCTACCATGTTTTTATTGAACACACCATGTAAACATTCACAGTGCAGGTGGAAAAAGTATGTGAACCCTTGTATTTAATAACTGGTTGAACCTCCTTTGGCAGCAATAACTTTAACCAAACATTTCCTGTAGTTGCAGATCAGACATGCACAACGATCAGGAGTAATTCTTGACCATTCCTCTTTACAGAACTGTTTCAGTTCAGCAATATTCTTGGGATGTCTGGTGTGAATCGCTTTCTTGAGGTCATGCCACAGCATCTCAATCGGGTTGAGGTCAGGACTCTGACTGGGCCACTCCAGAAGGCGTATTTTCTTCTGTTTAAGCCATTCTGTTGTTGATTTATTTCTATGCTTTGGGTCGTTGTCCTGTTGCAACACCCATCTTCTGTTGAGCTTCAGCTGGTGGACAGATGGCCTTAAGTTCTCCTGCAAAATGTCTTGATAAACTTGGGAATTCATTTTTCCTTTGATGATAGCAATCCGTCCAGGCCCTGATGCAGCAACGCAGCCCCAAACCATGATGCCCCCACCACCATACTTCACAGTTGGGATGAGGTTTTGATGTTGGTGTGCTGTGCCTCTTTTTCTCCACACAGTGTTGTGTGTTTCAATTTTGGTTTTATCTGTCCACAGAATATTTTGCCAGTACTGCTGTGGAACATCCAGATGCTTTTGTGCAAACTGTAAATGTGCAGCAATGTTTTTTTTGGACAGCAGTGGCTTATTCTGTGGTATCCTCCCATGAAATCCATTCTTGTTTAGTGTTTTACATATCGTAGATTCGCTAACAGGGATGTTACCATATGCCAGAGACTTTTTTAAGTCTTTAGCTGACACTCTAGGATTCTTCTTCACCTCATTGAGCAGTCTGCGCTGTGCTCTTGCAGTCATCTTTACAGGACGGCCACTCCTAGGGAGAGTAGCAGCAGTGCTGAACTTTCTCCATTTATAGACAATTTGTCTTACCGTGGACTGATGAACAGCAAGGCTTTTGGAGATACTTTTATAACCCTTTCCAGCTTTATGCAAGTAAGCAATTCTTAATCGTAGGTCTTCTGAGAGCTCTTTTGTGCGAGGCATCATTCACATCAGGCAATGCTTCTTGTGAAATGCAAACCCAGAACTGGTGTGTGTTTTTTAGAGCAGGGCAGCTGTAACCAACACCTCCAATCTCATCTCATTGATTGGACTCCAGTTGGCTGACACCTCACTCCAATTAGCTCTTGGAGATGTCATTAGTCTAGGGGTTCACATACTTTTTCCATCTGCACTGTGAATGTTTACATGGTGTGTTCAATAAAAACATGGTAACATTTAATTCTTTGTGTGTTATTAGTTTAAGCAGACTGTGATTGTCTATTGTTGTGACTTAGATGAAGATCAGATCACATTTTATGACCAATTTGTGCAGAAATCCATATAATTCCAAAGGGTTCACATACTTTTTCTTGCAACTGTATTTGCTGGCAGTCTATCTAACATCTAAAAAGTAGTTCCTTGTGGGTTTATTTTCACTGTAATTATCTAGTTATAATATTAGAAACATGTATTTGTTGTTTTTATTACTTAACTGACTACTGAGGAAGCCGAATTGTGGCGATACACATGGGGTTTGCTCTCCTACATGGGCCACCACTTACCACCACTATATTTGTAATGATTCAGGTTTCCTATACCTTTGTTATTCCTTTCTTGATACTACATTATTTTTCACATGTTTTATACTTAGGGCATCTTTGTATATTATATGCACTTGTCAACCCTTGACATGTTATTGGATTATTACTTTTAACATATTTGTGTATTTATATGGCGATACTGTGAGATGGATTACCGGTTGGGTTCCATTAGGATTAAGTTCATGTGGGGATTCTTGACCCTACTGGTCAGCATCTATTGTCACTGACAGGTTTCTGCAGTATTCTAAATGTTTTTAAATGTCCTGTGTATTTTACTTGTTTGTGGTTTGTCATACAATTTTTTTTTCTGATGGCATAAATTGATGCATGTTTTGGATATATGCAGATGTGGATCTTTTTATATGTCTGTTTCTTGTTTTAGTCTGAATTTAATAGCACTTGTTCAAGTAAACAGATGTGATTCTGAATTGCTGTGATTTTCTTCATTCTATGGATTCAGTTGACTGATAGAATTTTCTCTTGTGTTGTTCCAAGCCTGTCATATAGTGTTTTGTTGATTTCCATTGTTGGTACTGTAATTCACACTAGTACAATTTGTGATACAGTCATTTGGCCATGTCCTCCAACAGTAGCCACATATGTCCCTATGGACAAAAGAAAAATCACTATACTATACCTTCAGCAACAACTCCAGCTAAATTTATGAGTGTTTGACATCTCCAAGATAGAACTCTTCTAAAGGTCTCTAACCAGGTCTCGCTGTAATGAGTCTGAACCCGGGGTGGTAGGCCCAGGGCATCACCCTGTAAGGGATGACACCATTGGAAAATAGTCCACATGGTAAACAAAGGAGACGGCTCCAATTCCGGTCATTTAACCCCTCATGCCGCAGTCAGTAGCAACCACAGCACCTAGAAGATGGCATGGGTCTACCTCTGTACACTAATCAGAGCCCCCATGTCAAATTCATAGGACGCTAATCATTTACTAAGGCAGCATGGGGCCTTGTGATTAGTCAGCAGTTTGGAAGATCACATAATCAAGTCCGTTAAAAGGGACTAAAAACGACAGCAAAAACTAGATATGAAAAAAATCAAAACCAACATGATTAATATGGACATCTGAAAGTGTCCAAAGTAATCAAATAAAAATGTTATGTTGGCGACTCATGACCACTGCTTTCACCTGGATATCCTTAAAGGATAACTGTCACATTTGGACCCTAATTTCAATTTTCATATATGTAGTTACTATTACCATGATATTCCAGAATCACTAACTATTAGACTTACTTACCCCATATTTCAGAAGCTTCAGCTCTTAGCAACCAGTCTGCATAAAACTGCAATTTCACTATTCTGTTAAGATGGCTGCCAACGCCCACAGCCCTGAGGCTAATCCCGCCTGCCCTCACTACCCACAACGCATTGAGCTCCTCGTGCACTAGCTCCTGCACCTCAACCAATGATTGCGCTCCACACTTAAACACGCCCTCCTCCTCCTTCTATTACATACACTTTAGGAAGTGGCTGGATTGTGGAGCCTCAATTTAGCTTGGACACAGAAAACTAATGGTAATGGTCTCTATTAATGAAACCCAGGCTGCTGCATAGTATTTCTTATGGAGCCATAGACTGTAATAGGCTCCATAGGAAATATGCGATTTTCTTATATATTCCAAAGCTAGAAAGAAAAAAAAACATCATGGGTGTCTCAATGTGCGAAAACACCCGTACTATAAAAATATAAAAAAATATTCCCCATACGGTAAACATAAAAACGACATTCGCCATTTCTGGACACTTCATTTCTTCATAAAAAATTAAATAAAAGGTGATCAAAAAGTCATACAAAACCCTGAATGGTACCAATGAAAATATCAGATTGTGCCGCAAAAAATGAGCCCCCATACAGTGGCATCCACCCCTAAATAGTGCCATCCACAGATTCCCCCCCCTAAACAGTGTCATCCACATATCTCCCTCCCCTAAACAGTGCCATCCACAGATCCCCCCCAAACAGTGCCATCCACAGATCCCCCCCAAACAGTGCCATCCACAGATCCCCCCTAAACAGTGCCATCCACAGACCCCCCTCCCCTAAACAGTGCCATCCACAGATCCCCCCCTTAAACAGTGTCATACACCAATCCCCCCCTAAACAGTGCCATACACAGATCCCCCCCTAAACAGTGCCATCCACAGACCCCCCCCTAAACAGTGCCATCCACAGACCCCCCCTAAACAGTGCCATTCACAGACCCCCCCTAAACAGTGCCATCCACAGATCCCCCCCCTAAACAGTGCCACCCACAGATTACCCCCTAAAAAGTGCCATCCACAGATCCCCCTCCCCTAAACAGTGCCATCCACAGATTCTCCTCCCCTAAAAAGTGCCATCCACAGATCCCCCCCCTAAACAGTGCCATTCACAGATCCCCCTCCCCTAAAAAGTGCCATCCACAGATCCCCCCCTAAACAGTGCCATCCACAGATCCCCCCCCTAAAAAGTGCCATCCACAGATCCCCCTCCCCTAAACAGTGCCATCCACAGATCCCCCTAAACAGTGCCATCCACAGATCCCCCCTAAACAGTGCCATCCACAGATCCCCCCTAAACAGTGCCATCCACAGATCCCCCCCTAAACAGTGCCATCCACAGATCCCCCTAAACAGTGCCATCCACAGATCCCCCTAAACAGTGCCATCCACAGATCCCCCTAAACAGTGCCATCCACAGATCCCCCTAAACAGTGCCATCCACAGATCCCCCTAAACAGTGCCATCCACAGATCCCCCTAAACAGTGCCATCCACAGACCCCCCTCCCCTAAACAGTGCCATTCACAGATCCCCCCCTTAAACAGTGTCATACACCAATCCCCCCCTAAACAGTGCCATCCACAGACCCCCCCTAAACAGTGCCATCCACAGACCCCCCCTAAACAGTGCCATCCACAGACCCCCCCTAAACAGTGCCATCCACAGACCCCCCCTAAACAGTGCCATCCACAGACCCCCCCTAAACAGTGCCATTCACAGACCCCCCCCTAAACAGTGCCATCCACAGATCCCCCCCCCTAAACAGTGCCACCCACAGATTACCCCCTAAAAAGTGCCATCCACAGATCCCCCTCCCCTAAACAGTGCCATCCACAGATTCTCCTCCCCTAAAAAGTGCCATCCACAGACCCCCCCCCTAAACAGTGCCATTCACAGATCCCCCTCCCCTAAACAGTGCCATCCACAGATCCCCCCCCTAAACAGTGCCATCCACAGATCCCCGTCCCCTAAAAAGTGCCATCCACAGATCCCCCTCCCCTAAACAGTGCCATCCACAGATCCCCCCCCCTAAACAGTGCCATCCACAGATTCTCCTCCCCTAAAAAGTGCCATCCACAGATCCCCCCCCCTAAACAGTGCCATTCACAGATCCCCCTCCCCTAAACAGTGCCATCCACAGATCCCCCTCCCCTATACAGTGCCATCCACAGATCCCCGTCCCCTAAAAAGTGCCATCCACAGATCCCCCTCCCCGACGCTCACAGAAGTACATTTATAAACTGTAATCCGTAACTTTAACTGTAATCATCGCTCATCTCTTTACTTGATTACCTTACTCTTAGCTCCGGTAACAGCAGGCAGTGCGTGCGGCGCTCACTCACTGACGTCACGCGCCTGCGCCGCCTAGTAGGAGGAGCAGGCACGTGACATCAGCGAGTGAGCGCCGGCCGCACTGCCTGCTGTTACCGGAGCTAAGAGTAAGGTATCCACGTAAAGAGATGAGCGATGATTACAGTTAAAGTTACGGATTACAGTTTATAAATGTACTCCTGTGAGCGGCGTGGCCCTGTATATTCTAACCCCCAGGAAAGCATCCCCGTCACCATGGGAACGCCTGGGGGTTAGAATATACCATCGGATCTCGGGCGGGACTCGGTGAGACTCGGCAGGACTCGGGGAGACTCGCTGTGCATCGCTGTCAGTTCCGGCCAGCAACATGCACGCACGCAGGAAGACGGCCTCCTTGTGCATCCTTCGTCTTCCATCTGAGCACAATTCGAAGATGGATGAGTCATAGCAACCTGATTTTAATCTTAGGTAAGAATAGTATATACTGGGGACATAAATGTGGTTTTTAGGAGTTATTTACTAAAGAGCCAAAAGTTAAAACATGGCAAACAAGGTGATATTAATCACCAAAATCCAATATTGAAAAAAACAAAAAATGTGACAGTTATCCTTTTAATCTAATTATTATCCCACCTTATAGTGTGGCCCCCACTGATGTCTTGGCACTTTATTTTTTTCTGTGGTCCCCATATCTTTTGGCGCCTCATATGCTAATGAGGCAACTCGGTTATACTAGGCGTGGACTTGTATTTCTCCTGAGTGCGGTTATCTTCTCCCTGGCTGTGAGCGCATCCAATCAGAGCGCCCCACTCTTAGTCAGGGAGAAGGATCTCGCGAGAACTTGAGCTCCTTCTCCCTGGCTAAGAGCGGGGCGCTTTGATTGGATGCGCTCACAGCCAGGGAGAAGATAACCGTGCCTAGGAGAAATACTAGTCCATGCCCAGTATAACCGAGTTGCCTCATTAGCATATGGGGCACCAAAGGATACGGGGACCACAGCGGACGAACGGGGGGTTCTTTAGAAGAAAAAAAAGTGCCAAGACATCAGTGGGGGCCGCACTATAAGATAGGATAATAATTAGATTAAGGATATCCAGGTGAAAGGTCCTCTTTAAACCCTCCTTTGACTCTGTTTGCAGCTAGGCTTTTTCTATTGTGTTAAATCAACTTCTGCTATATATGCCGTGCTGTTTGTCTCATTGTCTGCCTGAGAAATAGGTTGATCTAGCTTGCTAGTCCCTGCTTAAAGGGGTATTCCCATCTTCTTGATGATATTTCATTAATTTATATGCCCCCCTGTGAATGTTTTTCCAAATATAAAGCATTAAAAAAACTACTATTCTCTGTAAAATCGCATTATTGAAATCCATTGTTTATCTGCGCTGCCCATGGATGCAGCCACTGCTCGCCTGCCGCATCCATGGGCCACGCTTGCGCAGTGGTTTCCCTGGCGATCTAGTGGCCGGCCTCTCACTCACTCACACTGTGAGTGCGCACGTCGCCAGGCGGCCGCGCGAACAGAAGGAGAAGGCCGTATGGGGGGAGAATGGTTTCCTATCAGCGGAGGAGGGGAGCTGTCCGTGCTTTCAGCGTTCAGCAGCGCAGCCCAGATCTCCTCAGTGAATGGTGAGGAGATCGGGGCTGCGCTGCTGTGCATAACTGTGCCGCCCCCCCCTCCCCTTCAATGGCCGCGGATTTATAAATAAAATAATTTTTGTGGCGAAATCATTGGTGGGCAGTGCGCCCTCCCCCCGCCCTTCCCAGTATTAAAAATCATTGCTGGGCAGTGCACCCCCTGCCCCCCCATCAATCATTGGTGGCAGTGTAATGCTGGGGCTCCGATCGGTTACCATGGCAGCCAGGACGCTACTGAAGTCCTGGCTGCCATGGTTAGTTAGTCAGCATTATACTTACATGCTGGGTGGCCGGCCGGCGCTCCTTCTTCTTGTAACTTACAGGTCTGTGCGGCGCATTGCTTATGCTTATAGCAATGCGCCGTACAGACCTGTAAGTTACAAGAAGGAGCGCCGGCCGGCCACCCAGCATTTAAGTATAGTGCTGACTAACTAACCATGGCAGCCAGGACTTCAGTAGCGTCCTGGCTGCCATGGTAACCGATCGGAGGGGGCGCACTGCCCACCAATGATTTTTAATACTGGGAAGGTGGGAAGGGCGGGGGTGTTGGGGGGCGAGGGGCGCACTGCCCACCAATGATTTTTAATAATGGGAAGGGCGGGGGGGTTGAGGGGCGAGGGGCACACTACCCACCAATGATTTTTAATACAGGGAAGGGCGGGGGGCGCACTGCCCACAAATGATTTTTAATACTGGGAAGGGCGGGGGGGTTGGGGGGCGAGGGGCACACTACCCACCAATGATTTTTAATACTGGGAAGGGCGGGGGGATTGGGGGGCGAGGGGAACACTGCCCACCAATGATTTTTAATACTGGGAAGGGCGGGGGGGGTTGGGGGGCGAGGGGCGCACTGCCCACCAATGATTTTTGATACTGGGAAGGGCAGGGGGTTGGGGGGCGAGGGGTGCACTGCCCACCAATG
Source organism: Bufo bufo (assembly GCF_905171765.1). Classification (NCBI taxonomy): domain Eukaryota; kingdom Metazoa; phylum Chordata; class Amphibia; order Anura; family Bufonidae; genus Bufo; species Bufo bufo. Next base: position 383,183,179 of record NC_053390.1, read on the forward strand.
ATTTTTAATACTAAGAAGGGTGGGGGGGTTGGGGGGCGAGGGGTGCATTGCCCACCAATGATTTTTAATACTGGGAAGGGCGGGGGGCGCACTGCCCACCAATGATTTTTAATGCTGGGAAGGGCGGGGGGTTGGGGGGCGAGGGGCACACTGCCCACCAATGATTTTTAATACTGGGAAGGGCGGGGGGAGGGCGCACTGCCCACCAATGATTTTAATACCGGGGAGGGCGCACTGCCCATCAATGATTTTAATACCGGGGAGGGGGGGGAGAGCGCACTGCCCACCAATAATTTTAATACCGGGGAGGGGGGGGGCCCACTGCCCACCAATGATTTTAATACCGGGGAGGGTCAGGGCGCACTGCCCACCAATCATTTTAATACTGGGGAGGGCGCACTGGGGGCTGATGGAAAGGCACTGGGGGCTGCTATAAGGCTACTGGGGGCTGCTATGAGGCATGGGACTCTTATCTGAGGTCTGATTGGGGGGTCATTCATATTGGGGTCTGAGCTGAGGTGTTATCTGAGGTCTTATTGGGGTCTTATTAACATTGGTGATCTTATTGCGGCTGTTAGCTGAGGTCTGATTAACATTGGGGGTCTGATTGGTGGTCTGACCTGAGGTGCAATACATTTTTTTTTTTTTTCCGCAGCTTTGAGAAATAATTACTCACAGTCTCCCACACTCCTTCTGCCAGGCCAAGCGAGCCAGCACCCCTGAGGCCAAGCGAGCCAGCACCCCTGAGGCCAAGCGAGCCAGCACCCCTGAGGCCAAGCGAGCCAGCACCCCTGAGGGCAAGCGAGCCAGCACCCCTGAGGGCAAGCGAGCCAGCACCCCTGAGGGCAAGCGAGCCAGCACCCCTGAGGGCAAGCGAGCCAGCACCCCTGAGGGCAAGCGAGCCAGCACCCCTGAGACCAAGCCTGTCAGCACCCCTGAGACCAAGCCAGCCAGCACCCCTGAGGCCAAGCCTGTCAGTACCCCTGAGTCTTCAGAACTGTAAGTAAATTAAGGGGAGCTTATAATATGAAAGACAGACATATAGCTCAAAGTCCAGTTTTTGTTTATGTTTTATGTTGCACTGAATTTTCTGTGGATCTTGGATGAGTTCCCACACTTTTTTCCCAGGACTTGACCCCTGGAAAATGGTGTCCTATCAGCGGCGGAGGAGGGGAGCTGTCCGGGCTTTCAGCGTTCAGCAGCCCGGATCTCCTCAGTGAATGGTGAGGAGATCGGGGCTGCGCTGCTGTGTATAACTGTGCCGGCCCCCCCCTCCTTCAATTTCAGGATGGCCGAGCGGAACCCCATGCCTCCATGCCTGCACTGATGTCGGCCAGTAACCCCTTCCATCCCGCGGTCCGTAGGGACCGCTGTATGGAAGGGGGAGCTCCCTCCCCCATCAGGCGCTGCTGTGTCAGCCCTGATGGTTACCTTGGCAACCGGATGCCTTCACAGGCATCCGGCTTGCCATGGTATATCTAAGTGTAATAGAAAATACACTGCAGTACACAATACAGTGTACTGCAGTGTATTATAGAGGCATCAGACCCAATGGATCTTCAAGAACCAAGTGGGTCTGAGTCAAAAAAGTGTAAAAAAAAGTAAAAAAAAAATCTAACATTTTCCCATATACGCAATTTTATAATTCAGTAAAAACAAAGAAAATAAAATACCCTAAACATGTTTGCAATTGCCACATCGCCAGCTCTATAAAAATATCACATGACCTAACCTCTCAGGGGAACAACGTAAAAAAAATAATAAAACACGGCCAAAAAATACATTTTTGGGTCACCTGCTGTCACAAAAAGTGCAACACCAAGTGATCAAAAGGGTGTATGCCCCCAAAATAGTACCAATTAAACCGTCATCTCATCCTGCAAAAAATGAGCCCCTACCTAAGACAATCGGTTAAAAAATAAAAAAGCTATGGCTACTAAATAATACTAAAAAAAGCTATGACCTGCTGTATAGGAATAGGCAGCCCGACGCGCTCTTTTATAAGGGAGTAAATTGCCATAGAAGCGAAGAGGAAGCTTTTTTGGCCTCCATCAGGTGAATACAGGCCTATAGCTACATACGCCAACTGCGTCCACTGACTGCAGTGTGAACGCAGGTTTATCAACACTGGTGCATGGTACAGAGCAGCGCTTCATAAATACAACATTTTGTCCAGAAAATTGACAGATATGCACCGTTATTTTTCAGTTATTTGCGTAAAAGGACATGAATAAGGGTAGGTTCACACAGAGATTTTTGGAGGAGGTTTTGAGGCAAATTTTCCTGCAGTTTTTTCATTCAAAACCAGAAGTGGGTTCGAAAGGAATCGGAAATGTAAAAGAAGGAATCAACGTCGCCTTCCTTCTGGATTCACTGCTGGCTTTGGCTGAAAAATCTGAATGGAAATCTGCCTCAAAACCTGCTTCAAAAAACCTCTGTGAACCTACCTTTAGGGCTCATGCACAAGAAAGTATTTTTTGTCTGGAACTATACTATATATATATATATATATATATATATATATATATATATATATACACTCACCTAAAGAATTATTAGGAACACCTGTTCTATTTCTCAATAATGCAATTATCTAGTCAACCAATCACATGGCAGTTGCTTCAATGCATTTAGGGGGGTGGTCCTGGTCAAGACAATCTCCTGAACTCCAAACTGAATGTCAGAATGGGAAAGAAACGTGATTTAAGCAATTTTGAGCGTGGCATGGTTGTTGGTGCCAGACGGGCCGGTCTGAGTATTTCACAATCTGCTCAGTTACTGGGATTTTCACTCACAACCATTTCTAGGGTTTACAAAGAATGGTGTGAAAAGGGAAAAACATCCAGTATGCTGCAGTCCTGTGGGCGAAAATGCCTTGTGGATGCTAGAGGTCAGAGGAGAATGGGCCGACTGATTCAAGCTGATAGAAGAGCAACGTTGACTGAAATATCCACTCGTTACAACCGAGGTATGCAGCAAATCATTTGTGAAGCCACAACACGCACAACCTTCAGGCGGATGGGCTACAACAGCAGAAGACCCCACTGGGTACCACTCATCTCCACTACAAATAGGAAAAAGAGGCTACAATTTGCACGAGCTCACCAAAATTGGACTGTTGAAGACTGGAAAAATGTTGCCTGGTCTGATGAGTCTCGATTTCTGTTGAGACATTCAAATGGTAGAGTCCGAATTTGGCGTAAACAGAATGAGAACATGTATCCATCCTCTGATGGCTACTTCCAGCAGGATAATGCACCATGTCACAAAGCTCGAATCATTTCAAATTGGTTTCTTGAACATGACAATGAGTTCACTGTACTAAAATGGCCCCCACAGTCACCAGATCTCAACCCAATAGAGCATCTTTGGGATGTGGTGGAACGGGAGCTTCGTGCCCTGGATGTGCATCCCTCAAATCTCCAACTGCAAGATGCTATCCTATCAATATGGGCCAACATTTCTAAAGAATGCTATCAGCACCTTGTTGAATCAATGCCACGTAGAATTAAGGCAGTTCTGAAGGCAAAAGGGGGTCCAACACCGTATTAGTATGGTGTTCCTAATAATTCTTTAGGTGAGTGTATATATATATCTCAAACAAATAAAGTAGCAGCACACCACTAAATGCACTAAGACTGAGTGAAAAGGCGAATGTGTTAACAGGGTCAAATACATGACGCCTATACTTACTGATAAGCAGTGAAGAAGCTCGGGCCCACCTACCAGACGACAAGGTAGCTTCTTATCAGGTGGGACCTACTCTAACACGGAGGGTCCAGCTCCATTGTTACTCTGATTAAAAACACCAAGGGGTGGGGGATGGGCGGGGAGTGCTAAGTTCCAAAGAGGATGCCTAGTCCTCTATAATATACATATAACCAAAAAACGGAACAGCACCTCCAGAGACAAATCGCAGGTGCAAGCTACCCGGCAATAATACAGCAAACAAATAAAGTAGCAGCACACCACTAAATGCACTAAGACTGAGTGAACAGGTGAATGTGTGAACAGGGTCAAATACATGACGCCAATACTTACTGATAAGCAGTGAAGAAGCTGTATCTGAACCAGAGTGCTAGTGGGGAAGGGAATAGACATATGTAACAGAGATGTATATGTGGCGGTTTAGAATCAATGCTGGTGGAAGAGAGAATCAGTTGTAGCAGAGCTGAATATGCTGCTGTTCAACCACAGTTCTAATGGGGAAGGGAATAGACAGATGTAACAGAGATATATATTTGTGGAGGGTCAGCATCAATGCTGGTGGAAGAGAGAATCAGATGTAGTAGAGCTGAATAAGCTGCTGTTCAGCCACAGTACTAATGGGGAAGGGAATAGACAGATGTAACAGAGATGTATATATGGCGGTTTAGAATCAATGCTGGTGGAAGAGAGAATCAGATGTAGCAGAGCTGAATATGCTGCTGTTCAGCCACAGTTCTAATGGGGAAGGGAATAGACAGATGTAACAGAGATATATATTTGTGGAGGGTCAGCATCAATGCTGGTGGAAGGGAGAATCAGATGTAGCAGAGCTGAATAAGCTGCTGTTCAGCCACAGTACTAATGGGGAAGGGAATAGACAGATGTAACAGAGATGTATATGTGGCAGTTTAGAATCAATGCGAATGGAAGAGAGAATCAGATGTAGCAGAGCTGAATAAGCTGCTGTTCAGCCACAGTACTAATGGGGAAAGGAATAGACAGATGTAACAGATGTATATGTGGCGGTTTAGAATCAATGCTGGTGGAAGAGAGAATCAGATGTAGCAGAGCTGAATATGCTGCTGTTCAGCCACAGTTCTAATGGGGAAGGGAATAGACAGATGTAACAGAGATATATATTTGTGGAGGGTCAGCATCAATGCTGGTGGAAGAGAGAATCAGATGTAGCAGAGCTGAATAAGCTGCTGTTCAGCCACAGTACTAATGGGGAAGGGAATAGACAGATGTAACAGAGATATATATTTGTGGAGGGTCAGCATCAATGCTGGTGGAAGAGAGAATCAGATGTAGCAGAGCTGAATAAGCTGCTGTTCAGCCACAGTACTAATGGGGAAGGGGGAAGGGAATAGACAGATGTAACAGAGATATATATTTGTGGAGTGCTTTAACTGAAAAAATCAAAATGACCAATTTGCTGTTTTTTTGGTCATTTCCCCCCCCCCCCCCTCCACAAAAATGGACTACAAAGTGATAAAAAAAACATATGTACCCCGAAATGGTACCAATGCAAGCTACAGCTTGCCCTGCAAAAAATTGGCCCTCACACAGCTCTGTAGGCAAAAATATAAAAAGTTTATGGGTATGAGAATATGATGATGCAAAGTAGTAAAACATAATAGTAGTAACTACAAAAATTTGGTATCACCGTAATTGTATCGACCCACAGAATAATGTTGTCATGTCATTTTTAGAACATAGTAAACATTGTTAAATAAAAAACCATGATGGAATTGTGGGTTTTTGTTTCACACCACAAACATTTTTTTTTCCATTTTCCAATAGAAGCTATGGTAAGTTAAATGATGCCATTAAACAATGCAATTTGTCCTGCAAAAAAACAAGCCCTCATGCAGCTATGTGAATGGAAAATTCAAAAGTTATGGCTCATGGAAGGTGGAAACGAAAAAATGAAAATGCAAAAATGTGAATTGGCCAGGTCTGTAATGGGGTTGCCGACACAGAGGGGGTGGACCAACTAGAACAGATTTGTCTTGGGGCTTCTCCAAAGGACACTTTGACTCTTGAACCCGAAAACAATAATCTGTACTTCGCTGCAGAGAACCATCAGGCTGCTACCTCTAGGAGCAGTCTCTGTTCAAATGCCTGCTAACCAATGAGGATTAAGAGACACCGGTGAGGAACGCCAAGACATAATGCAAAATCACGATCATAGACAGTCCGAGGTCTGGAGAGGCAGAGTTGGTGAAATCCAGTAAACAGTCTGAGGACAGGGCAGGCAGCGCAGGGTCAGTATGGAGATCAGGCAGCAAAAGGTCAAAATCCAGGAAACCGAGAGAAGTCAATTTACAGGTAAACAAACATAATCATCACACTTTTGCAGGAACTAGCAAACTAGAATCTATTGCTCAGGCTGTCCACCACAGGGTAAGGTGCTTTACATAACCCTGGGTGTCTGGCCATAGGCTGGGGAAAATTAGAGTGCGTGTGCAAAGGCCTTTTATGCGCGCATACCCTACAGGCAGTGAGAGGCACTTTTGGCAAGAAGCAGGCCATTACCTGACGGACCAGTCAGGCTATTCCGTTAGGAGTAGATGAAGGCCAGCAGGTCCTTGCCACCAGAGCACAGGAGCAGACCAGCAGAGTGACTGCCATGCCCACCAGGGAGAGCGGAGCAGTGGCAGGCATGGGCTGCCATCATAACATGATTAAACCGACCCTCCAGGCTTCCCCTTACTAAGGCACATTCCCCTCAGCAATTACTTAATTATCACAATGTTTTCATCTCTCCGCACACTGACTGTGATAAGCTTGTACTGACACACAGCAGCCAGTCTAAACAGGCAGGGTTGCAGATGAGGGAGGGAGCAGCATCCTAAAGTAAGGATAAGGCAGAGCATATATCAAAGACCACCTCAGACTCCCTGCAGCCACTACAGTTAAGCTGTTGTCAGATTACAGCTCTGCCCTATTGGAGCTGAGCCAAAAGGACCCCCAGAAGAAGCAACTGTGAAACAGCACTGGGACAGAGGGGAGCCTATGTGGTCGGTATTTGGTATATTTTATTCTGCAATATTCATTTCTGATACTTTGGTTTAGTGGGTTATTCCTAAGTTTGGGGCTCTGTATTAAATAATATATAGTTTACCAGTACATTTGCTATTGTTGTTGTTTTAAGGTGAATTTGACGATTTGAGAATAAATAGGTTTTAATAGGCTAAGTGATAAAAAAACATTTACTAAGTTTGATTAAACGTAAGGTAAAACAGACAATTCGCATACAGAATAAATTATAATCAATCACCTGGCCTGCACAATACAATAGGGGGGAAGGGGAGGCTCCTGTTGCTACGCCACCCACGTACCAAATGGCAACACTCCATGATGATACGAGAGAGGAAGATAGTGACCTACAACATCCTACCTGGATGATGTTCTCAGCGGAGCTCCCTTATTTATGTGCACAAACATTTATACTTCTCAGTCCCTCCTCCTAATGATGTGAAAAGTTAATATGCATGTCCTATGAGTTACCCACTCTGAATGTGGCCTTCACAGCACAATGGAGGGGGGTTGTATATGCTATTTTAACTGTCCCTTACTCACTACATTACAAGGAATATAATTACAAAGTATATATAAGGTGATATAATAATCCAAGGGGACAGAATCAATCAGTACTTAATTTTGTAAAATACCCTTCGAACACAGTTATAAGTACAACCCCAATTCAAAAAAAAATTTGGGACATTGTGTAAAATGTAAATATAAAAACACTGCAATGTGTGTATTTTATTTACAATAGAACAAATATCAGATTTTTAAACAGACATGTTGCTATCTCATGACGAGAATTAACTAATTAAGAACTTTGGCAGCAGCACATCTAAAAAATATATATAAATTCGGATATGGCTATGTCTAGCATTCTGTAGCATCCTCTCTTAACAACAGTCTGTAAACCTCTGGGAAACTTCTAGCTGCCCAACAGTCCTGGGTCTTCTTTGCCACATTTTTTGTTTCATGATGCCAAATGTTTTCTGTTTGTGAAAGGTCTGGACTGTAGGCAGGCCAGTTCAGAGCCTGCACTCTTCTTTGGTGAAGCCATGTGGTTGTAGTAGGTGCAGTGTGTGGTTTAGTATTGTCTTGCTGAAACATGCAAAGCATTCCTTAAAAGAGACATTATCTGGATGGAAGCATGTGTTGTTCCAAAATCTCTACATACTGTTCAGCATTGATAGTGGCTTTCCAGATGTGTAAACTGCCCATAACATAGGCACTAATGCTGCCTCATACAATGAGAGATGCACAGTTTTGAACTGTGTGCTGATAATAATTTGGATGGTCCCTCTCCTGTTGAGTCCGTAGGACACGGTGTCTGTGGTTTTCAAAAAGAATTTCAAATTTTGATTCCTCTGACCGAAGAACATGTTTCTATTTTGCCCCAGTCCATTTTAAATAATCTTTTTCCTAGAGAAGACTGTGGCTTTTCTGGATCGTGTTGACATGTAGCTTGTTCTTTGCATGATAAAGCTTTAGCTTTCATTTATGGATTGCATGGTGAACCGATATCTGGAAGTGTTCTGCAGCCCATGCAGTGATTTCCACTACAGAATCATACCTGTTTTAATGCAGTGGAGCCTGAGGGCCCATCATGAGTATCCAATATTGACTGTTGGCCTTGTCTCTTGTGCACATGGATTTCTCCAGATTGTCTGAACCTTTTGTGGATTATCTACTGTAGATATTGGGATATTCTTCGTAATTTGATGTTGAAGAACATTTTTCAGAAATTGTTCCAAAATTTTTAAACAAATTTTTTTTACAGATTGGTGAACCTCTGCTCATCTTTGCTTGCGAGAGACTCTGCCCTTCTAACATGCCTTCTTATACCCAGTCATGTGACTTAGTAGCAAATTGCTCCTCCAGCAGTTTCTTATTAGTACTACTTATAGCAATTTTAAAATTGGGATCGGATGTCAGCTTCAGTACCCAGGTACCAGTAGGTACCGAAGACGACTTCGGATCCCAGTTTTAAAATTGTTTTTAAGTTGAAAAATCGAAGTCCGAAGTGATTCACCAAAGTCGCGAGACTTCAGCGATAACGAATGTCACCTCCGCGGAGCCCATACATTTAATTGCTGTAAGGAGATGGATCTCTGTACAGATTCAAACAAAGTTTTGAATGAAGCTATGATCCAAAGCTTGCTTCGCTCAACACTAGTGGGTGGAATTTATCTACATTTTAAATGACTCTGTATTTTAATTGTTAATTAACCCCTTAGTGACCAGCCTATTTTGGACCTTAATGACCAAGTGATTTTTTTTTTCATCTTTTCGTTGTTGCTTCCAACAGCTATAACTTTATTTTTCTGTCAGTGTAGTCGTATGAGGGCTTGTTTTTGCAGAACATCGCTTACTTCTCTTTTTTATTGTCATAACAGGGATGCATTTCGGCCCGTCCTGAGCCTTTGTGAATCATATTACCTCTGTAAAGGCTTATATGCTGCAGGTACTATTCCCACGGCATGTAAGCGGTTACGTGGGCCAATTCACCACACTCGGCTGCACAGGAGATTCGCGCAGCACCTAGACCGGGCTATTGTAAAACAGCAGCCGCCCAGCCGAAGCTCCCTTAGTGACTGCCATAAAAAGGCATATTTGTTGTCACTAAGGGGTTAATAAAGATGTCTTTATTTATTTCCTATTTGGTGTATGGTGTTATTTCTGTATTTATTGGAGGCAATCTAAAAAGAAGCCAAGGAGTAAGGAAAATAAATAGTGATCCTCTCCTGTAGGTACTGACTTACATATGATTTCTGAGTGGAAACTTGTGAGTTTTCATTGGTTATGATAGATGTCCGTGGTATCTGGCTGTACAAACTAAGCGCTCGTAGCTAGCAGTATCACAGTTATAGCTGTTACAGAGAAAAGAACCAGGCCTTTGGCTTGTCCGTAGCACAAGACACTATCGTCCTTCACCTCTTAGCTGGAGCGCTAAGTACTCCACTGTGCTCTGTCTGCAGCCTACGTCAGCGCTGTTCTACCTCCAGCAGCATAGTGCCAATATACCTCTCCTATTCCTACATAATGCAACAAACTTCAGGTCAATTATCAATTTTAGAGGATCAGAATATTAAAACAGTGCAATATATAAAAATTAAGTAACCAAGTAAAAATGGAAAAGCCATATGCAAAAAACTAAGTATACCCCATGAATCAATAGCTTGTAGAACCAGCTTTAGAAGCAATAATTTGAAGTAATTATTTTCTGCATGACTTTATCAGTCTCTCACATCATTCTTGTGGAATGTTGGAAAACATTGAGGTTTGTGGGTATTCGTCTATCCATTGCAGCTTCCTCAAGGTCCTGCTATAGCATTTCAGTTGGGTTGAGTTTTGGACTTTGACTGGGCCATTGCAACACCTTGATTCTTCTTTTTTCCCAGCCATTAGGTTGTAGATTTGCTGGGATGTTTGATATTGTTGTTGTTCTGTGCCCTTCCATTCGAGCTATAATTCGTCAGTCTTTTTCTAATTGTACTGTCATGAACTTGAACATTTAACATACTAACTTGGGACTGTAGAGTTTTAAAGTGTAATTGTCATGTTTTCATCAAAAAATCAATTTTAGCATATGTTACTGCTGCTGCTGCTGCATTATACATAAGTGCAGTCTTTAGTTTCTTAACATACTATTGATTTCTTTGACCTTTTCCCTTAGTTACGGCTGTTTTAAACCCTACAATATGGAGACCTTCTCAAGATGGCTTCTCTGCCAATTTTATGAGGCCAAAACTGTCTTCCCTGACTTGACATACACACTTGCTTTAGCCAGAAGCTTCCTGACAGCCAATCAGATTAGATTAGTAAGAGACACGCCTCCTCACTTTGAAGCCTAATGCAGGTGTTCTGCCAAATCTCTATACCTTGCCAAAAGTCTATACCGGAAGTGACGCGGCCGCACCAGAAGTGACGAGATCGCCAAGGAATCAGCTGGAGGAGGGTGTGCGCTGCGCAAGCGCACATCCACCGGCTTAGCAAAGAATTATTGCAGCGCCGCGATAGAAGTACTTCGTACAGCGCGCGTGCACACGTAGGGGTATAGAGATTTTGCAGCGCAAAATGTTTCATCAGATCTCCCTACCCCTCAGTGCGCAGGTGCCCACAAATCATAAGACAGATAGTGATGCTCATAAAATATTAACATTCACCATATGTCTACTTTATGTTAACATCATTTTAGTAATGCAAATTTTTTTTTTTAGGACATTAGAATGTTTAGAATTTTAGAAGCAATTTTTTAAATCTTTAAGAAAATTTACAAAGTCAACTTTTGAGAGGCAGCCGGACAAAAACCGCAGCATGTTGTAGTTTTTGTCTGGCCGCCTCTTGGCATGTTTGCCGGCTGCATGGTGGCCTAGCGGCAGTATGGAACAGACTACCGCTAGTGTGAAAGTAGCCTTAAGGACCAGTTCAGTTCTGAAGTCACTTTGTGGGGCTTACATTATAGAACCAACCCGTAAATGACCCAAACTTTTTTTTTCACAAAAGATAACAGGAGAATATCCCCCCCACAATTTGCTACGCACTTTCTCCTGAATACAGTAACACCCCAATTGTGATTGTAAACTGTTATTTGGGGATACGCCAGGGCTTAGAAGGGAAGGAGCGGCATCTGTATTTTCTAACATGGAATTTTCTGTCATAATTTTTAAGAGCGATAACTTTTTTATTTTTTGTTTAATGAGCTGCGTGAGGGCTTATTTTGTGCAAGACAAGCTGTAGTTTTTATTGGCACCATTTTGGGGTACATTGGGCTTTCTATCTCTTTCTATTTACATTTGGCTTTTTATCAAATTTTTGGGAGGTGAAATCACACAAAAAACTGGAGTACCGTAGCTCATGTGATATTTTTATAGATCCGGTCATTCTGGATGCAACTATACTAAATATTTCGTTGAGCGCCTTGTATACAGCGATCTAGAAAGCAGGGACACACAAGAACGGTCCCTGCCTTCTCTCTGGGGTGCCCTGCTGTCACCGAGAGTGGACCCCCCGCTCGGCAGCTGCACGATTAGTGTGCAGCTGCCATCTCTGAAAGGACATTACAGAACGTCCATTCAGAGATAAACCTGACTGCCCAGGACGTTTATAGTCAATGGGCGGTCGGGAAGTGGTTAAGGAACCAGTGGAAAGAGACAGGGAAGATTAATGAAAGCTGTTATTATAAGGTAATTACAGATGTTTTCGCAGTCGTGCACACGACCGTTGTGTACTTTGTGGTCTGCAAATTGCGGATCCGCAAAACACGGATGGCGTCCGTGTGCATTCCGCAATTTGCGGAACGGCACGGACAGCTATTGATATAACTGCCTATTCTTGTCCGCAAAACGGACAAGAATAGGACAGATTATATATTTTTTGCGGACCACAGAACGGAGCAACGGATGCAGACAGCACACGGAGTGCTGTCCGCATCTTTTGCAGCCCCATTGAAGTAAATGGTCCGCATCCAAGCTGCAAAAACTGCGGCTCGGATGCAGACCAAAACAACGGTTGTGTTCACGAAGGCCTACATGTATACATGCCTAGCTCTAATAAACTAGCAAATAAAAAAATATGATAGTTACACTTTAAATTTAGCTCTTGAGTTTTTCGCAATTTCTTTTAGCACTGTGCAGTCTGACATTGGGGTCAATTTGTGGGGATGTCCACTCCTAGGTAGATTAACGGTCTTCAATGTTTTCCACTTGTGAATAATCTGTCTCTCTGTAGAATGATGGGCAGCAACAATTGCTTTTTAAGAACATTGCTGATTTCTTTACTCCTTGGCATTGTGTTAACACAGGCCTGAATGCTTCAGATCAGCACACTGCCAAAATGTTTGCTTTTACAGAGGTAGTTACAGTTGCTGATGATCAGTTAATCAATAGTATTTGATTAGCAGCACTTGTGTAATTTGTAATTGTATTTTTTTTTTTCATGTCCTGTGTAATGGTGCAGAACCCCAAGCAACCAGACATAGGTTAAACAAAAGTGGATTTATTAAATAAACGTCAGTACAGTTCAAACCAGTAAGCATATACAGGTAACCAACCCGAATAATAACCTGTGCAGGGAAACACCAAGGGGACAGCCAGTGACCAGGCCAAAGTTCATATGCGCAGTATTAACCACCTCAGCCCCCAGTGCTTAAACACCCTGAAAGACCAGGCCACTTTTTACACTTCTGACCTACACTACTTTCACCGTTTATTGCTCGGTCATGCAACTTACCACCCAAATGAATTTTACCTCCTTTTCTTCTCACTAATAGAGCTTTCATTTGGTGGTATTTCATTGCTGCTGACATTTTTACTTTTTTTGTTATTAATTGAAATTTAACGATTTTTTTGCAAAAAAATGACATTTTTCACTTTCAGTTGTAAAATTTTGCAAAAAAAACGAGATCCATATATAAATTTTGCTCTAAATTTATTGTTCTACATGTCTTTGATAAAAAAAAAATGTTTGGGTAAAAAAAAAAAATGGTTTGGGTAAAAGTTATAGCGTTTACAAACTATGGTACAAAAATGTGAATTTCCGCTTTTTGAAGCAGCTCTGACTTTCTGAGCACCTGTCATGTTTCCTGAGGTTCTACAATGCCCAGACAGTACAAACACCCCACAAATGACCCCATTTCGGAAAGTACACACCCTAAGGTATTCGCTGATGGGCATAGTGAGTTCATAGAACTTTTTATTTTTTGTCACAAGTTAGCGGAAAATGATGATTTTTTTTTCTTTTTTTTTTTTTCTTACAAAGTCTCATATTCCACTAACTTGTGACAAAAAATAAAAACTTCTATGAACTCACTATGCCCATCACGAAATACCTTGGGGTCTCTTCTTTCCAAAATGGGGTCACTTGTGGGGTAGTTATACTGCCCTGGCATTCTAGGGGCCCAAATGTGTGGTAAGGAGTTTGAAATCAAATTCTGTATAAAATGACCAGTGAAATCCGAAAGGTGCTCTTTGGAATATGGGCCCCTTTGCCCACCTAGGCTGCAAAAAAGTGTCACACATCTGGTATCTCTGTATTCAGGAGAAGTTGAGGAATGTGTTTTGGGGTGTCTTTTTACATATACCCATGCTGGGTGAGATAAATATCTTGGTCAAATGCCAACTTTGTATAAAAAAATGGGAAAAGTTGTCTTTTGCCAAGATATTTCTCTCACCCAGCATGGGTATATGTAAAATGACACCCCAAAACACATTCCCCAACTTCTCCTGAGTACGGAGATACCAGATGTGTGACACTTTTTTGCAGCCTAGGTGGGCAAAGGGGCCCATATTCCAAAGAGCACCTTTCGGATTTCACTGGTCATTTTTTACAGAATTTGATTTCAAACTCCTTACCACACATTTGGGCCCCTAGAATGCCAGGGCAGTATAACTACCCCACAAGTGACCCCATTTTGGAAAGAAGAGACCCCAAGGTATTCGCTGATGGGCATAGTGAGTTCATGGAAGTTTTTATTTTTTGTCACAAGTTAGTGGAATATGAGACTTTGTATGAAAAAAAAAAAAAAAAAATCAGCATTTTCCACTAACTTGTGACAAAAAATAAAAATTTCTAGGAACTCGCCATGCCCCTCACGGAATACCTTGGGGTGTCTTCTTTCCAAAATGGGGTCACTTGTGGGGTAGTTATACTGCCCTGGCATTTTCCAGGGGCCCTAATGTGTGGTAAGTAGGTAAATGACCTGTGAAATCCTAAAGGTGCTCTTTGGAATATGGGCCCCTTTGCCCACCTAGGCTGCAAAAAAGTGTCACACATGTGGTATCGCCGTATTCAGGAGAAGTTGGGGAATGTGTTTTGGGGTGTCATTTTACATATACCCTTGCTGGGTGAGAGAAATATCTTGGCAAAAGACAACTTTTCCCATTTTTTTATACAAAGTTGGCATTTGACCAAGATATTTCTCTCACCCAGCATGGGTATATGTAAAATGACACCCCAAAACACATTCCCCAACTTCTCCTGAGTACGGCGATACCAGATGTGTGACACTTTTTTGCAGCCTAGATGCGCAAAGGTGCCCAAAGTCCTTTTAGGAGGGCATTTTTAGACATTTGGATACCAGACTTCTTCTCACGCTTTGGGGCCCCTAGAATGCCAGGGCAGTATAAATACCCCACATGTGACCCCATTTTGGAAAGAAGACACCCCAAGGTATTCAATGAGGGGCATGGCGAGTTCATAGAAATATTTTTTTTTTGGCACAAGTTAGCGTAAATTGATATTTTTTATTTTTTTCTCACAAAGTCTCCCGTTCCGCTAACTTGGGACAAAAATTTCAATCTTTCATGGACTCAATATGCCCCTCACGGAATACCTGGGGGTGTCTTCTTTCCGAAATGGGGTCACATGTGGGGTATTTATACTCACCCTGGCATTCTAGGGGCCCTAAAGCGTGAGAAGAAGTCTGGAATATAAATGTCTAAAAAATTTTACGCATTTGGATTCCGTGAGGGGTATGGTGAGTTCATGTGAGATTTAATTTTTTGACACAAGTTAGTGGAATATGAGACTTTGTAAGAAAAAAATATATAATTCCGCTAACTTGGGCCAAAAAAATGTCTGTATGGAGCCTTACAGAGGGGTGATCAATGACAGGGGGGGTGATCAATGACAGGGGGGGTGATCAATGACAGGGGGGGTGATCAATGACAGGGGGGTGATCAGGGAGTCTATATGGGGTGATCACCACAGTCATTGATCACCCCCCCTGGAAGGCTCCAGGGAGACGCCTGTATGTGTTTTGCAGATCCGATCCATCTATCAGTGGATCCGTAAAAATCATGCGGACATCTGAATGGAGCTTTACAGGGGGTTGATCAATGACAGGGGTGTAATCAATGACAGGGGGGTGATCAGGGAGTCTATATGGGGTGATAACCACAGTCATTGATCACGCCCCTGTAAGGCTTCATTCAGACGTCCGTATGCGTTTTGCGGATCCGATCCATCTATCAGTGCATCCGTAAAAATCATGCGGACATCTGAATGGAGCTTTACAGGGGGGTAATCAATGACAGGGGGGTGATCAGGGAGTCTATATGGGGTGATAACCACAGTCATTGATCATGCCCCTGTAAGGCTTCATTCAGACGTCCGGATGCGTTTTGCGGATCCGATCCATCTATCAGTGCATCCGTAAAAATCATGCGGACATCTGAATGGAGCTTTACAGGGGGGTAATCAATGACAGGGGGGTGATCAGGGAGTTTATATGGGGTGATAACCACAGTCATTGATCATGCCCCTGTAAGGCTTCATTCAGACGTCCGGATGCGTTTTGCGGATCCGATCCATCTATCAGTGGATCCGTAAAAATCATGCGGACATCTGAATGGAGCTTTACAGGGGGTTGATCAATGACAGGGGTGTAATCAATGACAGGGGGGTGATCAGGGAGTCTATATGGGGTGATAACCACAGTCATTGATCATGCCCCTGTAAGGCTTCATTCAGATGTCCGGATGCGTTTTGCGGATCCGATCCATCTATCAGTGCATCCGTAAAAATCATGCGGACATCTGAATGGAGCTTTACAGGGGGGTAATCAATGACAGGGGGGTGATCAGGGAGTCTATATGGGGTGATAACCACAGTCATTGATCATGCCCCTGTAAGGCTTCATTCAGACGTCCGGATGCGTTTTGCGGATCCGATCCATCTATCAGTGGATCCGTAAAAATCATGCGGACGTCTGAATGGAGCTTTACAGGGGGGTAATCAATGACAGGGGTGTAATCAATGACAGGGGGGTGATCAGGGAGTCTATATGGGGTGATAACCACAGTCATTGATCATGCCCCTGTAAGGTTTCATTCAGACGTCCGGATGCGTTTTGCGGATCCGATCCATCTATCAGTGCATCCGTAAAAATCATGCGGACATCTGAATGGAGCTTTACAGGGGGGTAATCAATGACAGGGGGGTGATCAGGGAGTCTATATGGGGTGATCACCACAGTCATTGATCATGCCCCTGTAAGGCTTCATTCAGACGTCCGGATGCGTTTTGCGGATCCGATCCATCTATCAGTGCATCCGTAAAAATCATGCGGACATCTGAATGGAGCTTTACAGGGGGTTGATCAATGACAGGGGGGTGATCAGGGAGTCTATATGGGGTGATAACCACAGTCATTGATCATGCCCCTGTAAGGCTTCATTCAGACGTCCGGATGCGTTTTGCAGATCCGATCCATCTATCAGTGGATCCGTAAAAATCATGCGGACGTCTGAATGGAGCTTTACAGGGGGTTGATCAATGACAGGGGGGTAATCAATGACAGGGGGTGATCAGGGAGTCTATATGGGGTGATCAGGGGCTAATAAGGGGTTAATAAGTGACGGGGGGGGGTGTAGTGTAGTGTAGTGGTGCTTGGTGGGACTTTACTGAGCTACCTGTGTCCTCTGGTGGTCGATCCAAACAAAGGGGACCACCAGAGGACCAGGTAGCAGGTATATTAGACGCTGTTATCAAAACAGCGTCTAATATACCTGTTAGGGGTTTAAAAAAACACATCTCCAGCCTGCCAGCGAACGATCGCCGCTGGCAGGCTGGAGATCCACTCTCTTACCTTCCGTTCCTGTAAGCGCGCGCGCCTGTGTGCGCGCGCGTTCACAGGAAATCTCGCGTCTCGCGAGATGACGCATATATGCGTGACTGTGCGCAGGGCTGCCACCTCCAGAACGCGATCCTGCGTTAGGCGGTCCGGAGGTGGTTAATCCGTGTAACGTGATACCTAGGGATGAGACGTCAGGATTTCCAGGGTCCGATCCAAGGTCATACACGAGACAAACTGTTCAGCAAAGATTAGGTATCCAGAGGCAGTCTCTAGAGATAAATTGAGCAAGGCAGAGGTCATGCACTGTTAAGTCTGGGAGAATATGAACCACAACATACACCCGGGTTGTCAAAACAACAGTGGGCACTGACCAGCCAGGGAGATCACCTTTTACGTACCTACTAGCCAATCACAAAGTGCCATGTGTCTATTCCTCATAGGTCATATAATGGTCCTTAGTCACTTAAAGGGAACCTGTCACCGGGATTTTGTGTATAGAGCTGAGGACATGGGTTGCAAGATGGCCGCTAGCACATCCGCAATACCCAGTCCCCATAGCTCTCTGGGCTTTTATTGTGTAAAAAACCCGATCTGATACATATCCAAATTAACCTGAGATGAGTCCTGTAGGTGAGATGAATCAGGGACAGGACTCATCTCAGGTTAATTTGCATATGGATCATATGGATTTTACACAATTAAACCACATAGAGCTAAGGGGACTGGGTATTGCGGATGTTCTAGCGGCCATCTAGCAACCCATGTCCTCAGCTCTATACACAAAATCCCGGTGACGGGTTCCCTTTAACCCATGCCTGCCCTCTAATCTACTAGAATTTTTGTACAGGTATTTTCCCCGTCAGCGGCCAGCGTAGCGAATAAGATGTGCGTACGTTCAGCCCCGTATCCTTTTGCAAACCTCCTCTCGAGCGTGCACGTGGACGCTCGAGCGGCCCAGCATGAATACACGATCGCGTCGGCACGGATGCCGGAACGGAACCCGCAGGTGATTCTGGAGACAGGACCGGCCGCTGCGTGCCGCCACCAGTCCGGTCAATCTGCCTCCGAGACCCCGGCGGTCTTCCCCTCCGGCGGCCATGCGGATTCACTACCGCATCTGCCCACAAAGGAGTCGGAACCGAAGATTCCCCAGGCACATGCGTGACCTGTCCCGCTATTCTAACGGGGTTCCCCGCAGGCCGAGCCCCACGGGGACCCCTGGGGGTCCCAGTGGATCGCGGAACAGGAGAGTGTCTTACATCCTGTTACTTGAAACTATAGAATTCAATGAAGGTGTTCTTTGTTTTTTTCATGACTGTATGTCTACACATCTCACAAGGATAACTGTCATATTTTCATCAAAAAATCTATTTTAGCATATGTTACTGCTGCAGCAGTATTATGCATGAAGCAATCTTTAGTTTCTTCACTTACCACTGTTTTCCTTGAGTTTTCCCTTTAGTTATGGCTATTTTAAATCCTACATTATGAGGATCTTCTCAATAGAGTTGATCGAACACCTGGATGTTCGGGTTCGAGAAGTTCGGCCGAACTTCTCGGAAATGTTCGGGATCCGAACCCGAACCGAACTTCGTCCCGAACCCGAACCCCATTGAAGTCAATGGGGACCCGAACTTTTGGGCACTAAAAAAGCTGTAAAACAGCCCAGGAAAGAGCTAGAGGGCTGCAAAAGGCAGCAACATGTAGGTAAATCCCCTGCAAACATGTGGATAGGGAAATGAATTAAAAAAAAAAAAATGACCCAATATCAATTGGACAGAGGTCCCATAGCAGAGAATCTGGCTTCACGTCAGCAGAGAATCAGTCTCGTCATGCCACAGCAAAGAATCTGGCTTCATGTCAGCACAGAATCAGTCTCTTCATGCCATAGCAGAGAATCTGGCTTCATGTCAGCACAGAATCAGTCTTCATGTCATAGCAGAGAATCAGGCTTCACGTCACCCACCACTGGAACAGGCCACTGTCACATATTTAGGCCCAGGCAGAGGAGAGAGGTCCCGTAACAGAGAATCTGGCCTTATGTCAGCGCAGAATCTGTATTCATGTCATAGCAGAGAATCAGGCTTCACGTCACCCACCACTGGAACAGGCCACTGTCACACATTTAGGCCCAGGCACCCAGGCAGAGGAGAGAGGTCCCGTAACAGAGAATCTGGCCTTATGTCAGCACAGAATCTGTCTTCATGTCATAGCAGAGAATCAGGCATCACGTCACCCACCACTGGAACAGGCCACTGTCACACATTTGGGCCCTGGCAGAGGAGAGAGGTCCCGTAACAGAGAATCTGGCCTTATGTCAGCGCAGAATCAGTCTTCATGTCATAGCAGAGAATCAGGCTTCAAGTCACCCACCACTGGAACAGGCCACTGTCACACATTTAGGCCCCGGCACCCAGACAGAGGAGAGAGGTCCTGTAACAGAGAATCTGGCCTTATGTCAGCACAGAATCTGTCTTCATGTCATAGCAGAGAATCAGGCATCACGTCACCCACCACTGGAACAGGCCACTGTCACATATTTAGGCCCAGGCACCCAGGCAGAGGAGAGGTTTATTCAACTTTGGGTTGCCCCGCAATATAATGGTAAAATGAAATAAAAAATAGTATTGAATGAGGAAGTGCCCTGGAGTAGAATAATATATTGTTAAGGGGAGGTAGTTAATATCTAATCTGCACAAGGGATGGACAGGTCCTGTGGGATCCATGCCTGGTTCATTTTTATGAACGTCAGCTTGTCCACATTGGCTGTAGACAGGCGGCTGCGTTTGTCTATAATGACGCCCCCTGCCGTGCTGAATACACGTTCAGACAAAACGCTGGCCGCCGGGCAGGCCAGCACCTCCAAGGCATAAAAGGCTAGCTCTGGCCACGTCGACAATTTGGAGACCCAGAAGTTGAATGGGGCCGAACCATCAGTCAGTACGTGGAGGGGTGTGCACAGGTACTGTTCCACCATGTTAGTGAAATGTTGCCTCCTGCTAACACGTTCCGTATCAGGTGGTGGTGCACTTAGCGTTGGCGTGTTGACAAAACTTTTCCACATCTCTGCCATGCTAACCCTGCCCTCAGAGGAGCTGGGCGTGACACAGCTGCGTTGGCGACCTCTTGCTCCGCCTCTGCCTTCGCCTTGGGCTTCCACTGGTTCCCCTGTGACATTTGGGAATGCTCTCAGTAGCGCGTCTACCAACGTGCGCTTGTACTCGCGCATCTTCCTATCACGCGCCAGTGTAGGAAGTAAGGTGGGCACATTGTCTTTGTACCGGGGATCCAGCAGGGTGGCAACCCAGTAGTCCGCACACGTTAAAATGTGGGCAACTCTGCTGTCGTTGCGCAGGCACTGCAGCATGTAGTCGCTCATGTGTGCCAGGCTGCCCAGAGGTAAGGACAAGCTGTCCTCTGTGGGAGGCCTATCGTCATCGTCCTGTGTTTCCCCCCAGCCACGCACCAGTGATGAGCCCGAGCTGCTTTGGGTGCCACCCCGCTGTGAACATGCTTCATCCTCATCCTCCTCCACCTCCTCCTCATCCTCGTCCTCCAGTAGTGGGCCCTGTCTGGCCACATTTGTACCTGGCCTCTGGTGTTGCAAAAAACCTCCCTCTGAGTCACTTCGAAGAGACTGGCCTGAAAGTGCTAAAAATGACCCCTCTTCCTCCTGGGCCACCTCCTCTTCCATCATCGCCCTAAGTGTTTTCTCAAGGAGACATAGAAGTGGTATTGTAACGCTGATAACGGCATCATGGCCACTGGCCATGTTGGTGGCGTACTTGAAACAGCGCAACAGGGCACACAGGTCTCGCATGGAGGCCCAGTCATTGGTGGTGAAGTGTGTCTGATCCACAGTGCGACTGACCCGTGCTTGCTGCAGCTGAAACTCCACTATGGCCTGCTGCTGCTCGCACAGTCTGTCCAGCATATGCAAGGTGGAGTTCCACCTGGTGGGTACGTCGCATATGAGGCGGTGAGCGGGAAGGCCGAAGTTATGCTGTAGCGCAGACAGGCGAGCAGCGGCAGGGTGTGAACGCCGGAAGCGCTAACAGACGGCCCGCACTTTATGCAGCAGCTCTGACATGTCGAGGTAGTTGCGAATGAACTTCTGCACCACCAAATTCAGCACATGCGCCAGGCAAGGGATGTGCGTCAAACCGGCTAGTCCCAGAGCTGCAACGAGATTTCGCCCATTATCGCACACCACCAGGCCGGGCTTGAGGCTCACCGGCAGCAACCACTCGTCGGTCTGTTGTTCTATACCCCGCCACAACTCCTGTGCGGTGTGGGGCCTGTCCCCCAAACATATGAGTTTCAGAATGGCCTGCTGACGTTTACCCCGTGCTGTGCTGAAGTTGGTGGTGAAGGTGTGTGGCTGACTGGATGAGCAGGTGGAAGAAGAGGAGGAGGAAGCTGAGTAGGAGGAGGAGGAGACAGGAGGCAAAGAATGTTGCCCTGCGATCCTTGGCGGCGGAAGGACGTGCGCCAAACAGCTCTCCGCCTGGGGCCCAGCCGCCACTACATTTACCCAGTGTGCAGTTAGGGAGATATAGCGTGCCTGGCCGTGCTTACTGGTCCACGTATCTGTGGTTAGGTGGACCTTGCCACAGATGGCGTTGCGCAGTGCACACTTGATTTTATCGGACACTTGTTTGTGCAGGGAAGGCACGGCTCTCTTGGAGAAGTAGTGGCGGCTGGGAACAACATACTGTGGGACAGCAAGTGACATGAGCTGTTTGAAGCTGTGTGTGTCCACCAGCCTAAATGACAGCATTTCATAGGCCAGTAGTTTAGAAATGCTGGCATTGAGGGCCAGGGATCGAGGGTGGCTAGGTGGGAATTTACGCTTTCTCTCAAATGTTTGTGAGATGGAGAGCTGAACGCTGCCGTGTGACATGGTTGAGATGCTTGGTGACGCAGGTGGTGGTGTTGGTGGTACATCCCATGTTTGCTGGGCGGCAGGTGCCAACGTTCCTCCAGAGGAAGAGGCCGAGGCGGCGGCAGCAGCAGCAGAAGAGGCCGAGGCGGCGGCAGCAGCAGAAGAGGCAGCAGGGGGAGCCTGAGTGACTTCCTTGTTTTTAAGGTGTTTACTCCACTGCAGTTCATGCTTTGCATGCAGGTGCCTGGTCATGCAGGTTGTGCTAAGGTTCAGAACGTTAATGCCTCGCTTCAGGCTCTGATGGCACAGCGTGCAAACCACTCGGGTCTTGTCGTCAGCACATTGTTTGAAGAAGTGCCATGCCAGGGAACTCCTTGAAGCTGCCTTTGGGGTGCTCGGTCCCAGATGGTGGCGGTCAGTAGAAGGCAGAGTCTCTTGGCGGCGGGTGTTCTCATTTTGCCCACTGCTCCCTCTTTTGCTACGCTGTTGGCTCGGTCTCACCACTGCCTCTTCCTCCGAACTCTGAAAGTCAGTGGCACGACCTTCATTCCATGTGGGGTCTAGGACCTCATCGTCCCCTGCATCGTCTTCCACCCAGTCTTGACCCCTGACCTCCTGTTCAGTCTGCACACTGCAGAAAGACGCAGCAGTTGGCACCTGTGTTTCGTCATCATCAGAGACGTGCTGAGGTGGTATTCCCATGTCCTCATCATCAGGAAACATAAGTGGTTGTGCGTTAGTGCATTCTATCTCTTCCACCCCTGGGGAAGGGCTAGGTGGATGCCCTTGGGAAACCCTGGCAGCAGGGTCTTCAAACAGCATAAGAGCCTGCTGCATAACTTGAGGCTCAGACAGTTTCCCTGATATGCATGGGGGTGATGTGACAGACTGATGGGCTTGGTTTTCATGCGCCATCTGTGCGCTTTCTGCAGAAGACTGGGTGGGAGATAATGTGAACGTGCTGGATGCACTGTCGGCCACCCAATTGACTAATGCCTGTACCTGCTCAGGCCTTACCATCCTTAGAACGGCATTGGGCCCCACCAAATATCCCTGTAAATTCTGGCGGCTACTGGGACCTGAGGTAGTTGGTACACTAAAACGTGTGGCTGTGGCAGAACGGCCACGTCCTCTCCCAGCACCAGAGGGTCCACTAACATCACCACGACCATGTCCGCGTCCCTTATTAGATGTTTTCCTCATTGTTCCCGTTCACCACAATTTTGAGAATGGCAAATTTGGGAATAGTTTTTCAACCCAGAACAAAAAGTGTGCTTTTACGGTCACTACAAATAACTTGACCAGCTAAAACAGTACAGATTTGGTTGAATAGAAATGTGAGGCCTGTTTTTATTTGCGCTGTGTGACAGGTAACATAGTAACACATAGTACATAAGGCCGAAAAAAGACATTTGTCCATCCAGTTCGGCCTGTCATCCTACAAGTTGATCCAGAGGAAGGCAAAAAAAAACCTGTGAGGTAGAAGCCAATTGTCCTCACTTTAGGGAAATAAAAAATTCCTTCCCGACTCCAATCAGGCAATCAGAATAACTCCCTGGATCAACGACCCCTCTCTAGTAGCTATAGCCTGTTATATTATTACACTCCAGAAATACATCCAGGCCCCTCTTGAATTCCTTTATTGTACTCACCATCACCACCTCCTCAGGCAGAGAGTTCCATAGTCTCACTGCTCTTACCGTAAAGAATCCTCTTCTATGTTTGTGTACAAACCTTCTTTCCTCCAAACGCAGAGGATGTCCCCTCGTCACAGTCACAGTCCTGGGGATAAATAGATGATGGGATAGATCTCTGTACTGCCCCCTGATATATTTATACATAGTAATTAGATCTCCCCTCAGTCGTCTTTTTTCTAACGTGAATAACCCTAATTTTGATAATCTTTCAGGGTACTGTAGTTGCCCCATTCCAGTTATTACTTTAGTTGCCCTCCTCTGGACCCTCTCCAGCTCTGCTATGTCTGCCTTGTTCACAGGAGCCCAGAACTGTACAGGTATAGGTTTAATCACAGAATCAGACTTCTATCTGCACGGTAGCGTGTGTCTTAGGTTTTTCTGAATGACACTATCAGTACCTTCAATGTAAGATATCCTTTTTGGGATAGATTTCAAGTAGGCCTCAAATACCAGAAACTAGTTATTTTGAGAATGGCAAATTTGGGAATAGTTTTTCAACCCAGAAAAAAAAAGTGCTTTTACGGTCACTACAAATAACTTGACCAGCTAAAACAGTACAGATTTGCTTGAATAGAAATGTGAGACCTGTTTTTTTTTGCACTGTGTGACAGGTTAAGGTTTAATCTCAGAATCAGACTTCTATCTGCACGGTAGCGTGTGTCTTTAGGTTTTTCTGAATGACACTATCAGTACCTTCAATGTAAGATATCCTTTTTGGGATAGATTTCAAGTAGGCCTCAAATACCAGAAACTAGTTATTTTGAGAATGGCAAATTTGGGAATAGTTTTTCAACCCAGAAAAAAAAGGGCTTTTACGGTCGCTACAAATTACTTGACCAGCTAAAACAGTACAGATTTGCTTGAATAGAAATGTCAGGTCTATTTTTTAGGCGCTGGGTGACAGGCTCAACTTGCCCCTGATGTAGTATATGACCAAAAAATAACCACACTGTTGATGGTTAAATGCACTTCGGTGACACAGGCTCAGCCTGCAGCTGATGTAGTATATGGCCAAAAAATAACCAGACTGTTGATGGTTAAATGCACTTCGGTGACACAGGCTCAGCCTGCAGCTGATGTAGGATATAGCACAAAATAACCACACTATTGATGGTTAAATACACAAAATGGCCGCCGATCACCCCAGAAAAAAAGTGATCTAAAAACGCTCTGGGCAGCCTCAAAAAAGTGAGCAAGTCAATATTAGCACTTCAATGATCCACAGCTGCAGATCGATCACAGAATGAAGTCTTTTGGAGGAGTTAATCACTGCCTAATCTCGCCCTAACGTCGCAGCTGTAAACTCTCCCTATGCTTCAATCAGCAGAGTGACGTGCAGCGCAACGTGACCCAAGCTTATATAGAGGCTGGGTCACATGCTGCACTGGCCAATCACAGGCATGCCAATTGTAGGCAAGGCTGTGATGGCCTCTTGGGGCAAGTAGTATGACGCTTGTTGATTGGCTGCTTTGCAGCCTTTCAAAAAGCGCCAAGAAAGCGCCGAACACCGAACCCGAACACAGACTTTTACGAAAACTATACAGTTCGGGTTCGCTCATCCCTACTTCTCAAGATGGCTCCTCTGCCAGTTCTCTGAGGCCAAAACTGCATTCCCTCAGATCACATACAAACTTGCTGTAGCCAGCAGCTTCCTGCCAGCCTATCAGATTGGATTACTGAGAGACACGCCTCCTCACTCTGAAGCCTAATGCAGGCATGCAGTGTGAAGGACCGCCCCTCTGTCTTCCTAACCGGAGACAGATGAGCCATAGCAACGGTCTTTTAAGAGAGCAGTGGAAAGGGACAGGAGACATTAATGAAAGCTGTTATTACATGCCTAGCTCTAATAAACTAGCAAATAAAAAAAATATGACAGTTATTCTTTAACACTGCAACAGTCACCAATATATATACATTAATCCATGTACATGAGTTGCAATACGTTTTCAAAGGTGGGCTCTGGTCACACCTTTTATCTCCGAAACTTCAATTTAGTTTTGTTTTAGTCATTCAAAGATGGACTTGCTCTTGATCTCCAATGCTTTGCTTCATAATGGTCCACACACACATGAATTTAGCACTCATTTTTTTAAAATACTAATAGGAAAAAAGCTGTTTGGACATTCAGTCCTGTGTATCCAAGAGATGTGGCTTGTATTCACAAATGCATGAAAAAAATAAATATAAAAGATTCAAAAAGTATAGGTACAAGTTTTCCAATAAGAACATTTGTTATATATTAATTTGGTGGCAGCTTCCCATCATTTTCTGTACAGACATAAAGGAGATTTAACACATCTACATGTAGTAGGGTCTCTGAACCCACAAGAGCTGGATTCTTCAATTCGATACCAGAGATCCTAGATACCTGAATTTAAGATAGGATATTATGTATTTTTATTGACAGGTATGGACCTTCGCAAGCACCATCAGCTAGCACATCCACTTCTGTGTCCCAGCACAGCGTACAGATGTCTATACCCCAGACCTTTGAACGAAAGCGCAAATACCCAGCCACCCACCCGCAGACCATAGCACTAAATGCGCACCTTTCCAAATTACTGGCCCTGGAAATGTTGCCGTTTAGGCTTGTGGAAACTGAGGCTTTCCGCCGCCGGACGGCGGCGGCTGTCCCACGGTACTCTGTCCCTAGCCGACAATATTTTTCATGGTGTGCAGTCCCAGCCTAACACCAGCATGTGTCCCGTAACATCGCCGTGCCCTGACCAATGCAGTTATTGGGAAGGTCCACTTAACGACTGACACATGGACAAGTGCTTTTGGCCAGGGACGCTACATTTCCCTGATGGCACACTGGGTGAACGTTGTGGAAGATGGGAGTAAGTCTTACCCTGGTATGGCACAGGTGCTACTGATGCCAAGGATGCGGGCCCTACCTCTATCAGGGTTTCCGCCGCCACCTACGTTAGTGGCTGCAACCCCCCCTTCTCCTCCTCCACTTCCACCTCTGAATGTGTGCCCATTTCCGCAAGTCATTGACAGCTTCCGCCGGTCTGGCAACACTGCAGCAGTGCTTGCAATTGCCAGCTCACCGCCAACTCACATGTTGGCCAGGCTTTGTGAGCAGCAGAGGGCAGTAGTGGAATACGAGCTGCAACATAGTAATCCCCTTTCCAGTCAGCTTCTGCTCTTCACAAGCAACGAGTGGGCATGAATGTCTGACCTCTGTGAGGATTTACGCAAATTTAAGGAATCAACACAGTTGGTGAATGGCGATAACGCTATTATCAGCGTAACCATCCCATTTCTGTGTCTACTCAAACGCTTCCTGCTCACAATTAAGGCGGACGCTTTGCATGTGGAAGAGGTGGAAATGGGGGAAGAAAGTACACAGGGTGATAGCCAGACCACCCTCAGTTCATCTTCTCAGCGCAAATTGGATGATGATGAGGAGCAGGAGATGGTTGCCTCCACTACAGAGGGTAGTACCCATGAAAGTTTTATAACACCTGTTCAGCGTGGATGGGTAGAAGAGGAGGAAGAGGATGAGGAGATTGAGAGTCATCCTCCTGATGAGGACAGCGAAGTCTTGTCTGTTGGGACTCTGGCACACATGGCTGACTTTGTCAGGCTGCCTTTCCCGTGACCCTCGCGTTTTACGCATTTTCCTGTGGTGGAAAGGACGAACAAAATGGTGCAATACCAGAAGGTCATTGTGGAAAAATTGCTCCAAAAATTTCCAGCTGACAAAGCTGGTGGCAGAGTATGTAGTTCCTTGGCCAACCGAGGAGGGGAACACACAGCAGTTCCAACAGAGGCAGGGTAACACTCTTCAAGGCCTGGGACAGTTTTATGACACCCCGCCAGCACTCTCAACCTGATGCATGGCCTAAAGTGTTGATCGAGCACCAAAGTGCTCGGGTGCTCTGGCCAAACTCATCAGGGTGCTCGGGTGCTCTACCGAGCACCCAAGTATAATAGAAGTCAATGGGAGAACCCGAGCATTAAACCAGGCACCCCCTGCTCTGAAGAGGGGAGGGTGCCTGGTTCATAGTAAAAGGTCAGAAATTGATGGAAACACCACTGAAATGGTTCTGTAACAGCATGGGGAGGATGTCTGGATGCATCTTGGACTCCTAGGTCGCTGCTGGGAGCGATGTTGTCCGAATAGTACGCCACTTTTACAGACTGACAATAATACGTACCAAACCGAAGATAAAATCGATTTTAGAGGAACAATTGTTAGGAAACATTCTTTTCTGTATATTTACTTATATATAAAGTGCAAGTGCTGCCAAAAAATTCAAGGAAGAGGCACTCCGATACAACCTGTATATCACATAAAGAAAGGGCCTCATTCACATTGTGGTACAATTGTTCATGTAGTGGGACTCCTACACTCATAAAGCCTATGCACTCCAATACACCCTTTAATACACATACAGGAGGGCATAATACACAGCCTTGAAAAATTATGATTGATGGAGTAAGGGCCTGCTGATCTGACAATCTAAAACATTATGGGTGAGGGCCTGCTGCCGCTTTAGTGACTCTAGATAACCTGGGGCCGATCGCACGTCCCCGTTCCATTCGGATGTTTGGTCTATTAACTTTTGATGTTATTGTCAGCGCAAACCATGGTGACTATGGTTAACGGGGAATCAGGGTTCGATTCCGGAGAGGGAGCCTGAGAAACGGCTACCACATCCAAGCAAGGCATCATGCGTGCAAATTACCTATTAGGTATAATTAGGTGAGGGCCTGTAGGTGAGCTCACCCTATAAAAGATTTTAGGTGCGGGACTGCTGGTGAGCTGACCCTCTAAAAAATTATATGCAAGAGTCTGCTGGTGAGCTGACCCTGTAAAAAATTATATGCGAGGGCCTTCAGGTGATCTGACCCTGTAAAACATTATATGCGAGGGCCTGCTGGTGAGCTGACCCTCAAAAAAATTATATGCGAGGGCCTGCTGGTGAGCTGACAGTCTAAAAAATTATATGCGAGGGCCTACTGGTGAGCTGACCCTAAAAAAAATCATATGCGAGGGCCTGCTGGTGAGCTGACCATCTAAAACATTATATGTGATGGCCTGCTGGGGAGCTGACCCTGTAAAACATTGTAGGTGAGGGCCTGCTAGTAAGCTGACCTTGTAAAACATTATATACGATGGCCTGCTGGTGAGCTGACCCTCTAAAAAATTATATGCGAGGGCCTTCAGGTGAGCTGACCCTATAAAAGATTGTAGGTGAAGGCCTGCTGGTGTGCTGACTCTGTAAAACATTATATGTGATGGCCTGCTGCGGAGCTGACCCTGTAAAACACTATATGCGAGGGCCTGCTGGTGAGCTGACCCTCTAAAAAATTATATACGAGGGCCTGCTGGTGAGCTGACCCTGTAAAACATTGTAGGTGAGGGCCTGCTGGTGAGCTGACCCTGTAAAACATTGTAGGTGAGGGCCTGCTGGTAAGCTGACCCTGTACAAGATTATATGCGAGGGCCTGCTGGTGAGCTGACCTTCTAAAAAATTATATGCAAGGGCCTTCAGGTGAGCTGACACTGTAAAAAATTATACGCGAGGGCCTGCTGGTAAGCTGACCCTGTACAAGATTATATGAGAGGGCCTGCTGGTGAGCTGACCCTCTAAAAAATTATATGCGAGGGCCTTCAGGTGAGCTGACCCTGTAAAAGATTGTAGGTGAAGGCCTGCTGGTGAGCTGACCCTGTAAAACATTGTAGGTGAGGGCCTGCTGGTGAGCTGACTCTGTAAAACATTATATGCGAGGGCCTGCTGGTGAGCTGACCCTCTAAAAAAAATTATATGCGAGGGCCTGTTGCTGATCTGACACTGTAAAACATTGTAGTTGAGGACCTGCTGGTGAGCTGACCCTCTAAAAATTATATACAAGGGTCTCCAGCTAAGCTGACCCTCTAAAACATTATATACAAAGGGCATTATATGCGAAGAATAAGCATGCTGATATGATGGAAGAGGAGAAGGAGGTTGAGAAAAGGAAGATTCAACCATATACCCTTGTTTTTGGTGGAAGAGGTGCATGGCAATACAGTGTATTCAGT
Organism: Bufo bufo; assembly: GCF_905171765.1. Classification (NCBI taxonomy): domain Eukaryota; kingdom Metazoa; phylum Chordata; class Amphibia; order Anura; family Bufonidae; genus Bufo; species Bufo bufo. The sequence continues at coordinate 383,213,109 of NC_053390.1, forward strand.
ACATTATAAACAACACATTTAAAGTGCCTTTATGTTCAGCCATTTTCCTCTGGTGGAGTCGAGAAGTCATGGTCAATCCAGGCCTTGTTCATTTTTATAAGAGTCAACCTGTCAGCATTTTCAGTTGACAGGCGGATACACTTATCTGTTATAATGCAACCAGCAGCACTAAATACCCGCTCAGACAAAACGCTGGCGGCAGGGCAGGCCAGCACCTCCAAGGCGAAGAGCGCCAGTTCGTGCCACGTGTCCAGCTTGGACACCCAGTAGTTGTAAGGCACTGAGGGATCATTGAGGACGCTGACACGGTCTGCTACGTACTCCTTCACTATCTTCCAAAATGTTTCCCTCCTTGAGATACTAGGCCACGCATCAGGGTGAGGGTGCTGGCGTGGTGTCATTAATCTGTCCCAGGCTTTGGAGAGTGTTGCCCTGCCTCTGTTGGAACTGCTGTGTGTTCCCCTTGTCTCCTCTCCTCGGTTGGCCAAGGAACTACGGACTCTGCCACCAGCGTTTTCAGATGGAATTCTTTGGAGCAAATTTTCAACAAGAATCTTCTGGTATTGCACCGTTTTGCTTGTCCTCTCCACCAGAGGAATGAGAGAGGAGAAGTTCTCTTTGTAGCGGGGATCAAGAAGGGTGAACAACCAGTAATCTGTGTTGTCTAAAGTGCGTAAAACTCGTGGGAAAGGCAGCTTAACATGAAGTCAGCCATGTGTGCCAGAGTACCAACAGGCAAGACTTCGCTGTCGTCATCAGGAGGATCACTCTCAATCTCCTCATCCTCTTCCTCCTCTTCTGCCCTCCCACGCTGAACAGATGGAATTAAACTTCCATGGGTACTACCCTCTGTAGCGGAGGCAACAGTCTCCTGCTCCTCCTCTGTGTTGTCCAATTCGCGCTGAGAAGACGAACTGAGGGTGGTCTGGCTATCACCCTGTGTAATGTCTTCCCCCATTTCCAACTCTTCCACATGCAAAGCGTCTTCCTTAATTGTGAGCAGCGAGCGTTTGAGTAGACACAGAAGTGGGATGGTTACGCTGATAATAACGTTATCGCCGCTCATCTGTATTGATTCCTCAAAGTTTCTTAAAACCTCACAGAGGTCAGACATCCATGCCCACTCCTCTCTTGTGAATAGCGTGTTCAGGTTGCACAACAGCCGATGAGCTGGCAATTTCAAGAGCTGCTGCAGCATTGACAGACTGGCTGAAGCTGTCGATGACTTGAGGAAATGTGCACACAAGTGGCGCACCTTTACCAGCAGTTCAGGCAAATTGGGGTAGGTTTTGAGAAACCGCTGAACCACTAAGTTTAAGATGTGGGCTAGGCATGGGATGTGTCTGAGCTTGCCGAGCTCCAAAGCTGCCACCAAGTTACGGCCATTATCAGACACAACCATGCCTGGTTCTAGGTTGAGTGGCGAGAACCACAGCTCAGTCTGGTCTCTTATACCCTGCCATAGCTCTGCGGCTATTTGTCACCTAAGCATATCAGCTTCAGAATGGCCTGTTGCCGCTTCCCCACTGCAGTGCTACATTGCTTGCAGTTACTGACTGGTGCTGCATGCGGATAATTCAGAGGTGGAAGTGTAGGAGGAGGAGGAGAAGTGAGGGTTGGATCCACTAACCCAGGTGCTGGCGGAAACCCTGATCGACGTAGGGCCCACAATTCTTGGCGTCGGTAGCACCTGTGCCATCACAGGGTACTACTCGCTCACGGCATCCACAACATTCACCCAGTGTGCCGTTAGGAAAATGTAGCGTCCCTAGCCGAATGCACTTGTGTTTGTGGGTAAGTGGACCTTCCCAGCAACTGCGTTGGTCAGGGCACGTGTGATGTTATGGGACACATGTTAGTGTAAGGCGAGCACGGCACACCTTGAAAAATAGTGGCGGCTGGGCACTGCGTAACGCATCAGGCTGCGGAAGGCCTCAGTGTCCACAAGCCTAAATAGCAACATTTCCAGGGCCAGTAATTTGGAAAGCTGCGCATTTAGCTATGGCCTGTGGGTGGGTGGCTAGGTATTTGCGATTTCGTTCAAATGCCTGGGGGAAGGACATTTGGATGCTGCGCTGGGACACGGAAGTGGATGTGGTCGCTGATTGTGCTTGCGAAGGTCCAGGTGCAGGACGAGAGGCATCCGGGCCTGCGTCTTGGACAGGGGATTGGCCAGCACGTAACACAGGAGAAGAGGAGGCAGTGGTGTGACACGCAGACACAGATTGTGGACCCAGGCGTTCTGCCCATCTATTACGGTGCTTTTATGCCATGTGGCGGATCATGCTGGTGGTTGCTAGTGTTCACACCCCTGCTCATTTTTGTATGGCACAGGTTGAAAATTACAATTCTTTTGTCGTCCACATTTTCTTCAAAAAAGCGCCAGACTGCGGAACACCTACCCCTTGGCAAGGGAGATTTCCACAAGGGTGTGCTCCGGGGAACAGTTGCGGGCCTGTTTGGTGTGGCCCGCCTACTCCCTTTTGCCACCCGACTGCCTCTTCCAGCCTGTTGCGGTGCTGCGGATCCCTCCCCCTCTGTACTGCTGTCCACGCTCGATCTTCCACCTTCCAAGTTCAGTAACTTCGTCATCCACCACCTCCTCTTCCACTTCCTCACTCTGCTCATCCTCCTTACTTGTTGACCTAACCACTACCTCATTGATTGACAACTGTGTCTCATCCTCTTCATCAACAACCACTTGAGACGGTAATTGCTGTTGAGTTATTGGCAACTGTGTCTCATCATCATCCACCTCATTAAACAGTAATTGCTGTTCCTCACCATCATCTTCTTGTGATTGTGGATGCTCAAGAGTTTGGGAATCAGGGCACAAGATCTGTCCCTCTTCAAGTGTGCTTGGTGAGAGGATCAAATCAAGGAATGGCGCTGAAAAGAGCTCCTCGGAATATCCGAGTGTGGGATCACTTCTTTGCCCAGACTCTCCATGGTGGGAGGAAGGAGGATCAGGGTGAGGATTGGGTTGAGCAGACTCTTGGCCACTGAGACTGGACTTGGTGGAAGACAGGGTGGTGCTTAAGCGACTGGAAGCATTATCTGCTGCAATCCAACTGACCACCTGGTCGCACTGGTCGGACTGGTCTGACTTCAAGAGTGGTGTCCTGCGCCGCCCTGCAAACTGGGACATGAATCTAAGTATCGTGGATGATTGTTTTTCTTGTGCTCTGGGAGCAGGCACAGTTTCACCGCGCTCAGCGTGCACCATCAGCATCACTGCCACTGCCCCGTCCCTTACTGATCGCCTTCTTCATATTAAATGTTATATATGATTGAAAGTCTGTGACACGTACAGTAGCGTAAGAAGTGTATGTGCAAACTAATTTAAAAAGGTAATTGGGATGTGGAAACGTCACACAGGAGATATCACTCAGATAATGTCAATGCTGTCACCAGCGTCTAATGAAAAATTACAGGGAATGTCACAGGTATTTGGGATGAGGAAACATACGCAAAAAAGTACACTATAAGTCACATATATTTTTTGGATGCTCACACTTTACACAGGAGATGTGGCGCAGCTAATGTCACTGTCTGCAGCAGACACCGTCTACGGAAAAAGTACACTTTATGTCACAGATAAATTTGAGAAGCGCACACATTACACTGCAGATGTGGCGCTGGTAATGTCACTGTCCGCAGCAGACACCATCTACGGAAAAAAATACACTGTATGTCACAGATACATTTTTGAAGCGCACACGTTACTCTGCAGATGCGGCGTTGGTAATGTCACTGTCCGCAGCAGACAACGTCTACGGAAAAAGTACTCTGTATGTCACAGATACATTTTTTAAGCGCACATGTTACACAGGAGATGTGGCACAGCTAATGTCACTGTCCGCAACGGACACCGTCTACGGAAAAAGGACACTCTATGTCAGATATTTTTTGGATGCGCACAGTTTACACAGATGTGGCACAGTCTACGGAAAAAGTACCGTACATGTATGTCACAGATTTTTTTGGGATGCGCACACTTTACACTGGAGATGAGGTGCAGCTAATGTCACTGTCCGCAGTGGACACCATCTACGGAAAAAGTACACTGGATGTCAGATATTTTTTGGATGCACGCACTTTACACAGGAGATGTGGCGCAGCTAATGTCACTGTCCGCAGCGGACACCGTCTACGGAAAAAGTACACTGGATGTCACAGATATTTTTTGGATGCTCACACTTTACACTGGAGATGTGGTGCAGCTTATGTCACTCTCCGCAGCGGACACCGTCTACGGAAAAAGTACACTGTATTAGTACAACCTATTAAACCAACAACCAGTTTGTAAGATGTATGTCATCATAAAGAAACCCAAAGAAGTAATCCCGTAGGGATACACATACATACACAAAATATGAAATTTTATTGAATAATTACATACAGATAATTACAAAACATGATAAACAATGATCAAAAAATTGTAAAGCAGCAATATAGGCGATGTTGCAAATGGTAGCTCACATGCTGACCGGCATGGTATAAGATCCCAAAAACCAAAACTAGGCACAAAAACTAATAGCAGCAGTGCCAAAAGAAATAGTATCAATGTACCAAAAATGCCCTGGAAACCTATCTGATCTTCCAAAATGCCCTGTATCAAAAACGTCCACATGAGGTCCCGGCAGGCAACCAAAAGTGGGCATACAGACAGCAATCAACTAAAGGAAAAACAGACAATACCTGGGCTAAGGTACAAAGCAGGGATCCAACTTCCGGTCAGCTGTGAGCGTACCCCGACGTACGTTTCGCTCCGCTTTCTCAAGGGGCGTATCTGTTTGAACACTCAGCCACATTATATATCCTGAAGTTGATTACAAAGCTGGGGCACTTGTGGATGGACCAATGAAATAGTTTCCCTTTGTCCTGGGCGGGGTCCCGCTGGCCGGAGGTAGTGCCTCGTCAGTGCGGTCACGTGATCGTGAGCGGACCACCTTCATTATCGCATCATTGTTCGAGTCACAGCCATTCCTGCGATACTGTGCTCGGGGCGGCCTCGCTCAACCTCGGTCACGTGACCGCTGCGTCAGCCAGAGACGCATAGTACCCAACCTCACTTAGAGATCCGGGTCTCGCACATAGCATCATCGCTCGGTCGCGGTCACATGACCGTGACAGTTGCCACTAGGTCACGTGATCGCACCAAGGCCGTCTCATCCGAAGGGGAGAAGAGATCTCAGCCGCAGAGGTATAGCTTGTACATACATTATTGATATAAAGGACAGCACAATCGACATATGATAAAATGATATAATAATGTGTCTTTAGTTAATAGAGAACTTTGTAAGTCAGGCTAGATATATAGCATAATAATAAATACAATTGCTTGAATGCCCAACCTGAGGAAACAAAAAAGTACTCATGTGGAATAAATGCAAATGACGTATAATCACATATAAAGTGCACATGTATGAGAACATGCTAATAAATAAGCAAGTCTAAAGTTTATAAATTTTATATATTATCTATACAATTCATATTAAAGTATGATAGTGAGTATACTTAAAAGTGGTAAAAAAGTGAAAAAAATATAAAATAAAAAGTGCGGGTGCAGTGAAAGTGCTGGTGAAGTGCCATGCAGTGACAAGAGTATTTTTAAATTATAATACAAAAAGATACATTAGTATTAATAATAGCTAATTCTGCATTTATAATTATATCAAGTATACGCATAAGATAGATATAAAAAGGCATCAGAGTCCCATCATGTCACAAGGATCCGACATCTCAGGCGAAAAGGGGAAGTTCTTTCTTCCATATAGTAACATCCCCATCCAACAATTGTCCCCTAATCTGGAATATACAAAGGGTCATGAGTACTGAGTAGTAAGTGTAAATAACTGTTAAAAATATGCAATGGAATACTAGTTAAAAATACTCCGTTAAAAACACACAACTACATGTCGGTTTAGACCACCAGGCTGCAGGTCACCAAGATATAGATAGAGCAGAAGGCACAGAAAGATTATCTAATGTCGCCACCCCACAGGCCTTATTTAAATGAATGGGGCATAGCTGATGCTCTCATTAAGGCCATTTGGTGAGACCGTATTGAGGAGGAAAATCCATTTGGTCTCACGCTGAGCCAGCAATTTCTTCCAATTGCCTCCTCTTTTTGGAATGAGTACTCGGTCAATTCCTCTAATCCGTAGTAGAGTTCCATCTGAGCCGTGTTTGTCTTTAAAATGCCAAGCCAAGGTCTTCAACTGTGTTACGTCCTCCTCACATGCCGCATTAATGGACAGAACATGCTCCCTGACCATTCTTTTAAGCGAGCGTGAGGAAAAAGTACACTGGATGTCACAGATATTTTTTGGATGCGCACACTTTACACTGGAGATGTGGTGCAGCTTATGTCACTGTCTGCAGCGGACACCGTCTACGGAAAAAGGACACTGTATGTCACAGATATTTTTTGGATGCGCACACTTTACACTGGAGATGTGGTGCAGCTTATGTCACTCTCCGCAGCGGACACCGTCTACGGAAAAAGTACACTGTATGCCACAGATATTTTTGGGATGCGCACACTTTACACTGGAGATGTGGTGCAGCTTATGTCACTCTCCGCAGCGGACACCGTCTACGGAAAAAGTACACTGGATGTCACAGATATTTTTTGGATGCGCACACTTTACACTGGAGATGTGGTGCAGCTTATATCACTCTCCGCAGCGGACACCATCTACAGAAAAAGTACACTGTATGTCACAGATATTTTTGGGATGCGCACACTTTACACTGGAGATGTGGCACAGCTAATGTCACTGTCTGCAGCGGACACCGTCTACGGAAAAAGTACACTGGATGTCACAGATATTTTTTGGATGCGCACACTTTACACTGGAGATGTGGTGCAGCTTATGTCACTCTCCGCAGCGGACACCGTCTACAGAAAAAGTACACTGTATGTCACAGATATTTTTTGGATGCGCACACTTTACACTGGAGATGTGGTGCAGCTAATTTCACTGTCCGCAGCGGACACCGTCTACGGAAAAAGGACACTGTATGTCACAGATATTTTTTGGATGCGCACACTTGACACAGGAGATGTGGTGCAGCTAATGTCACTGTCCGCAGCGGATACCGTCTACGGAAAAAGGACACTGTATGTCACAGATATTTTTTGGATGCGCACACTTTACACTGGAGATGTGGTGCAGCTAATGTCGCTGTCTGCAGCGGCCTAACTATTGTATGCATTTAGCGCAGGATGCGCTAAAAATAGATATTGCTGCCTCTCACAATAGTCCTTAGAAGGACTTTTGGGTCTGTAAAGTTTTAGCTATTTCGCGCAGGTTGCTCTAAAAATATAGATTGCTGCTGCCACACACAATAGTCCTTAAAAGGACTTTTGGGTCTCTGAAAAGTTTTGGTGGTAATAATATTCTTAAATCACTCCCTACACTGTCTGTCACTTCCTCAGCACAGCTCTCACTGACTAAGAATGAGAAAAACATACGTCATCGGGTGCTATATAGCACCCGATGACTTGTTCCGGCCAGCCAATCTTTGTAAGATCATCAACCCTGTTGGTTGGTTCATTTACTGCTAAAAGTCTTGGGCAGCAAGCAGCAAGGCTTTGTTCTGCATGGCAGACCGGTAGTTGAAGTCTTTTCTCGTTGGGTGGCAGAAGGGCATCTTACCACACTTGGTATTGTTAATTTGGGCAGTACCTGGGAATTGCTGAGGTTGTCAGTCAGTTCCTGGGCACTGTTGAGGTTGAAAGTCCTGGCTCTGCTAAATAGCTGATACAGCCTGCACAAACTTACACTTACAAACAGTTGCTCATATTCTAGCAGGAATAAATCGGCTTCAAAATAAATTTAGTTCATGATTAACTCCATGGGCTTCAACTCTGTCTAACATAACTCAGTCTATGGCAATTTGAGCCGTCGTTGGGGTGAAGTATGTTTAAAAACTTGTGTCATTTACTTCCTACCACCCTCACATCAGATGGATTAAACAAAAAAAAAAAAATGTCCCATTATGACTTGTGTCAGTCCAACACTGTTTTTAAATAACATGTCAAATGGAACCAAGAGGTCCCATGCCAAAGCAAACATTTTACTAAACCTTATACCTGTTTCCTTGTACACCTACATATACATGTATTATTCTCAATTATTGGTTCAGTATTTGGCCCAATATGTGATAACATTTTTTTTTTAAAAACGTATACATAAAATAGGTTGCGCTGTATGGCGGTTCTCATCTTTGTTCTTAACACATTAAATGAACTATGGCAATCAATATTTCTCAAGGGTCTTGGATGGTCCTTTGTCACATGATAACTGTAAAATGTATCACTTTCTTTTAGTTACTCATAAAATAAAAACACATTTGTTTGAATGTCTTTTCATTTGTGGATATCTTCTTAAATATAAACCTTTTCATATCTTCAGTGTAAACCTTTTAACCAGTAATATCAGTTTCATGATATACCCTTGATTATTGATATTAGCAATTAACACCATTATTATTATTACACATTTATATAGGAATCTTCTAATATACCCAATGTTATATACTGTTTCATACTTTATATCATTTGGTATTTTGTTTGAAGATTTACCCAGTTTGCCTGTATTATATCATTAGTTAAAAGCTTTTTACTTTTCCATAAAAACACATACCATATAATAATACTTTTGCAATTCACCTAACACAGATATACTGAGTGTTTATGCCATATCAGATATATACTCAATGAACACACATCCTTCTTTCTTCATGGGGGTGGCTTGTAGTTAAAGGGGTTGTCTCACGAAAAATATTCTACAGTTTTCAAACCTGCACCTGGATCTAAATACTTTTGTAATTGCATGTAATAACATTTTTTGCATAGCTACTGAATTATTTAATAAAATCTATCTGTATAGCGCCACCTGCTGTTTGTTCTTTTTCTTATTTCTTTGTCCTGCTCACTGAGATGGCCGCACGTGCTCAGTTTCATCCTTTCACTGCCTCCTGAGCTGTAATAGGGAGAGCATGGACATGTCCCCTGAGCTGCAGCAGAAAAGACGCTCCCCTTGAGCTGTCAGCTTGATTTCAATCTAGCAGAGAAATGAGGGGAGATCTCTGGATCCATGTGATGTACAGGGCTGGTTGTAGCTTTATTAGAAAGAGACTGCCAAGTACTATATGTCTGATTTTCATTTTTTACAATAATCATGGGATAACCCCTTTAATGGAGGAGCACAAGGGGTTGTCTTTGGGTCCTGTGTTGTCCACCTGTTCTCCTCCCTCCCCACCTGGTTGGGCTTTGTCATCCTCCCTCCACCAGTCATTGTCTCCTTAGCACTGTATGAGGTCAGATCAGTAACATAGCAACATAGTATTATACTATTAGTATATAAGGCCGAAAAAAGACATTTGTCCATCCAGTTCGGCCTGTTACCCTGCAAGTTGATCCAGAGGAAGGAAAAAAACCTGTGAGGTAGAAGCCAATTTTCCCTACTTAAGGGGAAAAAAATTCCTTCCCGACTCAATGAGGCACTCCGAATAACAGGCCCTAGTAGCTACAGCCTGTAATATTATTACACTCCAGAAATACATCCAGGCCCCTCTTGAACTCTTTTAGTGAACTCACCATCACCACCTCAGGCAGAGAGTTCAATAGTCTCACTGCTCTTACCGTAAAGAATCTTCTTCTATGTTTGTGTACAAACCTTCTTTCCTCCAGACGCAGAGGATGTCCCCTTGTCACAGTTACAGTCCTGGAGATAAATAGATGATGGGCGAGATCTCTGTACTGACCCCTGATATATTTATACATAGTAATTGAATCTCCCCTCAGTCGTCTTTTTTCTAAAGTGAATAAACCTAATGTTAATAATCTTTCAGGGTACTGTAGTCCCCCCATTCCAGTTATTACTTTAGTTGCCCTCCTCTGTACCTTATCCAGCTCTGCTATGTCTGCCTTGTTCACAGGAGCCCAGAACTGTACACAGTACTCCATGTGTGGTCTGACTAGCGATTTGTAAAGTGGTAGGACTATGTTCTCATCACGGGCATCTATGCCCCTTTTGATGCAACCCATTATCTTATTGGCCTTGGCATCAGTGGCCTGACACTGTTTTTTACAGCTTAGTTTGCTGTTCACTAAAATTCCTAGGTCCTTTTCCATATCAGTGTTACCCAGTGTTTTACCATTTAGTATGTACGGGTGACTTGCATTATCCCTTCCCATGTGCATAACCTTACATTTGTCAGTGTTAAACCTCATCTGCCACTTATCTGCCCAAGTCTCCAATCTATCCAGATCCATCTGTAGCAGTATGCTGTCCGCTCCCGTGTCAATTACTTTACATAGTTTAGTGTCATCTGCAAAAATTTATATTTTACTGTGCAAGCCTTCTACAAGATCATTAATAAATATATTGAAGAGAATAGGGCCCAATACTGAACCCTGAGGTAATCCACTACTGACAGTGACCCAATCTGAGTGTGTACCGTTAATAACCACCTTCTGTTTTTTTTTTTATCACTAAGCCAGTTACTTACCCACATACAGACATTTTCTCCCAGTCCAAGCATGCTCATTTTATATACTAACTTTTTATGCAGTACAGTGTCAAATGTTTTGGAGATATACGACATCCATTGATTCGCCGCTGTCAAGTCTAGAACTTACCTCCTCATAGAAACTGATTAAATTAGTTTGACATGACCGATCCCTCATAAAGCCATGCTGATATGGCGTTATTTGCTTATTTTCCTTAAGGTACTCCAAGATAGCATCTCTTAGAAAACCTTCAAACAGTTTACCCACAACAGATGTTAAATTTACCGGCCTATAGTTTCTGGGCTCTGTTTTTTGGACCTTTTTTGAATATTGGCACTACATTTGCTATGCGCCAATCCTGTGGAACACTCCCTGTCAGTATAGAGTCCCAAAATATCAGAAATAAGGGTCTGGCTATGACATTACTTAATTCTCTTAGGATACAGGGGTGTATACCATCTGGTCCTGGCAATTTGTCTATTTTAATCTTTTTAAGACGCCACTGTACTTCTTCCTAGGTCAAACAGGGCACTTTTAATGGGAAATTAACTTTTACATTCTGCAATCCATCTGACAGTTTATTTTCTTCATGAATACAGTGGAGAAAAAAATATTTAATAGCTTTGCTTTCTCCTCATCACTCTCTGCAACTCCCCCCTCATTGCTCTGTAGAGGGCCAACACCTTCAGATTTATACTTTTTACAATTTATATAAATATTTTAGGGTTAGTTTTGCTCTCTTTGGCAATTAATCTCTCAGTCTTTAGTTTGACTGCTTTTATTTGTTTTTTACATATTCTATTTTTTTCCTTATAGTTTTTCAGTGCTTCCTCGCTACCCTCCTGTTTTAGTGATTTAAATGCTTTCTTATTGTCAGTTCTATTTATCCACATTGGTTTCTGTTTGTTCCTTAATCTTTTATTCCCATAAGGTATGTACTTCTCATAATTATAATTTAGAATGCTTTTAAAAATATCCCATTTTGTGGCTGTATTTTTATTTTTGAGGACTTTGTCCCAGTTAGTTAGGCCTATCACCTCTCTTAGTTGGCTAAATTAAACTTTTTTGAAGTATGGTATTTTTGTTCCTCCCTGAAGAAACTTTTGAATGATAATTTGAAGGTTATTACTTTATGGTCACTATTTCCCAGGTGTCCTCCGACCTGCACATCTGTTGTTCTGTCAGGTCTATTGGTTAATACTAAGTCCAGTATGGCCGTCCCTCTAGTCAGGTCCTGAACCAGTTGGGAAAGGTAATTGTCTTTGGTTATTGCCAAGAACTTGTTTCCTTTTATGAGATATACAAGTTTCAGTTTCCCAGTCTATATCTAGGTAGTTGAAATCCCCCATAATAATCACCTCATTATGATTTGCCGCCTCATCTATCTCGTTTAGTAGCTGATTTTCTGTGGACTCTGGTATATTAGGTGGTTTATAATAAACTCCTATTAGTAATTTATTCTTGTTTTTGCCTCCATGTATTTCTACCCAGAGTGACTCCACGTGTTCATGTCCCTCACTTATATCTTCCTAGAGTATGGGCTTTAGACAGGACTTTACATAAAGGCAAACCCCTCCCTCTCTCTGGTTTTTGCGATCCTTTCTAAACAGACTGTAACCCTGTACATTAACTGCCCAGTCATAGCTATCATCCAGCCATGTCTCAGTTATTCCCACTATGTCATAGTCCTCCTCACACATCACTAATTCCAGTTCCCCAGTTTTATTAGTCAGGCTTCTGGCATTAGTATACATACTGTGACACAGTGAGGGGTTGTGTCTGGCAAGGCAGGTATTTTACTCCCAGCATGTGTGGCTGGGCTGGTTTCCAGCCAGATGAGGTCACATACCAGACCTGAGTTAAAGTGCTGGTCCCAGTTTTGGCTTCCTTAACCACCTCAGCCCCCAGTGCTTAAACACCCTGAAAGACCAGGCCACTTTTTACACTTCTGACCTACACTACTTTCACCGTTTATTGCTCGGTCATGCAACTTACCACCCAAATGAATTTTACCTTCTTTTCTTCTCACTAATAGAGCTTTCATTTGGTGGTATTTCATTGCTGCTGACATTTTTACTTTTTTTGTTATTAATTGAAATTTAACGATTTTTTTGCAAAAAAATGACATTTTTAACTTTCAGTTGTAAAATTTTGCAAAAAAAACGAGATCCATATATAAATTTTGCTCTAAATTTATTGTTCTACATGTCTTTGATAAAAAAAAAATGTTTGGGTAAAAAAAAAAAATGCTTTGGGTAAAAGTTATAGCGTTTACAAACTATGGTACAAAAATGTGAATTTCCGCTTTTTGAAGCAGCTCTGACTTTCTGAGCACCTGTCATGTTTCCTGAGGTTCTACAATGGCCAGACAGTACAAACACCCCACAAATGACCCCATTTCGGAAAGTACACACCCTAAGGTATTCGCTGATGGGCATAGTGAGTTCATAGAACTTTTTATTTTTTGTCACAAGTTAGCGGAAAATGATGATTTTTTTTTTTTTCTTTCTTACAAAGTCTCATATTCCACTAACTTGTGACAAAAAATAAAAACTTCTATGAACTCACTATGCCCATCACGAAATACCTTGGGGTCTCTTCTTTCCAAAATGGGGTCACTTGTGGGGTAGTTATACTGCCCTGGCATTCTAGGGGCCCAAATGTGTGGTAAGGAGTTTGAAATCAAATTCTGTAAAAAATGACCTGTGAAATCCGAAAGGTGCTCTTTGGAATATGGGCCCCTTTGCCCACCTAGGCTGCAAAAAAGTGTCACACATCTGGTATCTCTGTATTCAGGAGAAGTTGAGGAATGTGTTTTGGGGTGTCATTTTACATATACCCATGCTGGGTGAGATAAATATCTTGGTCAAATGCCAACTTTGTATAAAAAAATGGGAAAAGTTGTCTTTTGCCAAGATATTTCTCTCACCCAGCATGGGTATATGTAAAATGACACCCCAAAACACATTCCCCAACTTCTCCTGAGTACGGAGATACCAGATGTGTGACACTTTTTTGCAGCCTAGGTGGGCAAAGGGGCCCATATTCCAAAGAGCACCTTTCGGATTTCACAGGTCATTTTTTACAGAATTTGATTTCAAACTCCTTACCACACATTTTGGCCCCTAGAATGCCAGGGCAGTATAACTACCCCACAAGTGACCCCATTTTGGAAAGAAGACACCACAAGGTATTCCGTGAGGGGCATAGTGAGTTCATGGAAGTTTTTATTTTTTGTCACAAGTTAGTGGAATATGAGATTTTGTATGAAAAAAATAAATAAAATAAAAATCAGCATTTTCCACTAACTTGTGACAAAAAATAAAAAATTCTAGGAACTCGCCATGCCCCTCACGGAATACCTTGGGGTGTCTTCTTTCCAAAATGGGGTCACTTGTGGGGTAGTTATACTGCCCTGGCATTTTCCAGGGGCCCTAATGTGTGGTAAGTAGGTAAATGACCTGTGAAATCCTAAAGGTGCTCTTTGGAATATGGGCCCCTTTGCCCACCTAGGCTGCAAAAAAGTGTCACACATGTGGTATCGCCGTATTCAGGAGAAGTTGGGGAATGTGTTTTGGGGTGTCATTTTACATATACCCTTGCTGGGTGAGAGAAATATCTTGGCAAAAGACAACTTTTCCCATTTTTTTATACAAAGTTGGCATTTGACCAAGATATTTCTCTCACCCAGCATGGGTATATGTAAAATGACACCCCAAAACACATTCCCCAACTTCTCCTGAGTACGGCGATACCAGATGTGTGACACTTTTTTGCAGCCTAGATGCGCAAAGGTGCCCAAAGTCCTTTTAGGAGGGCATTTTTAGACATTTGGATACCAGACTTCTTCTCACGCTTTGGGGCCCCTAGAATGCCAGGGCAGTATAAATACCCCACATGTGACCCCATTTTGGAAAGAAGACACCCCAAGGTATTCAATGAGGGGCATGGCGAGTTCATAGAATTTTTTTTTTTTTGGCACAAGTTAGCGGAAATTGATATTTTTAATTTTTTTCTCACAAAGTCTCCCGTTCCGCTAACTTGGGACAAAAATTTCAATCTTTCATGGACTCAATATGCCCCTCACGGAATACCTGGGGGTGTCTTCTTTCCGAAATGGGTTCACATGTGGGGTATTTATACTGCCCTGGCATTCTAGGGGCCCTAAAGCGTGAGAAGAAGTCTGGAATATAAATGTCTAAAAAATTTTACGCATTTGGATTCCGTAAGGGGTATGGTGAGTTCATGTGAGATTTTATTTTTTGACACAAGTTAGTGGAATATGAGACTTTGTAAGAAAAAAAATAAATAATTCCGCTAACTTGGGCCAAAAAAATGTCTGAATGGAGCCTTACAGGGGGGGGGATCAATGACAGGGGGGTGATCAATGACAGGGGGGGTGATCAATGACAGGGGGGGTGATCAATGACAGGGGTGTAATCAATGACAGGGGGGTGATCAGGGAGTCTATATGGGGTGATAACCACAGTCATTGATCACGCCCCTGTAAGGCTTCATTCAGACGTCCGTATGCGTTTTGCGGATCCGATCCATCTATCAGTGGATCCGTAAAAATAATGCGGACATCTGAATGGAGCTTTACAGGTGGGGTAATCAATGACAGGGGGGTGATCAGGGAGTCTATATGGGGTGATAACCACAGTCATTGATCATGCCCCTGTAAGGCTTCATTCAGACGTCCGGATGCGTTTTGCGGATCCGATCCATCTATCAGTGCATCCGTAAAAATCATGCGGACATCTGAATGGAGCTTTACAGGGGGGTAATCAATGACAGGGGGTGATCAGGGAGTCTATATGGGGTGATAACCACAGTCATTGATCATGCCCCTGTAAGGCTTCATTCAGACGTCCGGATGCGTTTTGCGGATCCGATCCATCTATCAGTGGATCCGTAAAAATCATGCGGACATCTGAATGGAGCTTTACAGGGGGTTGATCAATGACAGGGGTGTAATCAATGACAGGGGGGTGATCAGGGAGTCTATATGGGGTGATAACCACAGTCATTGATCATGTCCCTGTAAGGCTTCATTCGGACGTCCGGATGCGTTTTGCGGATCCGATCCATCTATCAGTGCATCCGTAAAAATCATGCGGACATCTGAATGGAGCTTTACAGGGGGGTAATCAATGACAGGGGGGTGATCAGGGAGTCTATATGGGGTGATAACCACAGTCATTGATCATGCCCCTGTAAGGCTTCATTCAGACGTCCGGATGCGTTTTGCAGATCCGATCAATCTATCATTGGATCCGTAAAAATCATGCGGACGTCTGAATGGAGCTTTACAGGGGGTTGATCTATGACAGGAGGGTAATCAATGACAGGGGGGTGATCAGGGAGTCTATATGGGGTGATCAGGGGCTAATAAGGGGTTAATAAGTGACGGGGGGGGGGTGTAGTGTAGTGTAGTGGTGCTTGGTGCTACTTTACTGAGCTACCTGTGTCCTCTGGTGGTCAATCCAAACAAAGGGGACCACCAGAGGACCAGGTAGCAGGTATATTAGACGCTGTTATCAAAACAGCGTCTAATATACCTGTTAGGGGTTAAAAAAAAACACATCTCCAGCCTGCCAGCGAACGATCGCCGCTGGCAGGCTGGAGATCCACTCTCTTACCTTCCGTTCCTGTGAGCGCGCGCGCCTGTGTGCGCGCGTTCCCAGGAAATCTGGAGTCTCGCGAGATGACGCATATATGCGTGACTGTGCGCAGGGCTGCCACCTCCGGAACGCGATCCTGCGTTAGGCGGTCCGGAGGTGGTTAAATAGGCCGCTGGGTTCAGCAGAGATGTCTCTGTTTTTGTAATCTGAGGCTTTGTGCCGTGCTGGAGGGCTGAGAGCCGCACGCTGGAGAAACATGCCCCCTAAAGCCTTCTGTGGACTACAGGAGGCAGAACTGCCAGCAAGGTGACTTGTGTTATATGAACTTTCCATTGTGTGTGAATTAACACCAAGACTGCAAAGTTACGTGCTGTTTTGTGCAATTGCCTCAAGTGTTTATAATCACTGACATTTTGAGTAAAGAACTTGTATTTTGCCTCTGTACTGCGCCTGCTTACCCTATCTACCAGAGCAAAACCCCACAATTGGTGGAGGATGCGTGCAAGAGCAGTGAGGCTGGCGTGAATGCCGATATTTTGGTTTTCTGCATTTTTCAGGTTGTATGTCGTACATAAAACCAGCTGTATTACAACCAGTGCCCCACGACAAAATGGAGGCTGTTGTGAAGGCCCTCATGTAGGCTAATCTGCAGCTGCTAGAGACAAACCTGCAGCAATTTGAGGCTAATAAGCAGCAGCAGGAGACTAACCAGTTTCTGCTACAACGTAAACCAGAGCGAAACCCCACAATACATTTAAGAGGTTTATCTATATTTTGTACCCTACACTTTTCTTCTAAACTGTTCTAGTCCCTCCTTCCATTTCTCCCCCAGTCCCATTTCCTTGCCCCCAGTCTCTATCTGCACTATCTTCCCATCCTATAACGTAATTACTCTCCCCCCAGTCCCTAGTTTTAACACTCCTCCAACCTTCTAGCCATCTTCTCCCCCAACATAGCTGCCCCTTCTTATTGAGGTGCAGCCCTTACCTACGATAGAGCCTTTAGCCAACAGAGAAGTCGGCCCAGTTCTCCAGGAACCCAAACCCCTCCTTCCTACACCAGTTCTTGAGCCACTTGTTATCCTCCCTAATCTCACGCTGCCTTTCTTGTGTGGCTCGTGGTACCGGTAGTATTTCGGAAAATACTACCTTTGAGGTTCTTGCCCTAAGCTTTTGACCAAAATCCCTAAAATCATTTTTAAGTACGCTCCACCTACCTCTAACTTTGTCATTGGTTCCGATATGGACCATGACTGCTGGATCTTCTCCAGCCCCTCCCAGTAATCTGTCAACCCGATCCGCGATGTGTTGAACTCGAGCGCCAGGAAGACAACACACCGTTCGACAATCCCGGTCTGTGTGACAGATCGCCCTATCTGTACCCCTAATAATTGAGTCTCCCACTACCAGCACCTGTCTGGCCTGCCCTGCTCTCCTGGTCCCCTGCTTACTGGAGCTCACATTCCCCTGACTGGCAGAGAAAGTGTCTGGCTACAGCAGTGCTCTCCCTGAACTGACATCCCCCTCATCTGCCAACTGTGCAAACTTGTTGGGGTGTGTCAGATCAGGGCTAGCCTCTCTGGCACTCTTCCCTCTACCCTGCTTTCTAACTGTTACCCAGCTAGCTACCTCACTTTCCTGAGCTTTCTAGCTACCACCCTCCCCGACATCTACCCCATAGAGTGCTTGCTCAGTAACCAGCAAACTCTTTTCCAAATTGGCAATGCTTCTCAGTGTGGAAATTCGCCCGTTTAGATACTTATTGTGCGATTCCAAACGGGCAATTTTCTCACATTTTGAACAAATATATGCACCCTCAAATGGCTGTTCCAGGACTGCATACATTAGACAAGATGTGCACTGGTCTGCGCGGTCAATAATGGAACACATACTAAATGGGGATTACGCAAGAAAAGATAAAAATACTATATTGTGCAGTGATAAGAATCTAACTTACTGTAGTCCCCTCCTAAAGTCCCTGAATCTGAAGTCACGTAATCTAAAGTCACACACTTAATACAAACACATACTGGAACTCAAACACGCGAATGTTCACAAATTCGCTTTATTTGCCTGCTTGTATAAATGCAGCTCTCAAACCAGCCTGCTTTATTTCCTCTAGATTCAAAGGACTTAGCTGCCCTCAAGGCTGGCTATTTAACTTCTCCTAATTAGACAGCCTCACCCTAATTACTCACTTGGTCAACACCCTGGAGAAGGAAGAGAGAAAAAAATTTAATCACTAGTGTTGAGCGAGCATGCTCAGCCAAATACCAGTTCTGCTCGAGTATCGCTATGCTCGGCACATGGCGGTACTCGGCCAAGTACCGCATGTGCTTGAGCGCAATGCTCAAGTCTCCTTTCCGCATGTTTCACGGCTGCTAAGCTGCCAATAAACGTGCAGGTAAGTACTGCTCTCACTGTAATGCCAGTAGCCATGACGAGTGTTTGGCTCATTCTAAGGCCTCATGCACACGACCGTATTTTTTTGCGGTCCGCAAAACGGGGTTCCGTTTTTCCGTGATCCGTGACCGTTTTTTCGTCCGTGGGTCTTCCTTGATTTTTGGAAGATCCACGGACATGAAAAAAAAGTCATTTTGGTGTCCGCCTGGCCGTGCGGATCCAAACGGATCCGTCCTGAATTACAATGCAAGTCAATGGGGACGGATCCGTTTGACGTTGACGCAATATGGTGCAATTTCAAACGGATCCGTCCCCCATTGACTTTCAATGTAAAGTCAGGAGTTAATATACCATCGGATCGGAGTTTTCTCCAATCCGATGGTATATTTTAACTTGAAGCGTCCCCATCACCATGGGAACGCCTCTATGTTAGAATATACTGTCGGATTTGAGTTACATCGTGAAACTCAAATCCGACAGTATATTCTAACACAGAGGCGTTCCCATGGTGATGGGGACGCTTCAGGTTAGAATATACTAAAAGAACTGTGTACATGACTGCCCCCTGCTGCCTGGCAGGTGCTGCCAGGCAGCAGGGGGCAGCCCCCCCATCCCTGTAGTTAACACATTGGTGGCCGGCCCCCCCCTCCCCTGTAGTTAACTCATTGGTGGCCAGTGCGGCCGGCCCCCCCCCTCCCCTGTAGTTAACTCATTGGTGGCCAGTGGGCCCCCCTCCCCTGTAGTTAACTCATTGGTGGCCAGTGGGCCCCCCCCTCCCCTGTAGTTAACTCGTTGGTGGCCAGTGGGCCTTCTCCCCTCCCTCCCCCTCCTAATTAAAATCTCCCCCCTATCATTGGTGGCAGCGGAGTGTACCGATCGGAGTCCCAGTTTAATCGCTGGGGCTCCGATCGTTAACCATGGCAACCAGGACGCTACTGCAGTCCCGGTTGCCATGGTTACTTAGCAATTTGTAGAACCATTATACTTACCTGCGAGCTGCGATCTCTGCGTCCGGCCGGGAGCTCCTCCTACTGGTAAGTGACAGGTCTGTGCGGGAGCTCCTCCTACTGGTAAGTGACAGGTCCGGCCGGGAGCTCCTCCTACTGGTAAGTGACATGACCTGTCACTTACCAGTAGGAGGAGCTCCCGCACAGACCTGTCACTTACCAGTAGGAGGAGCTCTTGCACAGACCTGTCACTTACCAGTAGGAGGAGCTCCCGCACAGACCTGTCACTTACCAGTAGGAGGAGCTCCCGGCCGGACGCAGAGATCGCAGCTCGCAGGTAAGTATAATGGTTCTACAAATTGCTAAGTAACCATGGCAACCGGGACTGCAGTAGCGTCCTGGTTGCCATGGTTACCGATCGGAGCCCCAGCGATTAAACTGGGACTCCGATCGGTACACTCCGCTGCCACCAATGATAGGGGGGAGATTTTAATTAGGAGGGGGAGGGAGGGGAGAAGGCCCACTGGCCACCAACGAGTTAACTACATGGGAAGGGAGGGGGGGGCCCACTGCCCACCAACGAGTTAACTACAGGGGAGGGAGGGGGGCCGGCCGCACTGGCCACCAATGAGTTAACTACAGGGGAGGGGAGGGGCCGCACTGGCCACCAAAGAGTTAACTACAGGGGAGGGGGGGGGGCGGCCGCACTGGCCACCAATGTGTTAACTACAGGGGGGCTAGCCTCTCTGGCACTCTTCCCTCTACCCTGCTTTCTAACTGTTACCCAGCTAGCTAGCTCACTTTCCTGAGCCTCCTAGCTACCACCCTCCCCGACATCTACCCCATAGAGTGCTTGCTCAGTAACCAGCAAACTCTTTTCCAAATTGGCAATGCTTCTCAGTGTTGAAATTCGCCCGTTTAGATACTTATTGTGCGATTCCAAACGGGCAATTTTCTCACATTTTGAACAAATATATGCACCCTCAAATGGCTGTTCCAGGACTGCATACATTAGACAAGATGTGCACTGGTCTGCGCGGTCAATAATGGAACACATACTAAATGGGGATTACGCAAGAAAAGATAAAAATACTATATTGTGCAGTGATAAGAATCTAACTGGCCACCAATGAGTTAACTACAGGGGGGGGCCCACTGGCCACCAATGAGTTAACTACAGGGGAGCGGAGGGGCCGCACTGGCCACCAATGAGTTAACTACAGGGGAGGGGGGGACCGGCCGCACTGGCCACCAATGTTTTAACTACAGGAGGGCTAGCCTCTCTGGCACTCTTCCCTCTACCCTGCTTTCTAACTGTTACCCAGCTAGCTACCTCACTTTCCTAAGACTCCTAGCTACCACCCTCCCCGACATCTACCCCATAGAGTGCTTGCTCAGTAACTACAGGGGGGGGGGAGCTGCCCCCTGCTGCCTGGAGCACAAGAAAAACAATCATCCAAGATACCTAGCTTCATGTCCCAGTTTGCAGGGAGGCGCAGAACACCACTCTTGAAGTCAGCCCAGTGCTAGTAGGTGGTCGGTTGGATTGCAGCAGATAATGCTTCCAGTCAGTTAAGCACCAAGTCCATACTCAGTAGCCAGGAGTCTGGTCCACACAATCCTCACCCTGATCCTTCTTCCTCCAACCATTTACAGTGTGGTCAAACAAGTGATCCCACACTCGGATATTCCGAGGAGCTCTTTTCATCGCCATTACTTGATTTGGCCCTCTCGCCAAGCACGCTTGGAGAGGCACATGAGATCTTGTGCCCTGATTCCCAACCGCTTGAGCATCCACAGTCACAAGAAAATGATGGTGGTGAACGGCAATTAGAGTTTAACCGCCTCCGGACCGCCTAACGCAGGATCGCGTTCCGGAGACGGCAGCCCTGCGCAGAGTCACGCCTATATGCGTCATCTCGCGAGATGCGAGATTTCCTGTGAACGTGCGCACACAGGATCGGAAGGTAAGCGAGTGGATCTCCAGCCTGCCAGCGGCGATCGTTCGCTGGCAGGCTGGAGATGTGATTTTTTTTAACCCCTAACAGGTATATTAGACGCTGTTTTGATAACAGCGTCTAATATACCTGCTACCTGGTCCTCTGGTGGTCCCTTTTGTTTGGATCGACCACCAGAGGACACAGGTAGCTCAGTAATAAGTAGCACCAAGCACCACACTACACTACACCCCCCCGTCACTTATTAACCCCTTATTCACCCCTGATCACCCCATATAGACTCCCTGATCACCCCCCTGTCATTGATCACCCCCCTGTCATTGATCACCCCCCTGTAAGGCTGCATTCAGACATCCGTATGTTTTTTACGGATCCACTGATACATGGATCGGATCCGCAAAACACATACGGACGTCTGAATGGAGCCTTACAGGGGAGTGATCAATGACGGGGGTGATCACCCCATATAGACTCCCTGATCACCCCCCTGTCATTGATCACCCCCCTGTCATTGATCACCCCCCTGTCATTGATCACCCCCTGTAAGGCTGCATTCAGATGTCCGTGTGATTTTTACGGATACATGGATCGGATCCGCAAAACACATACGGACATCTGAATGGAGCCTTATAGGGGGGTGATCAATGACAGGGGGGTGATCACCCCATATAGACTCCCTGATCACCCCCCTGTCATTGATCACCCCCCTGTCATTGATCACCCCCTTGTAAGGCTCCATTCAGACGTCCGTATGATTTTTACGGATCCACGGATACATAGATCGGATCCGCAAAACACATACGGACATCTGAATGGAGCCTTATAGGGGGGTGATCACCCCATATAGACTCCCTGATCACCCCCCTGTCATTGATCACCCCCCTGTCATTGATCACCCCCCTGTAAGGCTGCATTCAGATGTCCGTATGATTTTTACGGATCCACGGATACATGGATCGGATCCGCAAAACACATACGGACGTCTGAATGGAGCCTTACAGGGGAGTGATCAATGACGGGGGTTATCACCCCATATAGACTCCCTGATCACCCCCTGTCATTGATCACCCCCCTGTCATTGATCACCCCCTTGTAAGGCTCCATTCAGACGTCCGTATGATTTTTACGGATCCACGGATACATAGATCGGATCCGCAAAACACATACGGACATCTGAATGGAGCCTTATAGGGGGGTGATCAATGACAGGGGGGTGATCACCCCATATAGACTCCCTGATCACCCCCCTGTCATTGATCACCCCCCTGTCATTGATCACCCCCCTGTAAGGCTGCATTCAGATGTCCGTATGATTTTTACGGATACATGGATCGGATCCGCAAAACACATACGGACATCTGAATGGAGCCTTATAGGGGGGTGATCAATGACAGGGGGGTGATCACCCCATATAGACTCCCTGATCAACCCCCTGTCATTGATCACCCCCCTGTCATTGATCACCCCCCTGTAAGGCTGCATTCAGATGTCCGTATGTTTTTTACGGATCCACGGATACGTGGATCGGATCCGCAAAACACATACGGACATCTGATTGGACCTTATAGGGGGGTGATCAATGACAGGGGGGTGATCACCCCATATAGACTCCCTGATCACCCCCCTGTCATTGATCACCCCACTGTAAGGCTCCATTCAGACATTTTTTTGGCCCAAGTTAGCGAAATTATTATTTTTTTTCTTACAAAGTCTCATATTCCACTAACTTGTGTCAAAAAATAAAATCTCACATGAACTCACCATACCCCTCACGGAATCCAAATGCGTAAAAATTTTTAGACATTTATATTCCAGACTTCTTCTCACGCTTTAGGGCCCCTAGAATGCCAGGGCAGTATAAATACCCCACATGTGACCCCATTTCGGAAATAAGACACCCTAAGGTATTCGCTGAGGGGCATATTGAGTCCATGAAAGATTGAAATTTTTGTCCCAAGTTAGCAGAAAGGGAGACTTTGTGAGAAAAAAAAAAAATAAATCAATTTCCGATAACTTGTGCCAAAAAAAATAATTTCTATGAACTCGCCATGCCCCTCATTGAATACCTTGGGGTGTCTTCTTTCCAAAATGGGGTCACATGTGGGGTATTTATACTGCCCTGGCATTTTAGGGGCCCTAAAGCGTGAGAAGAAGTCTGGGATCCAAATGTCTAAAAATGCCCTCATAAAAGGAATGTGGGCCCCTTTGCGCATCTAGGCTGCAAAAAAGTGTCACACATCTGGTATCGCCGTACTCAGGAGAAGTTGGGCAATGTGTTTTGGGGTGTCATTTTACATATACCCATGCTGGGTGAGATAAATATCTTGGTCAAATGCCAACTTTGTATAAAAAAATGGGAAAAGTTGTCTTTTGCCAAGATATTTCTCTCCCCCAGCATGGGTATATGTAAAAAAGACACCCCAAAACACATTGCCCAACTTCTCCTGAGTACAGGGATACCACATGTGTGACACTTTTTTGCAGCCTAGGTGGGCAAAGGGGCCCACATTCCAGAGAGCACCTTTCGGATTTCACAGGTCATTTACCTACTTACCACACATTAGGGCCCCTAGAATGCCAGGGCAGTACAACTACCCCACAAGTGACCCCATTTTGGAAAGAAGACACTCCAAGGTATTCCGTGAGGGGCATGGCGAGTTCCTAGAATTTTTTATTTTTTGTCACAAGTTAGCGGAAAATGATGATTTTTTATATATTTTTTCTTACAAAGTCTCATATTCCACTAACTTGTGACAAAAAATAAAAACTTCCATGAACTCACTATGCCCATCACGAAATACCTGGGGGTGTCTTCTTTCCAAAATGGGGTCACTTGTGGGGTAGTTATACTGCCCTGGCATTTTAGGGGCCGAATGCGTGAGAAGTGGTTTGAAATCAAAATCTGTAAAAAATGCCCGGTGAAATCTGAAAGGTGCTCTTTGGAATGTGGGCCCCTTTGCCCACCTAGGCTGCAAAAAAGTGTCACACATCTGGTATCCCCATACTCAGGAGAAGTTGGGCAATGTGTTTTGGGGTGTCTTTTTACATATACCCATGCTGGGTGAGAGAAATATCTTGGCAAAAGACAACTTTTCCAATTTTTTATACAAAGTTGGCATTTGACCAAGATATTTATCTCACCCAGCATGGGTATATGTAAAATGACACCCCAAAACACATTGCCCAACTTCTCCTGAGTACAGAGATACCACATGTGTGACACTTTTTTGCAGCCTAGCTGGGCAAAGGGGCCCACATTCCAAAGAGCACCTTTCGGATTTCACCGGCCATTTTTTACAGATTTTGATTTCAAACTACTTCGCAACCATTTGGGCCCCTAAAATGCCAGGGCAGTATAACTACCCCACAAGTGACCCCATTTTGGAAAGAAGACACCCCAAGGTATTTCATGATGGGCATAGTGAGTTCATGGAAGTTTTTATTTTTTGTCACAAGTTAGTGGAATATGAGACTTTGTAAGAAAAAAAAAAAATAAAATCATCATTTTCCGCTAACTTGTGACAAAAAATAAAAAGTTCTATGAACTCACTATGCCCATCAGCGAATACCTTAGGGTGTGTACTTTCCGAAATGAGGTCATTTGTGGGGTTTTTCTACTGTCTGGGCATTGTAGAACCTCAGGAAACATGACAGGTGCTCAGAAAGTCAGAGCTGCTTCAAAAAGCGGAAATTCACATTTTTGTACCATAGTTTGTAAACGCTATAACTTTTACCCAAACCATTTTTTTTTTTACCCAAACATTTTTTTTTTTATCAAAGACATGTAGAACAATAAATTTAGAGAAAAATTTATATACGGATGTCGTTTTTTTTTGCAAAATTTTATAACTGAAAGTGAAAAATGTCATTTTTTTGCAAAAAAAAATCGTTAAATTTCGATTAATAACAAAAAAAGTAAAAATGTCAGCAGCAATGAAATACCACCAAATGAAAGCTCTATTAGTGAGAAGAAAAGGAGGTAAAATTCATTTGGGTGGTAAGTTGCATGACCGAGCAATAAACAGTGAAAGTAGGGTAGGTCAGAAGTGTAAAAAGTGGCCTGGTCATTAAGGGTGTTTAAGCTAGGGGGGCTGAAGTGGTTAATGAGGTGGATGATGATGAGACACAGTTGCTAATGAGTCAACTGCAATTACTGTCTCAAGAGGTTGATGAAGAGGATAAGGGTTAGGTCAACAAATCAGGAGGATGATCAGAGTGAGGAAGTGGAAGAGGAGGTGGTGGACGATGAGGTCACTGACCCAACCTGAGAAGGTGGCAAGCCGAGCGAGGAGAGCAGTACAGAGGGGGAGGGATCTGCAGCACCGCAACAGGCTGGAAGAGGCAGCGGGGTGGCAAAAGAGAGAAGGCTGGCCACACCAAACAGACCCGCAACTGTTCCATGGAGCAACCCCTTGTGGAAATCTCCCTTGCCAAGGGGTAGATGTTCCGCAGTCTGGCGCTTTTTTGAAGAAAGTGCGAATGACAAAATAATAGTAGTTTGCAACCTGTGCCATACGAAAATGAGCCGGGGTGTGAACATTAGCAACCTCACCACCACCAGCATGATCCACCACATGGCATCCAAGCATCATAATAAGTGGGACGAACGCCTGGGTCCACAATCTGTGTCTGCGGGTCACACCACTGCCTTCTCTTCCCCTATGTTACGTTCTGGCCAATCCCCTGTCGAAGGCGCAGGCCCGGATGCCTCCCGCCCTGCACCTGGACCTTCGCAAGCACCATCAACCGTGATGAACGAACATTGGCCGGGACGATTCGTGAACGAGCGAACGCGATCCAATGTCCGCGAACCGCAAGTTCGTGGCAGGCCCCATTTACTTTAATAGCAGGCGAACCTGAAGAACCTTCAGGTCATTATTGCAGCCACCAAATACTTACAAGAAGTGCACAAATCGTCCCACAACATGGACAGTGACATACCAGAGGGGGATCAATGGCAAAAATGACCACAAAAAATATGTATTTTAATCAGGGGACATTTTTATGCGTCTTAATGGGAAACTGTCAAAAATGTGGCCTGCTGGAGAAAAAATTTTTTTTAGGCCCCACGGCAGTACAGGCCCCAAACATTAGGCGTTCACCGGACAGAAAACATCAAGTGATTATGTGGCTGGAGTTATATTAGACGGTCATTGGATAACAATTTTACTTCAGGCCAGTGGAGTACAGGCCCCAAAAATTATTCATTCAATGTACAGAAAAGAACAAGTGATTATGTGGCTGGAGGTATATTAGACAATCATTGGCTATCAATTGTACTGCAGGCCAGTACAAATAAATGTCAAATACATATGTTTAAAAGAACAAAAAATGTGGAGGTACATTAGGCAGTCACCATATAACAATTTTACTGTTGGCCAGTTAGATTACAGGCCCCAAAAATTATGCATTCAACGTACATAAATGATCAAGTGATAATGTGGCCGGAGGTGTATTAGACGGTCCATGGATATCAATTTTACTGCAGGCCAGTGCACTACAGGCCCCCAAAATTATTAATTCACTGTACAGAAAAGAACAATTGATAATGTGGCTGGAGGTACATTAGGCGGTCACCGTATAACAATTTTACTGTTGGCCAGTTAGATTACAGGCCCCAAAAATTATGCATTCACCGTACATAAATGATCAAGTGATAATGTGGCTGGAGGTATATTAGACGGCCTTTAAATATCAATTTTACTGCAGGCCAGTATAGTACAGGCCCCAAACCTTAGGCATTCACCGGACAGAAAAGAACAAGTAATTATGTGGCTGAAGGTATATTAGACGGTCATTAGATATCATTTACTGCAGGCCAGTACAAATAGATGTCAAATACATATGTTTAAAAGAACAAAAAATATAAAATTTGATTAAAAACATGGCTAAGGAAATCCTGCTCTTGAAAAAACCCCAAATGATAATAATTGAAATTCAATAACACGTGGTCGTTACAGGTGTTGAATTCCTCCGAGGTCCTAAACATTAGAAATTTACTGGACAGAAAAGGCCTTTTATGCCGCTGTATTTACCTAAGACAGAGACCATTATTTGTTCTGCGTTGTGGCGGATATTTGTGGGCTGTCATGAGGAAATTCAATTAAACGTGGTCGTCACAGATGTTGAATTCCTCCGAGATCCATGCCTCATTCATTTTTAGAAATGTGAGGTAGTCGTGAGCTAGGCAAGTGCGCTTATCGGTCACGATCCCCCCTGATGCACTGAACGACCTTTCGGACAGGACACTGGATGAGAAGCAAGCCAAGAGTTCCATGACAGATTGTGCCAGCTCTGGCCACAGGTCAAGCCTGCATACCCAGTAGTCAAGGGGTTCCTCGCTTCTTAGAGCGTCCACATCGGCTGTTACCCCGATGTAGTCGGACACCTGTCGGTCTATGCATTCCCTGAGGCTGGATCCGGAGGGTGGATGTCGATGGGTTGGCTGCAAGAATTATCTCATATCCGAAGTGACCAAGACATCTTCAAACCGCCCTCTTTTTGCATGCGCTGTAGGATTGGTACTCGCAACTGTTTCTCTGTGGGTGGAAATTCCTCTGCCAGCGCCCGCAACAGCAGAATGCAGCATCTCTCGCAGCAAGGCCTGGAAATGCTGCATTCTGACAGTCCTCTGTGATGCTGGTAACATGTCCACCATTTTGTGTTTGTAGCGGTGGTCTAAGTACGTTGCCACCCAGTACTGGTCCTTGCCCTTTATGATTTTTATACGGGGGTCCCTCTTCAAACACTGGAGCATGCAGGCCCCCATTTGCACTAAATTGGAAGCGGTGGATCGGCCTGGCTCCTGCTCGTCACCCAGGAGAATGTCGTCCTCGGTCACCAGGGATCCCAGAAAAGTTTAAAGCCTGCTCCTCCTCCTCCCCCCTCCATCCTCCTCTGACTCCTCTTTAGACTCCTGCTGACTTGTCCCATTTGATCGCGTTCGCTCGTTCGCGAATCATCCCGGCCGATGTTCGTTCATCACTGCTGATGGTGCTTGCAAAGGTCCAGGTGCAGGGCGGGAGGCACCGGGCCTGTGCCTTCGACAGGGGATTGGCCAGAACGTAAAATAGAGGAAGAGAAGGCATTGTGACTTCCTCATCTTCCTGCTCCTCGATGGCTTGATCAATTACATGATGCAATGCACGCTCCAGAAAGAAGGCGTAAGGTACGATGTCACTGATGTCGCCCTGGCTGCGACTGAACAGTTTAGTGATCTCATCAAATGGCCACAGAAGTCTGCATGCATCGCACATGAGCAGCCACTGGCATGGTAAAAAAAAACAAGCTCCCTAGAACCTGTCATGCCGCAGAGTTCATACAGGTAGTCGTTTACGGCACGTTTTTGCTGGAGCAGCCTATCAAGCATATACAAGGTGTAGTTCCAGCACGTCGGGCAGTCACAAATCAGAGGTCTGACGGGCAAGTGGTGTCGGCGCTGAACGTCAGCATGGCCGTGTAAGGACTTCTAAAATAGCCAGAGATTTTCCTGGCCTGCTGCAAGACGTCCTGGAACCCGGGGTATTTGGCTTTTAATCACTGCACGTCTAAGTTCAGGACGTGTGTGTCATTTTGCTCTGCTTCAGCGAGCTCAGCAGATTGGCACCGTTGTCGCACACCAATTTACCAACTGTCAAATTGAGTGGGGTTAGCCACTGATCGGCCTGTGACCGCAGAGCTGAAAGCAGTGCAGGACCCGTGTAGCTCTTGGCTTCCAGGCACATCATGGTAATGTCTCACCTGGCATGTCGAATAGGTTCTGGGGAGCTGGGGGTGTGCAACGAAAGAGGCGGTAGCAGTGGAAAAGGAGGAGTCAGGCGAGGAGGAGATGGAGTAGGAGGAGAATAAGAGGCAGGCCTGCATGCAATCCGTGGCGGTAACACCAAATACACACGGGTGCCACGGGTTGCATGCTTGACAGCCGTCAGAAAGTTCGCCCAGTGGGCAGTAAAAGTTATGTACCTTCCCTGCCAGTGTTTGGTAGACCACATGTCTGTGGTCAGATGTATTTTGGCACCGACACTGTGTGCCAGAGATACATTCACTTGCCGCTGAACATGGCCATATAGCTCTGGGATGCCCTTCTGGGAGAAATATTTCCTTCCGGGGGACCTTCCATTGCAGTGTGCTAATGGCAACAAATTTTCTAAAGGCCTCCGAGTCCTCCAGTTTAAATGGCAGTAGTTGACGGCTAGCAGTTCCGACAAGCCGGCGGTCAGCCGTAGGGCAAGAGGGTTATCCGGCGTCATCAACTTTTTATGTTCGAACATTTGGGCCACGGAATCCTGCCTTTTGCCAGATGAACGCGACTACGGCACAATGGAAGGTGGAGTGGAGGACAAATGAGAGGAGAAGGAGAAGAGGCAGGATGTAGAGCGCCGGGAGTGTGGTTTTGTGGGTTCTGACGGTGTTGCTCCCACTGGGCTTGGTGATGGGAGGTCAGGTGCCTTCTTAAGGCGGTCGTCCATAGGTGAGTGTTGAGCTTACTACGACTTATGCATTGACAGCACAGGCTTCAGGTGGCAACACTGTTGTCAGCAGCTGATACGTCAGCAGCTGATACGCGTCCTGGGAGCGCCAGATGCGACCGTGCATGGTGGATGGCTCGCTCCCGATACATTTGCAGTCTGCTTTTTGCCTCCTGTGCACTGCGAGTTCTGCCTGCTTCTCCTCCCTATCTGCTGCTCTGTCTCTCTCTCTGAACTCCCCTCCTCTTCCTCTCTTATTGGCACCTACGTGACTTCCTTCGACACGTCATCATCGTCACCTTCACCACCACTGACATTAGAGATCTCAGAGTAGGCAGCAACCGCGGGGACCACCCTCCTTGGGCTAATCTAGGTACTGTCGCCAGACCGCTCGGTGGTGGCCTTTGCTTCCTCCTCTTCCTGATTCAATGCCAAGAATGGCTGCGCATCGGTAAGGTCTGGGAATGGATGGGAAAATAATTCCTCTGACTCGAGTGGAGGGGCTGTGGTGGTGGCGGTGGTGTCTTTGGGGGTGCACACAGGAGAGAGTGAGGAGGGTGCTGATACAGAGGATGAGGAGGATGCAGAAGCGGAAGGCTGAGTGAGCCACTCAACCAACGCACTATATAGAAAGTATATTATAGGTATATCACACCCCTGCCTCAATCAGTTTTTTTGGGGGGCAACTGGTATATCACACCAGTTGCAAATAGTTGTTCTAATAGCGTTTGTCCCTCTGTATAGCTGCGGTATCTCAGCAGTACCGCACACAAATGCTGCACAATACAAATGCACTATATAGAAATTATATTATAGGTATATCACACACTTGCCTAAATCAGTTTTTTGGGTAGGCAACTGGTATATCACACCATTTGAAATTAGTTGTTCCAATAGTGTTTGTCCCTCTGTATAGCTACAGTATCTTAGCAGAACCGCACACAAATGCTGCACAATACAAATGCACTATATAGAAAGTATATTATGGGTACATCACACCCCTGCCTCAATCAGTTTTTTTGGGAGGCAACTGGTATATCACACCAATTGCAATTAGTTGTTCCAATAGCATTTGTCCCTCGGTATAGCTGCTGTATATCAGTAGAGATGTCCCGAACTATTCGCCGGCGAACAGTTCCCGGCAAACATAGCTTGTTCGCGTTCGCCGCGGCAGGGAGAACATATGCGATGTTCGGTCCGCCCCATATTCGTCATCATTGAGTAAACTTTGACCCTTTACCTCACAGTCAGCAGACACATTCCAGCCAATCAGCATCATACCCTCCCTCCCAGACCCTCCTACCTCCTGGACGGCATCCATTTTAGATTCATTCGGAAGCTGCAGTCTTAGTGAGAGGAGGGACAGTGTAGCTGCTGCTGATTTAATAGGGAAATCGATAGCTAGGCTAGTGTTTTCTGTGTCCACTACAGTCCTGAAAGACTCATCTGATCTCTGCTGTAAGGACAGCACCCAAAAAAAGCCCTTTTTAGGGCTAGTACATCAGTCAGCTTTTTTTTTTTTTTCCCCTGTGTAATCTAATTGCAGTTGCCTGCCAGCGTGTGTGTCAGGCTCACAGCGTATACTGTGCCCACTTGCCCAGTGCCACCACTCATATCTGGTGTCACAGGAGCTTGCATTTTAGAAAAAAAAAACTTTTTGGACTGTAATATAATAGCAGTCAGTTGCCTGCACGCGTGTGTGTGTGTGTTTCAGGCCCTGCAAGTGCACAGTGTCACCAATGCAACTCATATCTGGTGTCACAGTAGATTACATTTTAAAAAAAACAACAATGTGACTGTGAAATAATAGCAGTCAGTTACCTGCATGTGTGTGTGTGTTTAAGGCTCTGCAAGTGCATAGTGTCACCAGCGCAACTCATATCTGGTGTCACAGTAGATTACATAAAAAAATTTAATGATTTTGACTGGGAAATAATAGCAGTCAGTTGCCTGCACGTGTGTGTGTGTTTCAGGCCCTGCAAGTCCATAGTGTCACCAGCGCAACTCAAATCTTGTGTCACAGTAGATTACATTAAAAAAATATATATTATTTTGACTGTGAAATAATAGCAGTCAGTTGCCTGCACGTGTGTGTGTGTTTAAGGTCCTGCAAGTGCATAGTGTCACCAGCGCAACTCATATGTGGTGTCACAGTAGATTAAATAAAAAATAAAAATAAATTTTGACTGTGAAATAATAGCAGTCAGTTGCCTGCACGTGTGTGTGTGTTTCAGGCCCTGCAAGTGCATAGTGTCACCAGCGCAACTCAAATCTTGTGTCACAGTAGATTACATTTAAAAAAAAATAAAAAAATTTGACTGTGAAATAATAGTAGTCAGTTGTCTGCATGTGTGTGTGTGTGTTTCGGGCCCTGCAAGTGCATAGTGTCACCAGCGCAACTCATATCTGGTGTCACAGTATATTACATAAAAAAACGAAACAATTTTGACTGTGAAATAATAGCAGTCAGTTGCCTGCACGTGTGTGTGTGTTTCGCGCCCTGCAAGTGCATAGTGTCACCAGCGCAACTCATATCTGGTGTCACAGTAGATTACATTTTTTTTAAAAACAATAATTTTGACTGTAATAGATTGTTGTGCATTTTCATAAGTGTACAATGTATCTGATGATACTATATTCAATATGGATGATCATTGCCTTTAACAACATGTGATCAGCATGAACCTGAAAAAAACCAAGATGGGTTCATAGCAAGTTCAATGTGTTAAAAGTGAATATATAGAGAAGACTATACTTTTATTATTGTTTAGAGACATGGATTTATCTACACAGGTTTCTCTAAACTTGTCTGTCAGAGGAACAATGGGTGTTTCATGGCTAAACCATGATCTGATAAGAGACGTCCATAAAACACATCTGGTGTGGAACAGATATCTATTCATATATTCGCATATAGATATATATTCCTGTGTGCATTTATTTAGCGTTTGAACTTATTAATGATTCATATATACTATGCAATATTGATGTATTATAACCAAATATTATTAATGTATCTTTATGTGTCTGTATGTCATTGAGAGGATATATTCTAGGGGATATAGAATTTTCTTAAATAGGGTTTATTTTAGAGGAGCTGATGTTATTTCAAACATCATTAGGCTACTTTCACACTAGCGTTCGGGTGTCCGCTCGTGCGCACCGTTTGAAGGGGCTCACGAGCGGCCCCGAACGCATCTGTCTGGCCCCAATGCATTCTCAGTGAAGGCGGATCCACTGAGAATGCATCCGCCTGCCAGCGTTCAGCCTCCGCTCCGCTCAGTGAGCGGACACCTGAACGCTGCTTGCAGCGTTCGGGTGTCCGCCTGGCCGTGCGGAGGCGAGCGGATCCGTCCAGACTTACAATGTAAGTCAATGGGGGCGGATCCGCTTGAAGATGACACCATATGGCTCAATCTTCAAGCGGATCCGTTCCCCATTGACTTACAATGTAAAGTCTGAACGGATCCGCTCAGACAACTTTCACACTTAGAAAATTTTCTAAGTTTTAATGCAGACGCATCCGTTCTGAACGGATGCGAACGTCTGCATTATCGGAGCGGATCCGTCTGATGAAACATCAGACGGATCCGCTCCGAACGCTAGTGTGAAAGTAGCCTTACTCAATAGCTGAAGACAGTTAAGGTACACAAACCAGAAAAACCATCATTACTCCTATCTGCCCCATAAATTCAGGGATTAGGGAAACTTCTGATACCGCCAGTCAGTCTGAGCAAAGTGTCAGAAAGAGCCCCACCTAATTGATTTAAGGTGTGAAAGGGCAAAGTTTAAGTAGTAATAAAACAATCTGTATATATGTTAATTCTTAAAATATTCAAAATTGTTATATGATACAACAGTGCCATCAAGTGGTAGATGGGCAGAAGTTTCTTAGGAATGTAAATTAGATTACATCATCCCCATGTTTAACATACGTCACACCCACCTTATCTAATTGGTAATCCCTAATCCAAGAGGGGATGGGCATAGATAAGGATTTGGATATCTGATCCAGTTTTGGGAGAGCAGGAACTTCTTCACAAACTTCACAAAAAGAAAAACTTCACAAGGACTTCTTCACAACGGAACTCTTTACAAAGATTCATTCATCAGCATCACTTCACACGTCAGGAACATACCATAGGACGGGACATATCTGAACCTTGGAAAGCTGAGTTCATTCTAAAAGCTCTTTATCCCAAAGCCAGGGGTAATGTATAATTTATTTCATTTGCAGTAATTATAAATCGCTCCAATTGGCATATAGTTGAGACCCCATTATTAGTGGGTCAATAGTGTTAAAACAATAATTTTATGGGAAATTTTAATGAACGTGCACATCATTAGAATTCTTGTAATATGGCTATCAGAGTGGAATCTCTGATCGGATTTTATTATCCGTAGTTAGGCCAACGGGCGTATTTATAAGATGTCTCTTACTGCCATATTCTTTGATTGAGCATAAGGAATTTTCCACAGATTCATTTCTATTGTTTTGTTGTTATTGTCACATTATAATATTTTAATAATCGGTAATAATTTGATAATAATTTGAATAACATTGTATTGTACTTGGTGTACTAAATTAAGTAAGCCCGGCGTAAACGGCGGAGCATCATTTTGTGGTCAATTTTGATATTATCCTTGTATTCATTTGTATGCCATTTTTACTGCATGTATTTATTTGTAATAAATTATATTTTATATAATTAATTGCACCCTGTTTCATTATCTGCACAAATTAACTTTAGATCTCATCAATAAAAGAACTGGCGTTTATATGTCCGCCAATAAAAAATTTAATTTTTAATTTTTCATATTTCATAAAAATATGAAATCATAATTTTTATGATTTCATATCTTATATGAAATAAATACCCGACATATTTTGGAGGTCCCACCGAGATTGATTGAGATATTTCTATAACCAATTTGTGCAATTAGTGAAAATATTCCTTAATCCTTATTGGCAAGTCAAATTGTTGTTGTTATTGATTATTGATCAAAATCATGAGTGTAACAGGCAGCGACCCAGGTGATGGCCAGGTTTTAGCAGATAGTCCATCTGACCCAGGAAAGATAATCCCTAAGGTTATCAAGTATATTTATTCCCGTTTGAAGTTAGATAAAAATATAGATGAATGGACTAATGAGCTATTGGAAAGAGCCTATGAAGAACGTGGGGATATATGGAAGTTAGGTGGCATGGTTGATAGATACCTGACATATATGGATTTGGCAACTGATAATACCAAAAGGGACCAACACCTCTTATGTGCATTGCCACCTGTTTTGTATGCAATGTTGGCGGTCAGTACCCTTTCCGAAGATAGGTATGAGTCTATAATGGCTACAAAAAAATATGTATCCAAGATGGAATCAGAACTACAATCCGCAGAAGCGAAGATCAAAGACTTAGAGTACAACCTTAGTCACAGCCATGATGCATACCAAAAGGCAAAAAGTGATTTAGAGGATTTATATCTCCAGTATTCCAAAATTAAACAGACAGATGGATCAGCCCATAATATAGTCAATGCTGAAAGGGATCCATCTAACGCTGTGGGATATCCTGATCCTCCATGTCTTACTCCCCACTATCCAGACATGCCACCACATGTTCCCCTGAGAAGAGATGTTAGGGTTAAATCACCTGTGCCGTATAAGTCTCATGAATGTTGTGAAAGGGCATGTGAGTCTGACAGTGATGTGGGGAAGCATGTGACTTATTCCTTGCCACAGGATCACAGGCGACCAACATATGCTGAGGTGGTTTCTAGGAATAAAAATTCCCAATATTCAGATAAGGATCAGAGCTCCTCCAGCATAATTAAGTTTTTGAATACTACAGTATCCAAATTTTCCAAGAAAGGTTCTTCTCAGATAGCCAATCACTTGGAAATGTATGAATCCACTATGGATTCTTTAAAATTATACTCTGATGCTGACAGGATCAGATTCCTTCCATGGGCATTTGATGATAAGTATCGTCATTACTTTACCTCATTTGGGGAGAGAGGCATTCAAGATTGGCCAAGTGTTTTGCATGAGGTTAAATTGGAATTCGGACCGTACCGAACCACCACTGCTGCAAAACGGGACATATATAGCCTTACATGTAGACCCAATCAGAGTCCCCGTGAATTCCTCTCTGTCCTCAAAAATGCCTATGGGTTAGCATATAGATCCCCAAAATGGGAATCTGAAGAATTCAAACAGTTATTCTATGATGCTATGCCAACCCAGATCAAATTTAACTTAGCCAGAGATCTGGATATTGATGCCCCCTTGGATTGGTTGGTGACTGCTGCCACCACGCTGTATAATATCAGTGAGTGCCATGCAACAGAGGAGAGAAGGTTTAAAAAATCCCCAGAGCAAAAGGTAGCTGAAACTAAGGTAAACCCTAGTTTGGGATTTGAAAGCCAGCCACGAAGGTTCCCTCAGTCTACAGGACCTGCTCAACAAGCCCAGCAACAACAGGTAGGACCGGCCAAACAGACCAAACCCCAAAATACTAATGGATCAGAGGGGAATAATTCAAGTAGTGGGAGGTCTAACTACCGTCCCTATTACAATAGGGGCCCCCAAGGATACGGGCCCTATAACTATAGGAATTACCAGGGTTATAGGCGTTGGGATAATAGACCCAGACAACAGAGGGAAGATAGGCAGGAATCCTCAAATTCATCCAGGAGTAGGTCACCTACCGATAACCAGGGTGCCCAGCAAAGCCAAAATGTGCCCAGACCAAACAGGTTTGATCAGCTGGCAGAACAAGTGGCCCAGTTGAGTGACATTGTGAGAAAGTTGGTATCTCCAGGAAAACAGCCTGAGCCTTTTTTAGGGGCAACTCCAGGTCCCAGCTCAACATCATAAAGCAAATTGGGCCGGGTCAGAACCCAGGCCACTGTAAGGATCTTAAGTTGATTGTGGTAGAATCTGATGTGATTCCTAATTCTATATTTCCTTGCAGTACCTCTGACCCTGAAATTAGGGCCAGGGGGGAAATGTCTAATATGTCATTTGTCTTGCAGTCTAATGATGTCAGTTCATATAACCAGATGTCTGTTCCAGTGTGTAATCCCATCGTTCCAGCATCTAGCCGTGAGCCAGCTGTGACTTGTGGTGTCACACAGCTTGTCCCAAAGGGGGGGGTTGATGCTGCTCCTCCAGCTTGTCCTGAGAGACTCAGGAATGCAGAGGTCACGGAGCTGCAAAGAGGTCAACCTCTCAGACAGCTGATGGGTAAACATCCTAACTTTCTCTGTGATTTGTTGCAGGTAGATGGCCGATACTTTGTGGAGATATATCTCCAAAATGAACTTATCGGACCAATCAAAGGATTAATAGACACTGGATCACAAGCCACCATTTTATCTATCAGTTATTTCCAAAAGATTTTGAATTTAACATCAAAGAAGCCACGATTAAGGTAATTTGATGGATCTTTGATAAGTGTAGGTGGAGATGCCTTACAGGTAAAAGGAACATCCTGGTTGACATTTAAGATTGGCAAGAAAACAATTAGACATCCCACATTGATTGTGGATCTTCCATATGATCGGATGATCATAGGAATCGATTTATTAAAAAGATTGAGTCCCATAATTGATTTCATTAATGAAGCAGTATGGACTCAGGTTAAGGCACCCATTGCCTATGAATACTCTTGCAACACACAAGCACAGCGCAGTTGTCATGTGATTGAAGAGAAACCTAGCTCTATTAAGGTGCATTTCAGGAACAATCAAACACTGGAGGTCACAATCCTGAAGAATGGTAAACCCGAGGAAGATGTCAATGGTGCCGCTCACATCATTACCATCCAGAGGGACGAAATCAAAAAGGTAACTCTGGATGATGATATTTTAACCATTTCTCTTGAAAGGGGGAATCACGAAGTCGCGGACCTGACAAGGCACATTCAATCGATGGTACGGATTAAAAAGGTCAATGACAATTTATTGATTCCCGTACAGGTAAACAATATAGCCCGGGTGAAATTTGCAAAGTTGGATTTGAAATCCGAAGCAAGTTACATAAGCATAGGACTCTTGAAACAGATCACCAATCCTAAAATGATTAAAAGTTTCTCTCCACAGGACCAATGGGTTCATGATCTGGATGGAGATTCCCAAAGTCATAATGTGGTTGCAAGATGCGTTTTGTCTATCTCCATAGAAAACAAAACTACGGAGCACGTTTTCATCGTGATAAATGAACCACGGTATCAAATGTATATAGGTAATGACCTTCTGCACCGATTTGCCGTACAGATTGACCTGGTAAATAACACCTTATGGTCCAGATTGCCGGGAAACCCAGAGGGATTCCAGGATGTAGAACAAGCCTTACGATGGGGACAACAGATGCCCTATGCCGTAAGTATCATGGTTGCTGAGAAAGTTGAAATTCCTGAAGGATGCAAACCATTTCTTCTACCCTTAAAAATAAAGAAGGGACAAAAGCTGAAGAACACAGACGCGTTGATCTGTTTATCCAACGGAATACAGCAACTCGGCCTAAAGGTAAAGCCTACTCCCCTGATCAATATCCATCAGGATCCGTTACATATGGTAATTCATAACATGGTTTCCCATAGCATATCCCTACAAAAGGACACTGTAATTGGTTTGGCTATGGATTCGGAATACTACACATTTGGATTCCAAAATGATGTTATTGGAATAATTCCTGATGAATACCTGACAGAGGAACAAACAGTGGAACAACATTTTTCCTCAACCCCTGAGGGGTTATTTAACATCCACTCTGTTTATCCTTTCAGCTCTGAAGAAGGTACATGCCACATCGAAGAATCATCATTGGTTTTCAACCATGAGGTCGATGAAAAAGAGTATGAATCGTACCAGCAAGGAAAGGATAAAGTATGCTACACCCAGAACGATTTAACTAGTGAGCTTTAAGAAGCTTACGAGTTAAGTCAGCCTGAGATTTTCCCAGAATTTCAGGAGCGGGTGGAAGAACAAATCTCCATGGCTGACGCATGCTCCGATGAGTCAAAGCGTCAACGGCTAAAGGAGCTCTTCGCAGAGTTCCAGGAGATGTTCGCAAAGGATTCTTATGACTGTGGGGAAACAGACCTACACGTTAAAAAGAATCCAGACAGATCCCGATGCACCCCCTGTTTTTGTCAAACAATACCGACTTCCGCTGGCGGCTTACGAGTCACTATCAGAAATCGTCAAAAACTTGGAGGAGAAAGGTATCATCCGTCCAGTACACAGTTCATTCAATCATCCGATACTTGGAGTCCTCAAACCTAACGGTCAATTTCGTCTCTGCTCGGACCTAAGACAGTTAAACAAAGGTGTTTACATGTCCGGATGGCCCGTGCCATACATTGACCAGTGTTTGGCACAAATACAAGGATCCAAAATCTTCACTGCCCTTGACTGTGCACAAGGATATTGGACGATTAAGATAGATGAAAGGGATCAATACAAACTGGCCTTTACATTTGGCAAACGACAGTATGCGTGGACCCGACTGCCCTTCGGGTACATAAATGCAGGCCATGAGTTTGCAGTGTTCATGCATAAGGCAATGCCTGATGCCACTGAACGAGGTACCTTATCATATGTGGATGACATCCTGATAAAGAGTACAACTTTTGAGGAACATATTCAGGAGTTGAGGCATGTACTAACCCAGCTGAGGAAAGCAGGTGTAAAACTTTCTTTGCAAAAGGCTCAATGGTGCCGGAACAAGGTTAATTTCCTAGGTCATGAAGTCACTGCGGATGGAATTAACCCACAGAAAAAGAAGGTGGAAGCAGTGACCAAGACAAAATCTCCTACAAATCTCAAGGAGTTGAGATCATTCCTGGGCATGATGAACTACTCACGTAAGTTCATAGATAATTATGCCGAAATTACAAAACCTCTTTTACAGTTGCTAAAGAAAGGAGTAAAATGGGAATGGAGTGAGCGTCATGAGAAAGCTGTAACCGAGCTCAAGGCCAAACTTATCCAGGCTCCATGTCTTGCTTATCCGGAAGGGGGAAAACCTTTCTTCGTGGAAACAGGTTTCACTGATAAAAGCATAAGTGCAGTTCTTTTCCAAAGAGAGGAAAACCGAAACAAGATCATCACCTATGCCAGCAAGTCCTTGTCACCGGTTGAGGTAAAATTCAATGATTGTGAGAAAGCATTGTTGTCAACTGTATGGGCTTTGCAATATTTTAGGAGTTTTATCCAAGGTGAAAGGATCATTGTGGAGACCGCACATCAACCACTGCAATACTTGCAGAGTGATCGTATAAGAGATGGAAACTTGTCAAACAGCAGGATAACCGCCTGGACAATGTCCTTAATGGGATGGCCATTGGAAATCAGGTACAAGCAAAATAATAAAAACCCAGTTGCTCAAGGATTAGCAGAACTCCATGACTGTACCCATACGGAACGCAAAAGGGAGTCAACGGAAAATGATTTCCTGGATGAACAATCATCATCACCATATAAATCTTATGAAGAGGAATATTGCAAATCGTTACCATGTGTGTACGTAGACGGCTGCTCCTTCCATGTCGATGAAGGATCCGAACGTACATTGGTTGCAGGTATTGGAGTCGTATGGAATAATACATTCCTGAATGTATCCGTTGGATACAAGATTGGTTCCAAAAGCAGCCAAGTTGCAGAACTTACTGCTGTGTACAAAGCCGTACAAATGGCTATCGAATATGATGTTAAGGAGTTTGTAATCATCACAGATTCTGACTATATTCGTAACAGCTTTGTGGAGTACTTTCCTGGATGGAAAAGATCAGACTGGATGAGAAGTAATAACAAGCCAGTAAAGCATGGTAAGATGTTTTGTAAAATTGATGAGATGTTACCGCCCACAGTCTTACCATTTATTGGAAGAAGGTAAGAGGTCATTCAAAATATCCAGGCATGGATAAAGAGGGGAATGACCTAGCGGATTCCCTTGCCAAGCAAGCAACCATTGACGGAGAAGTCTTTGACGTTGATGACCTCATGGGAACTATCCAAGTGGATGCTATGACAAGGAGTCAGGCCCAAAAGGGAGCTGAAGCCAATGTGGCGCAGTGGAGCCAAAATTCCCCTAGTGAGGATCTCATTGCAAGCCAAAAGGGGGATCCAATTATTGGTCTCTTTTATAAGCACATTGAGGATCCACATAACTATCCCATAACCACGGAAGACTGTGTGGGTAAGGAGGAGTTACGAATTTTGATGAAAGGTAAGTCCCAATTCTCATTACAGGATGAACTGCTGATAAGAACCTCTAAGAATGGTATCACGCAATGGATAGTACCTGCAGCATACCGAGGTCTGATGTTACAACATGCACATGATGCCCCAACAGCTGGTCATCGAGGTGAGAAAATAACGTACGAGTTACTACGGGACTACGCTTACTGGCCACATATGCTGCAAGATGTGCGAACATATTGTCTGGGATGTCTAATCTGCCCTCAATTCCAGCCACAAGGACCCACTCATCGGGCACCATTGATGAAAAGGGGGATGTCCATGCCATGGTCAGACATCCAAATTGACTTCATTGGACCAGTAACAACCTCATCAAGAGGCAACAAGTATATGTTAACCGTAACTTGTTTGTTCACCAAATGGGTGGAATGTTTGCCGTGCAAAACATGCAGTTCAAGCGCATGTGCATCTCTACTCATTAACCATGTATTTTCTAGATTTGGTCTTCCCCAGCGCATCGAATCCGATCGTGGAAGTCACTTCACCAGTGAGGTGATGACAAAGATGTGGGAAATCCTGGGGGTAAAGAGGAAGCTACATATAGCTTATCGACCAGCCTCTAGTGGTGGAGTAGAACGTTACAACCAGTCCATTGTGAACATCCTGAAAAAGTTTGTCAATGAATCTGGTAAGGACTGGGATGTCAAGTTGCCTTTGGTGCTTATGGCCATCAGAGCCACCCCAAGCGCAGCAACTAAACTTTCTCCCTTCGAGATGATCACGGGAAGGAAGATGGTGTTACCCCAGCATTTACTTTACAGGACAACAGACCATAACTTGATCAATGCTACAACGTCGCATCAGTATGTGGAAAATTTACGCAAGCACCTTCAGCATGCTTTTGCGTTCGCCCAGAAAAATATAGAGAAAGCCGCAGTGAGTGCTATGACATACTATGATCTGAAGACTACACAGAAGGAGTATCAAATTTCCGATCGGGTATATCTCTATAACTTCGCTCGGGATCAAGTGAAGGAGAGAAAATTCCTACCTTCCTGGAAAGGTCCCTATGTCATCACTGACAAATTATCTCCAGTGGTCTACAAGATCAAAATCCCTAAGGAAGATGAATTTATTGAAAAATGGGTGCACATTAATCAGCTACGTGTTTGTCATCCCAGTGCACGACTTCGAGAGATTGAAGGAGTTGGATGAAAAGAGGTGAAAAGACTTTATGGTTCCAGCTAAAGACGGAAATAAGGATTGGTATCGTATGAACGGAAAAACGTTATCTGTTATTCTACATCTTTAACGCATACTAACCCATCCTGATATACATTTCCTCTGTAACAAAATGTCTCCTAACTCACCTCTGAGACCAGAACTTACTATGTCCAAGAAAAGAACTTATGCCAATCAGAGGTATATGGTATTAGTAACTCTTTTCTTGCAGGATAAAATAAAAAAATGTATATACTCATATGTGTCATATAATATTTTATAGGCGTAAGATGTCATCAAAGATGATTGCCATTATCTACGTCGTCCTGATCTTGGGGAAGGAGTTCCATGCTGAGCCGATTGCTGTGCCAGGTCCTTCATCGGGGATCATGCTACAAGATACAGCGGGGTTCATCTTGACGAACAAGAGGATATTATCCCAGAAGGTCTACATCAGCCTGGATCCACGCGTTTTCGTTGAAAGGCAATTCAACGTATCCAAGATCCAGTCATCGGAAATCCAAGCCTGGTATCAGATGCACATCGGATATTCCCAAGGACGGATTACGCAAATCCTGGAGCAAGCAAGGAAAACCTTGACCAGAGAACAGTTTTCTACAGACCAAAGCGATTCATGTTTTTGCAATCGTAGCCGCCATAATCTTTGGCGTAGTGGGCACTGTTATTACTACCGGTATGACAGTTGCCGATTCCATCTCCATCAAGACATTGGAACTCGAAGTTGGTTCATTAAAAAGGAACCTATTAAACATTCATGTGGAGATGGAGAATCAAAACAAACCTTTATCGAACTTATATCCTGTTTTGCAGGATCTATGGGATGGTTGAGTTTGTTGACCATCCAAGTCATGCGTTAGATAAGGTTCTCCAGAAGAACTTTAGTCAAGCTCTGGTTGGAACATTATAAGCCAAGTCTACGCATCGAAGAAGATAATGAAAAGCCCTTTTAAGCATTCCAAATACATTCACATTTTATGGAATATTTTGGAATGAAGGGGGATTTGTTGTGCATTTTCATAAGTGTACAATGTATCTGATGATACTATATTCAATATGGATGATCATTGCCTTTAACAACATGTGATCAGCATGAACCTGAAAAAAACCAAGATGGGTTCATAGCAAGTTCAATGTGTTAAAAGTGAATATATAGAGAAGACTATACTTTTATTATTGTTTAGAGACATGGATTTATCTACACAGGTTTCTCTA
The DNA here is from genome assembly GCF_905171765.1 of Bufo bufo. Classification (NCBI taxonomy): domain Eukaryota; kingdom Metazoa; phylum Chordata; class Amphibia; order Anura; family Bufonidae; genus Bufo; species Bufo bufo. The sequence continues at coordinate 383,256,697 of NC_053390.1, forward strand.
AACTTGTCTGTCTGAGGAACAATGGGTGTTTCATGGCTAAACCATGATCTGATAAGAGACGTCCATAAAACACATCTGGTGTGGAACAGATATCTATTCATATATTCGCATATAGATATATATTCCTGTGTGCATTTATTTAGCGTTTGAACTTATTAATGATTCATATATACTATGCAATATTGATGTATTATAACCAAATATTATTAATGTATCTTTATGTGTCTGTATCTCATTGAGAGGATATATTCTAGGGGATATAGAATTTTCTTAAATAGGGTTTATTTTAGAGGAGCTGATGTTATTTCAAACATCATTACTCAATAGCTGAAGACAGTTAAGGTACACTCCTATCTGCCCCATAAATTCAGGGATTAGGGAAACTTCTGATACCGCCAGTCAGTCTGAGCAAAGTGTCAGAAAGAGCCCCACCTAATTGATTTAAGGTGTGAAAGGGCAAAGTTTAAGTAGTAATAAAACAATCTGTATATATGTTAATTCTTAAAATATTCAAAATTGTTATATGATACAACAGTGCCATCAAGTGGTAGATGGGCAGAAGTTTCTTAGGAATGTAAATTAGATGACATCATCCCCATGTTTAACATACGTGACACCCACCTTATCTAATTGGTAATCCCTAATCCAAGAGGGGATGGGCATAGATAAGGATTGGGATATCTGATCCAGTTTTGGGAGAGCAGGAACTTCTTCACAGACACTTCACAAACTTCACAAAAAGAAAAACTTCACAAGGACTTCTTCACAACGGAACTCTTTACAAAGATTCATTCATCAGCATCACTTCACACGTCAGGAACATACCATAGGACGGGACATATCTGAACCTTGGAAAGCTGAGTTCATTCTAAAAGCTCTTTATCCCAAAGCCAGGGGTAATGTATAATTTATTTCATTTGCAGTAATTATAAATCGCTCCAATTGGCATATAGTTGAGACCCCATTATTAGTGGGTCAATAGTGTTAAAACAATAATTTTATGGGAAATTTTAATGAACGTGCACATCATTAGAATTCTTGTAATATGGCTATCAGAGTGGAATCTCTGATCGGATTTTATTATCCGTAGTTAGGCCAACGGGCGTATTTATAAGATGTCTCTTACTGCCATATTCTTTGATTGAGCATAAGGAATTTTCCACAGATTCATTTCTATTGTTTTGTTGTTATTGTCACATTATAATATTTTAATAATCGGTAATAATTTGATAATAATTTGAATAACATTGTATTGTACTTGGTGTACTAAATTAAGTAAGCCCGGCGTAAACGGCGGAGCATCATTTTGTGGTCAATTTTGATATTATCCTTGTATTCATTTGTATGCCATTTTTACTGCATGTATTTATTTGTAATAAATTATATTTTATATAATTAATTGCACCCTGTTTCATTATCTGCACAAATTAACTTTAGATCTCATCAATAAAAGAACTGGCGTTTATATGTCCGCCAATAAAAAAATTTAATTTTTAATTTTTCATATTTCATAAAAATATGAAATCATAATTTTTATGATTTCATATGTTATATGAAATAAATACCCGACAAGATTGAATAGCAGTTAGTTGTCTGCAAGCGTGTGTGTCAGGCCTACAGCGTCTACTCTGCCAACTTCTGCCAGTGCACAGTGCCACTCATATCTGGTGTCACAGTAGCTTGCACGCATAGTACAACTAAACTAATCTAAAAAAAATGACAGGCAGAGGCATGCCACCCAGCAGGGGCCGTCGTGGTCATGGTGCTGTGATTCCCTTTGGCCCTAGAATAATGCCCAGTGTTCAGAGGCCACGTACCCTGAACTCGAAAAGTTCTGAGGACATAGTTGACTGGCTAACACAGGACACCCAATCTTCTACAGCTTCCGCTCGGAACCTTGACGCACCATCCTCCTCCAGCTCAGCTTCGGGCACCTCTCAAGTTACCACTCGCCCGCCTGCCGCCACCACCAAAACTAGCGCCACAGCTGCTTCACTTGAATTGTCAGGGGAGTTATTTACACATCAGTTGAAAGAAATGAATGATGCGCAACCATTATTGCCAGAGGATGTAGATAACAGGGATATGTCTCAGTCAGGCAGCATTACACACATGGACGTACGGTGTGATGATGATGATGTTGTACCCGCTGCTGCTTCCTTTGCTGAGTTGTCAGATACAAGTGAAGCGGTTGATGATGATGATGTGTCCGTGGATGTCACGTGGGTGGCCGCTCGAAGAGAAGAAGAACAGGGGGAAAGTTCAGATGGGGAGACAGAGAGGAGGAGGAGACGAGTTGGAAGCAGGGGGAGGTCGTCGCAAGGAGCTAGTGGCACAGTCAGACAGCATGCATCGGCACCCGGGGTCAGCCAGACAGCACGCCAATCAACGCATGCTGTTGCCACCACCAGAATGCCGTCATTGCAGAGATCATCAGTGTGGCATTTTTTTTGTGTGTCTGCCTCTGACAACAGCGATGCCATTTGCAACCTGTGCCAAGAATAAACTATGTCGTGGGAAGTCCAACACCCACCTAGGTACAATTGCTTTGCGAAGGCACATGATCTCAAATCACAAACGCCTATGGGATCAACACATGTGTACAAGCAGCACACAAACTCAAAGCCGCCATCCTCCTCCTGGTCCAGCATCTTCAGCCACGTCAACCACTGCTGTCCTCCTTGCCCCCTCTCAACCATCCACCACTCCGTCTCTCGCCTTGAGCAGTTCCTGCTCATCTGCCCACAGTCAGGTGTCTGTTAAGGACATGTTTGAGCGTAAGAAGCCAATGTCACAAAGTCACCCCCTTGCCCGGCGTCTGACAGCTGGCTTGTCGGAACTCTTAGCCCGCCAGCTTTTACCATACAAGCTGGTGGAGTCTGAGGCCTTCCAAAAAATTTTAGCTATTGGGACACCGTAGTGGAAGGTACCCGGCCGAAATTTCTTTGCACAAAAAGGCAATCCCCAACCTGTACTCGATTGTGCAAAAGGAAGTCATGGCATGTCTGGCACACAGTGTTGGGGCAAGGGTCCATCTGACCACTGATACCTTGTCTGCAAAGCACGGTCAGGGCAGGTATATCACCTACACTGCGCATTGGGTAAACCTGCTGACGGCTGCCAAGCATGTAATGCGTGGCTCTGCAGAGGAGTTGGTGACACCGCCACGACTTGCAGGCAGGCCTGCTGCCACTTCCTCTACTCCTCCTACTCCATCCTCTTCGATAACCTCCTCGGCTGAGTCCTCTTCTGCTGCTGCGTCTTGCTCCACATCAACTGCACCCCCCCAGCTCCCCAGGGGCTATTCCACATCCCGGATACGACAGTGTCACTCCGTCTTGGGGTTGACTTGCCTGAAAGCAGAGAGTCACACCGGACCAGCACTCCTGTCCGCCCTGAACGCACAGGTGGATCAGTGGCTGACTCCGCACCAACTGGAGATCGGCAAAGTGGTGTGTGACAATGGAAGCAATTTTTTGGCGGCATTGAATTTGGGCAAGTTGACACATATGCCGTGCATGGCACATGTGTTGAAACTGATTGTACAACGCTTTGTGCATAAGTACCCAGGCTTACAGGACGTCCTCAAGCAGGCCAGAAAGGTGTGTGGCCATTTCAGGCGTTCCTACACGGCCATGGCGCACTTATCAGATATCCAGTGGCTAAACAACATGCCAGTGAGGCGCTTGATTTGCGACAGCCCGACACGTTGGAATTCAACACTCCTAATGTTTGACCGCCTGCTCCAACAAGAAAAAGCCTTCAACGAGTATTTGTATGACCGGGGTGCTAGGACAGCCTCTGCATGGACGCTAGGACAGCCGTTACTGGACGCTCATGCGCAATGCCTGTAGGCTCATGTGTCCTTTTGACGAGGTGACAAACCTAGTCAGTCGCACCATCAGCGACATCATCCCATTTGTTTTCTTCCTGGAGCGTGCCCTGCGAAGAGTGCTGGATCAGGCCGTAGATGAGCATGAAGAGGAAGAGTTGTGGTCACCATCACCGATTGCTGGACCTGTGACAAAGCAGAGAGAGGAGTCTGAAGAAGAGGAGTCAGAGGAGGAAGGTGGCTTTGTGGAGGTGGAATACCAACCACAGCAGGCGTACCAGGGGGCTTGTTGTCACCTTTCAGGGACCCTTGGTGTTGTACGTGGCTGGGTGGAGGAAGAGACCTTCAATGACGTCAGTGAGGACAAGGAACGGGACATGGCTAGCTTGGTATCCAACCTTGTGCAAATGGGGAGTTTGCGGTTGTGCAAATGGACTGTTTGAGGTTGTTTGCGGTGCGTTAAACGGAGAGTTTGGTCTGTCACTGTGAAGCGGGCGTAACCCTTACACTACCTGATCGATACAACAACATCATACCTGATGTTTTAAAGCACATTATTCCAAACAATTTAGGAATCTTAGGTGATTTATGCCCTTTATGGATTAAAACCCGACTCTGCGTCAACTATGTAATTTTCCGTGGGAGTTTTGCCATGGATCCCCCTCCGGCATGCCACAGTCCAGGTGTTAGTCCCCTTGAAACAACTTTTCCATCACTATCGTGGCCAGAAAGAGTCCCTGTGGGTTTTAAAATTCGCCTGCCTATTGAAGTCTATGATGGTTCGCCCGTTCGTGAACATTTGCTAAAATTCGCGTTCGCCGCTTGCGAACGGAAAATTTAATGTTCGCGACATCTCTATATATCAGCAGAACCGCACACAAATGCAAAATACAAATGCTCTATATAGAAAGTATATTATAGGTATATCACACCTGTGCCTCAATAAAAAAAATTTGGGGGTCAACTGGTATATCACACCAGTTGCAATTAGTTGTTTCAATAGCGTTTGTCCCTCTGTATAGCTGCAGTATCTCAGCAAAACCGCAAACAACTGCTGCACAATACAAATGCACTATATAGTAAGTATATTATAGGTATATCACACCTCTGCCTCAATCAGTTTTTTCGGGGGGCAACTGGAATATCACACCAGTTGCAATTAGTTGTTCCAATAGCGTTTGTCTCTGTATAGCTGCAGTATCGCAGCAGAACCGCACACAACTGCTGCACAATACGAATACACTATAATATACTTTCTATGTTAGAAAGTATATTATAAGGATAGCACACCTATACCAGTCCTTAAAAGGACTTTTGTGGCCCTATTAGCTAGCGTTTGGTGTCTCTAGCAGTTTGTCCCTGCTCCCCACAGCAACCTCTCCGTACACTGACAAAAGACGGAATGTAAAATGGCGGCCAGATCGGGTTTATTTATAGAGTAGGGGGTGTGTCCATGTGCTGAAATGTCTTAATTGGCTGTCCTGTCCCACCTGATGGTTGTGTCATGGGTCAAAGTTCGGCACAATGCAAAATAATTTGGCATCGGCGGATATCGCCATATGTTCGCATGTTCGGCGAACAGCAAACGAGCAAAGTTCGCCGTGAAACGACCGCTGGGCAACCTGCAAGTCCATCCTGCAAGTCCATCTCTAACCATCAGGGACCACATCCACTTCCGTGTCCCAGCGCAGCGTCCAAATGACCTTACCCCAGGCCTTTGAACGCAAGCGAAAATACCCAGCCAACCACCTACAGGCCATAGCACTAAATGCGCAGGTTTCCAAATTACTGGCCTTGGAAATGTTGCCATTTATTCTAGTGGACACTGAGGCCTTCCGCAACCTGATTTAGGTGGCATTCCCGCGTTACGCAGTCCCCAACCGCCACTATTTTCCAAGGTGTGCCGTGCCCGCCTTACACCAAAATGTGTCCCTTAACATCACATGTGCCCTGAACGCAGTTAATGGGAAGGTCCACTTAACCACGGACATGGACAAGTGCATTCGGCCAGTGACGCTACATTTTTCTGACGGCACACTGGGTGAATGTTGTGGAGACTGGGAGCGAGTCGTACCCTGAGATGGCACAGGTGCTACCGACGCCAAGGATTGCGGTCCCTATGTCGATCAGGATTTCCGCCAGCACCTACGTTAGTGGCTCCAAACCCCACTTCTCCTCTTCCGTATCCTCCTTCACTTCCACCTCCGAATAATCCACGTGCAGCACCAGTCAGTCATCAATCGGTAGCTGGAAGCAGTGTAGCACTACAGTGGGGAAGCGGCAACAGGCCGTGCTGAAACTGATATGCTTAGGGGACAAACAGCACACCGCCGCAGAGCTGTGGCAGGGGATAAGAGACCAGACTGAGCTGTGGCTTTCACCACTCAACCTAGAACCAGACATGGTTGTGTCTGATAATGGCAGTAACTTGGTGGCGGCTTTGGAGCTTGGCAAGCTTAGACACATCCCATGCTTTGCCCACATCTTCCACCTTGTGGTTCAGCGGTTTCTCAAAACCTACCCAAATTTGCCTGAGCTACGGGTGAAGGTGCGCCGCTTGTGTGCACATTTCCGCAAGTCACCAACAGCTTCAGCCAGTCTGTCAACGTTGCAGCAGCGCTTGAAATTGCCAGCTCACCTGCTGTTGTGCGACTTGAGCACGCGCTGGAACGTTCCACATGTTGGCTAGGCTTTGTGAGCAGCAGAGGGCAGTAGTGGAATACCAGCTACAATATGGTCGTCGCCTTTCCAGTCAGCTTCAGCTATTCACCAGCAAGGAGTGGGAAACTTTGAGGAATCAACACAGATGGTGAGCGGCGATAACGCTATTATCAGCGTAACCATCCCACGTCTGTGTCTACTCAAATGCTCGCTGCTCACAATTAAGAACGACGCTTTGCATGTGGAAGAGGTGGAAATGGGGAAGACATTTCACTGGTTGATAGCCAGACTCCCCTCAGTTCGTCTTTTCAGCGCGAATTGGACGATGAAGAGGAGGAGAAGGAGACGGTTGCCTCCGCTACAGAGGGTAGTACCAATGGAAGTTTAATTCCATCTGTTCAGCGTGGGTGGGCAGAAGAGGAGGAAGAGGATGAGAAGATTGAGAGTGATCCTCCTGATCATGACAGCGAAGTCTTGCCTGTTGGTTCTCTGACACACATGGCTGACTTCATGTTAGGCTTCCTTTCCCGCGACCCACGAGTTTTACGCATTTTAGACAACACGTATTACTGGATGTTCACCCTTCTCAACCCCCGCTTCAAAGAGAACTTCTCATCTCTCATTCCTCTGGTGGAGAGGACGAGCAAAACAGTACAATACCAGAAGATCCTTGTTGAAAAATTGCTCCAAAAATTTGCATCTGCCAACGCTGGCGGCAGAGTCTGTAGTTCCTTGGCCAACCGAGGAGGGGAGACAAGGGGAACACACAGCAGTTCGAACAGAGGCAACACTCTCCAAAGCCTGGGACAGTTTCATGACACCCTGCCAGCACCCTCACCCTGATGCGCGGCCTACTGTCACAAGGAGAGAAAAACTTTGGAAGATGGTGAAGGAGTACATAGCAGACCGTGTCAGCGGCCTCAATGATCCCTCAGTGCCTTACAACTACTGGGTGCCCAAGCTGGACAAGTGGCACGAACTGGCGCTCTATGCTTTGGAGGTGCTGGCCTGCCCTGCCGCCAGCGTTTTGTCTGAACGGGTATTTAGTGCTGTTGGTGGCATTATAACAGATAAGCGTATCTGCCTGTCAACTGAAAATGCTGACAGGTTGACTCTTATAAAAATGAACAAGGCCTGGATTGACCATGACTTCTCGACTCCACCAAAGGAATGCGGCTGAACATAAAGGCACTTTAAATGTGTCGTTTATAATGTACTGAATACACTGTATTCCCATGCACCCCTTCCACCACAAACAAGGGTATATGGTTGAATCTTCCTTTTCTCATCCTCCTCCTCCTCCTCTTCCATCATATCAACATGCTTATTCGTCACATATAATGTTTTACAGGGTCAGCTCACCTGCAGGCCCTCACATATAATTTTTTAGAGGGTCAGCTCAGCTGCAGGCCCTCGCATATAATTTTTTAGAGGATTAGCTCAGCTGCAGGCCCTCGCATATAATTTTTTAGAGGATTAGCTCAGCTGCAGGCCCTCGCATATAATTTTTTAGAGTGTCAGCTCAGCTGCAGGCCCTCGCATATAATTTTTTGAGGGTCAGCTCAGCTGCAGGCCCTCGCATATAATTTTTTTGAGGGTTAGCTCAGCTGCAGGCCCTCGCATATAATTTTTTAGAGAGTCAGCTCACCAGCAGGCCTTCACCTACAATCTTTTACTAGGTCAGCTCACCAGCAGGTCCGCACCCCAAATCTTTTACAGGGTCAGCTCACCAGTAGGCCAGCACCTTAAATCTTTTACAGGGTCAGCTCACCAGCAGGCCCGCAACTCTAGTCTTTTACAGGGTCAGCTCACCTGAAGGCCCTCGCATTTAATTTGTTAGAGGGTCAGCTCACCAGCAGGCCTTCACCTACAATCTTTTAACCCCTTAAGGACACAGCCTTTTTACACCTTAAGACCAGGCCATTTTTTGCAAATCTGACCAGAGTCCCTTTAAGTGCTGATAACTTTAAAACGCTTTGACTTATCCAGGCCGTTCTGAGAATGTTTTTTCGTCACATATTGTACTTCATGACACTGGTAAAATGAAGTTAAAAAAAAAATTTTTTTTGCACCAAAAAATACCTAATTTAACAAAAATTTGGAAAAATTTGCAAATTTCAAAGTTTCAGTTTCTCTACTTCTGTAATACATAGTAATACCCCCAAAAATTGTGATGACTTTACATTCCCCATATGTCTACTTCATGTTTGAATTGTTTTGAGAATGATATTTTATTTTTTGGGGATGTTATAAGGCTTAGAAGTTTAGAAGCAAATCTTGAAATTTTTCAGAAATTTACAAAAACTCAATTTTTAGGGACCAGTTCAGGTCTCAAGTCACTTTGCGAGGCTTACATAATAGAAACCACCCAAAAATGACCCCATCTAAGAAACTACACCCCTCAAGGTATTCAAAACTGATTTTACAAACTTCGTTAACCCTTTAGGTGTTGCACAAGAGTTATTGGCAAATGGGGATGAAATTTGAGAATTTCATTTTTTTGCCTAATTTTCCATTTTAACCCATTTTTTCTACTAACAAAGCAAGGGTTAACAGCCAAACAAGACTGTATCTTTATTGCCCTGACTCTGCCGTTTACATAAACACCCAATATGTGGCTGTAAACTACTGTACGGCCACACAGCGGGGCGTAGATTGAAAGGTGCGCCGTTTGGTTTTTGGAAGACAGATTTTGCTGGACTGGTTTATTTACACCATGTCCCATTTGAAGCCCCCCTGATGCACCCCTAGAGTAGAAACTCCATAAAAGTGACCCCATCTAAGAAACTACACCCCTCAAGGTATTCAAAACTGATTTTACAAACTTTTTTAACCCTTTAGGTGTTGCACAAGATTTAATGGAAAATAGAGATACAATTTCAAAATTTCACTTTTTTGGCAGATTTTCCATTTTAATATTTTTTTTCCAGTTACAAAGCAAGGGTTAACAGCCAAACAAAACTCATTATTTATGGCCCTGATTCTGTAGTTTACAGAAACACCCCATATGTGGCCGTAAACTACTGTACGGGCACACGGCAGGGCGCAGAAGGAAAGGAATGCCATACGGTTTTTGGAAGGCAGATTTTGCTGGACTGTTTTTTTTTACACCATGTCCCATTTGAAGCCCCCCTGATGCACCCCTAGAGAAGAAACTCCATAAAAGTGACCCCATCTAAGAAACTACACCCCTCAAGGTATTCAAAACTGATTTTACAAACGTTGTTAACCCTTTAGGTGTTGCACAAGATTTAATGGAAAATAGAGATACAATTTCAAAATTTCACTTTTTTGGCAGATTTTCCATTTTAATATTTTTTTTCCAGTTACAAAGCAATGGTTAACAGCCAAACAAAACTCATTATTTATGGCCCTGATTCTGTAGTTTACAGAAACACCCCATATGTGGTCGTAAACTGCTGTACGGGCACACGGCAGGGCGCAGAAGGAAAGGAATGCCATACGGTTTTTGGAAGGCAGATTTTGCTGGACTGTTTTTTTTTGACACCATGTCCCATTTGAAGCCCCCCTGATGCACCCCTAGAGTAGAAACTCCAAAAAAGTGACCCCATTGTAGAAACTACTGGATAGGGTGGCAGTATTGTTGGTACTAGTTTAGGGTACATATGATTTTTGGTTGCTCTATATTACACTTTTTGTGAGGCAAGGTAACAAAAAATAGCTTTTTTGGCACTGTTTTGTTTTTTTTGTTATTTACAACATTCATCTGACAGGTTAGATCATGTGGTAATTTTATAGAGCAGGTTGTCACGGACGCAGCGATACCTAATATGTATACTTTTTTTTTTTTTATGTAAGTTTTACACAATGATTTCATTTTGAAAACAAAGAAAATGTTTTAATGTCTCCATAGTCTAAGAGCCATAGTTTTTTCAGTTTTTGGGCGATTATCTTAAGTAGGGTCTCATTTTTTGCGGGATGAGATGACGGTTTGATTGGCACTATTTTGGGGTGCATATGACTTTTTGATCACTTGCTATTACACTTTTTGTGACGTAAGATGACAAAAAATTGCTTTTTTTACACCGTTTTTATTTTTTATTTTTTACGGTGGTCATCAGAGGGGTTAGATCATGTGATATTTTTATAGAGCCGGTCGATACGGACGCGGCGATACCTAATATGTATACTTTTTTTTAATTTATGTAAGTTTTACACAAGGATTTCATTTTTGAAACAAAAAAAAACATGTTTTAGTGTTTCCATAGTCTAAGAGCCATAGTTTTTTCAGTTTTGGGGCGATTATCTTGGGTAGGGTATGATTTTTGTGGTATGAGATGACGGTTTGATTGTTACAATTTTGGCGTACATGCGACTTTTTTGATCACTTTTATTACCTTTTTTTGGGAAGTAAGGTGGGCAAAATTTCAATTTCATCATAGTTTTTTATTTTTTATTTTTATGGCGTTCACCGTTCGGGTAAAGTAACATGACCGTTTTATAGATCAGGTCGTTACGGACGCGGCGATACCAAACATGTGTAGGGAATTTTATTTTTTTCATTTTTAATCAGTGATAAATGTGTTTTTTGATTTTTACTTTTTTTTTCACTTTTTTTTTTACCCAGACCCACTTGGTTCTTGAAGATCCAGTGGGTCTGATGTCTGTATAATACAGTACAGTACAATATATATTGTTCTGTACTGTATTTTACTTACACTGAACAGATCTATGCTTTTAGCACAGATCTGTTCAGCACCATGGACAGCAGGACGCCTTAGCAGGCGTCCTGTTGCCATGGGAACCTTCCCCGTCTGCTCAGAACTTCACAGACGGGGAAGGGTAAGGAGGGGATCTGTCGGGGGGCTGTCTGGGGGCTCTCTCCCTCTCCATCGGGGGGCTGCAAAGGCACTGCAGCCCCCCGATGGGAGAGGGAGGGAGCTCCCTCTTACTGTTAACTTTTTCCATACAGCGGTCCGTACGGACCGCTGTATGGAAAGGGTTAAACGGCTGACATCGCATCGCAGATGTCAGCCGTTTATACCAGGGTGCCAGCAATGTGCTGGCACCCTGGTATACCCACTAGAAGCCAACGATTATACAAGGGGAGGCAGGCGGGGGATCGCGATCCCGCCTGCCGCACCGCCCGCCTCCCACACCGCCCCCACCGCCCGCAACCCTCCCCCTGCACCTCCCACGGGGCCAAAATCACTCAGGGGTGCAGGGGGGGGGATACAGATATAATTTGGACATTATAAAGTTTCTGATCCTCGCGGTCAGGGACCGCGGGGATCAGAAACTGCAAAAAGCACATCAAACCGCAGGTCTGAATTGACCTGCGGTTTGTTGCGATCGCCGACATGGGGGTGTCACGGGACCCCCCCGCGCATTTAGCCTAGGTGCCTGCTCAATGATTTGAGCAGGCACCTTGTTCCGATCACTGCCGGCCGGGCGGCAGTGATCGGAACAACACATGACGTACCGGTACGTCATGTGTCCTTGAGTACCAGGACATCATGACGTACCGGTACGTCATGTGTCCTTAAGAGGTTAATGGATCAGCTCACCAGCCAGCCCGCACATAAAATCTTTTACAGGGTCAGCTTACCAGCAGGCCCGCACCTCAAATCTTTTATAGGGTCAGCTCACCAGCAGGCCTGCAACTCAAATCTTTTACAGGGTCAGCTCATCTGAAGACCGTCGCATTAAATTTTTTAGAGGGTCAGCTCACCTGCAAGCCCGCATTTTAAATCTTTAACAGAGTCAGCTCAACACTAAATTAACAAAAACACCAGTACAAAAAAAAAGATAAACATAACAGATCATCTCACATTTGTTCCATAGACTGATGAGTTTCCAATGAAATGCTTTGACAGGTCATAAATAGGTAGTTTGTCCTTAAAAGTCTTCTGATGTAGACAATTAAATTATTTCTGCATAGACGAGTACCGCTCAAGAGTAGGCAATATATTACATGAACGATCAAGAGATTGCATGCTAAAAGTCCTCTAGTGAACAACAACAAAAAAAGATAATGTAAATAACAAAATAAAAAAATTAGGATGTCCAAATCCATAAAGCCGATGCATTGGTGGCCGTGTGTGCAACTATAGGAAAAAACACTAGCCTATGAGCGCTCCCATGGTTCCGGCCACCAGAGAGGCCAGTGCTTTTTTCTATAGTGTGCAAGCACGGCCACCGATGCTGTATTGCAGGGTGGTCAACCATGGAAACGAGAAGTGTATAATGTGATATGTGGAATAATTAATCCAGCCAGCAAAGGTATCAATATAGATAATAACAATACATTAGTAATTGGCTTATATTAACTTTCTCTACATAATAAATGCTATATGCTAAAGTGACACAACACTTTTAAGTGAATAAAATTTATTTTGTTAAAATGTAATGTGTCAGGGGTGAGATACAGTGGATATAAAAAGTCTACACACCCCTGTTAAAATGGCAGGTTTCTGTGCTGTAAAAAAAAGAGACAAAGATAAATCAATTCAGAACGTTTTCCACCTTTAATGTGACCTATAAACTGTGCCACTCAATTGAAAAACAAACTGAAATCTTTTAGGTAGAGGGAAGAAAACTAAAAAATATTTAAAATAATGTGGTTGCATAAGTGTGCACACCCTGTTATAACTGGGGATGTAGCTGTGTTCAGAATTAAGCAATCACATTCAAAATTATGTTAAATAGGAGTCAGCATACACCTGCCATCATTTACAGTGCCTCTGATTAACCCCAAATAAAGTTCAGCTGCTCTAGTTGGTCTTTCCTGAAAGTTTCTTAGTCGCATCCCACAGCAAAAGCCATGGTCCACAGAGAGCTTCCAAAGCATCAGAAGGATCTCATTGTTAAAAGGTATTAGTCAGGAGAAGGGTCCAAAAGAATTTCCAAGGCATTAGATATACCATGGAACACAGTGAAGACAGTCATCATCAAGTGGAGAAAATATGGCATTACCAAGAACTGGACGTCCCTCCAAAATTGATGAAAAGACGAGAAGAAAACTGGTCTGGGAGGCTACCAAGAGGCCTACAGCAACATTAAAGGAGCTTCAGGAATATCTGGCAAGTACTGGCTGTGTGGTACATGTGACAACAATCTCCCATATTTTTTATATGTCTGGGCTATGGGGTAGAGTGGCAAGACAAAAGCCTTTTTTTACGAAGAAAAACATCCAAGCCAGGCTACATTTTGCAAAAACATATCTAAAGTCTCCCAAAAGCATGTGGGAAAAGGTGTTATGGTCTGATGAAACCAAGGTTGAACTTTTTGGCCATAATTCTAAAAGATATGTTTGGCCCAAAAACAACACTGCACATCACCAAAAGAACACCATACGCACAGTGAAGCATGGGGGTGGCAGCATCATGCTTTGAGGCTGTTTTTCTTCAGCCGGAACTGGGGCTTTAGTTAAGCCAGAGGGAATTATAAACAGTTCCAAATACCAGTCAATATTGGCCCAAAACCTTCAGGCTTCTGCTAGAAAGCTGAACATGAAGAGGAACTTCATCTTTCAGCATGACAACGACCCAAAGCCAGGGCCGGATTAAGAGCATCTTGGGCCTGGTGCTGAGGATTTTGCTGGGCCTTTTTATGGAACTGCACTCAGTGTCTTAATTACATATATATTTTATCGATACCATTAAAGTATTTTGTTCCTGCAACTACCCTTTCATTTGGCGTCTATCTTGGCAACATGGAGGGGGACCACGGGAGGGGCACCCTCAGGGCACTATAGTGTCAGGAAAACCGCTTTGTTTTCCTGACACTATAGTTATCATTTAACATGACTATGAAGATTACTGTTTTCTAGCTGCTGTGGACTGTGGACAACAGCAGCTAGAAACAGCAATTTTCATAGAGCTGTGTTATGATTTATGGACACAGCACTCAGCATGCTTAGCCAGTCAGATAGAAGGCTGGCTAAGCATGCTGAGAGCTGTGTCTAAATAACATAACACATTAAAGGGATTCTGTCACCAGGTTTGACCCCTGTCAGCTAAACATATGCTGATGTTCAGGGCGTCTTCACGATTCCTAATGTGGGCTTATAAATGTCATCTGTGGGCTTATTTAGCTAAAAAACTGCTTTTACTAACCTGTCAGTCAAACAAATAAGGTGCCCAAGGGGATGTTAATGGATGCAAGGTGCCGGCCGCACCCGCCGCCGTTCGTGCCCAGCGCCGCCTTTCCAGACTTCTGCGCCGCCTCCTAATCCTCTGTGCCGCCTCTCGCTTTCCCTCCCTCCCCCCTCCTTCTGCTGTAAGATCTTGCGCATACAGGGGTTGAGCGAAGTGCCGGCGCATGCGCACTTCGCTGTTAGAAGCCAAATGGAGAAGTCCGCACGGGCGAATCAGGCAGAGCCCTGTGTGCAAGCGCGAGATCTTACAGCAGAAGGAGGGGGGAGGGAGGGAGAGCTAGAGGCGGCACAGAGGATTAGGAGGCGGCGCAGAAGTCCGGAAAGGCGGCGCTGGGCTCGAACGGCGGCGGGTGCGGCCGGCACCTTGCATCCATTAACATCCCCTTGGGCACCTTATTTGTTTGACTGACAGGTTAGTAATAGCTGTTTTTTAGCTAAATAAGCCCACGGATGACATTTATAAGCCCACATTAGGAATCGTGAAGACACCCTGAACATCAGCATATTTTTAGCTGACAGGGGTGAAACCTGGTGACAGAATCCCTTTAAAGAAATTACTGTTTCTAGCTGCTGTGGACTAGCAGCTAGAAACAGTAATTTCTTTATGTGTTATGTTATTTAGACTGAGCTCTCAGCATGCTTAGCCAGTCAGTAATTTTTATAGTGCTGTTATGATTTATGGACACAGCTCTCAGCATGCTTAGCCAGCCTTCTATCTGGCTGTGCTTCTTGAGAGTCACAGTCCACAGGCTCAGAAACAGCCTGTGGACTGTGACTCTCAAGATGCAAAGCCAGATAGAAGGCTGGCTAAGCATGCTGAGAGCTGTGTCCATAAATCATAACAGCACTATGATTGCCCTCCCTTCCAACTGGATGAGTTTATCTGATACCTGCTTCAGAAGCTCCTGCTGTCTCGCGGGCTGGTGTGGCTGAGCGCTGTGGGCCGTGTGCTGGTCGAAACTGCTGAGCAGGTTGTACACAGCGCAGCGTGCAGGAGGGATAACCGCGGGCGCACTGAGGTCATATCCAGCGGGCTGCGGCATTACAGGAACAGCACCAGCTGCTCTGACGTCCTGCCGCCGGATATCCTGTGACGTATATCCGGCGGCAGGACTTCAGAGCAGCTGGTGCTGTTCCTGTAATGCCGCGGCCCGCCGGATATGACCTCAGTGCGCCCGCGGTTATCCCTCCTGCTAGGGATGGGAAGTTCGGATCTTTCAGATGAATCGGTTCATTTGAATCAGCTCATTCAGTTGAATCGGTTCATGAATCGGATCTTCGGTTCACTTGCTGAGTCACTGACTGCTGAGCTGACTCTCAAGTGAACCGAAGACTCTAGGTGCCGATGCGCATGCGCAGATGCTATCCATTCGATTCACTTGCTGCTGCTGACTCAGTCGGCTCTTCAGCTCTCTGAGTGAGTCAGGATCAGGAAGAGTGATTGATTATAGTGATAGTGAAGGGAAGCTGAGGCTGACGCCAGACAGGAGGACTCAGGAGCTGTCACTGTGGTGTGCATTGTTGTCTGTTGTGCATTGTTACCCACAGTGACAACAGTCTGACACTGACAGTAGTACAACGAACCAAGTGAAGTGAAATGTGAATGCATGCACAGGGAAAACTATGTGCTGAATTGATAACAGTATTACAGTAACACAGTCACTGGCTGATAATAAAATAGTCCCCACAGTCCCCACTTAACGGAATCCATAAAGGAGATGTGAACCAACCCTTAGTTATATAGCTACTGAATGAGATGCCTTTAACATATATATCTCCTGAGAAGCCAATTTGATCCTAAAGGGTTAATTCAACCTGTAATCTAAACTCTGTGTCCTCTGTCACTTCTCTTATCTCTGCTCCTGTCCCTTAATCTTATCACTGCTGCAACAAAAGCAGCTGAGAGCCGACAGCCTCAGTGTAACCTGTTCTAGACTCTGACTCACGGCTCTTTTAACTCAAAGAATCGAATGAGTCTCTACTAAGTCGGATCTTTAGATTCTTTTAACCTGAGACTCATTCGATTCATTTCTATTCTAACTCCCTGCACTACTCCGACGACTCAGAGCTGCTAGTGCTTGCCTTGCCTCAGCTCTGATTGGTTGGTGGGCGGGGAGGGGAGGGGCTGGCCGAAGCAGCTTCCACTCTAGGATCATATTACGCTCCTCCTGAGTCCCTCCCTCAGGCTCCCTGCTGCCA